>NC_141697.1:74330599-74983099 GCF_964263255.1 Lissotriton vulgaris
TAGTTACCAAAAGAATATTTCTTATTTGGGTTGCCCCGTGAAAGTTCATCATTGCAGATGAGGCAAGTGACTTTGGGAGCATTCACCTTTTTTTGCCCCTCTGGGATTGAAAAAAACTGCCAAATGAAGTGTGGTTTGGGTTTATAAGGTGTGTTTTCTTCAGGCAGCCATCTTCTTCTCCCCTCCTCCTCTTCCTCTTCCTCCTCCTCCTGTTCTTGACCACCAATATAATTTGGAGCTGGTCCTCTTGGTGGTGGTGGTGGTGGTGGTGGCTGAGATGCTCCTGCTGCTGCTGCTACTGAAGCCATTTTAAAGTACAAAAAGGTACAGAGAGTTCCAAACAGATCTTCCTCAGTCAAAGGACAAAGTCAGAATAAGGAAAAAAGGTGGGGGCTTTCATCATTTGGAAAACAAAACTGTCCTGAACCAATGAGAAGTGTTATTTTCAGGTCACAAGACCAGGGGCTTCATCATTATGAAACTAAAACTGTTATGAACCAATGAAAAGTGTTATTTTCTGCTCACATGACCCGACGCGCTTACGCTACGCGCACGGGGGCGCGCAGCGTAAGCGCGTCGGAAGTTTACGTTTTGCGATCGTATTCGTTCGAGTACTTCCGGGTGCGCTTACGCCGTGCGTATCACGCGGTCGCGGCTACGCGATACGTCACGATCATGTTTTCGTTTGCGATATTGGCGCTCACGAGACGCTCCCCGGAGCGCGCCCGGGGGCGCTTTTCAGAAATACGCTTTTCGGGGCGCACTCCGGGGCGCGCTCTGGGAGCGCTCCCCCCAAAAATTAAAAAAAAAAAAATGGGATAATTGTAGAGACAGGTAGCCCTATTCTGAAGTGGTTTGTAAAAAAATTAACTTTATAAAAATATGTATTGTGCTACATTGGGCTTAATATATGTTAGAGCCAAAATGTAGCCCAAATGTAGCCCAATGAAGCCCAAAGATGGCCACCAGAGATCAAAAATTGTAAATGTAGCCCAAAATTCAACTAGATGTAGCACAACTGTAGCCCAATGACAGAATGTACCAGAGTGTTAAAAAGAACAACTAGAGTGCTAACAGTCTTATTTATAAAGTGAAACTTATAGTAAGGAATTAGCATTTAAAAAACCTATGAAATTCACTGAAAAAAACCATAGGTTTCACACCAGTTATAGTTAGGAATTAGCATTTAAAAAACCTATTAAATTCACTGAAAAAACCATAGGTTTCACACCAGTTATAGTTAGCTGGAAATTTTACTGATATAAAACCATTGAAATTCCCACGTTATAGTTAGTCGGACTCACTATAACTTGCGCGTGCAATGCACTGCTGATGACATCACATATTACATCACTCATGACATGGTCAGTGACATCACTCATGACATCACTGATGACACCATCCTTGTGACACAGTGACAGACCTCCTTTCAGTGTAATGTAACCCATGAAACACATATTCAAAAATAGATACTAATATTTTCAAAAAAGTGGATATACCCATACCAGTTACAACAACCAATTCAGTAATACCACCATCTAATACACATCCACTCATGTATATGTATATGGGTTATTAGATATTTTTATTAGTATCAGTATGAGTGTCTATATGGTTTGGTGGGGGTATTACTTAGCACATAGATGCATGAGTGACTGACTCTTTGTTTGTATGTGTTTTGAAGACAACATATGTACAGGACTGTATGGGTGGATGAGTGTCTATATGTGTTTGTTAGTGAGTGAATGACTGTCTCACTAGTGTCTTTATCAGTAACTACATATGTTTTAATCTAGTATATATGAATATTGATGTATATAAGTGAGTATATGTGAGAGTAAGAGATTGTAAGAGTTCCTGTTTAAATAAGTATGTGTTTCTATAAGTGATTGTTTAAGAGAATAAATATGTGTAATTTTAAATAGAAGTAAGGTGGAAGTGTGTGTATAACTCTATATTCAAATAAATGGATGTCCAATAGTTTATTTGCACGTGTGAATATGTGTGTGAGTAACTTTTGGATGAATGTCGGTGTGTAACAGGATGTATAGGTGTATCACTTCATATGATGAGTGAGTATATGTATGAGTGACTATATAGAACTGTTGGTGAATGAGTGGATGTGTATATAGATAGTGGAATTACTGAATTGCTTGTTGTAACTGATATAGGTATCTCCATTTTTTTAAAAATTTCAGTTTCTATTTTTGAATATGTGTCTCAAGGGTTACATTATAGTGAAAGGAGGTCTGTCACTATGTCACAAGGATGGTGTCATGAGTGATGTCACTGACCATGTCATGAGTGATGTAATATGTGATGTCATCAGCAGTGCATTGCACGCGCAAGTTATAGTGAGTCCGACTAACTATAACGTGGGAATTTCAATGGTTTTATATCAGTAAAATTTCCAGCTAACTATAACTGGTGTGAAACCTATGGTTTTTTCAGTGAATATATATATATGTATATGTATATGGAGAGAGAGAGAGATATGAAATTCGTAATACACCAGTACTTATGGGCTGTCCTGCTCAAAACTGCTATTGTACTTTTTCTCACTCATGCTATGGAGTCTTTGTTCAGGTTCATTGAGTGTTTTGGGGAGGGATCACGAGTTATCTTAAAGCCAAAGAAAAACAATGCAAGGTCTTTGCCCAGCAGGGAGTGTGCAAAGCATGTGAATATACACCACTCGAAGCTGCAACCGGATTTTCACAATAAAGTACATTGGTAATTACCGCTTTTCTCCAGGTGAATAAAATCACAGAAATAATATGAGGTGTTTATCGGTCTTCAGCGTACTTATTACAGCAGGTACACTTGTTTCAACTAAGTTTAGAAAATGCAAAGCTACGACATCTACAGGCATGGTGAAGTGGGGCTCTGGCTAAGGGCCCCAGGTTATTGGCGGCCCCTCCTAAGGATGACCAGATGGTTCGTGCTCTCTGCACAGTACTTGTTCTGTCGCACTACCTCTGACTTATCCCACAATGCTTGTGAGGAAAAAAGTAGTTACTATTTTGGGAAAATTTACGCCTTTGACTTAGTGTGTTTCTATTAGCAGTAAAAACTCAAAAAACAGAACTACCTAAAGTGTCAACAATGGCAAATATGTTGATCAGGACACGGATGACGCTTGTGCACATAAATGTAACTTGCGTATGCAAACCCTTTTGACATAAAGGGCCAGATGTATGAAGCTCAAATGGGTTTGCAAACGCCGAAATTCTCAATTTCGGCGTTTGCGAACTCATTGAGCAAAATGGTATGTATGTGGCAAATTTCAGTGCAAAATAAGGAATCGCAAATTTGCGATTCCTTATTTTGCGATTGCATTTAAGGAATCGCAAAATTTGCGATTAATTAAATGCAATGTATGATGTAAAAAAAATTGCTAATTGTCCCTAAGGAATCGTAAATTACCACCAACTTCAAGTTAGTGGTAATTTGCGAATTTCTTGAAAAATGCCAATTTTTGCATTTTACAAAGTGCCATGTGATGCACATACATGCCCCACCACATGTGCACCCATGCTTTTTTCAGGGGTGCAACAGGGAGTCCATTGGACACCCTTGCACCCTTGAAATTATTCTCAATTTGCGATTAGCAAATTGCGAATCGCAAATTGAGAATAGTTCCACATTCATTCCTATGGGCCTCCTGGGCCATAGAAATGAATGGGAAATTATTCCTTAATTGCGATTAGCAATTTGCTAAACACAATTAAGGAATTTTAAGAAATCACTAAAAAATAGCGAATTTCTACATACATACCATTTTGCAATTCTCAAATAGCAATTCCTTAAAAATCGCTATTTGAGAATCGCAAAAGTGTATCTTGATGCATCTGGCCCTAGACTGTCCTTTAATGTGCATCTGTTACATTGAGTAAAACAAAGAGATGGTGGATTCAACGTTTGAGTGCAGCGAATGTGTTTTGACCCCATTGTTCTAATCTGATTCAGGTCAACTTTACAACCAGATTTCAGTGCATCAGGATTGGTAACTCAGTCTCATATCTTGATCTTACCTAGTCTCTAACGGGTATGGCGAACCACATCTGGAATGTCTGAGTGAACACATTCCACGGGTATGTTGATACCAGACAGTTATACCGGACAATGCACTGCACAGGCTGCTTCCATGCACTGCCCCTCCATTTCTGAAGGTGACAAGAATGATGGAACGGTTCTGACTAGTCCCAATAACACCTGATGGAGATACCAATCTACGTAAGAAGTCTACATTTTGCCCTCTGAATACACAGGTACCAATTGAGATAGTTGGTTTTGAGCAAGCCATTATGAAGGAAATAGATGGCTTAAAAGACAATACCCATAAACCTTTTCAAAACTTGTCCTGAGCTGAACTAAAGGCTTTGAATGATTTGAAAAATGATGAAAATATCATCATCAAACAAGCAGACAAAGGGGGAGGAGTAGTTCTCCTCTCTAGAGAAGGCTATGATCAACAATGCTTAGATCTACTCTCGGATCAAAAATTCTACAAGGAAATAAGCGTAGACCCAACACCAAGATTACAGAGGACGATTACATTGATGATAACAGAAGCCGAAACGAATGACTGGATCTCTAAAAAAGAGGCCGATTTCCTGGAGACTACTAACCCACGGATACCCTATTTCTACTCCTTACCTAAAACACATAAGCCTCGCTCACCATCTCCTGGGAGGCCAATTGTGTCGGGTATCTGTTCGGTCCTTGAACCATTATCACAATTTGCGGACCAATATCTAAAGCCTATAGTTCAGAAAACCCCTAACCTACCAGGGACCTTCTCAACCTCCTAAAGAACTTCAACTATTCAGAGGAGAACATGATTCTAGTAGGACTCGATGTAGAGAGTCTCTACACTAGTCTGCCCCAACAAAAGACACTGGAGATTCTTGAGACCATAATTTACACTATGGATTGGGACCATAAGACACCCAGACATTTTGTTCTAGAATGTTGCAGGATGGCTCTTACTGAAAATTATTTCAAATACGACACCATGTTTCAACAATGCCATGGAACTTCCATGGGAAGTACATTTGCGCCCAGCGTAGCCGGGCTATACGTAAGTAACTTTGAAGAGGAACACATCAACAATCCCAGGAATCCTTACCATGAACAAATATTATTCTGGCGTCGATATATCGATGATGTCATTCTCATTTGGAAAGGAGATCTGGAAAGTCTCATCAACTTTCACATCTGGGTCAATACCCGTGATGAATGGCTCAAATTCACCTATACAGCCAACAAAAAACAGACATCACTATCTACGCAGAAGGTCTGACTTTACAAACTAAGACGTATTCTAAACCAACGTCAAAAACAGCCTACTTTCTTTTCAGAGCTTTTACCCCAGACCATTAAGGGAGAATCTCCCTTACAGCCAATTGCTGAGGCTAAGAAGAAATTGTTGCAAACTAACAGAATACAAACAACAAGCCAACGACCTAGGTGGAAAACTTGAAGAAAGATACTACCCTAAAAGAATCATCGATAAATGCAAAAAAAGAGCTTGCAATCAACATAGGGACGGTCTCCTTGAAACCACAATAAGGGAACCATAACCTGATGTGACGACCTGTGTAACAACATATGGCCCTGCAAGCAACAAACTGAAGAAGATTGTAAACAAAAATTGGAGGATCCTAACTTCAGCCAACATCCAATGGCCCAAACCAAGGTTTGCAAATAAAAGAACCCGCAACCTTAAAGATATTTTGGTCCACACAAGACCCCCTCCCAAGAAACCATTGGCGATCACGAATTCACCATGGGACATGAGACCTGTAACTGGCCATTACCCATGCGGGTCATGTTCAGTTTGCCCTTTGACAAAAGCCACAAAAGAGATACAATTACTGCCTGATTTCAAATGGAGACTTCTTAACCACACAAACTGCAATACGAGTCATGTGATCTATATGATCACATGCCCATGTAAGAAAAGCTACATAGGAATGACATGCAGAAAGATCAAACAACGTTTGTGTGAACATCGAAGCAACGTTAAGTGCAAAAAAATGACAACAAAGATGTCCAACCACTATTTGGAAGCTGGACATACTGTCAATGATCTGAAATGGATAGTCTTGGAAACATTGCAAAATAAAGACCACAATGCAGAAAGGATTCTCTTTGAAAAAGAGCAACGCTGGGTACACAGACTAGGCACCGATCAGAATGGATTAAATGATAACATATGATGGGGTAACATCTACAGATGATGGTAACACACTTGGTTACAAGCAGCAAAAAGTAAAATACATGAGAATAAGATCTGAAATTAACTGTGAAGACACCCCGAATTATGTCTTTCACCATTACTCTGCAATTGCTCAAAACCAATACCACGCGGCTGAATCTATAAATAAACTACTGATCCAGTAGGTTTGTTAAGGAACCCATCCGCAGTCTACACATAACAACTATGACCCTAGTAGTTCGCGCCTTACTGTTCTCTACGTGAACTGTCCCCTACGAATTTATGTAATGCCAATCTGGTTACACGAGCGCATTTGACTTGTAAATAATTAACTTCATCTAAGAACATTTGGATGAATCAGACCAGCCACAATAACATTGCCAAGTCTTTTACTACCAGTCTGTCCTCCAACTGTTTCATGTACATAAGTTAACCTAGACCACTATCATTAACTTTGCTAATTTATTAGGGCCAATACGTTAATACCGAGCATCGAAATATCAACACTCTTAAAAATATCTTTATTGGCAATTAATTACACACGATTTTGAAATAGATCAAAAAATGGATCGAAAAAACAGACTGAAACGTGGTATCCAGAAGTCTGTTTTCCATCTCTCTCCCATTCACGACATCAAATACACATTCCCGGAACAACAACCTGTTTCCGGGACCAGCGCTGGCAGTGTCAGAACAAGCAACTGACGGATTGGCAGAGGTAGCGCGAAGAGCAGAAAACGGCAAAACCGTAAGGTATCTGTACAAATTTGACCTCCTACTGAACCCTTAATTATTGTTATAGTGTGCCTCCCTGACCCACCTGGATCCTGAAGCGGCACAATATAGCCATTAACGAAGGTACCTTTATGAATGAGATAGTTGAATGAGAACGATGTGTGCAAGGGAATCGTTCCTAAGATCTGAACACGCTACATTTCCAGATGCTTATGGGGTACAATATAGTCATTAACGTAGGTACGTTGACGAATGACACAGATGAATGAGAATGATATGTGTTAAAGCTATACACGTGAATTTCTATGAGACCATTACTCGCTAAGCAAAGCAAGTAAAGTGTGAGAAACAACAACAGTGCAGAATTCGGCCATCCCTTAATAGATTGATGTTCCACATTCTTGAGAGACAGTCGAATAGTAATATGTACAATAAAGTGGATACTGATCTGGACCACGTTTCAAAATCCTAGACTTACCACCAAGTTCCAATCCACCTATTAACGCTAACAATGAGAGAGTTGACCCTACTCTAGGCTGAGGGTAGTCAGTTCGAAGTATTGCCATTTTTTAGTTGCGACGCCATTGTGCGTTATATATGTTCCTGGTAATTTAAACCAGTAGACTAGTCTTAAATGTTTTCCCATACCCTTCCCCTTGTCTAGTATGTCTTTTTTCTTTACACGTACAAAATTGACCTTATAAGGAGCATCATAACGACATATTCCTTTAGAATCAAATTTTCCTTTCACATGTAGAGACGTGAGAGGTCTCTATACACTTTGCACCGTGGTCCTGATGAAAGCCCCCACGACCATTTGGCGACTCTAGGGCTGAAACATGTCAACCTATACCACAACTGTAGTGTGAAAGAGTCATAATCACTCTTGTTCACCGGTAATATTTTTTAAAACTTTGCCTCCGAAAATCAGAACTAATAAAATTAATTTTTCTGAATGAGAGAGACATTTTTACTATTTTTCACCTTATCACCTCACAGTCACGATCACTGATCACTACTGTTTTTAACTGAGGGTATCGCCTCCTGGATGGAGGTTGCATAAACAACTAAACCCTATGATTATGCAGACACGTGTGAGGGACAGCGGAGAACCAAGATATACCGCTTAACATCGCAAAACTCACCAACACGTGCATGAGGGTTTTTTATTGGGACTAGTCAGAACCGTTCCGGCATACCCGACATTATGCAGGACAAGTGATCCTTCCCCCTTTTGATCAGAGTATATAACTATAGGAAATTGGTCAGATCACGAATTCCTTCCTTCCCTCCACATTGATCGGTGACAAGAATGACACATGAAAATGAAGCTCAGTATAACAGCTCATTGTTCTCTTTTCCAAATAAAACTGCCTGTCTCTCACTGATGGAATAGACTATATGAGTATCCAAGGTACTTCTCCTATGAGCATCACCTCGTCAACCTACCTGCATCTCACCCTGTACTCCAAGCTCCACTTGGACACCCTTGTCAATTCCATGGCCAATAGCGCCAACTACCTTGTGAGAGTTACCCTAAACATCAGCCGGCTTGTGTCCAGGGAAGACCTAAACAACATAACCCAACCACTGGCCATCTCAGTAATCGAATATGGGAGTGCATTCCTTAGTGGGCTGCCCAAGACTGAAAGTACCCCTCAAAACCGTCATGTATAGGCATATTTGAGGTACATAACACACACGACCTGTGAAAACATCTATTAGTTAATACACTTTGGCACCCCACAATACCCACCTGACACACCAAATTACTATCTAGAGATATGGAAAAGTCTCCCACTCATATCTGCTTCCCTGAAAGCATTCAAGAGTAACCTACAAAGGCGTCTACTGTGTACCCACTAGAGGTGGTCAGTGGCATAACCAGGAGCTACATCGGTCCCCTGCATTACCAAACCCTGTGATCGTCACACTACACTCTAGTTTATCATAATCATGATATACACTAACAACAAGTATCAACTTTGTAATGTGTGGTTCATCCTTCTAAGATACATCCATAAATAATGTTTCTGTCACACAATGTGTAGTGTGGGTCATTCACTCCTGTTATTTAACCGCCATCAGTTTTCCTCCTTTTGATGTCGTTGGTATCGCCATCTGCAACGCACCTTGCCACCCCAATGAGGGTCAAGACCGCGCTACACAAAAGCAAACGTAATAAAATAAATTAAACTAAAGGTAATATTATCTCTGAATATAGGAAGTCTCACTGCATGAAACGGTCGCATTAACCACTGAGTTATGCCTAGCATTCTCTCACAGGTGTTGTCTTTGCTGACAGCATGTAAATCGCCTGCAACACCGACGAATGAGCAATGAGTGCCAAGAAGCTCGCATCCATTTTGGTGCCAATCAACTGCTCCTGTTTGACCTTCGACCCTGGTAGGGAAAATCCTCAAGGCCTACATTTTCTGCTCCCTTGACCAAGTTGCCTTTTGCAACCTGGTGACTACTTTTCCAATTGCAAAGCATTATGGGATATTGAGTATCAATAATGTGTTGAACATCTGGGTCTGTGAGGCCTTATTGTCATCTTAATAAACATCCATTTTACATCTACAAGAAGTGTTCCTTCACTGGCGACGAGAGTTAGGTGTTGTCTTTTTAAACAGAATTGGGATATTATATAAGGGTATGTAAAGCAGTTAATCATGAGATGAAAACAAATTGTGGAATCAATATTGTACAGATGTTTGAAGAGGTATCCGAGGATGATGTGTTGGCGGTGTGTTCGCTTAAGCTGAGAACTAATGCTGGTGAAAGACAAATTTTATATATTGATGAATCTTGCAACCCTCAAAAGTGTAAGGTAACCATATCATAAAATCTTTATTGGGCTGTGGCCAGCCATAAAAGAACACATCATTGCATAATGATAAAATACAGTACAAGAATACAATATAAATGCCATGAGCAAGGAGACGACTATAAGCGTAACACACATCAGTAACACAATTAATGAGTAGGTTTAAAAAATAATCACTGTGGGAAAAATAAATAGGATAATTAGTCATTTTCCAATGATATTTCATGTCCGAACTGCAGAAGAAATATATTTATAAGCCATTAAACAGGTGTACTCGTCATTTAAAAGCTGAAGATGACACAGGGCAGCCCACCATTTTCTAATATCTAGAAATTTTAACAATGGTTTTAGAAAGGCACGTCTTTCATTAATATAAAGATTACAAAAAACATAAAGTGCAATATGCTCTGTGCTGATTCTGAGTCACAGGGGCATAAGTCCAAATCGGTATCAGAATATACATCTCGGGGGATATGAGACCAACAGATGGGAGATTCCAAATGTGAACCTAATGAGATAATACAATTTGGCGTGACTAAAGTGAAGGGATAAATAAAACTCCATACCTGGAGAGCAGACTAGAAGTGAATGGTCTACAACCTTTTTCTTCGTTGTTTCCTGTCTGTCTCTCAGAGAATATGAGTGAGTTAGAAAATCCCTTTCCAACTTTGCCCTGATATTTTGGCAATGTTCCCGGGATTCTCAAAACAATCCAACAATCCCAGAGTATATGGTAACCATTGCAGAAGTTGATGTATGTGTGAAGTCACACCTACCAAATACACTAATTGGTAGAAATGTGTTTATGGGGTTTGCAGTAATACATTTGAAAAATGCAAATCCTGTAGGGTACTATGGAACAAAATTCCCCTTCAGTTCTGGAAAGATTGCAAAATGCTGGATTAACATTTGGAGTGGAAAAATGCAAATTTGCAGTGCCTGAGGCTGAATTTTTAGACCATGTTATTGGAACGGAAGGTTTTAAAAGTGCACTATTGTAGGCCATTGAGTGTGCACCTAGCCCAGTTGATAAGCAGCAATTAAAGTAATTTCTGGTTGTGGCAGAATATTATGCGAAGTTCGTGAATCATTTTGCTGATATTACTGAACCAATGAGATTACTCTTGAAAAAGGGAGAGAAATTTGTGTGGAATGATGAATGTGAGAGATCTGCTTGCGTCCGGAAAGTATATCTAAAGCTCCTATATAGTCTGAAATATTATCCCTTTTTGGTGACGGATTCGAGTACATATGGTCTAGCTGCAGTTTTGATGCAACTGCATAAGGGAAGATAAAAAGTCCTAGAGTTTGCATCAAGAACATTGGAAGGTGCTGAGAGTGGTTATTCAGTGATTGAAAAAGAGACCTTGACATGTTAATTGGGGAGCGCAATATTGTAAAACTTATTTATGGGGAACAAAATTTGAACTAAGAACTGACCAAATTCATTGGTAGATGTTTCCCAATTAAAGGTGGAACTAAGGCAACTCCTCTTCTAGCAAAGTGGGCATTTAGACTGTAAGAGTATTTGAAATGAAGTATGTACCAAGAATGTAACAGGCCAAAAAAACGTTTACCCAGGCTTCGATTGAATGTTCCGTAACTCCCCAGAGTCAACATAAATACAGGTGCCCAAAAACTCACCCAATAGTTAAAAATAGCATTCAGGGGACATGTACTGCATATCAAAAGGTAAGAAAGGTCAATGTCCTTCACTGCTGTAAATATGTAATTATCACACTGCACGTTCCATTAGTTGGAGTAATGTAATTGTTTTCGATATGTTTGCCTTCGCGAAAGCACATCCATACGCCTGTTTTTGCTTCACATTATTTGAAACCCAACTCGCTCGATAGAGGTGGGTGAGCTACTGACCGCTCAAGCCAGGCTCTTGCTTAAAGCCGGGCTCTGGCTTGAGGTCCTGTTAAAGTCTCGAGCCCATAACGAGCCAAGCTTTCATGTGTCTTTTGCATGCCACCCTCCCTCTACTCTGGATATGTTGTTACGGACAGAACTGCAATCTTTGGAATTGCGGCACCAGTTTCGGGTTGGCTCAACATCCTGTGATTCAGGGAAAACCACTTAATTCCTCCGTGCCTATAAACAATAAAGGGATCTTGTGTAATGTAACCGGTGCGCATATAAATCACTCCGATATCTTTTGCTCGCGTTCATCCTATATAAAACTGCAGAACAATGCACAGAGGTAAAAACAAAGCCTTAATACCAGGAAAGACCTGTTTACTGGTAAAAAGTGAAACCAGAACACAAGATAAATTGCTGCTACCCCGCTTAAATCGTGTATCTTAGGCAAATATTTTATTTCACCAAAACTCACTTTTCTTCTTTATTGTGTAGAAAAGCACTTTAAAAAAATTGAGGTCAGGATACCAGTTGTACGAAAAACCTATTGTGTTTGATTTAATAGATTATAATGTTGCTCTAAAGTAAACTGGGCCTCTTACAGGGTTTACCTGACATGTTTGTTGTATGATTTGCATAGCAAATATTTTCAGGGCTTGGGTCGTGCACGCGCTCTAAGAGCTGAGACAGACCCTTGGCTCGGCTCTTCCTAATTCTGTATTAGCTCCCCCGCCTCTAAACCACAATGGTTGACATACAGTAGTAACCGGTGCTATGTGAAACTTTTCAGATAGAAATTGCCAGTAGTCGAGGTGGGCGGGATCTGATGGGCGCAATGTGTAAAGACATCCATCCAGAGATGGTCAATTCTGCGAGTTGAGATGGTACTGGTACTGTTGCTACATACATATATTTCCGTCTTCCCTTTCTGATGTAAATATGTTCCTTGACGCTTGGTGGCGCCAGCTTCATTGTTATAATTTTACCGGCGCTGCATTAAAACCCAAGGTCTCGTAGCAGGGGAACCACAGAGCTTGTAATGAACTTTTAAAATGTGTTTCTTTCCTCCTGGGGGACTGAATTTAGGAGCGCATTAAACGAAGACTTTGGTGCACGCTTCCCGGGAATTCAAGAGACGCAGGTGATTGGAGAGAGCTCGCTCTAGCCGTGGCTTGCTATTGATTGCACCATTAGTAATTAATCGCTCGGTTTATGGCCTGTCCTTCAGGCTGGTTAAAGTGCTAATGTTTAGTTGGACGTCGCCAGCCTGGGAGGATGCAGTGCGCATGCGCAGAGGGAAGGCTCTTCTCTGAATGAAAGTAGGCCGCTTGGGAGGGAGGGGTGGGGGGGAGAAGACCACCCACGACTTCTAGGTGTGAAAAAGGCCGCTTTATTTGGAACAGGTGCACATTACAATAAATAGACCTCGGCAATGCCTTACAAAACTAAGCCTCACTAACTTTAACCTACTAACCCCGCCCCCAACTGGTCTTTTGAGCCCCACCCCCGCCTTACAACATTAATAACATACAATATCATATTCAACACAATACATATGCTTATAAAACCAACATCTTTATTAACGCAAACACCCCTGCCTGCCTTTTCATCATTTACTAACCCCTAAACACTGTAAATGCCCCAACCATAAACCGCTCAACAATCCCTGTCAAAGACCCCCTGACAACCATCCCATCAAAAACTCTGCCAACCCTGGCCAAACTTCCGCCAAACTCCGCATATCCCACAACGAGGCACCTGCTCCAAGCGACAATACAGAAAAAAAAACCCTGTGCACCAGAACCAACAAAAACGGCCCCGAAGGAAAGGGGCAAAAATAAAAATCCCTGACGCTACCAACCGCCTCCCCCCCCCCCCCCCCCCCCCCACCAGAGAAAACAAAGGGGAAAAACCCACCTCGCAGGAGGGGGGAAAAAACCCCAAAATGGGAAAAGAGAGGGGGAGGGAGGTGACAAAAACTAACTTCGCTACACTCCCAGCCACCAGGTCACCAATGACAAAATGGTGGCTGGGAGTGGGCGCCCAGCGCATTTAAGCGCTGGGCTGCCTTTGGGCTACTTTTGGGCTATACCGGATTACAGCCCAAATCTTAAAATGGCCACCGGGGTCCCTAATCTCCTCTCCCCCGCCCCTCCCAAACAGCCCGGGGGGGAGGGGTGGAGGGGGAAGAAGACCACAGACGACTTCTAGGTGTGAAAAAGGCCGCTTTATTTGGAACAGGTGCACATTACAATAAATAGACATCGGCAATGCCTTACAAAACTAAGCCTCACTAACTTTAACGTACTAACCCCGCCCCCCACTCTCCCACCCCTAACTGGTCTTTTGAGCCCGCCCCAGCATTACAACATTAATAACATACAATATCATATTCAACACAATACATATGCTTATAAAACCAACATCTTTATTAACGCAAACACCCCTGCCTGCCTTTTCATCATTTACTAATCCCCAAACACTGTAAATGCCCAAACCATAAACCGCTCAACAATCCCTGTCAAAGACCCCTGACAGCCATCCCATCAAAAACTCTGCCAACCCTGGCCAAACTTCTGCCAAACTCCGCCCCCCACAGGAAGATGGGGGGGAGGTAACGAACCCCCTCTTTCTGCCCCCCAAAACCGGAAACAACCTTAACGTCTTAAAAAAGGGCAACCCGGAACCGTCCCCCCACCTCAGGCCAGCCGGTGGTGATCCCGCACCACCAAGCACCGTGACAGCACCTCTCTCAACTCGAGCAAGTAAAGCTCCATCCCCAACCGTGACAGATGAACCCCATTGCCCCTGAAGAATTCCACCGCCTCAAATTTGATGTCCCCGTGACAAACCCTACCAAAACCCAGCTCCCTGCAACAGCGAGAAACCTCCAGGTTGACCTTCTTGCGCGCCCGATCAATCGCTCTAGGATTGCGCGCCCCCCTCCAAACTCTCCAGGGGACCAACTCCGTCCACAAGACATGGCAACCCGCCCACTGCTCCTTCAACATAGCCAGGTCCCTCTTAATAGCTCTCAGCAACACCACCCCCTTTACCCCACACAGGTCATTCTCGCCTAGGTGTAATAGCAAGACATCCGGACATTGCCCCCCAATTAACCAGGAATTCAAGGACTGAACCAAGTCCCTCCACAACATGTCCCCTTTTCCTCTCCACACAATGTTAAAAAAGCGAGCATTGAAACCCAGCATCTGTCCGAAATAGCACTCCCGAGCCTGCACCTGAGCCCACTTCACAAAGGAATGCCCAACGATCCATATGTTCAAAGCCGGGGAAAGGGGGCCCGCAACCGAACCTGAAACAAGAAAAACAATATGAACATCATGGAGAGGAGGAAGTCACAAGCGCGTCCTCTGCATTGCTCCGAACGTAGCGCTGGAAAAAGTTAGAAGACCATCGCCCCAGCTGCATAATCTCACCCCTGGACCACCCTCGGTTACAGGCTTCCGTCGCCGCCCCAATCCTGAAAGAATGAGTCCCAAACTGATCCCCATCCAAACCCAACTCCCTTAATGCATTTCACATCACCATCCGAAGCTAGTAATCCGTCACCCCGCTCCCATCCACGTGCAAAAACACCCGCGCGCTCGCCATACCACCAGACACACTTTCCAATGCCTCGCCCACCATAAAGGGCACGTGCATCCCGCAGAAACTGCCTCCAACCAAATACCTTTGCCCCGACACCTCTGATCGGATTTTGCACCTGTCAGCCAAATGTGAACCCCCTGCTCTGCTAAGAAAACATCCTGCCACAGCAAACCCTCCTTGGCTCTGGAACTCAACAACTCCGACACCCTGAACGCCCCAAAAAACATCTAAACCATAAGTGTGGAAAACAGGCAAACCTCGAAACCGTCCCTGCCCACCGCCGGAAGAACCGCGAGCAACAGCGCCAACAACTGCCATGACACCGGCCTGCGCACCAGAGCCGACCTGCTCCGTTCCCTGTCCCATCCTTCCAAAATCCTTCTTCCCATTTCTCCCGCCGATGGGGCATAACCCCACAACAACTTGCCCATAAATGCAATACCTGCCAACTTTTTCCGCAATCGTCACCTTTGAAAGACCCTTGTCGAGCATTCGTGCCTGAATCTACATTACTCTCACGTGCACACTCCCTTATTGAACTCCCAGCAAGGATCTGATCCCCCCCGGCGTGGCAGCTGCAGACCTCACCCCTCCCCAGTTGGGCTTCCCTGGAAAGGGCCGATAGACTAAGGGCAAGCCACGGGCTGTGAATAACGTCTTACCCCCAGCAGACGACCCCATGGTATGCTGCCACAAATCCGCATCCAGCTCACCCCACTTTGCTTCCTCGTCCCAAGCCATCCTGGCTCTAAACTCCTCATCATACTGGGCCCAGGCATACCCCCCGCCCCTGTGATCTGCGCTTTCCTGATTACGTCCATATATTTAAATATGGACACACTACGCTCGGGATACTTCTCGCAATAGACACTAGCATATATTAAAAATGCTGCCATCCAGTTCTCAATAGTAAGCGGCACTTTCGGTCTTTTTGCCAGTTCATACTCTTCCTCCTTTGACCCCTCCTTGGACCTTACCTCCCGGTGCAACAACTTTAAGATCTCCACATACTCACCCTTCCAAATCCTCTCCTTCGTGGCCAGCATCAGGTGAGCCCCCAGCGGTTTGGTCACCCCCATATACGGAAGCCTTTTAAACTTCAGCTCTTTACTCGGCACCGGCTCTTTACCTGCCACCTCTGGATCCGTATTCACCCCCGTTTCCACCTTCGATCCCGGCAATGCCTGACCCCCTGTCCCCACTGCCTGATCCTTGACATACTTCCCCTTGTGGGACTTACCACCCATCTCATCCCCAACAACACAATCACCTCCAATTCCCACCGACACCATCATTGGTCTGGCCCGTGGGATCGCCTGCTCACCTGCTTCGCGCACCCTGTGTCCCCAGTGGAGCCTACCACCCAGCTCCTCCCCGGCACCATCCCCTCTAGACCCCTTTGACACCATCTTTGGCCTGGCCTTTGTAACAGCACGCTCACCTGGCTCAAGTACAGGCGCTCGCCCTGGCGCCATTCTCCAAGCCGACCGTCCGGGCGGGTCCTCCGTCCGAGGAGCCCCTGCTGCGGGCCGTATTCTCTCCTGGAGCCCAACGCCGCCACGGGCTGACCAACCTGCGTGGCCTGTAACACAGTAGAAGACAGATGAGAAGGCCCCCCCTCTTCATCCCCCCTCCATTCCCCTTCCTCAGGGCTGTCCTCATCGTAATCCAACACCACCACTTCCTCCAACTCTAGAGGCTCCTGCACGTAATTCACATTCCGGGCCTTACTCAACCCCACATTGCTACAACCAGCAGCAAACATTGCCACTGGGGGAGCCAGCTGTGCCCGCTGATACTCCCCCTCGCGCTGCCTGAAGGGAAGAGAAAAATCCACGGTACCAGCCACTCGTCGGTTATTGGGGCCAGTGAAGTCGCGCCGGACTTTCGTGCACTGGCCGCGTCGGGATCCCCCGCCGGTACTAGTCGTGCCGCGCCAGGCTCCGCCCTCCCTTCTCCTCGGCGCTGTTGGGCCGTACACCGCCCTACCGAGTCTGCCGACGCGCCACGGACCCTATCCTGAAAGGAAAAACATTGGACTGGAGTGCTGGGAGTACGACCACCGCTAGCTGACCTGCTGCCCCTAACACCCCACACCCCACCCCATCCCCCCTGGCCGTCATCTGCCCCCCCCCAAATGCACCACATGCCCCTGCGCTGGAAATGGAGGGAGGGGGACCCCTCCTTACCCATCCTCATCGCTCCCTGCCCCACCTGCCCTAACAGGACCGCAAACCGCCCCCTCCTACCTCCCCCCGCCTCCCCCGCACCCTGTCCTTCAGGCCCCCCCTTCCGCGACCATGCACACCCCCATCCCCCCAACTTGGAGCCGGGCCCCACGCACCCCCTATCGGCCCTCCCCGCCCCCCACCGCCCGCACCTCCTCCGCCCACGCTGGGAACACATCCAAATCCTCCCAGGCTTGCCCACCCCGCCGGATCCAGCTCCCCCAAAACGCACACACCCTGACCCTGTACCCTAACTGGGGACTGAAACCCCCCCCCGCCCCTCCATCTGTGCTCACTCCCCTCTCCCAGAGAACTGCCCCCCAAGGACCCCCACTGCTGCCTGTACGGGGATGGCGAAGAAAACAACAGGGGGCTAACCGACCCCCCCCTCCCCTCCAAGGCCTCCCCCACCAACCTGTCCACTCTCGCCCCTTCCTCCTGGTCCAGCGACCTCCCCCCCCCCCTCCCAGAAAGCACCGACATCCCCCGCCCACTCTCCTGCCCCCCCCCCCACCAATTCCACCTCTTGTACATCCAGGGCCCCACTCGCCCGCCTGCCCACCTGCCGAATCACCTCCATGTCCTCCTCCGTGATCACAGCCCCTGGCCCCTCCCCCCCCCCCCCCTGCCATCCCACGCCCTCCAAAGCTGGGGCCTCTGCTACCTGTTGTGTTCTGCAATCGGGGAGTGATAGCCTTAGGGGTAGCAACTTGGGGCCTACACTCCAGGGCATCTAGGTCTAACTAGGCCTGACACGTGGCCCTAGAAATAACTGATGCGGACCCGGGGAATAACTTCTTGGCTCTCCGTTCGCGCGTCTGAATGCGTACACCAAAACAGGCCCCCCCCCTGCGCATCGCTCCGTACCCGATCTGCCACTATGCAAGGCCTCTCCTCCTCCTGCCAGCCCTCCGCTTCACACTCCGGGGCCCCTGGCAGCAGCCCAGGCCCCCCCCCCCCCCCGGTGGGCGGTGATGAGGGGGCCAGGTTGAGGGAGGAGTCAGGCAGCTCGTTCTGGCACGTGAAGACAGGTCTTGAGGAATAGAGAACAGTGCTGCGGAAACGCCTTACTGCTGAAACAGCAGACACTTTGCAACCCATCCGTCCCCCTCCCTCTGAGTACCTCAGACAGTGCCAGGGCGCTGGGGAGGGGTCACTATGAGCCTCCCAGGCCTCCGTACTCCACTTTATTTAAATAGCTTTTTATAGTTCCACACAGACTCTTGGTGAGTGGAAGTTTACCTGCATGTGCCGACTTTGATAGCATCTTTGGGGAAAAACAGCAGTCAATGATAAGATGCTTCGAGGCCGCACCATTTGATTTACTAAATCATTTCCTAAACGGAAACACAGAATATAACTAACGGTAGTGTTTATTGTAGGACAACTATAAATATTGAGCCAATTGTTATTTACCTTTGCTATTAATGTTTTTCTGTTTCCCATTAAAATTAGGCTGATGTTGATTCAAGGGCAGGAGCTGTGTGCCCTGGCAGGGCAGAAGTGGGTGGGTAACCTGCTGGGATAATACAGCAGGACTTCATACCATCCATCTGTTTTAATGCAGGAATATGCCAGCATTTTTAACTATCTGTCAACTGCTCTTCATCCTTTCCAGGCAGCAACCATTGTAGGAGGGATGGGAATGGCCAGTTTAGCAGTGCTGCATTTGTTTGCTGACCACTGTGGCCTAGGACAAGAGCAAAAGAGCACTTGTGGAGAAGTGTGGCTCAGGGGTTAGAGGCGGCAGACCCGGAAGCTGAGATCGGCCCTGGACCAGGGTTCAATTCCCCGCCTCGGCGGGTCTTGGGCTAAAAATTCCATGGACTCGATAATTCTCGCTCCGGTGCCTTCTCGACTCACGGGTTCACACTCTGCGACTCTGGGCAATAGCCTGCTTAATCTCCACAACGGCCCATCGCGGCGGGATGCCTGGCTTTCACCTTGTGGATACCCTGCCAGGGTTATCTCCCATGGGAATACCAGGACGGGTTCCCTAAGCAAGCGCCGGGAAACCCACTGCGGGTAGCTGTGCGCTATATAAGCTCAAATACATTCACACATTTACATTCAGGGCAATGGAGAGGGCTAGCCACTGGTGTTAATGGGGATTTGAGGGGAGCGTAGCTTAAGAAGGCCATGGAGAGACCAGTGGCATGAAATATTACGTATTGAAGTATAGGAGACCGCTTTAAAATACACCTTCTGAACCCTTTTATCAATTTCTTTGGTTAGATTTCTTGATACTTAAACTTTAGATGGAACATTTTTTCCCCTAGCTTTTCACACAACAAGAAAAGATCTCCAAGACCCTCCTTCAGTTCCGACTTGGTTGCCCGCTCATTCATTGCCCCACCACTTTTAGAATCCACCAGCCATCCCTGGAGCAGGCACCTCTTCAGAGTATTGATCAGATATGGGAGATGCCGCAGCGCGCTCAAGATGCAGAGCACTCCTCCTGCTGCAACATTTGTCATCTGCTAACCAATAGGGCAGCACTTATGGCCGTGGCCAACACCCAGGCTCTTCTTCATTCCAGAACAGGTGACGCTAGTTGGTCAATGACACTGTTTCCTGACCTTGAGGGACACAACTGGTTGAGCGGATCAAGGCCCCTCAAAGCAAGGCAAAATGTCTCACTGAGTGACCGATGTAGAGATTCCACTACCAATGGCAGGAGAGATTAGAGCAACTCAGGCAAGCTTCTTTATTTCACCCTCAGGGTGAGATGAGATGGTCACAACGCTCGGCAGGAGGCCACTTATGGGGCCCAGAAAGGACGAAGGCTCAAGCTGGGCGACTCCAGTTTTTTTCAATATATATATATATCTCACTACAAGGCCTGGTCAAAGGAAAAACATGCATGGGCTCACCCTATACTGAAACCAGCACCCTGCTCTAGCCAAGGATGTGAAGCCGCCTTGAAGCCAGTCGTGTTCCTCACCTTGTAAGGACCATCAGCACTCTGCTCACCCCCCATCAACAATGGGGACCCCGGTCACCCCCTGCTGCCTCCTCCCTCTGCAGCTGCCTCCATCAGAAAGCCATTCACCCCTTCACTACAGTCCAGGGAGCGAGGATCAAGTCCTCCCCAAAAAAGGGAGCTCAGGCACACGCGGATGCATCCACAGGGGAAGGGAAAACACCAGCTTCTCCGGCAGTCGCCTGGTCCCTCTTCATTAACCCGCTGGCAACTCTGCTCTCCAGGAGCCACCTGTTGTCTGGGCCCAATGAGTATGGAGCAGGGGTATGAGGATTTGTATCTGTAGGTGGTCTCCAGGTGGAGGAAAACTGTTTCCTAAAAAGACTTTTGTGCTTGCCAAAATCATCTTCTAATGAATTAGTCCACAAGGAACTAGGGATCACCCCACCTGTCTGATTTAATTGCTCTAAGACCACTTATGTTATGGTTTGCTGTGTGGGCGAAGGAAGAAACGTCCTTAAACAGAACTATTATAGAGGACTGTCTCTCCCTTCATAATTATCTAAAGATCCCTTGGATTAAATACGTAATTAACACCTTTAAGGAGATCATTGGAGTTGACGTCAAGGCGGACACCCTAGCAGCCTCTGATTTGTCTAAAGCTGAATTGAAGAATGTCTTTTTAATGTATAAGTCTGAACAGCGGCGATGTAATGGAATTAGTTTATCCACTAGTTCCTTCTATGCCAAATATAATGAAAGTGTGGGTTTTCAATCTTATCTAAGGCACGTAAACAGAGCATCCCATCGATTTGTTTTGACCCGGTTGAGGTTGGGGATTGTGCACCATTTGGTGGCTTTCCCTTCCCACAACAAGCATCTAGAGGGCGCGTGTCCATGCGACAATAGCTCTGCACAAAGCACCTTGCACTTTGTATTGATATGGAAGTTATATGAACATCTTCGGATCGCCTTTTTAAAACCTGTTTTTGTTAAGTTTGGTGTTAGGACAGTTCACGACGCCTTGAAGCTGCTTTTTAACTTAAATCATGCTGATATCTGCTTTTTTACAGCTACCTTTCTTTTGAAAGCGATTAGGGCCAGGAAAAGTATGATCTTTTAACTTTTTATTGTGATGGATTGCTTTTATATCATGTTCTTTTACTGGTGAATGTACCCTGCCTGTATTTGTTGTGCTTTTATGGACAATTGTTTTTATGTTCCGAAATAAAGCCTTATGAACTGAACTGAGTGGGACAGTCCAATCCTCCCAAGCCACTCTTCTGGGAGTTGCCATCACACTTTCCTGCAAGCCGTGGACACTGTCCAGCAAGGCCCACTTAGATGTGTGCCACCCCAAAGCCCCAGGTTCTAAATCCCGCTGATTAGAGATTGCCAGCACACCTGGGACTGCATTCATCAGTGTCTGGCTTTTTTCTACACATCTTAAGAGCCTGCCACTTCAGAGTTGGCCCTGGTTAGTGTGCCGCCCTCTGACCCGTGTGGGCCAGCCGCTTCAGGTCCAGCCTAAGATGGGGTTCAGGACGCCTCTCTCCCAGCATGGTCCAGCTTGTGCAGGGCAGGGATCACAGACCGCGACACACTGCTGCTCATAGTTCCTCCACTCTGTGACAAAGTATGTAGGCCAGACCGTCCTGCGGCCAACACCATGGGCTTGAATGACTAACCCGCCTCAACTTGCTCAGCTCTGGCTGGCGGCCATCTTGTAAGCTGCTCCAACAAGGGGCCACCCAGTGCTTAATTTGTAAAAGAATAAGTGCCAGGGCCCAAAGTTGTGCTCAGACCCCGCAGCCGGCACTGACAAATGGGGGTGCCGACTAGCAAAAATGTGCAATCTTGATGCCACCTTAAGCTTCTTTCATCCACCCCAGACACTCCCTGGCTATTGCAGATTCTTTTTCATCCCTGCTTTCTCTTTGTCATTGTTTTCGTGTCTTTCTCTTACTTTCCCCCATTTGTGTGTTTCCCCCTCTCTTGCTCTGCATCAAAGTCTGATAAAGAAAATTAGTGCTTGCCTCCAGAACTGAGTATTGTGGTGGACCCTCCATGCAGCCACTGGCTCAAATTAAGGACTGGGGGAATCTTTCACTAAGTCTCAGCGCATTGTGTAGCCCGTCCCACTGATCACAAGTAGTGTCCTGGATTCCCCGTCCTAGTTTTCATCAAGCCGGCAGGGTGAGGGGCAGCAGACGGGTCTTCATCGTTGGACAGTAGGAGGCTCATATCTCATTGCGTCCTCGCTTTCAAGTGTCACTGGCTTTTGGCCAATCCCAGATCTCTTTTAAAGATGTCAACCAATCACATGCACTGTCAGAAGGCATCCCCTAATATTAAACATCTTAGAAAGGGGTCTGTCGTTGGCCAGCAAAGTGGTCTGTGACAGGAGCCTTGGTGAAGACTAGGGCATTATTCCAGCTATTCTGAGAGCCCTTTGAAGCGATGGAGCAGCCATTGGCTAGAATGTGGGACGCACTTTTTCCTATTTACCATTAAAGAAAGCCTTGATTCCATTAAGACCCAACGACCCTTAGTAGTTTAAGTGTTGGTAGAAGGCTCTGCACACAAGCACTGGTGCAACCAAGTGGGATAACTTTATTGTATCACACTAGAAGCTCAAAAGGCATTCTTGGCTCTGTGGCTGAGTGCACTGGAAGGCAGGGGTCTTCTAGTGACCCCGTGACGAGATACCCCTTGGCAACCACTAGGGTTTTCAAGTAATTACATAATAAAGGCCATATGTGAACTTGAAGTAAAAGGATATATAGTTGTCTTTTAGTTTTAGTTATTGCTTATTATCATTTCTTTCAATGTAGGAGACTGAAGTACGTCACTCTATAAATAAACAGCCAATTGATTAAATATACAATTTGCGATAAACAATGGAATAAAGAATGTGATAAAAAAAAAGGAGGAAAACACAAGAAAAACCACAACACTTTTAATAATAAAAATACAGCTGGACTACAAATACATATCTACACAAATCGATACCGATATACAACAGTAACAAAACACATAATACACATACACATTCACAACAAACACATAAAATATATACAATATAAAATATATAAACAACAAATATGTTCTCAAATGATAAATATTGGGTTGTTTCTTAGTGTGAACAACGTAGTGAAAAACTCTTCTAGTGACACCCCAGACCATGCCGAGGGTCTGCTTTCCTCAGGGAAGATGACACCTCACTGTCCCCGCCCACCCATGAGGGACGCTTCCAGACTGAGGGCCGCGAGCGGGTGATGGAGAGGACAACCTCAGCTCTTTCTAGCATCAGGACCCCAAGCATTGAGGGGAGATGGTTTAGTATTCAGTGAGTGACATGACCAAGTGCCACAGAGATGGACCAGTCAATTCAAATGTTTGGCATTGGATGCAGGCAGAGAATCTCTCTTTTTTTTTCTAAAGTTAAGCAAAGGTTGGTTGGTGGCCTCCAGGTTTCAGTGTCCTGCAGTGGGGATCCATGTTTCTGCTGCTACACTGATGTAGGAGGGGTTCGCAGGTAGTCTGTGGTTGGTCATCGTATTAGGACCTGTCTTTGAATTTTTCAAGGAAGATGTGGCTAATTGCATTTATGAGATGTTGGTAATGTTGGGAATATGTAAATTAATGACGCATCCCAGATACATTACATAGACTTTGCAAGTGTGTGTACGGGAGATGATTTTTTTTTAATATCTACAGGATATATATTTAGAAAATGTGTTTAAAACGGGTCTCGCAGAAATAGGTCAAGAAACCAGTTATTTTATGTCTTGCTGGTGCTGCGAACCTTGGATTCATGTTTTCATTCTTTGTATTTTAGTTGTTCCAGGGCCACAGGGTAACACAGAAACTTCTGCCTGATTAAACAAGAAAAATACTTCAATCTCATTGTTCTCATAATTTGCAAAGTTAAATTTGTGTCTCAAAGAGTGTTGAATCACATGTTGTAACGAAGGAAGTTCCCTTGTGACAGTTTTCTTCTGTCAAAGTTAACTTATGTTTCATAACATTGATAACTGCATTTTCCCATTGGATCTTTTCACCTGTGTTTCCTCTTGGCTTTAGGACAGAGGTGAATAAAACCTCATTTTAAAATATGAATAAAATTAGGATTGTTTGTGTCAAAATCTCCCCTCAGGGGCGGCTGTGTGACATTGGAGGATGTGATGCGAAGGGAGATTTCGGCTGGGCTGTTTTCATGTTTGGGGGGGGGGGGGGGGGTTAGAGGGGGGTGGGGTGGCTGAACATGTATATCTACATGAATGCTGCATGAGAGAAGGAAGCGCCATGTCTACTAAGATATGGTTCTGTTTTGCTCTTTCCCTTGCACTGGGGCAGTCAAGCAGCCTAGCGCCATTTACACACCTTTGCACTAGCGCAGGGTGTCTTTGTGAGTCTAGCATAGATTTTGTACTGGATGGATACCCTTTCAGGACAAAATACGATGCCCACACAAACTTTAAAACTTTCACACTTTGGGTGTGTTCGGTACAGGCCAGCACATAGTGCAGCACACTTGCAAACGGTCGTCAGCAGCGCTACCTCCCCAGTGCTGCGCACGACCATTGGACGTCCATTCAGCACTGGTTCCAATGGACAGCGCAGCACTGGGGAGGGATGTTTACACGCAGCTAAGGAGACTGGTGTTTACGAACCACTCTCAGTTTGCAGTCTGAGAAAGAAAACTAAAGTGAATTATGTGACAGTCCTGCTGGGGTGCATAAAGTGTAAAAGGAAAGCTGCCAGATGTAATTTTTTCTAACACACAACAAAATGTAAATACCTGTAAATTAACTGTACACATTCAGCAGTTAGGAAAGCAAAATGAAGCATATTTTTTTTTTGTAATTCCCTAGTGTGATGGAAACAAAGGTTTTAGTAGGATTAGAGCTAATCGAGACACTTTACTCGGTGATGCACAAATAATAAATATTTACTGAAACTCGATTTCTCCGCATTTTCATTTGTGTGCAATATGGTTTTAGCTATAAAATTGTATGTCTGTGCAAATTTAGTGACCATTTCAATGGTAAATGTGTGGAATGCAAATAATGCGTTACCACATGATACTTTAGTTACATTCAAAATTGCCCACCACATGTCCATTAAAGCTAGGTGGGTTGGAAAAGTTCGTCGTTCAAAAAAGTGGGTCGAGGTTAAAAAAAAAAAAAAGCTCTAACTAACCAGGTTCCTTTTGTGAGGGCAGACTATTATTTTACCACTAGATGGCAGCAGTAGCTCAGAATATCTTCAGCAGCATTTCATCCCACCAGAGAATATTTCAGATGCTTTTGATCTGCACTTCCTTCTAATCTAGTTGTCTTAAATTAGTCTTTTTGTTGCTCCCTTGGTTCCAGATTTTATGATGTAATAACTCAGGCACTCAAAGGAAAAAACGCAAGCTATTAAGAAGAAAAAAAACGCGATCAATTGTGGTGAGCTGTCATTGCAAGCATAAACATTGTACCAGCAGAGGTCCCTGCAGAAAACCTCTGCATGGGTGTGAAAGAGCAGCCTCGAAACATGTTTGAGCTGCACTCGAGGAGTTGTGGCCTCTCTGCAGATACTTGGTATCTGCATTTCTTAGGGGGGACTCGGTTTTGGATAACATTATTCTTTGGCATTAACCTGGTTATGGGAACAAACTGGCAATGAGGGTTAGAAGAGTATTTCATCAATGATTTTCAGCTAAAATTAGATCTCACTATCAAAAAACAAATAAAAGGGGCTAGCTATATATATATATATATATATATAGCAATGTGTAAACGACTATTATCCAGTCTTGGCTAACCCTGTAACAATGTTTGTGATTGTATTCTTTGTAAAAGCAAATACAAATTATTTAAAATAACAAACAACAACAAAAAATGAGTATTCGGCAAAAAAAAATTATTATGCATTTTGGGGGTTTTGATGGTAATACAAAATTTGTTTTTTTTTAAAGTTTAAACGTAAAGTACAGGGTATCGCTTGGTTGCAGGATGAGAAAGGATCAGTTTCCTTTCATGTGGGATGAGTTTTGGAAACAATCCGTAGTAGGGTCCACACTAGACATGTTGACTCCCACTTCCTCCCTCCCAGGGGGGCGGCTTCCCTCCATCTCATTAAAGGCACTGTTTCCTTAATTAATAATGAATTGGTGAAAAGTTCAGGATTGGAGACATTGTCTGTAATGTCCAGGAGTGAGGTGGTCTCCCTACTCCCATCGAGCCTATTAATTATTGTTTAATTTTTATATCTAACTGGGGAGCCTAGGATGGCTGTAGGCATGCTTTGACCTTTTTCAATGAAGTTGTTAAAAGACTGAAATGCCAAAATGTATCTGCGGCGAATTGGTGTATACTTGTGATAATCATTAACCCCTTGCATGCTTATGACGCGCCCTGCTCGTCATGAGGCACAGTGGAGCTGTGCTCATGACGAGCTGGTCTCATCATGACGGGTGCGGCATTCTCACGCGCAGCGAATTCCACGCCTGTGCGGGCATTCCATTGGAGTGGGCGGAGTCATGATGAGTCCAGCTCGTCATGAGCACAGCTCCACTGTGCAGCATGATGAGCTGGACTCGTCATGAGCACCGTGGTGCCGCACGCGGCCCCTCCCCCCGCACCGCCGTGGAATTACCCCCACGGCGAAGGGGTTAAATAATGACGACAAAGGGAACAGTGCACATTTCCTGTCGCACAAAGAACACGGGCTAGCGAACATGCAATGTGCTCTCTTCCAGCAGTGGTACTACCATCAGAAGGGTGGCATCAGCCCCCCTGTAGAGTGGAGGACGCAGAAGTGTGTGATCCTCGAAATTATCGACTCCATCCCTTTCAGAACTTGCAGCAGACAGATCTTGGTGCATGAAGTTCCACTTATGGATTAGAACGGAGGAATATGAGGCCTCCTAATTGTAGGGCTTTTAATAGTGAATAATAGTTAGGGCAGCACTCCATGTGTGCCAGTGGGAACAGCCAGCCATAATTTAATGGGTTCAGGATACTTTGCCTTCTCCCTGGAGCTTCCTTTATTTACAGAGCAGGGAGACACAGAAGCTTCAGCCTGTATTTTATTTCCACATAGGTTCAAGAAAACCCCTAATACTGCATCCATCCATGTGGGTGCCCCTTTTGTACATGCAATCCTGCCTTTAGGCAAGAAAAAAGTGTTTCTCCAGTGGCAGAATGGGGCATATCCCTCTAAATCCACAACAAATTCTTGACCGCCCTTTTACAGTCATATCCACTCTCCGCTGTCAACTGCACACATTCCTTCAACGCACGATTAAAGCGCTCAACATGACAGTTGTTTCAGGGATGAAACACCGCAGTCTTGTGATGCCTTATTCCCTCCTTATTCCATACGCGCTGAAACTCTACTGACACAAATTGTAGACCATTGTCCGACACTGTCCATTCAGGGCAACCCTCTCTCCTAAACACTTCCTTGCAAAACATAACCACATTATGCGCTCTAATACCTTTCATGAAAGCCACCCCAGGCCACTTGGAGAAATAGTCCACCAGCACCATAGCATGCTTTGCTTCCAGAACCCCACAATGAAATGGGTCACATATATCTATCCCCAACGTTGTATATGCCTTAGTGAAAAACTCTGTTGTCATAATGGGAGTTTCATTGACCATACGAGATTCATCACTGCATGTGCACGCAATTCTGTCATGCACAAACCTCTCAATTTCTATTCATGGCCAACAGAAGTCCACCCAAGCCTTCCTTTTCATAGCCGACATTCCTCCTTGTCCTTCATGCAATAACTCCAATAACGTAGAACGCACAAGAGGTACCACCAACCTACCACATCTCCTGGTTTTACCATCTAAGACAGATAACTCGTGCCATACAATTTTATAATCACACAACTCTGACCTCTGGTCACTGACACTCCTGTCTGGAATAAAGAGGCTATAAGTGACAGCAAAGTCTCATCTGTAGCTTGTAATTGTCTTTACTCTCCCTCAGAAATGGCACCTCTGCAAGACTCACCCACATCGGCCACTACCCATTCATCACCCTCTACACAACTCTCATTTTGAATAGGGAGACCAGACAAACATTCAGCATTCACATCTTTGGTACCTGGAACTTATTTAAATGGAACCGGAACAGCCATTTGGCAATCCTGGGAGTCATTCCTCCTGCCTCTCTGGTAGAAAACAATTATATAAGGAGTTTGTGGTCAGTGTGGAGTTCAAATGCAGCCCCTCACACACAATTTTTAAAATGCTGCTCTCCCCACCAGCACTCTAATGCTTGCTCTTCTATTGTAGAATATGGGCTTTCAGCTCTTTTTGGAGTGCGCGATCGGAATGTGACCACCCTTTCATGATCAGTCTTTTTCTGCATGAACTATGCCCCAAGCCCATACGGACTGGGATCCACCCCTACTATTGTCTAATTTTGTGGGTCAAATGACTTCAAAACCACAGCCTTAACAATGGCTTGCTTAAGATTTCAAACCCCAACTAACATTCAAATGACCACTCATATTGCACCCCCTTTTTCATCACCTGTCGTAACACATACACCTTGTCCGAGAAATGATCCACCAATTTAGAATAGTATTCAGCAGTCAAACCCAGAACGGAATGTAGTTGTTGCTAATCAGTGAATGTGCCTTTTTAATGGTCGATACTAACTTCATTTTGGTTTGATACAATCCCAAGATAGCAAGTGTCCCAAATACTCCACCTCACATACTCTAAACGTAAATGTCTGATTAGTCACTGATACAACTGGACTAAACCATTCAGATAACTCAATTGGCAAATGAAATCCGACATACAAAGCCGGTCCAGTTCATCTTTCAACTGATCACGCAAACCTGAAGAACACTCTTAACTTTGTGCACCGTACCTTGGGGTCACTACCGTCCTTCACTATGATACAATGCACAAATGTCTTCAAACACCCTAACTGCTCAGCAGAAATTTGGGATACTTGGAGCTCTAAAGTTCTTTATCCATGCCATCAGTGAGAAACCCTTGATCAGGATTCAAAATCATTCCTAACACTTTTTGCTCCTTCCATCCCAACAAAGTTTTCCATTTTCTACCACATACACTTTGCCTTGTGCTGACCTATCCATATACCCAAGCATACCATTGAAATATTCTACTACAGGTAACTTCACCCTACAATAGCCTTCTGGCTCCACGTCTGTTGGAATCAATTTACAATTGTCCAGTGTTCCCCATGTAGTTTTAGCAATCAATGTGTATGGTGAAAATTACTCAGCCCATACAGGGACTTCTTGCCATTAATCCTTATCACACAATTAGGGAGACAATACGTTTCCTTCGTATTGCCAATGCACCATTCTGGATCCTGAAAAACAGTTTCACTCACAACCAGCATTTCTACTCGATCATCATCCGATAAGTCTTCACCCTCATGTAACACGTCTCTTACTCTAGTAATGTCTTGTTTGCTTTCACTATGTGCTTCAGACTTGCACATACTCAAGAAATTGCCTATTTTCTTGCATTTAAAACATTTGACTTTAGTGACAAGACAAAAATCTGATTCTGCCAAATGCTTCACACTATCACATTGGTAATATGTTTGTTTCCTAAACTGTTCTTTAGCAGACACCTTTATATTGGAACTGTTCTTTACTTTGTGCAGTACATGTTTGATTTGATTTGATTTATCAACTTGTATAGCGTGCGAATACCCGAAGGCGTCTTGGCGCTTATGACAGACAGCAGTCCTCTCTGAGAAAACGGGCACCTACCAGGCCGCAGTAAAAAGCCAAGTTTTCACTGCCTTTCTAAAAGAGCCTAGAGATGGGCTATTTTTTATATTGAGTGGCAACAGGTTCCAAGCCCGTGCTGTATGTACAAAAAAGCTCCTTCCACCCCAATTGGCCCGTCTGATTTTCGGGACTCTATTTAATTTCAATTGCCTCGATCTGAGCAATCTGGAAGGTTAATACAATTTCAGATTAGTTCTCAAGAACTTTGAGCCTGATCCCTGAACAGCCTTGTATGCCAAACATAGTGATTTAAATCGCACTCTTTTTGCAACTGGAAGCCAGTGTAAGCTTTCCAATTTATGTGCAATTGGTTCATATTTGGGAATACCAAGTACCAACCTTGCAGCTGCATTTTGTAGGCGCTGTAGCTTAGATAAAGTCTGCATTCTCGCCCCGGCATATAAAACATTCCCATAATCTAATCTAGATAATGCTAATGCCGTCACTACCGTCTTTCGAGTGTCATCTGGTATATAAGGTAGTAATTTTTTAACCATCTTCAAAATAAACCAGACTGAGGATGCCAGTTTGCTAGCTTGAGCGTCAAATGAAAGTTTGGTATCAAGGATCATACCCAAGTTTTTCACTTTTTCTGCTGGATCTGGACAACTGCCCAGACTGTCGGGCCACCAAGCCACCAGGCCCATGTACGCTATCAGTCACATTTTTCTCTTCCCTGTCCTTTGTTAAGGTCCTTCACATACTTAGATGTGTTTTGCATGCAATGTGCAATATTAATAGTTTTTTCAAGAGGAGGATCTTTTCAATTCAATTTCTCTTGAATCCTGATATTATTTGTTCTATTAATAAATCGATCTCTTATGATTTCCTCATGTAGATCTTTGAATTTGCACGTCGCTGCTAAAGTCCTAAGAACAGCTACATATTGCTCTATGCTCTCCCCTCGCAACTGAAAATGAGAAAATAATTTGTGTCTTTCTGCCACAATGCTAATTTTTCCTGAATTTTTCCATCCAAAGCATTTATAGTGTCCATATACTACCCATCAGGCCCCTCCTCAGTATCTGAAGCATCATCATTAACACCCTCTTGAGCCAGAATAGGCAAGGTTTTCAACACCCTCATTCCCTCAACATTATGCATCAATATGGCCAGCTTACATTTGGCAACAAAGATAGCCATATAAACTTGGGAGGTGGTAAAACAGATTGCACATGCATGCTGATATTCTAACAATACATTAAATCAAGTAAAGTGGTCACCATTGTCTCGATAAAAAAAACCCACAGATAAAGTACTCACCGCTGTCCAAATGGGTAAAAAAACTGCTGAACAAAAATAAAGTTGTCACCGCTGTCCAGATGGGACTTCAAATTGATACAACTACCCCACATATTATGCACAGTTGCTCAGAGAGTTGCTCTCATTAGTCTGTTCCCTATTACAGCCCAGATTCTTTAGCAAAATCTCCCTGCAAACACACTGCTAGGAAACGGCCAGTCCACTTTCTATTTTTAATGAGCTCCTCATCAAATATACTTACTTGGCTGAGTAGAAATCCCCTTTCTGTCTTTAGTCTCTCCAGATAATACCTTTAGTACGCGGTAGCACACCCCATATATTTATAACATCCAGAGTCCTCCTTGAGCTCAGAAGACAGGGTTGAGGCAGCGCACACTCAACTTGTCCGCTGCCAATTGCGGCAAAAATGCAGACAAAACACCAAACATTTTCTGCTGATCGCGGCAAATGAAAACAAGCACTCACCTGAGGACAACTTCTTCCGGCGGCGGTCGGGGGAAATGGCAAAACAAAAGCGCCGCAAAAAAAAAAAGTAAACACCCACCTCCGAATGACGAAAAAAGGGGCGGGGCTTAAAAAAAGAAAAACGCCCACGAATCTGCTCAAGCCCCGAGTGACACACATCTCTTCCAATGGCTAGCCTCCATTTACGAAGCTAGCCAATGGAAGAGAGAGGCGGGTTAAAGCCCCACTGAAGAAGTCATAAAATCTTCGGCTCCGCCCACTGCTTCGCAGTGCGACGGTAGCCTCGACCTAAAAATGCCTGCAGCACACTGAAACAAAAGTGACTTTGCGCATCCACCACAGAGTTCTATTCAGCCAGGTCGCTTCTCTCCACTTTTCGCGTTAAGCTCGAGCTACCATGGCCATGTAGCAAGCGTGATACTAATGGATAATTGAGCTCAAGCTTCACAAAAACAACAGCATTAAATATATATATGGATATTTGAATTGGCAAGATGACTTTTCACTCATTGCTTTGGATGTCGCTTCCCTATACACGTCCGTAAACCACCAAGATGGGCTAAGGGTGCACCAACATTATCTAGCGAGGAGACCCTCTGACTTTGTACAGCATAGCAAAATGCTTATCAGTATGGTAGAGTTCTGTTTATGCAACAACATTTTTCTATTCCAGAATGCTCTATACCAACAACAACGAGGCATGGCTATGGGGGCCAGCTTCTCCCCCAGCTGTGCCTGCCTACACATGGGATGGTGAGAGGAGCTGGTCCATTTGAAAGAATACTCCACTACAGACACTAACAACATTAAGATCTGTTTGAGATTCATAGATGGTCTTTTTTTTATTTGGCAGGGTACCAAATGTGAAGCTGAAAAATGTGTAAAAGATCTCAATGTTAACAGCCTCAACCTTCACTTTACAACTTCAATAAGCTCAACAACTGTAAACCTCCTAGATGTTCAGACCTACATCAGGGAGGGCCGACTGGAGACTAAGCTGCATAGTAAACCAACTCCGGGTACCTCAGTGCTACATGCAGGGAGTTCGCATCCCCCAGCACTTAATACAAAGTATCCCCAATGGGGAGATGCTTCGGCTTAAGCACATTTGCAGCTGTGATGATGATTTAAGCAGAGCCCAACTAGCTGGCAAAAATAGATTTCTAGCAAGGGGTTTCACCTTGAAATTTATCAACACTTCTATTAACAAAAGTATTGCAGTTAGGAGAGAAAGCCTCTTAAACAAAACCACGGAGATAGTCACTACTCAGAGAAATGATACCAAAACTTTCAAGTTCATCCTAGGATATAACAGACAAGAAGAGGCCATTAGAAATACTATTCGAAAGAACTGGCCTCTAATCCTAGGCGATCCAGTCATCGGCCACTTACTCCCCAAAAGAGCAGCCATAACATACAGCGGGGCACCCTCCATGAAGGACACTTTAGTCTAAAATGATCCAGTCAGCCAGACTAAGGGTACATGGCTCTCCCAAAGGAAGGGATTCCATCGATGTAAGGTTTGCAAGGCATGCCATTTGAAATCAGGATAACATCTTACAAAATTCCCTTTAGCGATCAGGAATGGACTATCAGTAAAGCCTTTTCTTGTAAATCTGACCATCTTGTCAATGTGCTGGAATGCCCTTGTGCCCTGCAATACGTAGGCAGTACTATACTCCATGGCGCAAGAGGATACTCCAGCACATCAGGGCTATCAAGAACCAGGACCCCGCTAACCCAGTGGCCCGGCATTTCGGGGAAGTACATAATATGGATCCAAAAGATCGAAAGTACTACCTGATTGATGCCATCCCTCCCAACAAAAGAGGCGGAGATGGGGAAAAATCAATGTGGGTAAAAAATCCTAGGCCATCCGCTAAGTAAGTGAGCAATCAGTCTAAAACCAGTGGTGAAAAGAATAATCGAATAAGAGCTGTATACAAAAATATATATATTTTTAATTGGTATAAATAAAAAACCATATAGAGATTCACAAAAATCAACCTATATGATCGAATAAAAGTATGATTCATAAGGAACCAACAACAGATTTTAAAAAGTATAAGTACATAACATAAATCATACAAATCACAATAAAATCAATACATTCACATTAATTAAGAACATAAAAAATACTGAAGAATTATTCATTTAAACTCGACGCGCGTTTCGGCAGAAAAAAACGCCTTCTTCAGGAGTCTTTGATGGTACTCTGAAATTATATTTATTAGAAAAACAAATATCAATTCATTGGTTTAGGTTTACATGACTAACATTAATTATTAACAATACTGAAAAAACTTTTATTTAAAAAGAAAGGGACACATAATAAAGCAAGTACACCTTATACAACTTAAATTCGAAAATCTTCGCTACCTAGCTGGTTTAGATTCTAGATTTGGTCACTTTTTGTCATATGATAAACAAATATCAACATCAAAGTTGTACAGTACTTAACTGGCAAACAGCTGATCAGTCTCTGCAGAAAATGCACTATTGTAGCCTTATTTATATTTGAATATTTAAACATCCCTATGTCAATAAAAGAACAGTAGTGATAGACACAACATAGTCTTAATCAAATGGTCTATGGTACATAGCATTGAACTTACATGGACGATATTGTATTCATATGCAGTAATTCAGGTTTGATGTTATCTTCTTACATACAGATAGTCAGAGCCACTTGATAAAGGCTAATACCTGATCAAAAATAAAAAAATATTATGATATGACGATATAATAAGGGAAAGGGGAAACTGATAAGTCACTTTGAACACATGGTGCCGTATAGTTTATGAAACAGATTAGTCTATATAGTCTTATTAGATGTAAAATGGACCTAAACGGTAATAGTAGTAATGCTAAGAAAACTAGATAAAAGAAGTGGTTGTAGAAATTGCATTTTATTTAATAAGAAACAACCCTGTTATACAACGGTATAGGGATATAACGATGATATAACGTTACATCTGTCTATCTAATGTTGAGGGCCAACCATTTTTCAGAAAGTATGTCTGTGACGTATTAGCCACTTTCATAGTCCTGGCGGTAGATAAATAACGCGCGAGTAGATTACTGCGTTAAAAGACCAACATCATAAGAATACGTGGTGATCTACTGTGGGGACACACTTGAATATGCAAAGTCTTCCCATATACATAGTTTCTACTATTAGGCTATAGAGATATGTACGGTAATCTAGCAATAAAATTACCTGGATTATTCTGTAACGTCCTTGTAAATGTGAAGACACGCTACATTCAAACTCGGATATCATGTAGGGCCGCAAGGTAGGTATAATAAAGAGAAATCTAAAGGTGCCACTGATATCAATGTGGATGGTAGAACTGTAACCTTTAGATTTCTCTTTATTATTATGTATATGGGAAGACTTTGCATATTCAAGTGTGTCCCCACAGTAGATCACCACGTATTCTTATGATGTTGGTCTTTTAACGCGGTAATCTACTCGCGCGTTATTTATCTACCGCCAGGACTATGAAAGTGGCTAATACGTCACAGACATACTTTCTGAAAAATGGTTGGCCCTCAACATTAGATAGACAGATGTAACGTTATATCATCGTTATATCCCTATACCGCTGTATAACAGGGTTGTTTCTTATTAAATAAAATGCAATTTCTACAACCACTCCTTTTATCTAGTTTTCTTAGCATTACTACTATTACCGTTTAGGTCCATTTTACATCTAATAGGACTATATAGACTAATCTGTTTCATAAACTATACGGCACCATGTGTTCAAAGTGACTTATCAGTTTCCCCTTTCCCTTATTATATCGTCATATCATAATAATTTTTTATTTTTGATCAGGTATTAGCCTTTATCAAGTGGCTCTGACTATCTGTATGTAAGAAGATAACATCAAATCTGAATTACTGCATATGAATACAATATCGTCCATGTAAGTTCAATGCTATGTACCATAGACCATTTGATTAAGACTATGTTGTGTCTATCACTACTGTTCTTTTATTGACATAGGGATGTTTAAATATTCAAATATAAATAAGGCTACAATAGTGCATTTTCTGCAGAGACTGATCAGCTGTTTGCCAGTTAAGTACTGTACAACTTTGATGTTGATATTTGTTTATCATATGACAAAAAGTGACCAAATCTAGAATCTAAACCAGCTAGGTAGCGAAGATTTTCGAATTTAAGTTGTATAAGGTGTACTTGCTTTATTATGTGTCCCTTTCTTTTTAAATAAAAGTTTTTTCAGTATTGTTAATAATTAATGTTAGTCATGTAAACCTAAACCAATGAATTGATATTTGTTTTTCTAATAAATATAATTTCAGAGTACCATCAAAGACTCCTGAAGAAGGCGTTTTTTTCTGCCGAAACGCGCGTCGAGTTTAAATGAATAATTCTTCAGTATTTTTTATGTTCTTAATTAATGTGAATGTATTGATTTTATTGTGATTTGTATGATTTATGTTATGTACTTATACTTTTTAAAATCTGTTGTTGGTTCCTTATGAATCATACTTTTATTCGATCATATAGGTTGATTTTTGTGAATCTCTATATGGTTTTTTATTTATACCAATTAAAAATATATATATTTTTGTATACAGCTCTTATTCGATTATTCTTTTCACCACTGGTTTTAGACTGATTGCTCACTTACTTAGCGGATGGCCTAGGATTTTTTACCCACATTGGTTATTACCCTGCCCTAGGAGTCTGTAGATTACGGTTACCCAGGGGGTCCTTGTTTTCCTCGCAGGAGATGGGGAAAAAGCCTTCAGATGTCTGGAAACACGTTATATTCTAGACCTCGAGTCAAAGTCTCTGGGGGGCCTTAATGTCACAGAGGAACTCTTTACATGCCTCCAGAGCTATATTGGGGTCTGGATCTGTATAGCTAGAACAGAACTGCTCATCATCTAACAATTATTATTAAACCACATGGTTTATCTATAGACCGCCAAAACTCTTCTTTTAAATTTGTATACATATTTTGTACACAGTTTTTGAGAGGTTTTAGTATATGTACAGGTGAAGTAAAATCTGCACATAGCACCCTCCAGGCTTTCAATTTGCACTAGCACATGTCTTTTACAGTTGTACGGTTTACAAGTGTAATGTTTACATCAAAAGTACTATAGTTTGGACTAGCACTTTGGATCTATTTTAGCCAGTGGCAATTATCTGATGAAAAATAATGGTACTCAAACCTGTATTACATTGTTGGGTAACATCAAGAATGAAATCCTAAAAACTGTATATAGGGTTTTTAAACGTTTTGAATTGATTTTCAGTTTAACAGTGCTGATGGTTTTACAGTTGTGATGGTTGTAGTTTTTATAGTTTTAACATGTTAATACTTTATTGTTCTGGTATTGAGACCTGATTCTGAATGTGCAAGTGAACTAGGAACCTAGTCTCACACAGACCAGCAATCTGTCTTCTATTTCTATGTAATAGAATAGAATAGAATAGAATAAATACTTATATAGCGCAAAACTGCCACCCTACGGGTATCCTGGAGCTTGGATCAAAGAAAAGCCATGAAAAAAACGGAGTCAATTATCCATAGAGGCAGACTAAGACACATTCCTTGGGAAGAGCCAAGTTTTCAGGCTCTTCCTGAAGCCAATCAACAAGCTGACCTGTCTTAGGGACAGGGGCAGTTCATTCCAGATGCGAGAAGCCATCACTCCAAAAGCTCTACCACCCTTCCGAGACCTCTTAAATCTGGTGGTAGTAATCAGACTAGAATTTGAAGAACGGAGCTGCCTCCTTGGATTGTACCAGGTGAATGTTTCTTGTAATGGGACTGGGCCCTGGCCATATACTGCCTTATATACAGTGCAGAGGGATTTGAAACAAATTCTCTCCCCAATGGGCAGCAATGGAGGTCTCTTAAGGCCAGCGTCGTAGAAGACCTACGTTGTCTTTTTAAAGCCAGCTTTGCTGCCAAAAACTGTACTCTCGGCAACCCCTGTACAATATATTGTGGTGCTCCCAAGCACAGGGAGTTGCAGTCCAGCCTGCTCAATATTACACTCCTCACTACAAGAGGACGAGTGTCCTCCGGGAGTAAGGGAAGGATTTTTCGTAAAGTTCGAAGCAAGGAGAAGCAAACACTGGCAGTTTTATTGGCCTGCGCATCCATTTGGAGGTTTTCGTCTACCATAACTCCCAGATTGTGCACCACTTTGGCCGAGGCCAAAGAGTCACCCTCACGAGTGAGCTTAAACTCTATTGGTAGGTGTCGAGACAGTCTAGTGGCGGGACAATATATTACCTCAGTTTTTCCCTCATTAAATTGTTGGGCATTTCTCTTAAGCCAGCCTGCAATTTGACACATGCACTCCTGGAAGGTATCAATAGATACCGCTCTTTTCACCTCCAAGGAGAACACCAGTTGAGTGTCATCTGAATAGTTGACTAGGTCTACCCCAAAAGATTTAATAATGGGGAATAGAGGACGTAGATAGATGTTAAAGAGGATCGGGCTTATTGCAGAACCCAGTGGTATCCCATGAAGTACTGGGGACCATTTTAGAGCCTGTCCTTTGACCCTTATGCCTTCCAGTCTCTCAACCAGCACAGCATGGTTCACGTTGTCAAATGCGGCTGACATGTCCAATAATACCAGGACAGATGAATTCCCATTGTCAGCACGCATTCGCAGTTTATCCATTACCGTTACCAGTGCATTCTCAGTCCCATGACCCGGGCGGAAACCATACTGATCCCTATCCAGCAATAAATTATGCTCTAGATAGCAGAATAGACTTTTACTGACTACCTTTTCAAGGATTTTAACCGAGTAGGGCAGTAAGGAAATTTGGTCTGAAGCTCGCTGGGTCAGAAGGGTCCAGGGATGATTTTTTTGTTTTTAACAGATTTTATTGATGGATTGCACACACAGCGCAGCAACCCGCACTCCGGAGTCAACTGGCAATCAAATACATAGCATCAAAGAATTAGCAATCAATACATAATGTTGTGTCCATAGAGGATATCAAACTTAACAATGCTACCCCTCCCACCCCTCACCAACCCTCAACTCCCTCCTCCCGGATCCCTCCCCTCCCAGTCACACGACACCATCTCCCCTCTCCTACAAATCAGTGTTTGGTCGATAAGCTTACACACACCTTTCATTATGGCCCTTTCACACATTTTCCAGAGTGGCCTCCCGCTCCACCGGAGGCTCCAGCCACAGGCCCCGATAGTCAGCCCACCTTTTCCATATCTTGTAATGCTTACGTGGGCAACCGCGGGCCACAAAGATTGGCTGCTCCAGCCCCATACAAAAATCTAATCCCTTTTCCATACCGGAACTGAGGGAGTCCGGGGGTCTTTCCATGCTTTGGCTACGTCTCTTTTGGCCAAGATCAGGCCCAATAACAGTAGATGCCTCTTGTACCTGTTTCCCCCAACCCCGCCCATCACATGCAGCAGACCTAAGCGCGATGTGCGAGGGAGTTTCCACTCCAAGACCTCAGCCAAACAGTCCCATACCCCCTTCCAGAATGTAGCTAGTGAGCTACAACTCCATACCGTGTGGATCAACGACCCCGCCTCTCTCCCACACCGTAAACAGTCCGGAGAGGCAATGAGGCCTGCCCGCCATAATCTCTCTCTGGTATAGTAAACCCTATGCAAGTATTTAAACTGGATGAGCCGCAGGCTCATCGCTATGGCCGCGCCTCTAGGGGCCTCTAGTGCCTCCCGTCAATCCTCTCAGGGATGATTTTTTAAGTAATAGAGTTACAATAGCTTGCCTCCAAGCCTCTGGTACCACACCTTTCTCCAGCGACTGGCAGCAGATCTTCCATAACCATGGAAAAGTTTCTTCCCCCAGGGTTTTCCAGATTTTGTGAGGAAAAGGATGCAACGGGGAGCCTGAGGAGGACGCACTTTGAGCCAGCTGGTTAAAATAGTCCTCTATGGGGGGATGAGGGGAGGGTTTTGAGGGGGGGGGGGGAGATGTCTAACGAGGTAGCTGACTGGGGTTCAAAAACAGACTTTTCGGCTAGACCAGCCGGGTCGTCAGATTGAAAATTCCCGACAAATTTAGTTATTTTGTCCTCAAAGAAGACAGCAATCTCATCACATAGTTTCTGTGATGCTACTACCTTGTTACTTGCACATACTGGACTAGCTAGGTTCCTAACAATATTAAAAAGTGCTTTGGTACTATTGGGGGCTTGCAGAATGGACTTAGCATAAAAATCAGCTTTGGCCCTGACAATAGATTCCTTAGAGTGTGTCTGTACCATTTTCAAAGCTTTCCTGTCTAGATCCAGATAGGCCCTCCTCCACTTTCTTTATGCCTTTTTACATGTTACCCGTATCTGTTTTAGTTTGTCGTTTTACCAGGGAGCAGAGATTTCGTTCCTGTTTTTTAGGCGCTTTATTGGTACCACTGTATCAAGGGTGTCCGCCACAACCTTACAGTAAGAGGAGGAAGAGGTAAAGGACATCTGGCCCTGAAGAGGCAATAGGGTCTTATTTTTCACCAACTTGGCCCATTCTCTTCCCTTTCGAAAAAACTGGTTGCTATTGCCCTCTAAGCTAGGTAGCTTGATAACAAAGTGGATTAAGGAATGGTCCGTCCAGTTTTGGGGCAAAATATCAACCACCTCTGTCTCGGCTTGCTTTGCAAACAGGAGATCTAAAACATGGCGTCCTAGATGCGTTGATTGAGTTACCATTTGACGAAGACCAAGGTTCTCACAAGTTTGTCTTAAGTCCCTCAAATGGTTATCTAGGCTGCCATTGTCCCATAGATTAAAATCTCCCAATACCATCAAATGTGTATGAGTTATACTCTGGTCGATAATGGAATTAAATAGATCTTGAAACTGGGTGTCCTCCCTCGGGTTCTATAACAAAGCACCCCCGTGAGTAATCTTCCCTTGGCCTCCTGAAGTGAGAAGCCTAGTCGTTCGATCCCATGAACCTCATCTATTTGTAGGGGTACAAAGTTCAATTTTTCCTTGAAGATTACCCAAATCCCCTCTCCTCTCTCAGTTGTCCTTGGTTTATGGAATATTTTGTAGCCAGCTGGGCATGCAAAACCCAGCTGCACCAGGTATGTGGTCCAGGTTTCGGTTAAAAAAAGGGCATCCAATTCCATGCTTTCCAGCATGGTGGATACCTCATGGTGGTGTTTCCCCAGTGATCTACCCACAGTATAAGGTATTTCTACCTCGAGCCTCAAGACTAGATGCTAGGCACATTCCTCCTTCATCCCTCTTACCCAAGGAGAGTAGCTGTTCCCTTGAATATCTAATTCTGTCCTGATAGAAGTTGCAACAGGCAGCGTGGCTGGTGCTGTACGCGGCCAGTGGGCAGATGGACGCAGACGGGCTTGCCTTTGGCGCGGCGCTTGCATTTCCTGCTCTAAATAGGTAGTGGAGTGTCCAACTACTAGAGCGCAGCCCCGGAAGTGTGACTGAGCCCCAGTCCCCACACCCAAGATGGCGTTGGAGAAGACCGCTTGCTAGCTATTCTCGCTAAGCAGCGAGAAGAGTGGAATCAGTTTTTATAGTGCGGGTAAGAGTCTGTGCTTTTGATTGCCAGGGACAATATTTTTAAAAGCTAATTTAACAATTTTATGGCAAGAAACTTCAAAAGAATTCGAAAGAAACGACAGTTTAAAAAATACGGGCAGTGTGTAGTTGCCGCATGGAGCGCAGATAATTGTCAGCTTTCTGTGGCAAATCTTAAATCCTAATCCTAATACCTTACGCAATGATAGGCACAGGTCACTTTAAGAAAAAAGAATCTGCACTAAATTGTGGTCTGTGCTCCAGTTCCTGAGTGTATATATATGTATATATATATATATATATTCACTGAAAAAACCATAGGTTTCACACCAGTTACAGTTAGCTGGAAATTTTACTGACATAAAACCATTGAAATTCCAACGTTATAGTTAGTTGGACTCACCATAACAAGCGCGCCTGCAGTGCACTGCTGATGACGTCACATATTACATCACTCATGACATCGTCAGTGACATCACTCATGACATCACTGATGACACCATCCTTGTGACAGAGTGACAGACCTCCTATTGGTGTAATGTAACCCTTAAAATAGATATTCAAAAATAGAAACTAACATTTTCAAAAAAATGGAGATACCCATGCCAGTTACAACAACCAATTCAGTAATTCCACCATCTATATACACATCCACTCATTTACCAACAATTCTATATAGTTAGCAAGCAAGATGGCTGACGGTCCTTCAAGCGCCGCAGCATCAGCAAACTTCCATCGACTTATCTCCTAGCCCACGGCCGCTACTCCATTACCCAGCTGCGATCAAAAAATCGGAACTACACAGCTGCAGAGAGATGCCACTTTGACCCCCCCGACCCCCTGGAATCCGAAGATATTCGTTGCGGACGGCAAAGGAACAAATAGAAAGAGAAGCAACACAGCAACCGACCCCCGCAGCCAAGTCCCCCACAACATGCCATCCTGCTCCCCTAAGGATCTATGAAGTGAAAACAAAGACATTACTCACCGGACACCGGGACAGGTACAGCCTGATCCGTGCGAGGACAAGGAGCATCGCCACCTCTAACACAGAGGACCGGCACCTCCTGCAGTCCCACACGACTCCAGGACATCCAAACCGGATCCAATTGGAGGGAGAACGCCGCGGAACCGAACCGGCCCAGTCACAGATGATCAATCCCAAACAGCGATAATCAAAAAAAAATCGCGGATCTTAACGAGCCCCGCCAGCCTGGCTCCAAAATGGCGCCCAACAGGACATCGCTACAATAATGCCCAGAAATCCCACATACCGCCAGGAAACATAGAGGAGAAGAGCGAACGACCGGCTTTACACAGATTCCAGCACCGGAGCTACAGGAGGGCAATCACCACCCAGCCACAACAATAAAATCCCCGCCCAACTACTAAAAACGGAGGAATCGCGGATCTCGTCGGGCTCCCCCCAGCCTGCCCTCAAAATGGCGCCACACCACGGACATCGCTAGCAATCCACGAAGAAACAAGACCAGCCACCAACTTAAGAGGTAAATGCACGCAGGACTAGCCTCCCCAGACCAGCACACCACAAATAAAATACTAGCTGAAGCACCGTCATTAGATAACATGTGGACAGTCCCCCGTTTCTCCCCCGCCTGACCTTAAGATGGCGGGGATATTAGGACAGCCGGTTCAAACTGACCCGGCACCACTGTGAGCGGGAACCGGAGCAAAGAAGCTGACTGCGACCAGCCTAGCAGCCCCAACTGCCTTTCTTACACCTGGGTACAGTCTCAATCGAATTAATCCCAGCACAAAAAGTCAAGAATCGAGAGGGGGTCCCCCCCCACCCTCCTGACGCCTGATCATAAGATGGCGCCCAAAACGGGACTTCTCCCATGAAATACCAAGTCTTGCACTACACCAACTAAGGTACGGCGCCACACCCGCACATCGCACCTGGGCAGCAAAATACTCTCCCACGAACTGCAGGAGGAAGGCCACACACGGGCGACTAGAAAGTTTGACCACTCGCGGGAGTACAAGGGGCGACGAACATCGCAGCACGCAAAGACCCCCAATCCAACTCAAGGATTCCTGAAAGGCCTTACAAGACTAGAAAAAGACTAAGTCTAAAACCTCCTAGTGCCCTCTACCCCATCTCACCGCATAGAAAACAATTAAACTCTTGACACATAATCAGTCGCCTCCACTACCTCTACCCCATTCACTTATTGATCATCGCCCCCCCCCCCCCCCCCCAACAAACCTAGACCCCCTCAGGAACGCTCCACCTGGGCGACATGGCCCCCCCACCTTCAACCATGACTTTTGACCCCAACCCCTTGTCCTCCCCCCTCATCAAACGTCACGGACCCAACTCCTTCTCCATCACCCACCCACATAACATCTCACCCAGTGCAAAAAAGTCCCTTAAGCACAAAACAATCAGGCAATTCCCCGAATGCCTCTTCGCAGATGTCTACCACTGCCCCTCAAAAGCCCAAATAAAAATGGACTTCATTTTCCACACTGTCCGACCAGGCTACTGGATCACTAACCTAAGAGAAAAACGCCTAATCACAAAGACAACGAAGACGATCCATAGCTGCAAGCTCTCCTTCCTCACCCCAAACCAACTACCCAACCATGGGATCACCTCAGTGACCATATACTCCAACGGCACAGTCCTGATCCAAGCCAACAACGCCAACCTAGAGGCCTTTGACCGCCTATTCCCCTCTCTACTCGCAAACCCTACTACTCCGGACCCATACCAAGCACACCAGCCCTTCATGTTGCTCAACCAATCCTCACCACCCCCAAGGCACACAGCCACCGCCATGCATCCCTCACCCCTTTTAAAAAACCTTGTAAACAAAGACACAGCCCTGCCCAAGACCACGACCCACCCCCCAGAAACACCACCGAGGCAGAATACCCCCCCACCACCCCCAGCGCAATATAAGGTCAAACCTAAGCCTCCCCACACCCAACCATCACTGCCCCCCCTCATGAATAACCGCCCTAAGCAATCCAACCACAGCACCCCACCACCCATGCCCCTGACGCAAGCAGGCGTCCCAACCCAATCGGTTACCCCGAAGGACCCTAAATCCCAACATAACCACACCATACTCGATAAACAACTCAGCCCCTTTCAGGAGATCCCAGACGACCGCCTCACCCGCATCGAAAATCAAATCAACACGATTATTCAAGGCCTGAACCTGATCCTAACCAACCTTGCGACCCCCCACAACCCTAAAGACCAACCCGCACCACCTGACACGTACTCTTCATCAAGATCAACTAACGCAACACCCCACACAATCTCACACCACCGCCCACCTCCACAGACCTGGAGACCTAACAGAGCGGCAAAAGCCATGACCAAAGAAGAGGCGCTCGAACTAGCCGCCTCCTTCACAACTCCCTCCTCCCTCCCCACCCAGTCCTCCATACAGGTAGTCACCAGCCTTAGAAACGAGCACCCCCTACGCAAACCCCCTAGACCCCCGATCGCCCTCATCACCATCCCCACCGAACCCAGAGAAATAGAATCCCCCCAGACCAACTGCATGCTTATTAACTGCAGATCCGCAACCAAACACTCGACGGAGCTAGCAGAGACCATCCTCAACCACAGCATAGACCTAGCATTCATCACCAAGACCTGGCTAGACGACTCCTCCTTACCCATCCTAGATATGCTTGTTCCGCCAGGCTACTCCATCATTCAGAAAGATAGGAAGGACCATAAAAAAGGCGGAGGTGTGGCAGTTATCCACAAAAACAGCCATGCAGTGGTCGAATGCGACTCCTTCAACTACAACTCCTTCGAATGCCTTACAACCAACATCAAAACCATCGACAACAACCTGATACAATGCCACCTAATATACCACCCCCCCGGGAACAACACCATATTTACAGAACATCTTTCAGACCTAATCGCCAACTGCTCCCTTAAAGAATCCAGCTCCATCATTTTAGGGGATCTTAATCTCCATTGGAACAACGAGAACAATGCCACAATAAAATCCCTAAACGAACTTCTTCAAGCGAACAACCTATCCCAACACTGCACAAAAGAGACCCACAAAAAAGGGGCTACCCTGCACGCCATCATCGCCAGGAACGACGCAATCTCCATTGAACACATCCTCCCGGTAGACTGGTCCGACCACCACCTAATCCTATTCCACCTCACACTCCAGATCAAGTCACATCCCAAAATCGCAGCCCCCAGCACGTGGTCTAGGAATCTAGCACAAATTAACCCTATAGAACTAGAAGAAAGAATTGCCTCCTCCCTCACGATCCACACGGAAGGCCTCTCAACTACCGAACTCATCAATCATTACAACACCTCCACGTCCGCCATCCTAGACCAACTGGCACCCCTAAAACAGAAAAAATCCAGGAACATCCCTTCAAGAACCTGGTTTAACAAGGACATCAACGAGGAACGGAGGCTCCTCAGAGCCACAGAACGTCAGTGGAGAAAGAACCCCTCCTCTGGCCGTCGGGAGGAACTCAGAGAAATGAGAAGAAGGTACATAAATCACATCAACAATGAAAAAACAAACTTCTTCTGCAATGCGCTCACAAAGGCAAAAAACAGACCAAGAGAACTCTTTGATATCATCAAAAAACAAACCTCCAAACCATCCAATGTCCATGCCCAACCCTCCAAAACCCTATGCGACAATTTCGTCTCCTTCTTCAACGAAAAAATATCCAAGATCGAACTATCCCTAGACATCAGCCCAGTGCCGAGCATCAACTTCAATACAACCTCAACACCAACCACTTCCGGAGACTCACCCCCCATTGCCTGGTCCTCCTTCGACCCAATCCACGAAGCCGAGATCCACAATCTTATCTCAACCTCCAAACCCTCCTCCCATAACCTTGATCCCATTCCCGCCCAATTGGCAAAAGACCTCAAACTCTCCCTTGCTCCACTCTGGTGTAAAATCATCAACAGCTCCCTAAAAACTGGCATCGTTCCGGACTGCCTTAAAGTTGGACAGGTCACCCCCCTCCTGAAGAAACCAGGGCTAGACTCTAACGACCTAAACAATTTCAGACCAGTCTCAAGTCTCCCCTTCCTAGCCAAAATCTTGGAAAAATGCGTACTTCGCCAACTCAACACCCAGCTCGACAACATCAACCTCCTAGACCAAAACCAATCAGGCTTCAGAAAAGGCTACAGCACCGAAAGCGCAATCCTGAACATAGTAGATGACATCCGCAACTCCCTTGACTCGGATCAATGTTGCCTACTCATCCTCCTAGACCTGTCAGCAGCGTTTGACACGGTTGACCATAGGCTCCTCATCAAGGCCCTCAAAGATCGAGTAGGTGCGGATGACGTGGTCCTGAAATGGTTTGACTCCTTCTTTCAGAACCGCTTCCAAAGAGTAAAAATAAAATCCTTCACATCCGATCCTCTCCCCGTGACCAGAGGGGTCCCCCAAGGATCTGTTCTTTCCCCTCTTCTGTTCAACATCTACATGGTTCCCCTCACCATCATACTGAAGAAAGCCAACATCCCTTTCCATCTATACGCGGACGACACACAAATCTACATAGAAACCACTTCCTACAATGACATTCTAAGACTCAATAACACACTAAAAGAAATCCATGACTGGCTAGGGACGAATGACCTCAAACTCAATCAAGGAAAAACGGAGATCCTCCTCATCTCCAATAAAGATGACAACCCCCAAATAACTGAATGGGTGAAGGCCATTGACGCCCTCGAAGGAAATCTCACCCTGTCCAACTCAGTAAAATCTCTTGGAATCACCTTGGATCAAAAACTAACTATGTCCAACCACATCAAGAACTCCGCAAAAAGCGCCTTCCTTAACCTGAAGCTCCTCAACAAAATCAAACCACACATCCCACAAAAGGATCTCCAACAAGCCACCCAAGCACTGGTCCTGTCCAGACTGGACTACGGGATCGCAACCCTAACCGGCACAGCCATATCCCACCTAGCGCCACTGAAAACCACCCTCAATGCAGCAGCCAGATCGATCTCAGGCGCTAGGAAATTTGACCACATATCCCCCGCACTCAAAGATCTTAAGTGGCTACCAGTGGAAATGCGCGCAAAATTCAGAACGGCCTGCCTTACACACAAAGCCCTACACACAGGGAAACCGGAATATCTAGCCTCCAAGCTCAAAAAAGCGGGTCAATCCAGAAACCTCAGAAGCTCAAACTCCCTACTACTGATCCCCTTGAAAACGAGGAAACAAAAAACTGCCTGCCGCTCGTTCGCCGGCAACGCCCCAAAAATCTGGAACTGCATCCCAGTGGACATCAGAACCACCCCGTCCTTCCCTGAATTCAAGAACCGTCTAAAAACACTCTACCTCAACCTTGCGTTCCCGAACTCTACCTCTATTGCACATCCGAGAACCATGACTACCTCAAAAACACTACCGCACAACCGCCCCTCAGGCGGAAGAACACTTTGTTAAACATTGAACTTATATGAAGCCTGCGGAAAAATATATATATATATTTACTGTACCATTTCACACTTGTCACTCCCAATGTAAAGCGCTCCGATACCCTCGGGTCTGGCCAGCGCTATAGAAAACTCCAAAAATAAATAAATAAAAAATAAATATACTCACTCATCATATGTAATGATACATCTATACATCCTGTTATACACCGGCAGTCATACAAAAGTTACTCACACACATACTCACACATGCAAATAAATTATTGAACATCCATTTATTTGCATATAAAACTATACACACACTACCTCTTTACTTCTAAGGAAACTTTCACATACTTACTCTCTTAAACAATCATTTATATAAAGATATACTTATTTAAACAGGAACTCTTACAATCTCTTACTCTCACATATACTCACTTATATACATCAAAACTCACATACACTAGAATAAAATATATGTCGTTACTAAAAAACACAATAGTGAGACAGTCATTCACTCACTAACACACACATATACACACTCATCCACCCATACAGTCCTGCACATATGCGGTCTTCAAAACACATACAAACAGTGAGTCAGTCACCAACCCATGCAGCTACTTATTCAGAAAGTGAAACACTGATACATATATTTCAATTTTTCAAAGTTACACGCTAATATATGTATTCAATAAAATACACTTAATAAAGCAGTTAACCTATCATTTTTTTAAACCATTTACACACTTATTTAACCATTTATTCTTCCATCAATCTTTACAAATACAAATATTAAACATATTAATTTTAAAGAAAGACACACATTCACTGGCTGGTGTCATCAGTGATGTCATGAGTGATGTCACTGACGATGTCATGAGTGATGTAATATGTGACGTCATCAGCAGTGCATTGCAGGCGCGCTTGTTATAGTGAGTCCAACTAACTATAACGTTGGAATTTCAATTGTTTTATGTCAGTAAAATTTCCAGCTAACTATAACTGGTGTGAAACCTATGTTTTTTTCAGTGAATTTAATAGGTTTTTTAAATGCTAATTCCTAACTATAACTGGTGTGAAACCTATGGTTTTTTCAGTGAATTTCATAGGTTTTTTAAATGCTAATTCCTAACTATAACTGGTGTGAAACCTATGTTTTTTTCAGTGAATTTCATAGGTTTTTTAAATGCTAATTCATAACTATATATAGGGCCTCAAACTTATGAAATGTAATATTTTTTATAATGAATCCTATATTGTATATTTATATAATAATTCTTGTTTTTTTTTGCCGAAAGCGCAGTTTACCGGCGCGCACCGGTGATCGTCCTGTTAGCGCTATTGCCGCGAACGAAAACAACATTGTGATGTATCGCGTAGCCGGGTCCACGTGATAAGCATGGCGTAAGCGCACCCGGAAGCACTCGAGCGAATACGATCGCGCAACGTAGGCATCCGACGCGCTTACGCGACGCGCCCCGGAGCGCACCCCGGGGCGCGTCGCGTAAGTGCGTCGGGTCATGTGACCTGAAAATAACACTTTTCATTGGTTCAGGACAGTTTTTTTCCCAAATGATGAAAGACCCCACCTTTTTTCCTTATTCTGACTTTGTCCTTTGACTGAGGAAGACCTGTTTGGAGATCTTTGTCAAAAAATGTTGTACTTTAAAATGGCTACAGTAGCAGCAGCAGCTGGAGCATCTGCACCACCACCACCACCACCAAGAGGACCACCACAACATCACATTGGTGGTCAAGAAGAAGAAGAGGAAGAGGAGGAGGAGGGGAGGAGGTGACTGCAAGAAGACGATACCCCATACAAGCCAAGGCAGCACATTGTATGGGAGTTTTTTTCTATCCCAGAGGGCAAGAAGAAAGTCAATGCACCCAAGGTGACTTGCCAAATCTGTAAAATTGAACTGTCAAGGGGGAACCCGAACAAAAAATATTCTTTTAATAATAATACCATGATTAGGCAGATGCAGCGCAAGCATCCGAACAACTATGATGCCGCAGAGGTGAGAGAACTGGCCAGCAACCCTCCCCAATCTACACCCAGCACCTCCAAACGAAAACAACCCACTCCATCGGGACCAGAGGCAAGGGAGACGATCCCTTGCATACAACCACGGTTTGGTGAATTCAGGATCACATGTATTTTTTGTGGTAAGACCATCTCCTATGGTGAGCAGAGCATAAAGCTCATCCTCCTTGCTGGTGACAACCACAATTTCCCCAAAAAACCCCAATTTTTTCCTGATTTTTTTTTACTCCAGTTGAGCCATTTTCAATTCCCTGTTTTTTGTTTCTCCCCATAAAAATAACAAAAAAATACAAAATAGTTCATAAAAGCCAAAAAAAGTACAAAATGTTCAAAAAACATTAAAAAAATATAAAACAACAAAAAGAAGAAAAAAAACTTCTTTTTAGAACTACCTCCAATTTATAAAAAAAGGCTACTTTTTTTAAAAACTCTATCATTCTTTTTTCCCCATGGTACGCTCCCCGGTGCGCATACCGGGCGCTCCCCCATGCAAATCCCCCCCAATTTTTTTTTTCTCCGGCGGGGCCCTTTTATAGCCCCCACATCAAACCTAGGGGGTCAGGGGGGGGTCTACTCTGCCCCCTTATGGTCAATTCCCCCTTTGTTTTTGCCACCTCTTGTGTCTCGATCCTACCGAGACACAAGTTGGCGGCCGCTCCGGAGTGTTTGGAATGTTTACAGACACCCGAGAGCCAATCAGCTTTCCGCGCGCAAGTTGCGTAGCGCGCCCGGAGCGCTCTCTGGTGCGGCCATAGATATATATATTTTTTTCAACCTAAATTACTCAAAATCCACTGGAGAACATATCTTGCGATATAGCAAAGGCACATCGGGCTACCGGTCCCTACAATTTTGCCAAGTTTGGTGGAAATCCATTCAGCCGTTCGGGCTAAAAGTGAGGTCGACCGCCCTATGGAAATTAACATGGGGAAAACACGTTTTGGGACCCCCCTTTTATCTCGGCCCCCACTTGACGAATCCCCCTCTAACTTTCAGGGAAGGACCGGAGCACCGCGAGGCAAATTTGAGGAAATTGTCAGGCAGATTCCCCAACCGGCGCCAAAGTTATTCACAATAGAATGTTGAGATTTTGCATTGAAAATGATCCTAACTATAACTACCTACTGGCGACCGCCAGTAGGTTATATATATATATATATATATATATATATATATATATATATATATATATATATATATATATATATATATACACATACATATATATATATATACACATACATATATATATATATATATATACATAAAACACGGCGTTCCTCACGAGCACTCAGGCAAAGGACGGACAGACCACAATCCACTCATAAATCCAAAAAAGTTGATTTATTCCTTCATAAATCTACGTATATATATATATATATATATATATATATATATATATATATATTTATTACCTACTGGCGATAGCCAGTAGGTATATATAGTTAGGATTTTTTCTCTATGGGATATAAAATTCTATGTCTAATAACTTTGGCGTTTGTGGACGGAATTGGCTGAAATTTTCAGGAAAATGGCACATTTTGTTTCTGAGCAGCCCCTAAAAATTTGGGGGGGGTTCGTCAAGGGGGGGCCGAGAAAAAAGGGGGGTCCCAAAACGCGTTTTTCCCATGTTAATTTCCATAGGGCGGTTGGCCTCACTTTTAGCTCGAACGGCTGAATGGATTTGCACGAAACTTGGCAAAATTGTAGGGACTGTTAGCCCGATGTGCCTTTGCTAGGTCTCAATATATGTGCTCCAGTGGATTTTGAGAAATTAACGTTCAAAAAAAGATATATATCTGTAACAGCGCTCCGGGCAGCGCTCCGGTTCGCGTACTTTTCGCGTAACGGAGCTTTGCGAAGCGAAGCTGATTGGCTCTCCGGTGTCTGTCAACATTCTAAACAGTCCGGAGCGGCCGCCATCTTGTCTCTCGGTAGGATCGAGAGACAAGAGGAGGCCAAAACAAAGGGGGAAATGAAGGAAAGGGGGCAAGGTAGACCCCTTCTGACCCCCTAGGATTAATGAGGGGGATATTATAGAGCCACGCGGGGCAAAAAAAAAAAAAATCCAATTTTTCGCCGTAGAGGCCCGTCCCGGTAAGCCGAGATCCACAATCTTATCTCAACCTCCAAACCCTCCTCCCATAACCTTGATCCCAAAAAATCCAATTTTTTTCGCCGTAGAGGCGCGTCTTGGTACGCGAACCGGGCAGCTAACCGGGCAGCTAACCGGCAGCGTAACGGGAGTCTGAGGAGTAGCTGATTGGCTGTCAACATTGTAAACAGTCCGGAGCGGCTGCCATCTTGTCTCTCTGTAGGATCGAGAGACAAGAGGTGGTGAAAAACAAAGGGGGAAATGAAGGAAAGGGGGCAAGGTAGACCCCTCCTGACCCCCTAGGATTGATGAGGGGGATATTAAAGTGCCCCGCGGGGCAAAAAAAAAAAAATGCGATTTTTCGCCGTAGAGGCCCGTCCCGGTAAGCCGAGATCCACAATCTTATCTCAACCTCCAAACCCTCCTCCCATAACCTTGATCCCATTCCCGCCCAATTGGCAAAAGACCTCAAACTCTCCCTTGCTCCACTCTGGTGTAAAATCATCAACAGCTCCCTAAAAACTGGCATCGTTCCGGACTGCCTTAAAGTTGGACAGGTCACCCCCCTCCTGAAGAAACCAGGGCTAGACTCTAACGACCTAAACAATTTCAGACCAGTCTCAAGTCTCCCCTTCCTAGCCAAAATCTTGGAAAAATGCGTACTTCGCCAACTCAACACCCAGCTCGACAACATCAACCTCCTAGACCAAAACCAATCAGGCTTCAGAAAAGGCTACAGCACCGAAAGCGCAATCCTGAACATAGTAGATGACATCCGCAACTCCCTTGACTCGGATCAATGTTGCCTACTCATCCTCCTAGACCTGTCAGCAGCGTTTGACACGGTTGACCATAGGCTCCTCATCAAGGCCCTCAAAGATCGAGTAGGTGCGGATGACGTGGTCCTGAAATGGTTTGACTCCTTCTTTCAGAACCGCTTCCAAAGAGTAAAAATAAAATCCTTCACATCCGATCCTCTCCCCGTGACCAGAGGGGTCCCCCAAGGATCTGTTCTTTCCCCTCTTCTGTTCAACATCTACATGGTTCCCCTCACCATCATACTGAAGAAAGCCAACATCCCTTTCCATCTATACGCGGACGACACACAAATCTACATAGAAACCACTTCCTACAATGACATTCTAAGACTCAATAACACACTAAAAGAAATCCATGACTGGCTAGGGACGAATGACCTCAAACTCAATCAAGGAAAAACGGAGATCCTCCTCATCTCCAATAAAGATGACAACCCCCAAATAACTGAATGGGTGAAGGCCATTGACGCCCTCGAAGGAAATCTCACCCTGTCCAACTCAGTAAAATCTCTTGGAATCACCTTGGATCAAAAACTAACTATGTCCAACCACATCAAGAACTCCGCAAAAAGCGCCTTCCTTAACCTGAAGCTCCTCAACAAAATCAAACCACACATCCCACAAAAGGATCTCCAACAAGCCACCCAAGCACTGGTCCTGTCCAGACTGGACTACGGGATCGCAACCCTAACCGGCACAGCCATATCCCACCTAGCGCCACTGAAAACCACCCTCAATGCAGCAGCCAGATCGATCTCAGGCGCTAGGAAATTTGACCACATATCCCCCGCACTCAAAGATCTTAAGTGGCTACCAGTGGAAATGCGCGCAAAATTCAGAACGGCCTGCCTTACACACAAAGCCCTACACACAGGGAAACCGGAATATCTAGCCTCCAAGCTCAAAAAAGCGGGTCAATCCAGAAACCTCAGAAGCTCAAACTCCCTACTACTGATCCCCTTGAAAACGAGGAAACAAAAAACTGCCTGCCGCTCGTTCGCCGGCAACGCCCCAAAAATCTGGAACTGCATCCCAGTGGACATCAGAACCACCCCGTCCTTCCCTGAATTCAAGAACCGTCTAAAAACACTCTACCTCAACCTTGCGTTCCCGAACTCTACCTCTATTGCACATCCGAGAACCATGACTACCTCAAAAACACTACCGCACAACCGCCCCTCAGGCGGAAGAACACTTTGTTAAACATTGAACTTATATGAAGCCTGCGGAAAAATATATATATATATTTACTGTACCATTTCACACTTGTCACTCCCAATGTAAAGCGCTCCGATACCCTCGGGTCTGGCCAGCGCTATAGAAAACTCCAAAAATAAATAAATAAAAAATAAATATACTCACTCATCATATGTAATGATACATCTATACATCCTGTTATACACCGGCAGTCATACAAAAGTTACTCACACACATACTCACACATGCAAATAAATTATTGAACATCCATTTATTTGCATATAAAACTATACACACACTACCTCTTTACTTCTAAGGAAACTTTCACATACTTACTCTCTTAAACAATCATTTATATAAAGATATACTTATTTAAACAGGAACTCTTACAATCTCTTACTCTCACATATACTCACTTATATACATCAAAACTCACATACACTAGAATAAAATATATGTCGTTACTAAAAAACACAATAGTGAGACAGTCATTCACTCACTAACACACACATATACACACTCATCCACCCATACAGTCCTGCACATATGCGGTCTTCAAAACACATACAAACAGTGAGTCAGTCACCAACCCATGCAGCTACTTATTCAGAAAGTGAAACACTGATACATATATTTCAATTTTTCAAAGTTACACGCTAATATATGTATTCAATAAAATACACTTAATAAAGCAGTTAACCTATCATTTTTTTAAACCATTTACACACTTATTTAACCATTTATTCTTCCATCAATCTTTACAAATACAAATATTAAACATATTAATTTTAAAGAAAGACACACATTCACTGGCTGGTGTCATCAGTGATGTCATGAGTGATGTCACTGACGATGTCATGAGTGATGTAATATGTGACGTCATCAGCAGTGCATTGCAGGCGCGCTTGTTATAGTGAGTCCAACTAACTATAACGTTGGAATTTCAATTGTTTTATGTCAGTAAAATTTCCAGCTAACTATAACTGGTGTGAAACCTATGTTTTTTTCAGTGAATTTAATAGGTTTTTTAAATGCTAATTCCTAACTATAACTGGTGTGAAACCTATGTTTTTTTCAGTGAATTTCATAGGTTTTTTAAATGCTAATTCCTAACTATAACTGGTGTGAAACCTATGTTTTTTTCAGTGAATTTCATAGGTTTTTTAAATGCTAATTCATAACTATATATAGGGCCTCAAACTTATGAAATGTAATATTTTTTATAATGAATCCTATATTGTATATTTATATAATAATTCTTGTTTTTTTTTGCCGAAAGCGCAGTTTACCGGCGCGCACCGGTGATCGTCCTGTTAGCGCTATTGCCGCGAACGAAAACAACATTGTGATGTATCGCGTAGCCGGGTCCACGTGATAAGCATGGCGTAAGCGCACCCGGAAGCACTCGAGCGAATACGATCGCGCAACGTAGGCATCCGACGCGCTTACGCGACGCGCCCCGGAGCGCACCCCGGGGCGCGTCGCGTAAGTGCGTCGGGTCATGTGACCTGAAAATAACACTTTTCATTGGTTCAGGACAGTTTTTTTCCCAAATGATGAAAGACCCCACCTTTTTTCCTTATTCTGACTTTGTCCTTTGACTGAGGAAGACCTGTTTGGAGATCTTTGTCAAAAAATGTTGTACTTTAAAATGGCTACAGTAGCAGCAGCAGCTGGAGCATCTGCACCACCACCACCACCACCAAGAGGACCACCACAACATCACATTGGTGGTCAAGAAGAAGAAGAGGAAGAGGAGGAGGAGGGGAGGAGGTGACTGCAAGAAGACGATACCCCATACAAGCCAAGGCAGCACATTGTATGGGAGTTTTTTTCTATCCCAGAGGGCAAGAAGAAAGTCAATGCACCCAAGGTGACTTGCCAAATCTGTAAAATTGAACTGTCAAGGGGGAACCCGAACAAAAAATATTCTTTTAATAATAATACCATGATTAGGCAGATGCAGCGCAAGCATCCGAACAACTATGATGCCGCAGAGGTGAGAGAACTGGCCAGCAACCCTCCCCAATCTACACCCAGCACCTCCAAACGAAAACAACCCACTCCATCGGGACCAGAGGCAAGGGAGACGATCCCTTGCATACAACCACGGTTTGGTGAATTCAGGATCACATGTATTTTTTGTGGTAAGACCATCTCCTATGGTGAGCAGAGCATAAAGCTCATCCTCCTTGCTGGTGACAACCACAATTTCCCCAAAAAACCCCAATTTTTTCCTGATTTTTTTTTACTCCAGTTGAGCCATTTTCAATTCCCTGTTTTTTGTTTCTCCCCATAAAAATAACAAAAAAATACAAAATAGTTCATAAAAGCCAAAAAAAGTACAAAATGTTCAAAAAACATTAAAAAAATATAAAACAACAAAAAGAAGAAAAAAAACTTCTTTTTAGAACTACCTCCAATTTATAAAAAAAGGCTACTTTTTTTAAAAACTCTATCATTCTTTTTTCCCCATGGTACGCTCCCCGGTGCGCATACCGGGCGCTCCCCCATGCAAATCCCCCCCAATTTTTTTTTTCTCCGGCGGGGCCCTTTTATAGCCCCCACATCAAACCTAGGGGGTCAGGGGGGGGTCTACTCTGCCCCCTTATGGTCAATTCCCCCTTTGTTTTTGCCACCTCTTGTGTCTCGATCCTACCGAGACACAAGTTGGCGGCCGCTCCGGAGTGTTTGGAATGTTTACAGACACCCGAGAGCCAATCAGCTTTCCGCGCGCAAGTTGCGTAGCGCGCCCGGAGCGCTCTCTGGTGCGGCCATAGATATATATATTTTTTTCAACCTAAATTACTCAAAATCCACTGGAGAACATATCTTGCGATATAGCAAAGGCACATCGGGCTACCGGTCCCTACAATTTTGCCAAGTTTGGTGGAAATCCATTCAGCCGTTCGGGCTAAAAGTGAGGTCGACCGCCCTATGGAAATTAACATGGGGAAAACACGTTTTGGGACCCCCCTTTTATCTCGGCCCCCACTTGACGAATCCCCCTCTAACTTTCAGGGAAGGACCGGAGCACCGCGAGGCAAATTTGAGGAAATTGTCAGGCAGATTCCCCAACCGGCGCCAAAGTTATTCACAATAGAATGTTGAGATTTTGCATTGAAAATGATCCTAACTATAACTACCTACTGGCGACCGCCAGTAGGTTATATATATATATATATATATATATATATATATATATATATATATATATATATATATATATATATATATATACACATACATATATATATATATACACATACATATATATATATATATATATACATAAAACACGGCGTTCCTCACGAGCACTCAGGCAAAGGACGGACAGACCACAATCCACTCATAAATCCAAAAAAGTTGATTTATTCCTTCATAAATCTACGTATATATATATATATATATATATATATATATATATATATATATATTTATTACCTACTGGCGATAGCCAGTAGGTATATATAGTTAGGATTTTTTCTCTATGGGATATAAAATTCTATGTCTAATAACTTTGGCGTTTGTGGACGGAATTGGCTGAAATTTTCAGGAAAATGGCACATTTTGTTTCTGAGCAGCCCCTAAAAATTTGGGGGGGGTTCGTCAAGGGGGGGCCGAGAAAAAAGGGGGGTCCCAAAACGCGTTTTTCCCATGTTAATTTCCATAGGGCGGTTGGCCTCACTTTTAGCTCGAACGGCTGAATGGATTTGCACGAAACTTGGCAAAATTGTAGGGACTGTTAGCCCGATGTGCCTTTGCTAGGTCTCAATATATGTGCTCCAGTGGATTTTGAGAAATTAACGTTCAAAAAAAGATATATATCTGTAACAGCGCTCCGGGCAGCGCTCCGGTTCGCGTACTTTTCGCGTAACGGAGCTTTGCGAAGCGAAGCTGATTGGCTCTCCGGTGTCTGTCAACATTCTAAACAGTCCGGAGCGGCCGCCATCTTGTCTCTCGGTAGGATCGAGAGACAAGAGGAGGCCAAAACAAAGGGGGAAATGAAGGAAAGGGGGCAAGGTAGACCCCTTCTGACCCCCTAGGATTAATGAGGGGGATATTATAGAGCCACGCGGGGCAAAAAAAAAAAAAATCCAATTTTTCGCCGTAGAGGCCCGTCCCGGTAAGCCGAGATCCACAATCTTATCTCAACCTCCAAACCCTCCTCCCATAACCTTGATCCCAAAAAATCCAATTTTTTTCGCCGTAGAGGCGCGTCTTGGTACGCGAACCGGGCAGCTAACCGGGCAGCTAACCGGCAGCGTAACGGGAGTCTGAGGAGTAGCTGATTGGCTGTCAACATTGTAAACAGTCCGGAGCGGCTGCCATCTTGTCTCTCTGTAGGATCGAGAGACAAGAGGTGGTGAAAAACAAAGGGGGAAATGAAGGAAAGGGGGCAAGGTAGACCCCTCCTGACCCCCTAGGATTGATGAGGGGGATATTAAAGTGCCCCGCGGGGCAAAAAAAAAAAAATGCGATTTTTCGCCGTAGAGGCCCGTCCCGGTAAGCCGAGATCCACAATCTTATCTCAACCTCCAAACCCTCCTCCCATAACCTTGATCCCATTCCCGCCCAATTGGCAAAAGACCTCAAACTCTCCCTTGCTCCACTCTGGTGTAAAATCATCAACAGCTCCCTAAAAACTGGCATCGTTCCGGACTGCCTTAAAGTTGGACAGGTCACCCCCCTCCTGAAGAAACCAGGGCTAGACTCTAACGACCTAAACAATTTCAGACCAGTCTCAAGTCTCCCCTTCCTAGCCAAAATCTTGGAAAAATGCGTACTTCGCCAACTCAACACCCAGCTCGACAACATCAACCTCCTAGACCAAAACCAATCAGGCTTCAGAAAAGGCTACAGCACCGAAAGCGCAATCCTGAACATAGTAGATGACATCCGCAACTCCCTTGACTCGGATCAATGTTGCCTACTCATCCTCCTAGACCTGTCAGCAGCGTTTGACACGGTTGACCATAGGCTCCTCATCAAGGCCCTCAAAGATCGAGTAGGTGCGGATGACGTGGTCCTGAAATGGTTTGACTCCTTCTTTCAGAACCGCTTCCAAAGAGTAAAAATAAAATCCTTCACATCCGATCCTCTCCCCGTGACCAGAGGGGTCCCCCAAGGATCTGTTCTTTCCCCTCTTCTGTTCAACATCTACATGGTTCCCCTCACCATCATACTGAAGAAAGCCAACATCCCTTTCCATCTATACGCGGACGACACACAAATCTACATAGAAACCACTTCCTACAATGACATTCTAAGACTCAATAACACACTAAAAGAAATCCATGACTGGCTAGGGACGAATGACCTCAAACTCAATCAAGGAAAAACGGAGATCCTCCTCATCTCCAATAAAGATGACAACCCCCAAATAACTGAATGGGTGAAGGCCATTGACGCCCTCGAAGGAAATCTCACCCTGTCCAACTCAGTAAAATCTCTTGGAATCACCTTGGATCAAAAACTAACTATGTCCAACCACATCAAGAACTCCGCAAAAAGCGCCTTCCTTAACCTGAAGCTCCTCAACAAAATCAAACCACACATCCCACAAAAGGATCTCCAACAAGCCACCCAAGCACTGGTCCTGTCCAGACTGGACTACGGGATCGCAACCCTAACCGGCACAGCCATATCCCACCTAGCGCCACTGAAAACCACCCTCAATGCAGCAGCCAGATCGATCTCAGGCGCTAGGAAATTTGACCACATATCCCCCGCACTCAAAGATCTTAAGTGGCTACCAGTGGAAATGCGCGCAAAATTCAGAACGGCCTGCCTTACACACAAAGCCCTACACACAGGGAAACCGGAATATCTAGCCTCCAAGCTCAAAAAAGCGGGTCAATCCAGAAACCTCAGAAGCTCAAACTCCCTACTACTGATCCCCTTGAAAACGAGGAAACAAAAAACTGCCTGCCGCTCGTTCGCCGGCAACGCCCCAAAAATCTGGAACTGCATCCCAGTGGACATCAGAACCACCCCGTCCTTCCCTGAATTCAAGAACCGTCTAAAAACACTCTACCTCAACCTTGCGTTCCCGAACTCTACCTCTATTGCACATCCGAGAACCATGACTACCTCAAAAACACTACCGCACAACCGCCCCTCAGGCGGAAGAACACTTTGTTAAACATTGAACTTATATGAAGCCTGCGGAAAAATATATATATATATTTACTGTACCATTTCACACTTGTCACTCCCAATGTAAAGCGCTCCGATACCCTCGGGTCTGGCCAGCGCTATAGAAAACTCCAAAAATAAATAAATAAAAAATAAATATACTCACTCATCATATGTAATGATACATCTATACATCCTGTTATACACCGGCAGTCATACAAAAGTTACTCACACACATACTCACACATGCAAATAAATTATTGAACATCCATTTATTTGCATATAAAACTATACACACACTACCTCTTTACTTCTAAGGAAACTTTCACATACTTACTCTCTTAAACAATCATTTATATAAAGATATACTTATTTAAACAGGAACTCTTACAATCTCTTACTCTCACATATACTCACTTATATACATCAAAACTCACATACACTAGAATAAAATATATGTCGTTACTAAAAAACACAATAGTGAGACAGTCATTCACTCACTAACACACACATATACACACTCATCCACCCATACAGTCCTGCACATATGCGGTCTTCAAAACACATACAAACAGTGAGTCAGTCACCAACCCATGCAGCTACTTATTCAGAAAGTGAAACACTGATACATATATTTCAATTTTTCAAAGTTACACGCTAATATATGTATTCAATAAAATACACTTAATAAAGCAGTTAACCTATCATTTTTTTAAACCATTTACACACTTATTTAACCATTTATTCTTCCATCAATCTTTACAAATACAAATATTAAACATATTAATTTTAAAGAAAGACACACATTCACTGGCTGGTGTCATCAGTGATGTCATGAGTGATGTCACTGACGATGTCATGAGTGATGTAATATGTGACGTCATCAGCAGTGCATTGCAGGCGCGCTTGTTATAGTGAGTCCAACTAACTATAACGTTGGAATTTCAATTGTTTTATGTCAGTAAAATTTCCAGCTAACTATAACTGGTGTGAAACCTATGTTTTTTTCAGTGAATTTAATAGGTTTTTTAAATGCTAATTCCTAACTATAACTGGTGTGAAACCTATGTTTTTTTCAGTGAATTTCATAGGTTTTTTAAATGCTAATTCCTAACTATAACTGGTGTGAAACCTATGTTTTTTTCAGTGAATTTCATAGGTTTTTTAAATGCTAATTCATAACTATATATAGGGCCTCAAACTTATGAAATGTAATATTTTTTATAATGAATCCTATATTGTATATTTATATAATAATTCTTGTTTTTTTTTGCCGAAAGCGCAGTTTACCGGCGCGCACCGGTGATCGTCCTGTTAGCGCTATTGCCGCGAACGAAAACAACATTGTGATGTATCGCGTAGCCGGGTCCACGTGATAAGCATGGCGTAAGCGCACCCGGAAGCACTCGAGCGAATACGATCGCGCAACGTAGGCATCCGACGCGCTTACGCGACGCGCCCCGGAGCGCACCCCGGGGCGCGTCGCGTAAGTGCGTCGGGTCATGTGACCTGAAAATAACACTTTTCATTGGTTCAGGACAGTTTTTTTCCCAAATGATGAAAGACCCCACCTTTTTTCCTTATTCTGACTTTGTCCTTTGACTGAGGAAGACCTGTTTGGAGATCTTTGTCAAAAAATGTTGTACTTTAAAATGGCTACAGTAGCAGCAGCAGCTGGAGCATCTGCACCACCACCACCACCACCAAGAGGACCACCACAACATCACATTGGTGGTCAAGAAGAAGAAGAGGAAGAGGAGGAGGAGGGGAGGAGGTGACTGCAAGAAGACGATACCCCATACAAGCCAAGGCAGCACATTGTATGGGAGTTTTTTTCTATCCCAGAGGGCAAGAAGAAAGTCAATGCACCCAAGGTGACTTGCCAAATCTGTAAAATTGAACTGTCAAGGGGGAACCCGAACAAAAAATATTCTTTTAATAATAATACCATGATTAGGCAGATGCAGCGCAAGCATCCGAACAACTATGATGCCGCAGAGGTGAGAGAACTGGCCAGCAACCCTCCCCAATCTACACCCAGCACCTCCAAACGAAAACAACCCACTCCATCGGGACCAGAGGCAAGGGAGACGATCCCTTGCATACAACCACGGTTTGGTGAATTCAGGATCACATGTATTTTTTGTGGTAAGACCATCTCCTATGGTGAGCAGAGCATAAAGCTCATCCTCCTTGCTGGTGACAACCACAATTTCCCCAAAAAACCCCAATTTTTTCCTGATTTTTTTTTACTCCAGTTGAGCCATTTTCAATTCCCTGTTTTTTGTTTCTCCCCATAAAAATAACAAAAAAATACAAAATAGTTCATAAAAGCCAAAAAAAGTACAAAATGTTCAAAAAACATTAAAAAAATATAAAACAACAAAAAGAAGAAAAAAAACTTCTTTTTAGAACTACCTCCAATTTATAAAAAAAGGCTACTTTTTTTAAAAACTCTATCATTCTTTTTTCCCCATGGTACGCTCCCCGGTGCGCATACCGGGCGCTCCCCCATGCAAATCCCCCCCAATTTTTTTTTTCTCCGGCGGGGCCCTTTTATAGCCCCCACATCAAACCTAGGGGGTCAGGGGGGGGGGTCTACTCTGCCCCCTTATGGTCAATTCCCCCTTTGTTTTTGCCACCTCTTGTGTCTCGATCCTACCGAGACACAAGTTGGCGGCCGCTCCGGAGTGTTTGGAATGTTTACAGACACCCGAGAGCCAATCAGCTTTCCGCGCGCAAGTTGCGTAGCGCGCCCGGAGCGCTCTCTGGTGCGGCCATAGATATATATATTTTTTTCAACCTAAATTACTCAAAATCCACTGGAGAACATATCTTGCGATATAGCAAAGGCACATCGGGCTACCGGTCCCTACAATTTTGCCAAGTTTGGTGGAAATCCATTCAGCCGTTCGGGCTAAAAGTGAGGTCGACCGCCCTATGGAAATTAACATGGGGAAAACACGTTTTGGGACCCCCCTTTTATCTCGGCCCCCACTTGACGAATCCCCCTCTAACTTTCAGGGAAGGACCGGAGCACCGCGAGGCAAATTTGAGGAAATTGTCAGGCAGATTCCCCAACCGGCGCCAAAGTTATTCACAATAGAATGTTGAGATTTTGCATTGAAAATGATCCTAACTATAACTACCTACTGGCGACCGCCAGTAGGTTATATATATATATATATATATATATATATATATATATATACACATACATATATATATATATACACATACATATATATATATATATATATACATAAAACACGGCGTTCCTCACGAGCACTCAGGCAAAGGACGGACAGACCACAATCCACTCATAAATCCAAAAAAGTTGATTTATTCCTTCATAAATCTACGTATATATATATATATATATATATATATATATATATATATATATATATATATATATATATATATATATTTATTACCTACTGGCGATAGCCAGTAGGTATATATAGTTAGGATTTTTTCTCTATGGGATTTTTGAAAATTCTATGTCTAATAACTTTGGCGTTTGTGGACGGAATTGGCTGAAATTTTCAGGAAAATGGCACATTTTGTTTCTGAGCAGCCCCTAAAAATTTGGGGGGGGTTCGTCAAGGGGGGGCCGAGAAAAAAGGGGGGTCCCAAAACGCGTTTTTCCCATGTTAATTTCCATAGGGCGGTTGGCCTCACTTTTAGCTCGAACGGCTGAATGGATTTGCACGAAACTTGGCAAAATTGTAGGGACTGTTAGCCCGATGTGCCTTTGCTAGGTCTCAATATATGTGCTCCAGTGGATTTTGAGAAATTAACGTTCAAAAAAAGATATATATCTGTAACAGCGCTCCGGGCAGCGCTCCGGTTCGCGTACTTTTCGCGTAACGGAGCTTTGCGAAGCGAAGCTGATTGGCTCTCCGGTGTCTGTCAACATTCTAAACAGTCCGGAGCGGCCGCCATCTTGTCTCTCGGTAGGATCGAGAGACAAGAGGAGGCCAAAACAAAGGGGGAAATGAAGGAAAGGGGGCAAGGTAGACCCCTTCTGACCCCCTAGGATTAATGAGGGGGATATTATAGAGCCACGCGGGGCAAAAAAAAAAAAATCCAATTTTTTTCGCCGTAGAGGCGCGTCTTGGTACGCGAACCGGGCAGCTAACCGGGCAGCTAACCGGCAGCGTAACGGGAGTCTGAGGAGTAGCTGATTGGCTGTCAACATTGTAAACAGTCCGGAGCGGCTGCCATCTTGTCTCTCTGTAGGATCGAGAGACAAGAGGTGGTGAAAAACGAAGGGGGAAATGAAGGAAAGGGGGCAAGGTAGACCCCTCCTGACCCCCTAGGATTGATGAGGGGGATATTAAAGTGCCCCGCGGGGCAAAAAAAAAAAATATGCGATTTTTCGCCGTAGAGGCCCGTCCCGGTACGCGAACCGGGCAGCTAACTGGGCAGCTAACCGGCAGCGTAACGGGAGTCTGAGGAGAAGCTGATTGGCTGTTAACATTGTAAACAGTCCGGAGCGGCCGCCATCTTGTCTCTCGGTGGGATCGAGAGACAAGAGGTGGAAAAAAAAGGTGTAAATGAAGGAAAGGGGTAAGGTAGACCCCTCCTGAACCCCTAGGATTGATGAGGGGGCTATTAAAGTTCCCCGCGGGGCAAAAAAAACGGGCAGCTAACCGGCAGCGTAACGGGAGTCCGGCATCTTGTGTTTTTGGAGCGTGATGTGATGTCATTTGAGATGTCATCAGTGATGTCATCAGTGATGTCACTGACCATGTCATGAATGATGTAATATGTGACATCATTAGCAGTGGATTGCGGGTGCGCGATATATAGTTAGTGCAACTAACTATATATGGAATTTCAATGGTTTTGTGCAAGTAAAATAAGGTTTTGTAAATGCTAATCCCTAACTATATATGGTCTATAACCTATGGTTTTTTCAGTGAATTTTCAAGGTTTTGTAAATGCAAATTCCTAACTATATATGGTCTATAACCTATGGTTTTTTCAGTGAATATATATATATATATATATATATATCAACACAATCTTCTTCTTTCAAAGCAGAAGAAGCAACACAGCGGGGATTGTAGAAAACCATTTATTTAAACTGGCATGACGCGTTTCGGAGTTCATCCTTTATCTAATGCCTTTTCGTTTAAAAAGTTCCTCTGGTGCTGGCAGCTTCAAAGTAAGTCTCTTATTGGTCACTGAAGTAGCGTTGAGTGCACCTGGAAAACGTTGCACGGAATCACCGGGGCTTCCACTGTTCGGACTGCATTACCCAGCATGCAGTGTATCCAACTTGCTGGTTGGTGGTTCCATTCAGTCGGTATTTGCTTCATATTTCCAATTGGAAAGACAACTTGTAACGTGGCCAGGTTAGGGCTGTAGCACTTATACGGGGCTAAATGGAATTCGCATCCCTCACTCCCAGCCTCACAGTTCCATCGGCAGCAGAGTCGGGGATATCGGTAAGTTAACAACGTCTCTCCATAAAGATATGGACTGCCATTTTGCAGCGTTTTCTCTGTTGCCTCCATTGTGCGAGGCGGTCCGGGGAAAAAAAAACATTGACTCCCTTCTTAGGACACTTACGGGAGGGCCATCCTCGGGTGTCAATGGGAAAACGCAATGTATACCAAGGCAATCTTCTTCTTTTGAAGCAGAAGAGACGACACAGCGGGATTGTGGAAAACCATATATTTAAACTGGCATGACGCGTTTCGGAGTTTATCCTTTATCAAATGCCTTTTCGTTTAAAAAGTTCCTCTGGTGCTGGCAGCTTCAAAGTAAGTCTCTTATTGGTCACTGAAGTAGCATTGAGTGCACCTGGAAAACGTTGCACGGATTCACGGGGGCTTCCACTGTTCGGACTGCTTTACCCAGCATGCAGTGTATCCAACTTGCTGGTTGGTGGTTCTGTTCAGTCGGTATTTGCTTCATATTCCCAATTGGGAAGCCGACTTGTAACATGGCGAGGTTAGGGCTGTAGCACTTATACGGGGCTAAGTGGAATTCGCATCCCTCACTCCCAGCCTCACAGTTTCATCAGCAGCAGAGTCGGGGATATCGGTAACGTATTGGCGTCTCTCCATTAAGGTATAGACTGCCATTTGGCAGCTTTTTCTCTGTTTCCTCCGTTGTGCGAGGTGGTCTGGGAAAAAAACCATTGCCTCCCTTCTTAGGACGCTTGCGGGAGGGCCATCCTCGCGTGTCCATGGGATCACGCAATGTATACCAAGGCTATCTTCTTCTTTCGAAGCAGAAGAGGCGACACAGCGGGGATTGTAGAAAACCATTTATTTAAACTGGCATGACGTGTTTCGGAGTTCATCCTTTATCAAATGCCTTTTCGTTTAAAAAGTTCCTCTGGTGCTGGCAGCTTAAAAGTAAGTCTCTTATTGGTCACTGAAGTAGCATTGAGTGCACCTGGACAACGTTGCACGGAATCACCGGGCCTTCCACTGTTCGGACTGCATTACCCAGCATGCAGTGTATCCAACTTGCTGGTTGGTGGTTCCGTTCAGTCGGTATTTGCTTCATATTCTCAATTGGAAAGCCGACTTGTAACGTGAGCAGGTTAGGGCTGTAGCACTTATACGGGGTTAAATGGAATACACATCAGCTTCACCTCCCAACCGACGCACGCCACGACTGAACCACCGCCCCCCACCACCACCCTCCGCGCCTAGACCCCGATCAGCACCGAAGACACCATCCGCACGATGAACTCCATCAACTCCGGATCTCCGACCGACCCCTGCCCGCACCCCGTCTTCAACAAGGCCGACGCTGTCATCGCACCCCTTCTGCGGGACATCATCAACACCTCCTTCGACACCGCTACCTTCCCGGAGAGCTGGAAGCACGCCGAACTCAGCGCCCTACTAAAGAAGCCATCAGCCGACCCCACCGACCTCAAGAACTACCGCCCCATCTCGCTGCTCCAGTTTACTGCAAAAATCATTGAGAAGACCGTCAACAAGCAGCTGGCCGCCTTCCTCGAGACAAACGGATCCCTCGACCTCTCGCAGTCTGGATTCCGGGCCAACCACAGCACCGAGACCGCCCTGATCGCAGCTACCGATGACATCCGAGCCCTGCTCGACAACGGAGAAACAGCGGCCCTCATCCTCCTAGACCTCTCCGTGGCCTTCGACACTGTTTGCCACCGTACCCTAGTGCAGCGCCTCAGCAACGTCGGAATCCAGGAGAAGGCTCTGGAAAGGATCATCTTGTTCCTCACCGGAAGGACACAGAGAGTCCGCCTCCCCCCGTTCAGATCAGAAGCCACCGAAGTCATCTGCGGCGTTCCTCAAGGCTCCTCGCTCAGCCCAGCCCTCTTCAACGTCTACATGAGCCCCCTCGCAGCCATCGCACGCCAAAATAACCTCAACATCATCTCCTACGCCGACTACACCCAGCTGATCCTCTCCCTCACCAACGACCCCGCCACCGCCAGAGCCAACCTACACGAAGGGATGACAGACGTAGCCAAATGGATGATGAACAGCCGCCTGAAACTGAATTCGGACAAGACGGAAGTCCTCATCCTGGGTTCTTCACCCTCCGCCTGGGACGACTCCTGGTGGCCCCCCGCCCTGGGCAGCGCACCCAAACCAACAGACCACGCATGCCACCTGGGCTTCATCCTTGACTCCTCCCTCTCCATGACCAGACAAGTCAACGCCATCTCCTCGTCATGCTTCAACATCCTGCGCATGCTACGTAAGATCTTCCGGTGGATCCCCACCGAGACCAGGAAGACGGTCACCCAGGCCCTCGTCACCAGCCGTCTGGACAACGGCAACTCCCTTTACGCCGGAACCACCGCCAAACTCCAGAAGAGACTCCAGCGAATCCAGAATGCCTCAGCACGACTCATCCTGGACATCCCCCGTCGCAGCCACATCTCCGGACCCCTGAGAGATCTGCACTGGCTCCCGGTCAACAAGAGAATCACCTTCCGTCTCCTCATCCACGCACACAAGACCCTACACAACCAAGGCCCAGGATACCTCAACAGTCGCCTCGACTTCTACGCTCCCACACGCCAACTTCGATCAACCGGCCACGCCCTCGCCGCCGTCCCCCGGATCCGAAGAGCCACCACAGGAGGAAGGTCCTTCTCCTACCTGGCCGCCAAGACTTGGAACTCCCTCCCGACCCACCTCCGCCTGACCCAGGACCACCTCACCTTCAGGAAACAGCTCAAGACCTGGCTGTTCGAGCAGTAGCGGACCCCCACCCCTAGCGCCTTGAGACCCTCCTGGTGAGTAGTGCTCTATACAAATGCTGTGATTGATTGATTGATTGATTGGAATTCGCATCCCTCACTCCCAGCCTCACAGTTCAATCGGCAGCAGAGTCGGGGATATTGGTAAAGTAACGACGTCCATAAAGGTATGTGTATATATACACACACACACATATAAATACATATATATATATATATATATATATATATATATATATATATATATATATACACACACACACACACATATATATTTATACTGCAATATTTCCTCATCAGAAACACGGCTCTTGACACTGGATGAAGTGCATTGCTCTTCACTGCCTGGGTGTGCAGTCCATCTCTCCTACAGAATCGTTGCCTCACAAAATACACAAACGTAACTCGCAAGGGTTGGAAACACTATTTTACCCTCAAACTCATATCCCATCCTTGTCGCCAATTTTGAAGACAACACTAAGGTGTTGACAGACATAGGTATTTATTGAAGAGTTTAAGATGCAGCCATCCAAACCCTTGCAGGCAGTCTCTCCACTCCCAAGGTTCTGGAATCTGCAATTCCACCATGGAATACTGCCAACATAACTTTAGGTAAAACACAACAGAAAATGTATTTTTGAGATCAAAAAATATTAAGATGATGTTTCTTATATATTGGTGAAAGCCTACCAGCTCCCTCAAAAACAATGCTTTACTAAAACCATAACAAATATTGGCAAAGCCCAAAGGTTGGCAACCAACTCCAGACCTATTGGCTTTGCCAATGTTTCTTTGTTATCCCACTGACTCTTCGCTTTCTTCTTCCTTTTCCGGGGCCTTTCACACTGCCTGCCCCTCATGTTTCCTGGATGGAAGAGCAAACATCCCTTTATTGATCAATGCCAACATATTTATCCAGTGTACCCCAAACTCTGCTACACTGCCTCTTTGCCACCTTGCTCCTGTCATCAATTAATCCCAATATTCCTTGGTACCCCAGCTTTCCCTGTTTTACTCTGCTGCCTAACCACTATTTGTCCTGAGTTTCTGGACTTTAATAAAAAAAGCTGCCACCATGGCTGTTAGTTTTGGGTCCAGATCAGAAACTTAGCACCATCTTACTTGCTCTCCTGTTCCTCTTCTGAGGTCCTTCAAGACTCTTTTTCTGTTATTGCATCCTAGGCAAATGCTGTTCAGGAGTGTCCTTGACTGCTTGTGTTGTTATCTTCAGTCATCCTGCCCTCTCTTCTTTGACCCTCTTACTTTCTTTCACCCACAAAAAGACTCCTCTCCTCTGGAGGAGTTAGGTTTTCCAGTTATCATTAAGATGCGCCAGTAGGGCAAACATGTCCCCACATGCAATTCTTGCAAGTTGAACAGGGGACCCTTGCCTTACCTGAGCTTTGTTCTTGCCTTCTGCATCCTTGATTAGAGCTGCTCTTCTGACACTAATAGCCTTGCCTAGCACTGGACGGCTCCAGGTTGTCTAATTCTTTCTCTTTTCACAAGGCCCATTTTAACAAAGATCCTGACTTCAGCCTGGCAAACTAATTCCAGCACTTATGAGCCATGTTTGCTTGGACAGGTCAACTTCATTGTGTAACATAGTGGAGAAGCACTTGCTATTTTATCTCTGAAAACCAGTACTACTGATTCCGTTTGATGTGCATCTCTGGGTAACACATTTCTGCACCATTGGATATTACCCTACTGGTGCATTGTGTGGCGTGTGCAAAGCTACACACATTGCTGTGGCATAATTTGTAAGGGTGGGCGGTAAACTCTGCTCTGCCTGCAGAGCACGTGGAATTTGGCAAAAACACTGTCACCCGTCGCGTGGTGGAGGTTACCACCCGCCCTTACTTAATATGTCCTTTCTGATTTACATTTCAGAAAACAAAGGCTCAATTAGAGTCAAGCCTTGTGATTAAAATGACCACATTTGCCAAGGAATGCTTTTGATAGTCTAGTCTAAGAGATGCAAAAAGGAATTATCCGGCCCTCGGCTTCAAAGTAATTGCACTGAGGGAGAAAGGCTTACAGAGATGTACAGTGACACACCTACTTGTATTACAAGATATGCACAGAAGGCTGGTGTCCAACTGAAACGCATGATGGTAGGCACATTCGAAAATAGTTGACTTTATATAGCACTTACTTACTACCCCGATGAGGCGTTCTGCAGAAAATGCATACATTTTCCCTTCAAGTTGTACTGAAACGTGGAGTATTATACAAAGTAGAAAACTGTTTAAAAGTTTGCACTTAAATGCATGTTCGGCAAAAAAGATAGGATCATTTTGAACGGGTTAACCAGTGAATTGCTGTCCCATGCAGAGACTAACCCTGCCGCCACACTTACTTGAGTGATCATAGCTGATCCTGGCACATGTCTTGTAATGTAGCGCCCAGAAGTGATGTCTGCTATGAGGCAGCGCTATGCGTCGGGTTCACCCCCTTGCAGCATCTTCTGTATCAATTCACTCAAAAAAGGGGGGAAAGGACAAATTCCTCTCCCAAACTATCACTATTCACACAAAAGAGGGGCAGGAATGGAGCACTTGGTTATATGATGCGGGTGATACGTGCCCAGTGTGGAAAAACTGCCCTCACTCACAATTTGTGACATGATTCATCATTGGGCTTGCTAACTAACACCAGGCACAGACCAACGCCTGGGGTGGAGCACAGGGGAGGGGAAGACAATGCAAACGCATATAAATAATAGCGGGATCGACAAAGAAATATGTGCAGTTAGTGATATAAAACTAGCTTAGGTATATCTTCGGTTACCCTTTATTCCTGGATTACCCGGCCAGGATTAAAAGAGAATAGGATGGTGGCGAGATGGGATTGTTAGTACTCATACACCCCTCCTTACTGCAGGTTTGTCGACATGTTTCAGCCCAATTACAAAAGTCCTCAGTTAGGATAGACGGCTTTCTTCAGGACCTCTCTATCCCCTATTTTTAGAGACCCCTCCTTTCCTACTTCAATGCAGTAGGTTACATCAGGATATTTCTCTCGTTCCTTTTAGGGGGATATGTAAGTCACACTTCTGTGATGTGGAGTTTCAATGGTGATAATGCTAGAAATGACGTGAGAGTAGAAACGGCTGCCTATAGTCACACATTCTTCAAGGTGAGTCCGCTGCCTCGGCAAAGCTCTCCTTGCGCCGTGTAAGCTAGCCCACGTATCACCTGCATCGTATACCCACGCTCTCCATTCCTACCTCTCTTTGTGTGAATAGCATCTTCTGTATCTCCGAACGGCTCACGAGAAGGTCTTCCTTGGACATCATCAATGCACAGCAGCCTACCTGCCCTGGACACCTAATGAGGCAGCAATGTTTTAAAAGGCTGGAGGGAAGCGCCTTTGTGGTTAAAAGGCGTCAATAGCCTCAATGCCATACTAACAGCCTACTGTGCCCTGTATCAATGCGAAATAGCAGCAGAATTATGACATCACTTCCTGTGACATCCATTCCTGTATTGTAACTCCATGTGAGGTCACTGTGCATTTCATATTTTAACAAGACCCCTGCTTATTTTTTATAATAACATTTGCCCTATATATTACTCAGTCTGCTTCCTTGACATCTGAGCACCCCACCTGTGTACCATTTAATCGGACTTCTACAGTGTTTATGAAGCTACCCTGCTGAGTTCTGACAGCTTTCTTAATTCCATCTGCTCTGCTCTTCCTGAACCGAGGGTTTCACCCCTCCCGGCCGTCCACGAGGCAAGGTGGCTGAATGTTTATCTCAGGTGTGCAGCCTTGTTTCCTGCATGCAAGTTCATAAGCTGCCCTTTCTTTTTTAGGGATACTAATCTTTATTTTAGGGTGTTTTCTCGCCACTGTAATGTGCTCTCTGGTCGATGCCGTTGTGTTTCTTGAGCAGATGTTGTCAAGTACAAGAGCCGAACCAGTGGCAGCAGCTGGACTGGAAGGGTCAGTTCAGTGTTTGCTTTGTCCCCAGTGGCTGCTGCTTTCTGCTACAGATTTCTTTAAAAGTTCTTTCAATGGCCGTCAGGCACCATTCCTGCACCCTCTCTATTCACTCTGACTTTTAACTCAATATACATATTTTATTTCGACTTAACTAGTCATAAGAACTCAAACAAAATATTTTAAAAATTACAATTAAACATTCAAATCATCATCTGTCACAGCAGCTTAAATTTGTAATAGGACAGCAACTTGGCAAACAAACATATTTCTATAATGCCAAATACCAAACGCTATATTATCATCCAACATTTCACAACGACTGCTTTAGAAACACTGTTGCTTTTAATTATTGCTGAACACCTAATCAAACCGGCCAAGAGCTCAGTAACAAGACATTTTAAAAAGCTGACCTGTGCTTTCTATGTGTCATGAAATGTAACACAGGCGGACAAATAGCTTCCGCGGGCCAGGATAAAAACAATCAACAAAAAAAAATAATAGAAACCAGTGCTTTAACAATCATCTGTGCGGATTCATCAGCAGAAGGGCAGAGAACTGACGAAGTCTCCGAAGCCATACTGGAGCAAGAACTAGAAGTCTGTCTACAAAACCTGTCCTAAATCTGTAAAACAGGCGCAGCCCACTTGAGCCAGGGGCCCACCCAACATAGGGTTCAATGCCAAGAGATGTTGACTAATTCCATCACCTGCTGCTCTGTTATGGACATTAAAAAACACATTAGATGCGCAAGACCGTCTTCTTCATCATGGACATTTGACCTCTAACCTCTGTACTGCACCACAGCCCACCAATCTAGCTGATTTGGAGACGTTTAACCATGATGTACCCTTAGCCATCTTTAATATATTGGTCAAAAGTTTTTAAGAAAAAACATTTTTATTGAGTTCATCAACAAACGGACAAAGGTTACCTGCTGAAAGCACAGATTGGTAACTTCCACAATACAGTGACTTCAGAAATAGCAGAGCAGTAGAGGAAAGCAACCTACAAATTGATGGAGTTTGGGGGGGCAGCAAAGTTGGGACCCGGAAGCTAATAATCAGTGGTTGTATGTGGGGGGTGTCTTTTGGTGGTGGTTGGGGGGGCATCCCCAGCATGCCCACCTCTCAGGCAACTCAGAGCAGGCAGATTATGATTGAGGCAGGGACCTCCCTACATTGGATTGACCTGGACAGCGCCCTGGGCAGAGAGAAAATGTGATGTTTGTTGCGGGAGGTCGTTCCGATTTAGCGGCAGAAAGCGGGAGAAAGATGAGAGGAAGGCAGCGGGTTGATGGGGTGCTAACAATTATGCTGAGGTACATTAAGGGCTGATTACAAAGTCTTTAACTGACTCGATTGAGACCAAGTGGGATGGACGAGCTGCTGTTTGCCTGGCATTAAGTCAAGCCGCTCCCTGCTGCACCCCTCGGAATATTGGCGCCCTGGGCCTGGGCTCATTTCGCCCATGTCCAACGCCGTCCCTGGGCCAAGGAAATTGTTGAGAAAGCATTGTGCCAATAATGGCTAAACTCTAGGCAATCCCATACATTATGGCAAAGATCTGCAGCTGGGGCCTGGCACCAGCCACATGTGTCCATAATATGGATCTATTAGCAGTATGGAACACTTCACTGCAATCTAAATTGAGCTATGTCAATACCTTTCCTGTTTTGTATTGTAAAATTTCTCTATCACTTACTCCTACGTGGGGCGTTGAAGTGCTTGTCTGCACAAGGTAACATGCTGCATCATGTTGGAAAGATGTTGTCCTTGTTTTGGTCCTATGGGGAAAGTGTTTCCATGCCATGTGTGATGACGACCGAGGTGCAGGATGGGGCGCAGCACTTAGCTGATTGAGTGATGAAGAAGTGTTAGACAAAGAGATGCAGTTTATGGATGCTGATAGCGATGACTGGCTCTTCAAGTCGGTTTATGATGTTTTTGTCTGTTCAAGTCCCCCTTACTGGCTAGTGCACAGGGTCGTCCATTCTGGAGTATTAAGGAGCAGAAGAGGCATGACTGGGAAGGGAGAGGAGGAGTGATCTACAAGGACAGACCACATTATGGTGAGGTTCCATGAATTCTGAACCCGTTTTATAAATGTCATGGTTTCGTTACGAATTTGATAGTAGAGAACCGTAACTAGTGAGTACGGCAAGTACGAGTGATTTTGCTTTGTTAGAGCGACGGATTCACTGTGTATTTAGGAATTTCGTTCCGAACCGTGGGTTCCATTTTGAGCATGGCAGCCATTTTGTGGTTGCCCTCACATAGGCCGATGACTACGGCCGAACGAGTCTTTAGTACACGTATGCGTTAGCTCGAGTTAGTACTGACTTTTGGAAGAACCGAGTGAACTGACCTCGTTGCCTGAAGCTGACCTTGTTAGGTCAGTTCCTTGCCCGATAGCTGATCAAGAAAGAGGATCAAAGCACAGGACATTGTAGAGTTTGGTATGCACACACAGACCCCTTATCCGGCTTCTTATCTGTTTCTGTTTCTTCTTTTATGGTCTATTTATGATATGGGTTGTGGTCTTTTATTATGGGTTTGTTCGGCTTGTGCAAGAATGAATGTTGGGCTTTACTGTGTAATTAATGGTGGGCCAGACAATTGAAAAGTGGGTTTGTCGTCATGCAATGCCTTTTGCAATAATGCCTATGATTGGACAAATTGTAAATAGTGGGTGTTTGTCCGGAATGTTATTTTTGGCATAAAAGAGGATGATTTGTCTTGTAAATTTGAGCAGTCTCCGACGAATATACCTGTGTTGTACTCCGTGGACTTCTGTTCCTGGTTGCAGCCAATAAATTCGATCTTTGATGCCACCGAGAAGTATCCCATGTCTCTGTATTCTAAGACAGGTGAACCCGAAGACTTTGGGCGTGCCCCTGGCGCCGCTGGGTTCTAAAACCCGGTTCTTCAATGGGCATTGTAAGAAATCGGATTTCTGGTTGGGGGAGGGGTGAAACAGTGCTCAAGCAACAATCACAATCCTTGTCAGGGTGAAATCACAAGCAAACCCAAAATTAACTTCTTCTTAACCCTTTTGGTTGCTTGGCACAGAGCAGTCGGGCTTTGCTTAGATGCAATGTGTAAAGTATTTATGCAGCACTTCAGCACTTCAAACGCAACAAAAGAAAAGTTGCACACTAAATTAGAAACATAGAGTACATTTTAATAAATAAAACAAGACCAACATGACAAAAATCCAATCAGTAGAACTGGGGAAGTGCCATTTTAAATATTCAGTTCATATAGTTTCAAAACGCTAATTGTGCACATCTGGTCGTACTAGACAAGATAAAGTTACAATTTCAGGCCAATTGGGATGGAGTGCGGGCTGTCTACAGGCGCCCACTCAGGTCTGCCGAACACAGTACCTTAATCTTGGTTGCGAAGAGATGCAGCGTCCCGCTTAGACGGTGCGTTGGGCAGCAGAGGAGATGCGGTGTCCTTGTGAGGAGATGCGTTGTACAGCAGCGGTTCCCATGAACTGCGCTGGGCGATGCAGAGTCCTTGCGTTGGTAAAGTCCACACAGCAGCGGTGGTTCTGCTGGGAGTCGTGCCGCACAGCAGAGGAGATGTTAGTTCTGCTGGGTCCTCAGATGAGCTGTTAGAGCACCTCCAGGCCCACTTCCAAGGGTCCTGGACTGGGATGGGTCGACCTGGCAGGGCTCACAGTTGGGAGAGTCTAGGTGCCGGTTGCAACAGTCTATCTCTTGGAGTCACTCTGGTGTTCTTGGGTAGACGTTGCAGGTCCAGTCCTTCTCACCCAGATAGGAGGGCAGCTGGGCAGCAATCCAATAGGGCAGCAGTACAGCAGAGTGGCAGTCCTTCCAGCAGTACAGCAGTCCTTTTTCCTGGCAGTTGTCTGCAGGTCCAGAAGTGTACTGAAGAATTGGGGTCTGAGGTCAAATATTTTTACTTGGTACCTTTTTTGAAGTGGGAGAAGCTTCTGGAGAATTCCCTATGAAGTGCTCAAGTTTCCTGTCCTCCCTGTACTGGCTTCAGACTAGCTACAGGTGGGGTGTTTTCCTTTGTGTAAAGGCAGGACACAGGCTCTTCAGATGTAAGTGGGTTGTAATTCAAAATCCAACTTTACCAATTGAGAGGATTTTTCATTACAATGCCAAAGACACCAAACATGAACTGTCTGCTAACTCCAATGTTATCCCATGGGAGAGGCAGGCCATGCAGTAGTGAAAAACAAAATGGATGTGTAAAACTTAAAAGTGCAAGTTATTCTTAAAACCTGCACCCTGCCCTCTGGGCTGTGCAGGGCCTACCCTTGGGGTGACTTATATGTATTAATAGGAAGGTTTAGACCTGGCAAGATGTTTGCTTTGCCAGGTTGAATGACAGTTTAAACTGCACACACAGGCTGCAATGGCAGACCTGAGACACGTTTATGAGGATACTTAAGTGAATGGTACACAAAGAACTGCTGCTGCCCCACTAGTAGTATTTAATTTACAGGCCCTGGGTCAATGGAATACCACTTTACTAGCGACTTGCAGGTAAATTAAATATGCCAATTTGGGTATAAGCCTATTTTAAAATGTTTTTAGGGAGTGAGCACACACACTTTAGCAGTGGTAAAGTGCACAGAGTCCTAGAGCAAAAGTATATCAGAAAAATATGGAGGAGTAAGGCAAAACGTTTGGTGGGGAAGAGGACCCTAAGTCTGACAGGTCTAACAGTTATCCTTTCAGCAAATGTCATTATATGAGGTCAGGGAGCAGTTAAAGTATGTGGCTAGCCTGACCCTGCAGGGATAGACTGTTTTAGAGTTCTGTGGAGGCCTGCAATGAGTTATTTGATGTCTATCCAGATAGAGGGTACAGTGGATACATTTAATGGACTGATATAGGTGGTGGCTTATAAGTGAGACCTTTAAATCATCTGCCAATGCTTGGTATGAGAGAGCCATGTGGTAAAGTACATTGTTATAGCAGCCTGTATTAATTTACAATTGGCCGTAGGGCCACTGAGTGTTGGAATACTCATCCAGGACACGAGTAGATCTCTCGATATTCATTTATAGGGTTTATATGTAGGAGTAGATCTCTCGATATTCATACATAGGGTGTATATGTGAGAGTATATCTCTCGTTGTTTATTCATGGGGTGTATATGTAGGAGTAGATCTCTTGATGTCCATTCATGGGGTGTATATGTAGGAGAAGATCTCTCGATGTCCATTCATAGGGTGTATATGTGGGAGTCGATCTCTCGATGTCCATTCATGGGGTGTATATGTAGGAGTCGATCTCTCGTTGGCCATTCATAGGGTGTATATGTGGGAGTCGATTTCTTGTTGTCCATTCATAGGGTGTATATGTAGGAGAAGATCTCTCGATGTCCATTCATAGGGTGTATATGTGGGAGTCGATCTCTCGATGTCCATTCATAGGGTCTATATGTAGGAGAAGATCTCTCTATGTCCATTCATAGGGTGTATATGTGGGAGTCGATCTCTCGATGTCCATTCATGGGGTGTATATGTAGGAGTCGATCTCTTGTTGGCCATTCATAGGGTGTATATGTGGGAGTCGATCTCTCGTTGTCCATTCATAGGGTGTATATGTAGGAGTCGATCTCTCAATGTCCATTCATAGGGTGTATATGTGGGAGTAGATCTCTTGTTATCCATCCATAGGATGTATATGTAGGAGTGGATCTCTGATGTCCATTCATAGATGAAGCCAAAAACATGTCTCCTACAGTTTACTCCAATATGGACCCATATTATTCACACATATGTACATGTACCTGGTAATCTGGCGCGGGTAGCCATGGCACATGCGCTTGTTTACTGGATCGCTTATTCACAAATTTAAATCAGAGCCTGATGACTTCAACTTTCAGGGCATTATTTTATTCTAAATGCATTCATTCCTTGAAGGTGCCTTACTGCGTCTGACCTTTCCCATCTAATTAGCGTCCTGATTATGGCAGCGATCAATAAATAATGCATATTATGCTTTTGCTCCATCTAAATACTCTGCATCCCATTAATACATTTGAGATGGTTTTTCCTACCAACTCGCGTCCTATGGGATAGTATTCCCTGGGGGTGAGTCACCAGAGTGTGGCATCAGTTACTTGCCAGTAACTGAAGAGGGTTCAAATATATTTTAAAATTGATAATGTAACCAGCTCCTATTCTAATTTAGACCAAGTATAACCGGTCAAAAAGGGAGACACCTTGGTTTTCATTCCATCTTTATTGCATTTTGCATAAATCCGACTAGCAAAACACAGAATAAATCTAATTTGAACATAATACAATAATTAAGTCGAAAGCACAAAGTAAACATGATTCATCTAAAAATAGCTTTATAAACCCTACAGGAATTGAAAAAAACCTTGAGGTAGTAGATACCCGAGAACACTTTCTTTTTTAGTCACCTCTAACATACAAACAGAATAGCATAACCTTCTTAGCACAATATCTAAAAATCGGTAATCACTGCAACTAATCTATTCATAAAAAATTCAACTGTTTCTGGGACCGAATTTGTGTCATTTGTTCTAAGTGCATTCTTAAGATGGCAATATCTGATATCACATAATATGCATCATTTATTGTTCATTTTAGCCGTCAAGCCCCATTCTGAGGTGACCCTCAATGGTTTACGCTGTCAGAGCAGGAGCCTCATTTTGGGCCAGATGTAGGTAATCTCAATTTACCTATTCTTAAATACCAAATTTTACCGATTCGGTATTTAAGAATAAGTAAATGGGATGTAGATAATTTTTCGGTAAAAATTACCGAATCAGTAAGATTTGGTAATTAAGAATCGGTATTTATCGATTCTTTATTTACCGAATCGGTAAATACCGATTCCGTAATTCCCATTCATTCCTATGGGCCTGGAGGCCCATGGAAATGAAGGGGAATTACCGATTCGGTAAATACCGATTTGGTAAATACCGAATCGGTAATAGGGAGAACCCTTTCAAGGGTGGCAGGGTGTCACGTTGACACCCTGTTGCACCCCTGAATGTTGCATGGGTGCACATGTGGCACACATACATGTATGTCTGCCACATGGCACTGAATAAAAAGTTAAAAAAATGCTTTTTAAAAGGAATTCGTTATTTACCACAAACTAATAGTTGGTGGTAAATAACGAATCCTTAAATGTAAGAAGCACTCACCTGAGTGCTCCTAAATTACAAATTCGGTAATTTACCGAATCGGTATTTTAAGAATTCGGTAATTTACCGATTTCTTAAATTACCGATTCGATAAATTACCGAATCATGAAATGTGGCCTCCTACATCTGAAAAGCCTAATACCGGTCGGTAGCGGCCGAAATTCGGTAATTTCGGCCGTTACCGGCCGGTATTAGACTTCCTACATCTGGCCCTTGGAATGGGCTCTGGCCGACAGGGAAGCTCAAAGTGTTAAATATTGGACCATCATGGCAGAGAAGTTCTTGTTATCGATAATTTGTGGACCTTTGGAGTCTTGAAGAAAAGATGTTGTGTAGGGTTGGGTCCAGCGGTAAAGGCCGAGATGGGAGATGGCTGCGTTCTTGTCGCAGCATAAAGTAGATGTTATCAGCCCCGCGCCTTGTGTAGGTTGACGTAGGAAGGAAGATGATCACAAACGTTTGGACACAAGCCTGACGAGGACTATTGAAAATACACAAGTGGTGTAAAGCAAAGTCATGGAGCGTTCAAGGAAGACAATGGCTACTGAGTCATCGACAAGTTCAAATGTGCACTCCACTTTCCTAGTTGGTATAACTGACCATGTAAGTGCAATATTAATACTGATGTTGGTGGTCACTCTTTAAAAAAAATATTATTTGTCAGACTCATTAATCCTTATCAAATCTTTGACCCAACACTCATGTTTCATCGTCGGATCTCGGAGCCGATCAAGATCCATCATGTACTTTTCAACAAAGGAGACTCACCTACCAAATTTCATATTGATAGGTCTGGGCGGCATCAACACAGACATTGGACCCCAGTGGCATGAGAGGTGACCACAATACACACCACAGTGGAAAGAGAGGTCCATCCTCTCAGAAATCAAAGGTCAAACCCAGCCCAAATGGACTAGCCGCATTCTGCACACGTAAAAACGCTATTCAAAAAATCCATCAAGCCTTGTCTGCAGATTAATCCAGAACTTTTGGGTGTATCAAGTGGTCTTGTGAGAGGGCAGAAAAGTTTCTAATCTGGGAAACAGATGGTCCACCACTGGGCATCAGTATCCCGCGTGCATAAACAACAGTCAAAGCAATCTGAACCTTTGCTAGGCAAGCAGCTTCCATTAGGCGCCATGGATGAGTTAGGGCGTTCACCGCTGAGATGATCTTATGACAATATGCCGGTTGTATAACACATCATGCCAATACTCCTTAAATAATGTTATTGTAATGGAGCGTTAGTCTGAGATCGACAAACAGTGTCTACCTTCATCCTCATGTCTTACTTGGTTGCTGGTGAAAGATGGTCCAAAGGATGTGGCTAGACCCTCATTTGAGTTCTTAATGAAATAAAGCTTCTGGAACTGTACCTGACTCTTTCTTGGAAATATTTTACAGCAGTATCCTTATCCTATCCACCTCACACAGATATAAAATATCACCTTTTGGAAAGGGGGCGCTCGTATTGTTACCTCTGTATAATGATAATTTGAAAGAACACAACACTAGATGGTAATTCTGAAGAACACAATACAAGATCTTCAAAAATCCTAAATCCTTTGAGAAAGATTGACCCAAAGAAGTCTTATCTCCAAGATACTCCCAAAAATCTGCCTGGTTAATGCTCTACATGCCAGGGCATTGATCCCAAGGTGACAGGGGGACCCCACCACACCCTATCTCTATGTGCAGAGGTAGCAGTCCCAATTTTAAACCAAAGAGATGTGAACTGTGTCTGCAACGCCACCTATTAGTGGTACCGCAAACCCCTTCAAAACATAAGGCCTCATAAGAATCTCCAACATCGACCGAGACGCTTGTTTCCCAAGACCAATCCAAGAAGTGGTCTATGCTTCCAAAGCAGGAAGGCTTTGGGAAGAGGCATTTAACCTCCTATCGATGTTTAGGTAGAATCACCGTCTCGCCTGTATATACTTCCTGCGAAGGGCACAGGAAACTGAAACCATCTATCAACCCTCCTTTGAATGTTGGCAATCAAAGGAACCTAGTTTTCGCAAACAAATTCCTCATGATGCCCAGCACCTTCTGGTAAGTATCAAATTCCCTTGTTGCACTAGCAAAAGTGGACGGCACTATTGGGACTAAATATAATTTTCACTAAGTGGGAACAGCTGGGAATGGCCATACACTGCATGTGTAGCTCAGGAATCTTATTCAACAATGAGACCGAAATATCTGCAATTTCCTTGTCGAACTCGGATGTGAGGACATTAGCACCAGAGTCTCGCATCCAGAATATTTCTTCAATTGACATCTTAATTTTAACTTCCATAGTTTTTTCATTCAGGGTCAAATCGTTTCAGTAGCATGGAGTCCAGAAAGGCTAGATCAGTTTGGGATATGTGGGGCTTTGTAAGCCATCGATGTGTACCGGGGTGTGAACCCCACTCCATTCTCATCCCTAAACTAAGCTACAGAGAAGATTCCCTCTCAGTATTAACCAGTCATGCCAGGATCATGAAGGTCCATGTAACCGGTTGGGGTATCACGCTTTATAAAGTATCCATAAAGTAGTAGAAGGGAAGACATTGGGTCTACCCAGTTCAGCCATTGACTTTCATGTAGTTTTGCCATTGGTTGAATGAGCTGTGCGCCTTCAGCACAGTTGAAAGCCAAATGGGCCGCCATATTGAAGTGACTTGCTTAGCATTCTTTTTTCTTCCCAAATACAAAGCCATAAAGTGGATGTGACCACCTGCAATATCTAGAGATCACTGCCTACTTGGTGGAGATCTCTTTTCCCAAAATGTATACGCTGTTGCGGCTTATGCACTTATTGCACAGCTGTGTGTCAAACAGGCCGCCATGTTGACGTGGGCTGATTCGCATTCTTTTTTTGCTTTCCAAAAACAAATCCCCAAAGTGGGTGCCCCTGATTTTCAGGGAATTTGACTCTCTGCAAAGGGGACATTGTTCTCTTTTCCTGTCCATGACCTCCATGATCCGCGGACAAAAATCTGTGATGGATGAACGCGCTATAACGGGGAGAGCACCTGCCAATGCAACGTTGTGGGACACATGCCGCCTGATCAAAGATTCCCATTGACAGTCCCGGTGGGTCTTCCACTCTAAAAACGGTGCTACTTTGCTCATTTTGGCCACCCCTAAATGACCCCTTTATAAATAACAAGTGTCAGAATTACGCAAATTGATTGTACTTTATTTAGCGACCTAAGAAGGATGAAAGGCAGAATTGACCTTGCCATTTGTGATTTTCAGCCCTCATCAGCAAGGAACGAATCTCACTGAGCCATCTCGCTGTTACTATATCACTTTGAAGGTGAGCACTGATTTCAAATGTTTATTTATTTATGTATTAATTTATTAGGACGTGTCTTGCAGTCTGTGTGTGTCATCTTTCTGTAATGCTTCCATTCATTGCCTAATACACGAGATTTATTTTCTTAAAATAGACTGTATCATAAGCATCAAATCCATTTTTATTATTAATAATGCGCCCATTCCTACAGTTCTGGCGGTAAAATGAATGCATCTCTCTACACCATACCACGGATGAGGCGGGCTCGCGTTATAGCCCAGGGGCACAGATGCGACCGTATGAAAAATAGTAACATGTTTTAACGGAACTCTATTGAATTTACTCCCACACTGCCAGGGCTTCCTTCCCGTCTCCAATACCCTCGACGCAAAACCTACTTTCATTTTTCTAGGACGCCTTTCTTCCTGCGTGCCTGCGCGTGCCTTGCAGCAGGCCGGAAGCCCTGAGGGAACGAGGCGGCCATCTTGCAATCACAAGGTGACCGGGTGTTTTGTTTGTGGTGGCAGTGGGGTGGGGGGATAATTATATTGATAAACTAAACACAAGATCAGGCAGGCTAAAAAGAAGTCCGAAGGGGTGTGATGTTTTTTGGCCCACAAAAATACTAGTTAATACCTGATTTATACCTGCATGTGAAAAATTGCTGCAGACAGGATTACCACTGCTAAATTGTTTGATTACATCGTCATTCATAGTCAGTGGCTTAGCTATCAACTGCGCAGCAGGTGCAGTGGATCGAGGGCAGTGGCACAACGAAATTTGAGCCCCCCAGCAAAGTACATGGAGGGCCCTCCCCCCCATTCTCTGTGCCAGTCAAGAGCTCTCAGGCCCGCGACCCTCCATACTGCAGGGGCTGCCGGGCTTTTGTCACGCCACTGTTACCAATACAGCCGTTATAAGTAACCCTGGATGGTGGAGCTAATGGTTGGGCTTAGCCTGCCAGCAATGTATAGGTGGTGGTCTATCCACTAAAGGGTCCCTGCCATCAGTAGGCCGGGGAGGTTTGCCCTATTTTAGATGGGGTTCCTGATGTAGACTCCTGTTATGATATACAACATCGGGCCAGCTCTTTATTCAGTTGTGACAAAAGTGCATCCACTGCTCCTTCTCTTTCACACCTCCTTCCTCCCTCTTACTTTCTATTTCTTCCTTTCCATTATTTCTGAGCATCCTATCTTTTTTTCATTCACATCCCAGCCTTTTTCTTTCTATTTTCTGTCATGTTTATCTCCAACTTTTTCTCTTCCATTACGTCAAAATCATGCCGCTATGCTTTTTCTATCTCCTATTAGGTATTTCTCTCCCTTTCTCTGCTCTTTTATGCTCTCTGATTTGTATTTCCTTCGCCCATTTTCTTATGCTCGCCGTTGCCTACTTCTTTGTTCTCTTTTCCTCTTTTATACCCCACCCTCTCTTCCTTATCAGCTTTCCAGCTGATCTTGCCCTTGTGGCACCTCTTGATTTCTTTCCTGCATACTTTCCCTTGATTGGTGCTTCCAGTGCATTCTTATCTATCACTATGCTCTTCATCAAACCTGTACAGCCCCGGAGATTGGCTCTCGCTTAAGCTCTCATTGCCCTTCTTCTTCCCCATACTCTCCCAGAGGCCCTAGCCTCACAGGTTATATTTATTTACTCAAGAGTCTTCACTGGTGTCTCTAAAGAGGCCAGATGGTGCCAGTTCCCCAGTGCTATTTGTCCTGTCTCCCGTAGTGCCCACCACCACAGCTGATCAATGTATTGGGTAACGACATAGAGAAAACAGACACTGCACCTTGCCACACACATTAAATTGTCCAACTACCTTTTCAAGCAAATCAGTGTTGTTTGATTAAAATGTTTGAATCTCTCTCTCATCTACATACACACACACGCAGACACACTCACACACATACAAAAAGGCCATTGATGGAGGAGAGGAGTTTGCGGGAATGGGGACTTATCTCTACCACTGACCCACCACAACCCCTTTTTGTTTTGGGCCATATATAATAGCCTTGATCAAATCCCTTCACCTCCCTTATCACTCATACAGCATTCTAGTTGTATTATGTACAGTGACATAGCAATGTTGTTGTGGATTCTTCTGCAAACAAAAAAAAGCCCCCAGCAGGTAAATGCCTCAAATACAAAGACATCCACGTCGACACAACTCCCCAAAAAACAGGCATATTCCAAGGTAGGAAAAGGTAAATAAGAGCATCAGGTGCATCATTTAGGTCAGCACATTGGCTTAAAGAGGATGTACACTTTTATTTTGGTCAGAGTACGCTCATCAACATTTTCCATCAGCTGTGACATTAGTAAAACTGGTCTTGGAATTTCTCACTGCTGCCTTTTAATTTCTGCAAATTCATTGGTTTCCACACTCTGATAATAAATTGTAAAGACCAGGCAGGGCTGAGGTTTTCAACACATGCAACCGTCTGTTACCATTCTTGGACAGATGTATTTAAACAGTCCATTGTTGTGTTTCCTGGATGCTAACAGGGGTGGTGGGTGACATTTGAAAGTGGCGGGGCGCAAAGTGATTTGCATACAGCACCGTAGCGAGCGAGCGCAGCGAGCGAGCCCGAACCCCAAAAGGGTGGTTTGGGGGATAACCACCCCCCAGAAAAGTTTGAAAAAAAGGAAGAAAAATCGTGCATTTTCAAGCAAATTTGAGAAAGCACGAAGGTTAATAAAGCAATTGTGAAAGTGCAGTTATCACATTAATAGATGGCATAACATAGGTAGCTGCTTATTCAGTATAACCACAGAGCTTCATACATTCCGTCCTATTATGCTCAGGTGCTGAATTCAGACTATAAGACTTTCATTGAAATCTCAGCTTTAAGAGTAGAAGAAGTTGCACAGCAGTTCTAGGGTAATCCAACAAAGACTGTGTGAAAACATCATAACGCTCCAATTCTTTCCTTGCAGTTTGCATGCAGCTCTTAGATGACTGTTAATAGCTTGCTGTTGTTGTATGTTAGGATTTTAACATACAAACTGCAAGTAACAAAACAGTGACTCACCACTGACCTATTTACATCATATGCATTTAGTGACCTGCATCAGGTAAATGTTCTTTGCAGCAGGCACATTAACCTCCTGCGCTGCCACCTGCTGCTATTTCACTACTTGGACCACAACTTGTGAAATGCAATAATAAAATTAAGTTTTTTTTAAACTTGTAAGCAGTCAAAGGTTAAACAGCCCAGTAGGTGACAGGAAAAGATTTAGCCTGATTGCTCTATATAAAACTCTGAGGGAAAAATAAAGCTAACAGCTAGGCCTCTTACTATGAAGAGTATTGTAAAGGGTGGGAATAGGCCCAGATTTCAAACCTTAGCACTATGGGCTATCAAACCCTGGTATCCAGAATATTGTTACAAGTGGTGCCCTTCTCCGTCATTGCACACGCAATGGGGCACCAGCCAGAGATGTCCCTTCTCCCCTCCTCCTTTGTGTCCTAATGATACACCTTAGAGATGACCGAGAGCTGAAAGGCCTCCACTTTGCGAGAGATCACAAAGTAATGCTGTTTGCTGAAGACGTGCGGCTAACCCGTACCAACCCGGAGGTCTCACTTCCACAACTACAGCACCAACTAGGTAAATTCGAAAAGGTGGCAAGCTTTAACGTTAACAAAGCAAAATCCAAAATTCTTAACCTAACTCTCTCAACAGTGGAAGTAGCGAATGAAAATACAAATCCAAGATGGGCAACCAAACATATTGCCTGCATACTTGGTGACAATCCAACATCTACATTACCCCTCTACGCAAGTAACAAACTCCCATTGCTGAGGGAAATACAAAGCAGCAGACTTAGGAGACGGGGTACACTCCCAGTGGCCTCGCTTGGAAAACATCAATGCATTCAATTTGAATGTCTTATCTAGACTTTTATTTCTATTCTGAGAGGGGCAGAAACTGGGGCTTGAAACTGAATGAAGCAAGAAGTGCCCTGCTGAGAAGTTTTGCTGTGCAAAGATTTCTAAGCCCTGACCTCTGAAGACTGTACCAAGTGAACCTGCAGGCCTGTGGATTACCTTGCTGCCAAAGGACTAAGAGTGGACTCCCTGCAAGCTACAGGTTAACAGAGCTCACCTGGACAGTCCCACAGAGAATTCATCAGTGGATTTGTAAGGGTTTCGTTCAAGAACCCTCTTGAAGATTCCAGAACCTTGGATTGTGTGTGAGATACTTTGGGACCCGCAAGCAGACTTGGACCTCCTAGCACTAAACATACATAAATCATGGGGAATTAAAAAACAGGATGAGAATAGGCATATGTTAACATATTTTTGTAGTATAACACTAATATGTACTTATGAGTGTAGTGTTTAGTTATACATGGCTGCTTACTTTGCTAAATTGTGACAGGCATCCATGTATGCATGTTCAAGAGTTAAATAAACACAGAAATATACAATTTTACGGCTCCATTTATTCTCAAAGCACAAAATAAACATTGAAATATATATCAGTTATATAGGCAAAAAAAAAATATGGATAAATACAGACGGAAATGTTAATAAAATAAATACCATAAAACCAGGAACCCTAATCATGATGGATGATCAGGGGGATACGTCCACACCACTGGGCTGTGTTAAAGCCATTTACACACACAAATTAAAGTCGAAAATAGACAGGCTGAGCCTTGCAGGGGGAGATGTGCACCTTGCCGGAGTAGAAAAGGCACTTTTGAACGCATTTCCATCTGTTTGCTGAATTAGATATAATTTACGGCAAGGCCTAAACTGAAATGTTCAGATTGGGGTGGACCACCCACCTCGGTAGGAAAAGAGCAGAGACACCCGGAAGAACTTATTGAAAAAATAGCACAACTGGCAAAGACGGGAAACACCCATCGCATCGGGGTCAAAACGCTTTGACATCGCATCGTCGTTCACATCGCATGCTTTTAGTACGCATGCTACGACGGCGCGATGTCATTAACATCGCATGCAATTACAACGCATGCGATCTTAATGGCATATTACAACGCTGTGTTAATGGCAAACTTCGGCAAAGCTTCGCTTTTCCTTGTACAAATGACAGGGCTGATTGTAATAAAAGAGTCTTGCCAATAAAAAAACGTCAGTCGGTCACATGAAAGTTTGGCACAATTACAATGCATGCGATGTTAATGGCATATTACAACGTTGTGTTAATGGCAAACTTCTGCAAAGCTTTGCTTTTTCTTGTACAAATGACAGGGCTGATTGTAATAAAAGAGTCTTGCCAATAAAAAAACGTCAGTCGGTCACATGAAAGTTTGGCACAATTACAACGCATGCGATGTTAATGGCATATTACAACGTTGTGTTAATGGCAAACTTCTGCAAAGCTTCGTTTTTCCTTGTACAAATGACAGGGCTGATTGTAATAAAAGAGGCTTGCCAATAAAAAAAGTCACAGTCGGTCACATGAAAGTTCGGCAAAGCTCCGCTGAAAAACATTAAAAAAACGTCAGTCTGTCACATGTCACATGCCATTAAAAATGCAGCGACTATGTAATTATTATTTTATATAGATGGATGAATGCATGAAGGGTGCATGTTTGAGTGCTGGGTGGGTGGGTGTGTGTGGTGAGTGGGTGGGTGGATGGATGCATGAATGAATAATGGATGGATGCTTGTATGGGGGCTGGGGGATGGATGGATGCATGTATGGGTGCTGGGGGATGGATGGATGGATGGGTGTATGGGTGGATGGATGCATGGGTGGGGGGTGGATGGATGGATGGATGGATGGATGCATGGATGGATGGATGCATGGATGGGTGCTGGGTGCTGGGTGGGGGGTGGATTGATACATGGACGAATGGATGGATATAAGTGTGGATGGGTGCTGGGGGATGGATGGATGGATGGATGGATGGATGGGTGTATGGGTGGATGGATGCATGGATGGGTGCTGGGTGGGGGGTGGATGGATGCATCGTTATGTCCTAGACAAGTTACAATAGGTACCAGAAGGCTTTTAACTAGAGTCTCAATTTTCAGGTAAAAATTATCCCGAAGCACCTGCAGCTTAACCTGCCTGCTAGGATTACCCTCATGATCCATGTAAACGTGCGCTCAATCCTGCGAGAATGGGGGTTTAGAATGTTTCAGTCTTGGACCCACCCTTTCACTTTTTTCCTTTTAGCAGATAAAGGTGCTGGTTACAGGGGGAGATGTTCATGACTAGCCGATATATTAGCGGGGATTGGAGCACAAGTACCTGGGTCAGAGTAGTGCTTCCAACGCCGAGGGAGGAACAAGAACCAAACCCTTCTCCTGGATATCCACAGCCGCAGCTGGGGCAGCATAATCTGATGGGGAGGTTGAGGACCAAGAAGAGATCAGGCGGTTAACATTGGCCTGCATGGCTAATTCCTTTTCCACAGTAACAATTTCCTCAGTGAGTGCCCCCCACCACTGAAGAAAATTATGAGAGAATAGAGCACTTACCTGGGGCAGACTTCACTGGTGGGCCCTCATTCTCAGAAGAAGATTCTGCCAGTGCAACATCTTTCTATTTGCCCATTACACAAGACCCCCAATGGGCTAGTGAAATGTGCCAACTGAAATAGGATAGGGCCTGTTCCAGTCATGTTCAGGTAGAGACGGGCCCACCCTTAGTGCCGCTGGATGACTCCGGGTCCTTTATGGTGAAGCAGCAATTGTGGAAATAGCAGCAGTAACTGGAATGCAGCAGAGCACCGGCCCCTCCTCCTTGGGTCTGAGCAGTCTGGGACTTAGAGCCCCCTCACTAAAGCCACGACAGCAGATGTGTAATCATTCAAGAATACATCAAATCGTACGTCTGACATCATAACATTGACAAAAATTCTAGCATTCAAAATAAAAATAAATGTCATTCCTAGGCAGACGCAAACGTTTAGGCTGGGAAAGACCACATTTGTAGATGTGTGATCTAACGATCGATTTATTTTTTTCTACGTTAGATTTATAATTAAAGAGGGGCAGGGCTCAAAGGCTTGGGAATAATCCCTAAACACCTGGCACAAACAACCGGCAAAGACATCCGAGAGCGCATAGGAAAAAAAAAAATAACAAATAAATATCCGCTGCTCGTCCCACTTGGTTCAAATAAATCCGTTTAGGTTGTCACAACTGTGTCACGTGCATGTAAAGCGTAAATGATGGGAAATGTGTGTCACGTGAGCAGAACAGGGACGTTAAATCAATCAATCAATCAATCAATCAGTGACACTTATAAAGCGCGCTACATACCCATAGGGTCTCAAGGCGCTGGGGGGGGGGGGGGGGGTGCCGCTACTGCTCGAACAGCCAGGTCTTCAGCTTCTTCCTGAAGGAGAGGTGGTCTTGGGTCAGGCGCAGGTCGGACGGGAGGCAGTTCCAGGTCTTGGCGGCCAGGTAGGAGAAGGACCTTCCTCCTGTAGTCGCTCTTCGGATGCGGGGGACGGCGGCGAGGGCGTGGTTGGCTGATCGGAGGTGGCGTTTGGGAGCGTAGAAGTTGACTCGGCTGTTGAGGTAGCTCGGGCCTTGGTCGTGTAGGGCTTTGTGTGCGTGGGTGAGGAGGCGGAAGGTGATTCTCTTGTTGATGGGGAGCCAGTGAAGGTCTCTCAGATGTCCGGAGATGTGGCTGGATCGTGGGATGTCGAGGATGAGTCTGGCTGAGGCGTTTTGGATCCGCTGGAGTCTCTTCTGGAGCTTGGCGGTGGTCCCGGCGTAGAGGGCGTTGCCGTAGTCCAGTCGGCTGGTGACGAGGGCCTGGGTGACGGTCTTCCTGGTCTCTGTGGGGATCCACCAGAAGATCTTCCGTAGCATGCGTAGGATGTTGAAGCACGCCGAGGAGACGCTGCTGACTTGCCTGGTCATGGAGAGGGAGGAGTCCAGGATGAAGCCCAGGTTTCGTGCATGGTCTGTCGGTTTGGGTGCGGTGCCCAGGGCGGGAGGCCACCAGGAGTCGTCCCAGGCGGAGGGAGAGGAGCCCAGGATGAGGACCTCCGTCTTGTCCGAGTTCAGTTTCAGGCGGCTGGTCGTCATCCACTCGGCTACCTCTTTCATCCCTTCGTGAAGGTTGGCTCTGGCGGCGGCGGGGTTGTTGGTCAGGGAGAGGATCAGCTGGGTGTCGTCGGCGTAGGAGATGATGCTGAGGTGGTGTTTGCGTACGATGGCCGCGAGGGGGCTCATGTAGACGTTGAAGAGGGTGGGGCTCAGGGATGATCCTTGGGGGACGCCGCAGATGACTTCGGAGGCCTCTGACTTGTACGGTGGTAGGCGGACTCGCTGTGTTCTTCCGTCGAGGAAGGAGATGATCCATTCCAGCGCCTTGTCCTGGATTCCGATGTTCCGATGTTATATTAAAGTATATATGACATGTGTGTCTCAAGAGGGACTCGTCAATAGAAGTTTTTTTCCTGGTTGTTGAATACGATGCCAGGCTTTCCACGATTCTGAATCAGGGTTGGCTATGAAACTTGCACGAGGTTGGAAAAAGTGCAAAATATGAAAATGAAGGAGGCGGGGAGATGCGTTTGACGGATGGACGGCTGCTGGAGACCCGGGTTCGAATCCCAGGGTCAGCACTTGTGTAGAAAAAAAAAAAAGTTGTGAGTTGGGGGAAAGTACTTTCCCTGTTTATTCCCGATTTCCCGAAATTGTGTTAGGGGTAAAGAAATGCGGGGCTAAGACCGAGACAAGAGCAGGGCATCGCCCTTACACACTAGTAGCATTTTCGACGTTTTGACAGGGCGCATTCATGTGTGAGTGTACTAACTACGGCCTCAACAAACCTAACAGGCGCAGGAGTAGCTGTTTGCACAAACATTTCAACATCGAGGTCATGAAGATTCGAAGTATATGGTGTTCTTAATTTCCCAAAAGGCAGGTAGTATCACAAATTGGATCCCCGCGCCCACTCAGTCAGTCTTAGATGCGTCAAACTAAGCATCAGTCTACTCTCCACGTACACCCCCCGCTGACATAAAACCAACACGCGATGTCTTACTCTTCAGCTGCATCTGTTACCTCAGTAAAGACGGGCTCAGTCTCACCGTCTTCGGCATCTTCGTGGAAACTTTCCACAACTTCTGCCAGCAGCTCCTGCTGCTCCTCTCGCAGAGGCTCCAGGGACGACTGGCACCGGGAGGCTGTGGGGGGGGGGGTCACACACCGGGCCTGGGGGGCTCTCAACGGGGTCTGCTAGCTTCTATGTCCGGGGTCGCGCCACTCTGCCCTCGCCCACCCACGCGCGGCATCCAATAATGGATGTTGCGCGGTGGACCAGCCAATCTTGGCGCTGCATGCAGCACCAGGATTGGCTAGGGGGGCATGTGTGCACTCGCCCTGGGCAGCCTTTGAAAACCCGGCCCGGCTGAAGCCGCACCCCCGGCCCCTTCTCTATGCCTAAGTGTTTTACTGGCATCTACGCATGCACGGGCAAGTCTCAGCCCGGGAGTCTCATGCGCGCAGTGCTGGCCTGCTGCAGACTGTCACTCAAGCAGCTGCAGCAGACCAGCAGCCCCGCCCCCCCACCCCCTGTGCACTCCGACCGCACAATGATCCGTGTCACTCTCGCGCTGCCTGCGCTAAATTAATTATTAGCTTAAGCTTAGCTGCAGACAGTGCCACGGTGTGTCCAGGGTTTAGTGGGGCTACGCCCCTACGCCCCAATGGACGCACCGCTGCTGGATGCTAACAACTTGCTATTGCTTCTTTTTCAACCTACATGCCACTACCTCACAAAGCCATTTACTGATAAGCACTGTGTCACAGGGTCGGTGACACTGACGGACGGGGTGTGGACTTTAATAACTGTTCCTTTCCACCCGTCCGCAGGACACAGACGGCCCCTTTAATGCCGCTTGGATTTCCTCGGCGGACCCGCCTTCCGATCTGACGTCATCCCTTGTGGACCAATCCGAGGAGGTGGGGCGGATAAGGAAGCACAACACAGAGACGAGAGCGCGAAAGCCGGAGAAGGGAGAGGAGTAGAAGCAAGGAAGACGGACGGCGTTGCTGCAGTCGAACACCGGAAGAGGAGCCCGAGTTCGGAAGAGGACCTGACCGGAGAGACCATCACGCCAGGAGGCCACCGCTACAACGAGCCGGCCCGCCGCACTTCTGGAGAAGTGTGGCTGGACAAGGTACGGGGCCATTTAAGGGCACTTCTTTACTCACGGGGTGGGACGGGGTAGGGGTGGCTGAGGGTGGTCACGGGGCTGTTCTAGTTTTCCGGCGCACTCCCCGCTCACTCTCGGTGGGGTTTGATGAATGGTCTATGACGGGTGATGGTTCCCCGGTGATCCGCTCACGCCCCCTGCCCTTTTCGTCCTAATACATGACCCAGAACACATCCAGTAATTTGGGATATTTTCCTTTTCTTTTCTCCCTGAGCCCGACACCTGGAGAAGTATCCGGAGCCCCCGGGAAAGACGCTGAGAGCCCAAAGAGACAGTGAAGCTCAAAAGAGGATTACCAACACCCCTCCTCTATTGGTTGTGCTGTTTGTGGACTCAGAATACATCTGTTGACTATGTTTCATTTTGAATAAACAAACACTTAAGAAAATCCCCGGTGTTAACTGACTTATTCAGAGCCTCCTCCTAAGAACCCGTGACACACCACTATGAATCAAGGACAAAATCACCCCAAAAACAAGCTGTGTTCGAACTGCATACCGTCTTCCCAATAACTCACTTTAAAATACTCCACAGGGGGCTGATCCATTTAATGTTTGCCAACAGCCCTTGAAACAGACTTCACAACCCGTCCAACCTGCTAATGTTCAGAGAACAACTGAAGGATCTCCAGGTAACACCCAACCTTCCACCATGTGATCGCAGTACTCATGACTCACTAGAGTACCAAACTCCTGGCTTATTGATAATCAGCCCAAAACTAAGACCGACCTCTTTCTCCAACCTACTGTCCTGCAGAAACAATCCAAGGTGTCTTCCCAAAATTTCTCTTAATCGATCAAGACACTGACAACAAGTCACAAACCTAACCTTTCACACTGTGCAGCTTTCTCTTCCCTGGTGTCTGAGAGACTGACAGACAGACACACGTTCACTGTAGAGGGAGTGTCAGCACTTCTCTTGTCAATTGACAGAGACAAGGCACTTGGTTGAGTGCACTGGCCTTTTTCTGTGGGAAATACTGGATAAGGCGGGTCTGGGTACACGATTCAAAACACAGGAATTGTACAACTATTCTTGTCCCGCAGCTCAGAAGCTGAGCTGGGCATTCACTTAATCATAAAGAAATGGACTGACATCCTCCACATAGAGCACACCTCCTCATTCTGTGCTTCAAGAAAAGAAGCAATGCTTAAGTTGACACACTATTGGCACTACATCCCAGCCAGAAGGTGAAATGGAAACTCAGCTGTCCTAATGGCTGTTAACGCAACTTTGGCCACCCAGACACACCGACTCATCTCCTCTGGTTCTGTCCCAAACTCAAACACTACTGATAGGCCGTCTAAAAGATATCAATGAAATGCTTGAAACAGGTATACCCTGTCTTTCTTGTTACGTCCTACTGAGACTCCCCAATGCTCCAACACTCTCTCTACACTCTAACAAAGGGGAGGCAATAATAATGGCTTTTTGTGGGGCTAAACATGTCATCGAAGCCAAATGGGGCACAGATACATTGTCGTCTCACTTTGACTGACTGCATAAACTGTGTGACCTCAAAGGGATGGAAAAGCTTCCTGCTTCCCTGCAGAACAAGTTTCTACACTTTGACAAAATGAGGGACCCATGCAATCTCGGGCAGAGGACTTTTGGCATTCCAAAAACAAAAGATGAACCTTCCATTAACTGTATGGTTATCAACAGCAGATCTGCCACCAAACACGCAACGGAAATAGCAGAAGCCATGCTCTCCCATGACCTAGATATAGCTTTCATCACGGAAACCTGGCTGAACACCCTGTCTTACCCCATTATGGACCTACTGGTGCCGCCCGGTTTCTTAATTATCCACAAAGACAGACCCGAGCACAAAGGTGGCGGCATAGCAATTATTCACAAAAGTGACATCTCCATCTTAGAAAGTCCCTCCTGGCTTTATAACTCTTTCGAATGCCTATCGTTAACCATCAAATCGCGCACAAATAGTTCACTACAATGCCACCTCCTATACCGCCCTCCAGGCAACTCCAACGAATTTGCATCACAGCTGTCGGACCTGATCACCCAATCCGCACTCAACAACGACAACAGCATAATTCTGGGCAACCTCAACTTAAGAAACAAAATACCCGCTCATCCAATCTCTCAACAGCCTCCTGCTAGACAACGATATGATCCAACACTGCTCAGAGGAAACACACCATAGAGGAGCGATCCTGGATGCAATCATTGAGGACAATAATTCAATCACTATTGACTACATCATCCACGTGGACTGGTCCGACCACCACATCATACTTTTTCATATCAACCAACCGGCCCTATTCCAACCCCCTATTCAGGCCCCTCCTAAATGAGGCAGGAACACAACCAGAGTCCCCCGAGACAAACTAGAAGAAGGACTAAGCACGCTCCTGCCAAACACAGCGGAGCACCTCTCAACCACTGAACTCACCTCGCTCTACTATTCCAACCTGGGGCTCACCTTGGACCCGCTAGCGCCCTTGAAACTAAAAAAACCCAGAAGCACCCCCTCCAGGTCCTGGTTCACCACAGACATAAATGAGGAAAGAAGACACCTCAGAACCCTAGAAAGAACCTGGAGGAATAACCCCTCCTCCCTCCACCGTCATCAACTCAAGGCAGCACGCAGAAACTACAATAAACACATCAAGAGCAAAAAGACAACTTTCTTCTGCTCCGCCTTAGACAATGCTAAAAACCGCCCCAAAGAACTCTTTAACATCATTAGGAGCCAAACATCCAAACCGGTGAAAGCCAACATGGTGGCGTCCAAAACCCACTGCAACAACTTTACCAGCTTTTTCAACGAAAAAATGGACAAAATTGATCTATCGCTCAGCACTAAGCCCTCCACCCCCACGGAGAGCCCGACACCGGCAACAAATAGCAATACCCCAGTGATTACACCTACTCGCTGGTCTTCCTTCTGTCCCATCCAGGAAGAAGTGATGAGCAATCTGATCGCCGCCGCAAAACCCTCATCCCACTCCCTTGATCAGCTACCCACGAGACTGGCGAAAGACCTGAAGCTTACACTAGCCCCAATTTGGTGCAAGATTATCAATAGCTCACTGAGCTCGGGAACCGTTCCAGACTGCCTCAAAGTAGGACAAGTCACGCCACTACTAAAAACACCTGGCCTTGACCCTGAGGACATGAACAACTTTAGACCGGTATCAAACCTTCCTGTCTTATCCAAAATTCTAGAAAGCTGTGTTCTTTCACAGCTAACCCAACACCTAGAGAACATCAAACTACTAGACCCACACCAATCAGGATTCAGAAAGGGTTGCAGCACCGAATCCGCAATCTTAAATGTCTTGGACGATCTTCACACTTGACTCTGACCAATGTAGCCTTCTCATCCTTCTAGACCTTTCGGCCGGGTTGTATGACGTTACAACGCATACTTTTACAACGCATGCCATTACAACAAATTTTTTACAACGCAACATCCATTACAACGCATTCCATTACAACACATGCCATTACAACGCATTTCTAAAAACTAGCTTTACAACGCATTCCATTACAACGCATACTACCTTTACAATGCATACCATTACAACGCATACCATTATATTGCATGTATGGTAAGTATTAGCTAGTGTAGGGGTAAAGTTTACTATTCTAACACCAGGGGGGTGCAACAGTAGGGTAAGTGTTGGATAGTGTAGGGGTAAAATTATTATTCTAACTCCAGGGGGTGCAACAGTAGGGTAAGTGTTGGATAGTGTAGGGGTAAAAATGACTATTCTAACTCCAGGGGGTGCAACAGTAGGGTAAGTGTTGGCTAGTGTAATGTTACTATGTGTTGGTATGCATTGTAATGGTATGCGTTGTAATGACTGTGTTGTAATGACATGCGTTGTAGTGGTATGCGTTGTAGTGACATGCGTTGTAATGACTGTGTTGTAATGGCATGCGTTTTAATGGATGTTGTGTTGTAAAAGTTTTGTTGTAATGGTAGTGCGTTGTAAAAGTTGTGTTGTAAAGGTTGTTCCCCTTTCGGCTGCATTCAACACAGTTGACCACACCCTGCTCCTCAAAGTCCTCCAGGAGAGAGCGGGTATTGACAAGACAGTACTAAAATGGTTCTCCTCTTTTTTCCGCAACCGCACACAAAGAATAACAAGCATTGGAAATGCAATAGGTCTTGCATTAGGAAAGTTTGAGCTATTAGTATTGTAAATGACACTTTTTTTTATTTATGTGTTGGTTTTGAAAGTAGCAAAATTAATAGCTTTGTCAGTTACAATGTCAATAGTGTTAACTTTTGCAAATGTGCCACCTATAGCATTTGTAATGCAATGTGTGTTGTATTTACGTGACTTAGATGTCTTGATATTACAAATACCAATGGCTTTTAATTTTGTAAATAATTAATACTTAAATAAAAGTTATTGTAATTTATAATGGCAATAGCTTAAACGTTTGTAAATAACTTTTGTGAAGATTATGTTCAGTGTATTTTATTGTGACGAAAATCCAAGAACATTGCATTTGCACCTACACAAACACAGAGACACACACGCACACATATAGATGTGGTAGTGGTGGATCTGGTGGATGTGGTGGTGATGGTGGATGTGGTGGTGATGGTGGTGGATGAGGGGGTGGTGGATGTGGTGGTGGTGGAGGTGGTGGAGGTGGTGGAAGTGGTGGTGATGTGGTGGATGTGGTGGTGGTGGATGTGGTGGTGGATGTGGTGGTGGATGTGGTGGTGGAAGTGATGGTGGTGAGTGTGGTGGTGGTGGATGCGGTGGTGGATGAGGTGGTGAATGTGGTGGTGGATGTGGTGGATGCGGTGGTGGAGGTGGTGGTGGATGAGGTGGTGGAGGTGGTGGTGGAAGTGGTGGATGTGGTGGTGGATGTGGTGGTGGTGGTGGTGGATGCAGTGGTGGTGGAAGTGGTGGTGGATGTGGTGGTGGTGGTGGATGTGGTGGTGGATGTGGCGGTGGTGGATGTGGTGGTGGATGTGGTGGATGTGGTGATGGATGTGGAGGTCATGGTGGATGTGGTGGTGGATGTGGTGGTGATGGTGGATGTGGTGGTGAGGGTGGATGTGGTGGTGGATGTGGTGGATGCGGTGGTGGATGTGGTGGTGGTGGTGGATGAGGTGGTGGAGGTGGTGATGGAAGTGGTGGATGTGGTGGTGGATGTGGTGGTGGTGGTGGTGGATGCGGTGGTGGTGGAAGTGGTGGTGTATGTGGTGGTGGTGGTGGATGTGGTGGTGGATGTGGCGGTGGTGGATGTGGTGGATGTGGTGGTGGATGTGGTGGATGTGGTGGTGGATGTGGAGGTCATGGTGGATGTGGTGGTGGATGTGGTGGTGATGGTGGATGTGGTGGTGATGGTGGATGTGGTGGTGGTAGATGCGGTGGATGTGGTGATGGTGGATGCCGCGGTGGTGGTGGATTCGGTGGTGGTGGTGGATGCGGTGGTGGTGGTAGTGGTGGATGGGGTGGTGGTTGTAGTGGATGGGGTGGTGGTTGTAGTGGATGTGGTGGTGGATGTAGTGGTGGTGGGTGTGGTGGTGGTGGTGGATGCGGTGGTGGTGGATGCGGTGATGGTGGATGTGGTGGTGGTGGATGTGGTGGTGGATGTCATGGTGGATGTGGAGGTGATGGTGGATGTGATGGTGGATGTGGTGGTGGTGGTGGATGTGATGGTGGATGTGGTGGTGATGGTGGATGCGGTGGATGCGGTGGTGGTGGATGCGGTGAATGTGGTGGTGGTGGATGCGGTGGTGGTGGTGGATGCGGTGGTGGTGGTAGTGGTGGTGGTAGTGGTGGATGGGGTGGTGGTTGTAGTGGATGTGGTGGTGGATGTAGTGGTGGTGGGTGTGGTGGTGGTGGTGGATGCGGTGGTGGTGGATGTGGTGGTGTATGTGGTGGTGGTGGTAGATGTGGTGGTGGATGTGGCGGTGGTGGATGTGGTGGATGTGGTGGTGGATGTGGTGGTGGATGTGGTGGTGGATGTGGAGGTCATGGTGGATGTGGTGGTGGATGTGGTGGTGATGGTGGATGTGGTGGATGTGGTGGTGGTGGATGCGGTGGATGTGGTGATGGATGCCGCGGTGGTGGTGGATTCGGTGGTGGTGGTGGATGCGGTGGTGGTGGTAGTGGTGGATGGGGTGGTGGTTGTAGTGGATGGGGTGGTGGTTGTAGTGGATGTGGTGGTGGATGTAGTGGTGGCGGGTGTGGTGGTGGTGGATGCGGTGGTGGTGGATGCGGTGGTGGTGGATGTGGTGGTGGTGGATGTGGTGGTGGATGTCATGGTGGATGTGGAGGTGATGGTGGATGTGATGGTGGATGTGGTGGTGGTGGTGGATGTGATGGTGGATGTGGTGGTGATGGTGGATGTGGTGGATGCGGTGGTGGTGGATGCGGTGGATGTGGTGGTGGTGGATGCGGTGGTGGTGGTGGATGGGGTGGTGGTTGTGGTGGATGTCATGGTGGATGTGGAGGTGATGGTGGATGTGGTGGTGGATGTGGTGGTGGTGGTGGATGTGATGGTGGATGTGGTGGTGGTGGATGTAGCGGTGGTGGATGTGGCGGTGGTGGATGTGGCGGTGGATGTCATGTTGGATGTGGAGGTGATGGTGGATGTGGAGGTGATGGTGGATGTGGAGGTGATGGTGGATGTGGTGGTGGTGGTGGTGGATGTGGTGGTGGATCTGGTGGTGGATGTGGTGGTGGATGCGGTGGATGTGATGATGGTGGATGCGATGGTGGTGGATGCGGTGGTGGTAGTGGTGGATGGGGTGGTGGTTGTAGTGGATGTGGTGGTGGATGTAGTGGTGGTGGGTGTGGTGGGTGTGGTGGTGGTGGTGGATGCGGTGGTGGTGGATGCGGTGGTGGTGTATGTGGTGGATGTGGTGGTGGTGGATGTGGTGGATGTGGTGGTGGTGGTGGATGTGATGGTGGCTGTGGTGGTGATGCTGGATGTGGTGGTGGATGCGGTGGATGCGGTGGTGGTGGATGCGGTGGATGTGGTGGTGGTGAATGCGGTGGTGGTGGTGGATGCGGTGGTGGATGGGGTGGTGGTTGTGGTGGATGTGGTTGTGGTGGTGGATGCGGTGGATGTGGTGGTGGTGGATGCGGTAGATGTGGTGATGGTGGATGCGGTAGTGGTGGATGCGGTGGTGGTTGTAGTGGTGGTTGTAGTGGATGTGGTGGTGGATGTAGTGATGGGTGTGGTGGTGGTGGTGGTGGATGCGGTGGTGGTGGTGGATGCGGTGGTGGTGGATGCGGTGGTGGTTGATGTGGTGGATGTGGTGGTGGTGGATGTGGTGGTGGATGTGGCGGTGGATGTCATGGTGGATGTGGAGGTGATGGTCGATGTGGTGGTGGTGGTGGTGGATGTGGGGGTGATGGTGGATGTGGTGGTGGATGCGGTGGTGGTGGATGTGGTGGATGTGGTGATGGTGGATGCGGTGGTGGCGGTGGATGCAGTGGTCATGGTGGATGGGGTGGTGGTTGTGGTGGAAGTGGTTGTGGATGTAGTGATGGTGGGTGTGGTGGTGGTGGATGCGGTGGTGGTGGATGTGGTGGATGTGGTGGTGGTGGCGGTGGATGTGGAGGTGATGGTGGATGTGGTGGTGGTGGTGGATGTGATGGTGGATGTGGTGGTGATGGTGGATGTGGTGATGGTGGATGCGGTGGTGGTGGTGGATGCGGTGGTGGTGGTGGTGGTGGATGGGGTGGTGGTTGTGGTGGATGTGGTGGTGGATGTAGTGGTGGTGGGTGTGGTGGATGTGGTGGTGGTGGGTGCACCTACACACACACAGAGCCACACACACACACACACACACATATAGATGTGGTAGTGGTGGATCTGGGGGATATGGTGGTGGTGGATGTGGTGGTGGATGTGGTGGTGGATGTGGTAGTGGTGTTGATGGTGGATGTGGTGGTGATGGTGGTGGATGAGGGGGTGGATGTGGTGGTGGATGTGGTGGTGGTGGTGTATGTGGTGGTGATGTGGTGGATGTGGTGGTGGATGTAGTGGTGGTGGGTGTGGTGGGTGTGGTGGTGGTGGTGGATGCGGTGGAGGTGGATGCGGTGGTGGTGTATGTGGTGGATGTGGTGATGGTGGATGTGGTAGATGTGGTGGTGGTGGATGTGGTAGTGGTGTTGATGGTGGATGTGGTGGTGATGGTGGTGGATGAGGGGGTGGATGTGGTGGTGGATGTGGTGGTGGTGGTGTATGTGGTGGTGATGTGGTGGATGTGGTGGTGGTGGATGTGGTGGTTGTGGATGTGGTGAAAGTGGTGGTGGAAGTGGTGGTGGGTGTGGTGGATGTGGTGGTGGTGGATGCGGTGGTGGATGAGGTGGTGGATGAGGTGGTGTATGTGGTGGTGGTGGTGGATGTGATGGTGGATGTGGTGGTGATGGTGGATGTGGTGGTGGATGTGGTGGATGTGGTGGTGGTGGATGCGGTGGTGGTGGTGGATGGGGTGGTGGTTGTGGTGGATGTCATGGTGGATGTGGAGGTGATGGTGGATGTGGTGGTGGTGGTGGATGTGATGGTGGATGTGGTGGTGATGGTGGATGTGGTGGTGATGGTGGATGTGGTGGTGGATGTGGCGGTGGTGGATGTGGCGGTGGTGGATGTGGTGGTGGTGGATGTGGCAGTGGATGTCATGGTGGATGTGGAGGTGATGGTGGATGTGATGGTGGATGTGGTGGTGGTGGTGGATGTGATGGTGGATGTGGTGGTGATGGTGGATGTGGTGGATGCGGTGGTGGTGGATGCGGTGGATGTGGTGGTGGTGGATGCGGTGGTGGTGGTGGATGGGGTGGTGGTTGTGGTGGATGTCATGGTGGATGTGGAGGTGATGGTGGATGTGGTGGTGGATGTGGTGGTGGTGGATGCGGTGGTGGTGGATGCGGTGGTGGTGGATGTGGTGGTGGTGGATGTGGTGGTGGATGTCATGGTGGATGTGGAGGTGATGGTGGATGTGATGGTGGATGTGGTGGTGGTGGTGGATGTGATGGTGGATGTGGTGGTGATGGTGGATGTGGTGGATGCGGTGGTGGTGGATGCGGTGGATGTGGTGGTGGTGGATGCGGTGGTGGTGGTGGATGGGGTGGTGGTTGTGGTGGATGTCATGGTGGATGTGGAGGTGATGGTGGATGTGGTGGTGGATGTGGTGGTGGTGGTGGATGTGATGGTGGATGTGGTGGTGGTGGATGTAGCGGTGGTGGATGTGGCGGTGGTGGATGTGGCGGTGGATGTCATGTTGGATGTGGAGGTGATGGTGGATGTGGAGGTGATGGTGGATGTGGAGGTGATGGTGGATGTGGTGGTGGTGGTGGTGGATGTGGTGGTGGATCTGGTGGTGGATGTGGTGGTGGATGCGGTGGATGTGATGATGGTGGATGCGATGGTGGTGGATGCGGTGGTGGTAGTGGTGGATGGGGTGGTGGTTGTAGTGGATGTGGTGGTGGATGTAGTGGTGGTGGGTGTGGTGGGTGTGGTGGTGGTGGTGGATGCGGTGGTGGTGGATGCGGTGGTGGTGTATGTGGTGGATGTGGTGGTGGTGGATGTGGTGGATGTGGTGGTGGTGGTGGATGTGATGGTGGCTGTGGTGGTGATGCTGGATGTGGTGGTGGATGCGGTGGATGCGGTGGTGGTGGATGCGGTGGATGTGGTGGTGGTGAATGCGGTGGTGGTGGTGGATGCGGTGGTGGATGGGGTGGTGGTTGTGGTGGATGTGGTTGTGGTGGTGGATGCGGTGGATGTGGTGGTGGTGGATGCGGTAGATGTGGTGATGGTGGATGCGGTAGTGGTGGATGCGGTGGTGGTTGTAGTGGTGGTTGTAGTGGATGTGGTGGTGGATGTAGTGATGGGTGTGGTGGTGGTGGTGGTGGATGCGGTGGTGGTGGTGGATGCGGTGGTGGTGGATGCGGTGGTGGTTGATGTGGTGGATGTGGTGGTGGTGGATGTGGTGGTGGATGTGGCGGTGGATGTCATGGTGGATGTGGAGGTGATGGTCGATGTGGTGGTGGTGGTGGTGGATGTGGGGGTGATGGTGGATGTGGTGGTGGATGCGGTGGTGGTGGATGTGGTGGATGTGGTGATGGTGGATGCGGTGGTGGCGGTGGATGCAGTGGTCATGGTGGATGGGGTGGTGGTTGTGGTGGAAGTGGTTGTGGATGTAGTGATGGTGGGTGTGGTGGTGGTGGATGCGGTGGTGGTGGATGTGGTGGATGTGGTGGTGGTGGCGGTGGATGTGGAGGTGATGGTGGATGTGGTGGTGGTGGTGGATGTGATGGTGGATGTGGTGGTGATGGTGGATGTGGTGATGGTGGATGCGGTGGTGGTGGTGGATGCGGTGGTGGTGGTGGTGGTGGATGGGGTGGTGGTTGTGGTGGATGTGGTGGTGGATGTAGTGGTGGTGGGTGTGGTGGATGTGGTGGTGGTGGGTGCACCTACACACACACAGAGCCACACACACACACACACACACACACATATAGATGTGGTAGTGGTGGATCTGGGGGATATGGTGGTGGTGGATGTGGTGGTGGATGTGGTGGTGGATGTGGTAGTGGTGTTGATGGTGGATGTGGTGGTGATGGTGGTGGATGAGGGGGTGGATGTGGTGGTGGATGTGGTGGTGGTGGTGTATGTGGTGGTGATGTGGTGGATGTGGTGGTGGATGTAGTGGTGGTGGGTGTGGTGGGTGTGGTGGTGGTGGTGGATGCGGTGGAGGTGGATGCGGTGGTGGTGTATGTGGTGGATGTGGTGATGGTGGATGTGGTAGATGTGGTGGTGGTGGATGTGGTAGTGGTGTTGATGGTGGATGTGGTGGTGATGGTGGTGGATGAGGGGGTGGATGTGGTGGTGGATGTGGTGGTGGTGGTGTATGTGGTGGTGATGTGGTGGATGTGGTGGTGGTGGATGTGGTGGTTGTGGATGTGGTGAAAGTGGTGGTGGAAGTGGTGGTGGGTGTGGTGGATGTGGTGGTGGTGGATGCGGTGGTGGATGAGGTGGTGGATGAGGTGGTGTATGTGGTGGTGGTGGTGGATGTGATGGTGGATGTGGTGGTGATGGTGGATGTGGTGGTGGATGTGGTGGATGTGGTGGTGGTGGATGCGGTGGTGGTGGTGGATGGGGTGGTGGTTGTGGTGGATGTCATGGTGGATGTGGAGGTGATGGTGGATGTGGTGGTGGTGGTGGATGTGATGGTGGATGTGGTGGTGATGGTGGATGTGGTGGTGATGGTGGATGTGGTGGTGGATGTGGCGGTGGTGGATGTGGTGGTGGTGGATGTGGCAGTGGATGTCATGGTGGATGTGGAGGTGATGGTGGATGTGCAGATGATGGTGGATGTGGATGTGGAGGTGATGGTGGATGTGGTGGTGGATGTGGTGGTGGTGGTGGATGTGATGGTGGATGTGGTGGTGATGGTGGATGTGGTGGTGGATGCAGTGGTGGATGCAGTGGATGTGGTGGTGGTGGATGTGATGATGGTGGATACGGTGGTGGTGGTGGATGTGGTGGTGGTAGTGGTGGATGGGGTGGTGGTTGTAGTGGATGTGGTGGTGGATGTAGTGGTGGTGGGTGTGGTGGTGGTGGTGGTGGATGCGGTGGTGGTGGATGCAGTGGTGGTGTATGTGGTGGATGTGGCGGTGGTGGATGTGGTGGATGTGGTGGTGGATGTGGCGGTGGATGTGATGGTGGATGTGGTGGTGGTGGTGAATGTGATTGTGGATGTGGTGGTGATGGTGGATGTGGTGGTGGATGCGGTGGATGCGGTGGTGGTGGATGCGGTGGATGTGGTGGTGGATGCGGTGGTGGTGGATGCGGTGGTGGATGGGGTGGTGGTTGTGGTGGATGTGGTGGTGGATGCGGTGGATGTGATGATGGTGGATGCGGTGGTGGTGGTGGATGCGGTGGTGGTGGTAGTGGTGGATGGGGTGGTGGTTGTAGTGGATGTAGTGGTGGTGGGTGTGGTGGTGGTGGTGGATGCAGTTGGTGTGAATGCGGTGGTGGTGGATGTGGTGGTGGATGTGGTGGTGGATGTGGCGGTGGATGTGATGGTGGATGTGGTGGTGGTGGTGGATGTGATGGTGGATGTGGTGGTGATGGTGGATGTGGTGGTGGATGCGGTGGTGGTGGATGCGGTGGATGTGGTGGTGGTGGATGCGGTGGTGGTTGTGGTGGATGTGGTGGTGGATGTGGTGGTGGATGTGGTGGTGGATGTGGTGGTGGTGGATGCGGTGGATGTGGTGATGGTGGATGCGGTGGTGGTGGATGTGGTGGTGGATGTAGTGGTGGTAGGTGTGGTGGTGGTGGTGGATGCACTGGTGGTGGATGCGGTGGTGGTGGATGTGGCAGTGGATGTCATGGTGGATGTGGAGGTGATGGTGGATGTGATGGTGGATGTGGTGGTGGATGTGGTGGTGGTGGATGCGGTGGATGTGATGATGGTGGATGCAGTGGTGGTGGTGGATGTGGTGGTGGTGGTAGTGGTGGTGGTAGGGGTGGATGGGGTGGTGGTTGTAGTGGATGTGGTGGTGGATGTAGTGGTGGTGGGTGTGGTGGGTGTGGTGGTGGATGCGGTGGTGGTGGATGCGGTGGTGGTGTATGTGGTGTATGTGGTGGATGTGGTAGATGTGGTGGTGGATGTGGCGGTGGATATCATGGTGGATGTGGTGGTGGTGGTGGATGTATGGTGGCTGTGGTGGTGATGGTGGATGTGGTGGTGGATGCGGTGGTGGTGGATGCGGTGGATGTGGTGGTGGTGAATGCGGTGGTGGTGGTGGATGCGGTGGTGGTGGTGGATGCGGTGGTGGATGGGGTGGTGGTTGTGGTGGATGTGGTTGTGGTGGTGGATGCGGTGGATGTGGTGGTGGTGGATGCGGTAGATGTGGTGATGGTGGATGCGGTGGTGGTGGATGCGGTGGTGGTTGTAGTGGTGGTTGTAGTGGATGTGGTGGTGGATGTAGTGGTGGGTGTGGTGGTGGTGGTGGATGCGGTGGTGGTGGTGGATGCGGTGGTGGTGGATGCGGTGGAGGTTGATGTGGTGGATGTGGTGGTGGTGGATGTGGTGGTGGATGTGGCGGTGGATGTCATGGTGGATGTGGAGGTGATGGTGGATGTGGTGGTGGTGGATGTGGTGGTGATGGTGGATGTGGTGGTGGATGCGGTGGCGGTGGATGCGGTGGATGTGGTGATGGTGGATGCGGTGGTGGCGGTGGATGCGTGGTCGTGGTGGATGGGGTGGTGGTTGTGGTGGATGTGGTTGTGGATGTAGTGATGGTGGGTGTGGTGGTGGTGGTGGATGCGGTGGTGGTGGATGTGGTGGATGTGGTGGTGGCGGTGGATGTGGAGGTGATCGTGGATGTGGTGGTGGTGGTGGATGTGATGGTGGATGTGGTGGTGATGGTGGATGTGGTGATGGTGGATGCGGTGGTGGTGGTGGATATGGTGGTGGTTGTGGTGGATGTGGTGGTGGATGTAGTGGTGGTGGGTGTGGTGGATGTGGTGGTGGTGGGTGCACCTACACACACACAGAGCCACACACACACACACACACACATATAGATGTGGTAGTGGTGGATCTGGGGGATATGGTCATGGTGGATGTGGTGGTGGATGTGGTAGTGGTGTTGATGGTGGATGTGGTGGTGATAGTGATGGATGAGGGGGTGGATGTGGTGGTGGATGTGGTGGTGGATGTGGTGGTGATGTGGTGGTGCTGGATGTGGTGGTTGTGGATGTGGTGAAAGTGGTGGTGGAAGTGGTGGTGGGTGTGTTGGATGTGGTGGTGGTGGATGCGGTGGTGGATGAGGTGGTGGATGAGGTGTTGGATGTGGTGGTGGTGGTGGATGTGATGGTGGATGTGGTGGTGATGGTGGATGTGGTGGTGGATGCGGTGGATGTGGTGGTGGTGGTGGTGGATGGGGTGGTGGTTGTGGTGGATGTCATGGTGGATGTGGAGGTGATGGTGGATGTGGTGGTGGTGGTGGATGTGATGGTGGATGTGGTGGTGATGGTGGGTGTGGTGGTGATGGTGGATGTGGTGGTGAATGTGGAGGTGGTGGATGTGGCGGTGGTGGATGTGGTGGTGGTGGATGTGGCGGTGGATGTCATGGTGGATGTGGAGGTGATGGTGGATGTGGAGATGATGGTGGATGTGGAGGTGATGGTGGATGTGGTGGTGGATGTGGTGGTGGTGGTGGATGTGATGGTGGATGTGGTGGTGATGGTGGATGTGGTGGTGGATGTGGTGGTGGATGCAGTGGATGTGGTGGTGGTGGATGTGATGATGGTGGATGCGGTGGTGGTGGTGGATGTGGTGGTGGTAGTGGTGGATGGGGTGGTGGTTGTAGTGGATGTGGTGGTGGATGTAGTGGTGGTGGGTGTGGTGGTGGTGGTGGATGCGGTGGTGGTGGATGCAGTGGTGGTGGATGTGGTGGATGTGGTGGTGGTGGATGTGGTGGATGTGGTGGTGGATGTGGCGGTGGATGTGATGGTGGATGTGGTGGTGGTGGTGGATGTGATCGTGGATGTGGTGGTTATGGTGGATGTGGTGGTGGATGCGGTGGATGCGGTGGTGGTGGATGCGGTGGATGTGGTGGTGGATGCGGTGGTGGTGGTGGATGCGGTGGTGGATGTGGTGGTGGTTGTGGTGGATGTGGTGGTGATGGTGGATGTGGTGGTGGATGTAGTGGTGGTGGATGCGGTGGATGTGATGATGGTGGATGCGGTGGTGGTGGTGGATGTGGTGGTGGTGGTAGTGGTGGATGGGGTGGTGGTTGTAGTGGATGTAGTGGTGTGGTTGTGGTGGTGGTGGTGGATGCAGTGGTGGTGGATGCGGTGGTGGTGGATGTGGTGGATGTGGCTGTGGTGGTGGTGGTGGATGTGATGGTGGATGTGGTGGTGATGGTGGATGTGGTGGTGGATGCGGTGGTGGTGGATGCGGTGGATGTGGTGGTGGTGGATGCGGTGGTGGTGGTGGATGGGGTGGTGGTTGTGGTGGATGTGGTGGTGGATGTGGTGGTGGATGTGGTGGTGGATGTGGTGGTGGTGGATGCGGTGGATGTGGTGATGGTGGATGCGGTGGTGGTGGATGCGGTGGTGGTGGTAGTGGTGGTTGTAGTGGATGTGGTGGTGGATGTAGTGGTGGTGGGTGTGGTGGTGGTGGTGGATGCAGTGGTGGTGGATGCGGTGGTGGTGGATGTGGCAGTGGATGTCATGGTGGATGTGGAGGTGATGGTGGATGTGGTGGTGGTGGTGGATGTTGTAGTGGTGGTGGATGTGGTGGTGATGGTGGATGTGGTGGTGGATGCAGTGGTGGTGGATGCTGTGGATGTGGTGATGGTGGATGTGGTGATGGTGGATGCGGTGATGGTGGATGCGGTGGTGGCGGTGGATGCGGTGGTCGTGGTGGATGGGGTGGTGGTTGTGGTGGATGTAGTGGTGGTGGATGTAGTGGTGGTGGGTGTGGTGGATGCGGCGGTGGTGGATGCGGTGGTGGTGGTGGATGTGGTGGTGGTGGATGTGGTGGTGGATGTGGCGGTGGATGTCATGGTGGATGTGGAGGTGATGGTGGATGTGATGGTGGAGTGGTGGTGGTGGATGTGGTGGTGATGGTGGATGTGGTGGTGGTGGATGCGGTGGATGTGGTGATGGTGGATGCGGTGGTGGTGGATGGGGTGGTGGTTGTGGTGGATGTGGTGGTGGATGTAGTGTGATGGGTGTGGTGGATGTGGTGGTGGTGGGTGCACTGGATGTGGTGGTGGTGGGTGCACCTACACACACACAGAGCCACACACACACACACACACATATAGATGTGGTAGTGGTGGATCTGGGGGATATGGTGGTGGTGGATGTGGTGGTGGATGTGGTAGTGGTGTTGATGGTGGATGTGGTGGTGATGGTGGTGGATGAGGGGGTGGATGTGGTGGTGGATGTGGAGGTGGTGGATGTGGTGGTGATGTGGTGGATGTGGGGGTGGTGGATGTGGTGGTTGTGGATGTGGTGAAAGTGGTGGTGGATGTGGTGTTGTATGTGGTGTTGGATGTGGTGGTGGTGGGTGTGGTGGATGTGGTGGTGGTGGATGCGGTGGTGGATGTGGTGGTGGATGTGGTGGTGGTGGATGCGGTGGTGGATGTGGTGGTGGTATTGGATGTGGTGGTGGTGGATGCGGTGGATGTGGGGATGGTGGATGCGGTGGTGGTGGTGGATGGGGTGGTGGTTGTGGTGGATGTGGTGGTGGATGTAGTGGTGGTGAGTGTGGTGGATGTGGTGGTGGTGGGTGCACCTACACATACACAGAGCCACACACACACACACACACACACATATAGATGTGGTAGTGGTGGATCTGGGGGATATGGTGGTGGTGGATGTGGTGGTGGATGTGGTAGTGGTGTTGATGGTGGATGTGGTGGTGATGGTGGTGGATGAGGGGGTGGATGTGGTGGTGGATGTGGAGGTGGTGATGTGGTGGTGATGTGGTGGATGTGGTAGTGGTGGATGTGGTGGTTGTGGATGTGGTGAAAGTGGTGGTGGATGTGGTGTTGGATGTGGTGTTGGATGTGGTGGTGGTGGGTGTGGTGGATGTGGTGGTGGTGGATGCGGTGGTGGATGTGGTGGTGGTGGATGCGGTGGTGGATGTGGTGGTGGTATTGGATGTGGTGGTGGTGGATGAGGTGGTGGTGGAAGTGGTGGATGTGGTGGAGGTGGTGGTGGTGGTGGATGCGGTGAATGTGGTGGTGGTGGTGGATGTGGTGGTGGTGGATGCGGTGGTGGTGGATGCGGTGGTGGTGGATGTGGTGGTGGATGTGGCGGTGGTGGATGTGGTGGATGTGGTGGTGGATGTGGCGGTGGATGTCATGGTGGAGGTGGTGGTGGATGTGGTGGTGGTGGTGGATGTGGTGGTGGTGGATGCGGTGGATGTGGTGATGGTGGATGTGGTGGTGGTGGTGGATGCGGTGGTGGTGGTAGTGGTGGATGGGGTGGTGGTTGTAGTGGATGTGGTGGTGGATGTAGTGGTGGTGGGTGTGGTGGTGGTGGTGGATGCGGTGGTGGTGGATGTGGTGAATGTGGTGGTAGTGGATGTGGTGGATTTGGTGGTGGATGTGGCGGTGGATGTGGAGGTGATGGTGGATGTGATGGTGGATGTGGTGGTGGTGGTGGATGTGATGGTGGATGTGGTGGTGATGGTGGATGTGATGGTGGATGTGGTGGTGGTGGATGCAGTGGTGGATGTGGCGGTGGATGTGATGGTGGATGTGTGCCTAGAAGCGCTATACCTCCCATCATCATGTAGGTCAACATGTTGCTGCGAATGGTGATAAATAGCACGTTCTAGTCTGCTCTACCTGCATGTATGGTTCATCCCATTGAATGTTTCATTAATATGTTTTATTTGTTTTTAAAACGATTAAACCAAGACCAGGGTGCAATGTGTTAAATGTGCATAACAGCACAATCACATTACAGAGGCCATGTGACTTTTAGAGACACGTGTCCCTGTGTAACAGTCCTTGCAATGTGCAATCTAAGACAGAAAACTATTTTTCCCATGTCAATTCTGCTGTACCGTTGTAAAAAAATGGACTTTGACACTGTAGTCATAAATGTGTGAAGGTAGTGCGTTTTAAGTTCCGCTGTTTCAAAAAATGTGTATTATGGAACCAAATTTATTTCACTGCAACGACAGACAACGGGTCGATCTATCGACAGACAATAGTATGTAATTGACGTGGGTAAACATCGCTGGTCGTCGCCTTTTTTACATGCATCTCCATGTAGAATTAAGAAAATGATATCACCTGGGAGGCACACCACTCTCCAACCGAGGATTACATACCTTCAGACCATCTGGTAGAAGGCGCTATATAAATGCAGCAAATCACCAAACCTTCCTCAAAGCACACGGGAAGCATTTCAGGCTCTTGCTGGGCAACATAAAGAGCACGAGCTGTTCGCCCATCCCCCTTCAAGCAGGACTAGCGACCAGAGCCTCCCTCGAGGCGCTTTACTTTACACTCACAGCTCAAGAACACGATTGAATGTATTCAGATAAGATGCTCGGGTGGTGATAGGCAGATGCATCACACCTCGCACCGCCGGGCAGGGCGACTGTCATCGTGACTCATAATCACAAAATAAAACCAGACGGAGGGCATTGCTGTGGGGAGGGGGGAGGAGAAATGCGACATGACGGGCTGGGGAGGGGGCCGAGCGTGGAGAGCTGCGATGAGGGTGTGAAGCAGCAGGGGCCTTTGAAGTGAAGCTAAGCTTCACTTCAAAGGTGTGGGAGGAGTGCGGCTGAGGGAACAGATGGCGATTTGATGATGTGCACGCGCATTTAGGTCAATGCGCTTGCGCATTGACCTAAAAGCACACGGGCACAGCACCAAATCGCCCAGTTAGTTAAAGTCTGTTTAAAGCCCTATAGTCTCGCTCCTCTCAATGCGCATGCGCATTGATAGGTCACGAGACCTAAAAATCAATAGCTTTGAGTCGGACCCCCTTCCCGTCAGCGGAGGACTTCCACAAGTGTCAGTACTCTCTCCACAACTTTTCAACATCTACATGGAACCCCTCACCACACTTCTAAGGAACTCCAACATCCCCTTCCACCTCTATGCGGAGGATACACAACTTTATCTGGAAACCACCTCGATTACAGACATACACAGACTAAATGTCACGCTCATTGAGGTCCAATATTGGCTCTCAACCAACCACCTCAAACTCAACCAAGAGAAAACTGAAGTGCTCCTCATCTCTAAAAGTGACGAAAACCCTCAAATCGAAGAATGGCTCAAAGCCATAGACGCCCTCAATGGTGCCCTTGCGCCAACGGACTGGGTGAAATCCCTAGGGATTACCCTCGACCCCAAACTGGACACGAAAAAACACATCTCAAGAACCGCCAAAAGTGCGTTCCTAAATCTGAAACTGCTTTACAAAATAAAACCCTTCCTCCCCTCGAAAGATCTTAAACAGGCCACTCAGACATTGGTGCCCTCCAGAATTGACTATGGTATCGCAGCACTGACCGGGACAGCAAAATCTCACCTATGTCCTCTTACCACTACCCTCAACGCAAGAATGGTCACAGGAACGAAGAAATATGAGCACATTTCACCGGCACTCAAGGAACTGAAGTGGCTCCCTATCGACCAACGAGCCAGCTTCCGTACAGCCTAATCACGCACAAAGGCCTACACACAGGCACACCAGAACATCTGGCCGCCAAACTTAAAAGGGCCGGTCAGTCCAGGAACCTCAGAAGTTCCAACATGCTTCTACTCATCCCACTGAAATCACGGAAACACAAAACCGCAAATAAATCCTTTGCAGGTAATGCACCCAAGATTTGGAACTCCATCCCCCCCACATCACAATGACCACCTCCTCCCCGAAATTCAAGATACTACTCAAAGCCCTCTTCCTAGAGCGCTCTCGACCCTAACGAGAAATCCATGACTGACTGGGGGAAGGACAGCTATCTCCCCTTCTTGAAACCCCATAGCCTGAAGATGTGCTCTTGAACTCTGTTCCATATTGCTCTTAAATTGGTGAACTGCAGATTATTATTTTTCTTTTTGTTCTCTGTTCTTGTTTTCTGCCCAAAATTTCTTGTTCATAACTGTACATGCTGTAGAGCGCTCTGATACCCCCGGGTCCAGCTAGTGCTATACAAACTTCAATAAATAAATAAATAAAAAACGTATGCATACACCAGCTTACAGGACGAGGAGGCACGCTTGACCAGCAAGACAAAGACTGACCATATTGGGTATGACGCACTAAAAGACCCAGCCTGCTGACACTGAATATGCTGTGAAAGAGCTAATTCTGGCAAGAACGGCTATGCTCCCTGGGTGACAACCCCTGATATTTTATCGCTTCCATCTCCCACCTTTTCCAGTCCCCCTGGTATCCTCCCTTCCTCGCTGTTTATCTCCTTCTTCTGTTCTCCCACTGTTATGTCCCACTGTTCTACTTAATCGGCCTTTGGATTTAGGTAAGAGTATTTATACCTTGTTAAATTAATAAAAAGATCTGAACAATAGAAGATCAATGGGTCTGAAAAATATAAAAATGTTAACATTAATATAATTTTCCAATAACACAAGTAAAATTCGAGGTTGTGTACGGCAATAAGAAGCACTATTTACAAGGAGAATAAAGCGAATTAAAACATTATAGGGAAAAAGCCAAGACCTCATTATATCAAGCAGAATACAATATGCCACCAAATGCTTAGATCTTTTATAAACAAAGATATTCTAATTGCACCAGGATTAAAGAAAAGTACATTCACGTCGATTAGTGTGATGGCAAATGTGAGCCTTAAATGTCAAATCATCAATGTATTAAGAGTTATCAGCTTGGGAAATGTAATTCCTGACACAGAGTTGGATTTTAATTATGGAATATACAGAATGGTCCATGAGCCCTAATGAATGAACCTCGATCCCGCTGAGCAGTCTGAAAAGGTAGTACTGTTGGGGGAGACGGCAGTGGATGATCAGACTAGAGTGAGCTATTTACATTTAACTAGAGAGCTTCAAACTCTGTGCTCGCAATCCAGCACATCACACATGCACTGAACACTGATAACCAACTCATGTAAAGGGAATACTGTTCTTCTCTCCCTCCGGGGTTTCCTTTATCTAATTTTCTTCTGATGTGTCTCCTTTACCCGTTGTTTGGGTGGATTTCTCCTTCCGCATTATCTGTCTTTCACTGGCTCTCTCTTTTACTTTTTCACTCTCTTTGTGGGTTCCCGGTCTCTTCCACCCATTTTCCTATTTGAGATCTTTTTACCGTACATTTATAACGCTCTTTCGTCCTCTTTTTCAACATTTTCTATCACCTCTCTCTGGGCTTGTTTCTTTCACCCTTTTTGTCTCCCTGGGCCCATACTATTGCTCCCTGAGGCCCTACTTCATGCATCTTCGGGGCCAGGTTCTGGAGGGTCTCCAGGCACCCCGTTATAGCTTTCATTTAATAAAAGCAGTACCAAAGCAAGGTAAGGGGAGCCAATGTCCATGTTTGCATTGCGGTCCATGGCACCCTTGCTACTCTGCTATCTCTGTTTATGTTTGTTTTTTAATTATTTTCTATTCTGAAGTTTTCAGATAAGTTTAGTTCTCCTTCAGAGCAAAACAAAAAGGGCTGATATGCTTGGTTTGAGTGGTAATTACTCTGACCTACATCCTTTAATTGCCAATCGTGCCAATGCAGAAACCTGCAAGCCTTATTATGCAAATCAGCTTTAGGTTTTCTCCAATATGAACATACCATATCAAAGCTCCCTCTGAACAGGAAAAAACAACTCCAGCCTTATAAAAGGCTTTTGGGAGCCGAGCATTGGTCTGAATTTTTCTGCTGCACTTAGGACTTCTGACGGAGAAAAAATAAAAAAGTGATGGGTGGAATGCTTGACTACTTTTTAGTGACTGGTAATGACTCTGGGTAAATATGTTTTGCTTGCTGCACCACTACAGACTGGTCCAGCCTTATATTTAGGGATCTCCTGCAGCCACCCCCAACTTTTCCCAAATAATAATCTGGCAAAAGAAGAAACACAGATATTATGATTCAAGAAATGACATTGAATTTAGTGGCTGATTTAGAAAAGGGCCGGTAACACTGAACTTCTGGCAAAAAACTGCAGGGTGCCCAACCGTGCTCCTCTGTGTTTACTCAAACTAAGTGCTTATGGACAGAGTGATGGAGCTTCCACTGGTTAAGACATTTGGTTAATCTTCGGGCAGGGGTGATGATGCCAATAATTCCGTTGGAACGGCTTCCCATTGTAGACTGGTAAATCTATCCCCATATTTAGGCTCATCTACCAGATAACTTCTGGCTGTCTAGTTGTAAAAGACTTCTTGTGGACCACACCAGAAACCTTTATTGGGCTTGCAGCCAACCATTGCTTACCGTTGGGTGGCTTTACTGTAACTCTCATTTGCTTGTATCTTATTGGATGGCTTCCCTTCCTCTGCTTGTGTTTGTCCCTCCTCTGGAGCATAGCCTCTTTACTATCCTTTTGTTTGGATGATTTGTTTTCTTCCACTGCGTACATTCAGGAAACTTTTTTTTCTTTTTTGAGCACTGAATGCGAGTGCATTCGTGTTATTTTTAGCTCTCTCAGAGTGTGGCTTCCTTCCTCAAACACTCACACAAGTATCTGGTGCTCTGTTGCGATTTGCGTGAGCCGTCTCTTGAAAGCAGATTTATAAAAGTGGTACCCAGCTCAGTCATATTCAGCACTGAGCCAGACGTTCTTGTACCCAAGCAAAACTGTAAATTTCCCCCCACAATTTACAGTGGAATGTTAACCTATTTTTTATACATTTTATAGATTTTTATACATAGATGGTTTTTTGGATTTTCTTTGGCTGTTGGGCACCAGTCTGAGATTCAAAGAATATTTCTGAAATGTAACCGAAGAGACATATCTGAAACGTAAACAAAGAGACAGTCCTTGCTGCAAGGGTGCCTGAGTTGTAAGCAGGATTGTTTTTGCGCAGGAAGGGGGACCTTCCTGCACAAAAACAATCATTTGAGGCATTTTCCTCTTTCTAAGTGTGCTGCAAAATGCAGTACACATAGAAAGAGGACAACATTAGGAGAAATAAACATATTTCTCCTAGTTACTCCTCACCTGGGGAGGTGTAGGAGTTTTGGAACATTCCCGGGTCTACAACTTATGGTGAATCTGGGAATGCCTCAATATCCGTGGGTGTTGTGTGGTAACACCCAAGGAGCGCCTCCTTGAGGCAGAGTAACGCAAGGCAGTGATTTGCACTGAGTTGCGTTACACTGGATTTATCAAGCCAGTCAGGGCCACGCAATGTGGCCGTGTGTGGCTTGATAAATCACTCTTGAGGGTTGCGTCACACATGCACCTGTTGCGTGGTGCAAAAACGAGGCAACCTTTTAATAAAAATAGCCCTAAGTCTTTTCATTGATTGACTGACGGGTAATTTCTTGTTGTTTTCTAGGTCTAAAAGAAAGTTGTGAAGATGATATGAGCTTAGAGAGACATGATGGGGACATCTTTTCTTTGTCCTCTGATGATACAGGGAGAGGAAGTGGTGTAATGGCTAGAGCTGCTGACTTTGAATCTGTGGAGTGAGGTTTGAGTCTCGGCGGCGGCTCTAAATCCTGTGATTCTGAGCAGATCACTTAGGGTCACAAGTATGTACCTTTTTAAAGGTGGCAAATGCCTGACTCACAGAATCGGGTCATTTGCTACTGGAAAAAAGGCTTTCCCAATGTACCAAACCCTATTTTGCTATTTGGTAACTTATTACGGAATCGCAAAATGAGTTAGTGAATTGCAAATAGGAAGGGAAATGTTTAAGGCGTCCATTACTACCGAATCACATCTGTATCTAGGAATGTTTTGTGACCGAAACATGTGGATTATACCACCTACTGCAGGTATGTGGTAACCCATTTGAAAGTGGACCCCTTCCCCTTTGTGAATGTTTGTAAAAGCATTTTTGAAGAGCAGGCATTGGTCCCACGGACCACTGCCTACTCTTTAAAAATGAAAAGAAAACTTTTCATTTCTTTTTTTTTTAAACGCAACCCATTTTCCTTTAAGGAAACTGGCTGCATTTGAAAAAAGATTGCTTTATTTAAAAGCAATCCCGGACATGGTGGACAGCTGACCCCAGCAGGCCACCATCCCAATGATTTTAGCGATTCCTAGGGGGTCGCAAATTGTGATCTACCTAATTAATATTAATGAGGTAGGTCGATTTGCGACCCCTTAGGAATCCCGAATGAAACTCTGAGTTGCATACATTTGTAATGGCGATTACCTAATTGCTATTCACAGGAAATCGCAATTTGGTAATCACTATTGCAAATGTTGATACATGAGGCACAAAATCTCCCTGTGCCTACCCAAAAATGAATGTGTCCTTGTGTAACGTAACTGGTGCTCGTGTAAAGTGCTCCAACACCTTCGGATCTAGTTTGCGTTGTAGAAAACTGCAACAAAAAAGCGTGCTGAGGGTGCTACTGCCATCCAGATTACCAGATCTATGCAGGAGGTAGAAACCCACCGTCTGCAGCAGTGGGAGCCTGTTAGGTGCGGCTCCTCCATGTGAGCGGAGGAGCTTCACCCTACTGCTTTTTTGCAGTGCGAGAAGCATAAACATGAAAGCAGAAGGCAGGGTTTGGTTGGGGGCGCTGGCGGGTGGGCGTGTCTGCTGGAGGTGGGCGTGTCTGCTGGAGGGTGGGCGTGTCTGCTGGAGGGCAGGCGTGTCTGCTGGAGGGCAGGGGAGGAGTGGCTTGCTCACTGTTGTGGGTGCTGACTGTTTGGTTCCCAGTAATACGCACGCTGCATTTTCTCTATGTAGGCTGCATAGACACCTGTGGGGCCGGCGTCCCAGCCAATCACTGGACTGGACGGCAAAGGTAAGTTAACTTAACTTTATTTTAATTATGAATTAAACCTCCCCCTGTGCGACCCGCCCACCCCACCACCTGCGAGTCATACCGGCCGCTACTGGAGCCTATTCTGGCGAGGACAAGCCATTCAGTCTGCTCAAGGTTAAACCATTTAAAAGTGGCTCTTATGGCTAAGTAGAGATCAATTTATACCTGGAGTTTTACTACTGGAGCTGCGTGGAGGAGCCTGCTGCACTCTGTGATTTGAACAGGGCCCTCTGACTTAAACATCAAAAATGTGATTGAATTATTTCACTTTGCTCATTATCACACCCTTGGGGGCCTCACTTACTCTCGCCGCTTTCAAATTGCCAATTTGCATAGAGCTTAAAATAGATAAGATGACCTTATTATGATATTACCTACGGATCCTGTCTCTGCTGCAGAACTGATGTAAATGCAAGAAGAAAACCATTTAATGAAGTCAGATTTTGAAAGCGCAACTTAATTACCCCGGGTAGGCTAAGAACTGCTGAGATATACTTTCTTTGAAATCTATGGATCTGTTTCCTGATAGGATCCCTACTCCCACCAGAGTAGGGGCAGTGAGAAGATGCAACAGACACCTGGGAAGGAGGGAGATATGAAATATCCTTGCAATTTACTAAAGTTGAAAGGCTGATAGGGCTGAGGTAGAGTCAGTTGCTTGCCACCAGCAGAAGAAACTAACCAGTAAGTTGTGGATTGGAAGGATATGAACTAGGATTTTTCCAATTCCAGCCCTTGAAGCTCCCATTTCTTTCCTCAGTTTCAGACAGCTCCTTCATCTCCCAATTCTTCTCTGTTCAACAAAAAGCATTGGCAAAGGAAGGAGCAATGCGTTTGTGCCCCATCAAGCATCCAGACACTTTTTGGACTTTCTTCATCCTTTGGTTCCTTCCTGGGTACAGACATCCATTCTGCATCCCAGCCAGGAGCCAGATGCTGTTATCCTCCGAAAAAATAAGTTCTACGCCTGGCTCCTCACTGGTGTGCAGACACACAAACACGCGTCTACGCCCCACTGAGGAACCTGGACGCTAACCTGGATTTCTGTTTATCCTGAGCTAAAATCCAAACAGCAGCAGCGAGGAGTCAGGATGCTCTTGGATTTTTTCCTACCCTCTGATAAAAACCAGATAATGCCAAGTCCCTCGCTGGGGTGCAGACACCCCCACGTCTGCATCCCAGCGAGGATTCTGGCCCCGTACCCAGCTCCTCCCTGGGGCACATAAACACGTCTACATTTTCTATTTTACTGTGGGTATATTCGCCCTTTTTGGAAAGACATCGATGTAGAGAGCCACTCGGGCTCTCCACTACATTGTATCCCTTTGCCTGCACGCACGCACGCACACCCCGGGGCGGGCTCGCGCCGGGGGTATAAATAAACATGCGGAAGACCGCTCGGGGTCTTTCTGGCTAACCCTATGACCAGAGTGTGTGTGCTTATTGTTAGTGTTACTCACCCTCGTGTGAGGCCTTGTTGCAGCGCCACATTGGCGATGAGGCCGGTCTGCCACCACGCGTGCCCTGTAGTGTCCTGTGGCGCCGTGTCGCCTGCCTCCAGTTGCGGTGCCCACCCGCGTTGCTGTGCCGAGCCCCTAGTCCCGAGACCCGCCCACGCGTCTCCCGTGAGGGAGCGCCTTCAGCTGGCGGGGCTCGATGGTGTCGGCGTGCCGCCTGGAGATCCGGCGGGTGAGTCTGCCATCTGCCCCACTTGCACCACACCCGCGTGTGTCTCTCCCCTGGCCTGCGTGGAGGTGTGTACCCTAGGACGGGCCCCCCGCCCGCCGCGAGGGAAGATCTCCGCATGCGGCTTCACCACGTGGCCGAGGCCCATCGCGGGCCCCGCCCCCCTCCTCCGCAGCGGGCGCGAGCGCCGCTCGCAGAAGACCACGTGGAATCCTAAGCCTCTGCCACAGCGACATCACGCTGAGTCTCTGCGCGCACCGTTCCCTGCTGCAAGCGCCCAGCGGAACCAAGCACGGGCAAAGGCAAATCGCCTTCTGCAATCACACAGCTTCCCTAGCATCAGGCCTGCAACTTACTTGGTCTACAAGACAAAGGAAAGTCAAAGAGGGATCATAGGGCCACATCGCTTGCATAGTGAGTCACACCGCAACAATCATTGGCAAAACCAGGTGACAGAGCCCAGTCACCACATAACGCCACGACACCGGAAAGCTCCAGAACCACACACCTAAGGCCACACCATGAATGTGGACGCGACAGGTGCGGCCCAGGACGGGGCGGGCCAGAACCCTCCTCCAGCTGTTCAGCCGCTGCCAGTGGTACCAGCACCACAACCACAGGCCCAAGCCCAAGCGGGAGCCCCCATGCCGGCGGCGCCTGCCCACCTTCACTTCGGCGCGGCGCCCATTCCACCCTTCAGCGAGACAGCAGACCCGGCGACAGCGGCGCTTAGGTGGAAGGCGTGGGTCGGGAGGCTCAACCTCTACTTTAAGGGCACCAGGGAAACAGATGGTACGGTGAAGAGGTCGCTCCTCATACTATACGGGGGACCTGAAATCTACGATCTGTTTGAATCGCTCCCCAACACAGGGCCTGAGCACGACTACGATGCCGCGGTCGCGGCTTTAAACGCGCACTTTGATCCCCAGCTCAATAATGACTTTGAAAAGTTCAAGTTTAAACGCGCCTGGCAGACTGACTCCGAGTCAGTTGATATGTACTATGCCCGGCTCCGCCGGCTAGCGAGCACGTGCCCGTTCACCAACCCACGGGAAGAAATAAGAGATCAGATCATAGTGGGGTGCAAGTCAAAGCTGCTGAGAAAGCTAATCCTCAGGCAACCGGGCATATCGCTCGACGAGATACTAATCCTAGCCAGGTCGCACGAATTGTCTGACGGCAGGGCGGAAGAAATGGAGGCTGCGCTACGCACGCCGGTGATCGCCCCACCCACTGCGAGAACAACGCCGATCTAGGAGGAAAGGATTGACGCGATACAGAGGAGGTTCCCACCAGTAAGACAATGGAACACCCCGTCGAGAGGGAACCAATGCGGATATTGCGGAGAAGATCACCCGACCAGGCCCAGGAAAGACGACCACGGTACGAGGACGATGAAGACGATGAAGTGTACGTCGTCTCCTACGTAAGCAGAGCATCCACAAGAAGGAGGCCGCCACCAATGTGCTCCATAGCAGTAGATGGCACCAAAGTCAATGCCTTGATAGGCACGGGGGCGTCCATGAATGTCATGGACCCGGACCAATACGAGAGGATGTCTCCGAAGCCCACACTGACACCCTCCGTAGCGAGGATCTACACCTACGGGGGAACAGAACCGCTACCACTAAGAGGAGTAATTCAAACGACAGTAGTCAACGCCGAGTATTCCACTGAAACCAAATTTCACATCACCGAAGGAAAGAAAGGTACACTTCTGAGCTGCCACACGGCAGAGGACCTGGTATACTTCGCCAATCAAGTGCACCAGGCGCATGCGGATTTCATGCTGAAGGATTTTCCGGAGCTGTTCAAGGGCCTAGGAAAACTAAAGGGGCGAAGATTCAAGCTGCACATAAACACGTGAGTCAGGCCTGTAGCACTCCGACACCGGAGGGTGCCCTTCAACCTAAGGCCACAGGTCGAAGAGGAGCTCCGGAAGCTCGAAGACCTAGGAGTAATCGAGAAAGTGTCGGGCCCGACACCCTGGGTCTCCCCGCTGGTAGTCGCCCCAAAGCCGAAGCAACCAGGGGCAATCCGTCTATGTGTGGACATGAGGCTACCCAATACAGCTGTCAAACGCGAAAGGCATATCACTCCTACCATGGATGATATAGTAGCAGACCTAAACGGGGTGAAATGGTTTTCAAAGTTAGACCTTAACTCAGGTTACCATCAGCTCGAGTTGGAACCAGCCAGCAGGTACATCACCACCTTTTCGACCCACGTGGGGTTGCGACGCTACACCCGCCTCGGCTTTGGTGTCTACTCCGCGGCGGAGGTTTTCCAAAATGCCATTCGAGAAGTACTATCGGGACTGAGAGGGGTGATTAACCTTAGCGATGATATTCTGGTGTACTCAGCGACCCTAGAAGAACATCACGTCAATCTGAGGGCAGCCCTTCAAAGACTTGCGGACAGTGGCCTGACCCTACACCGAGCAAAATGCTCCTTCTACCAGGAGTCAATAAACTTTTTTGGATACATCTTCACAAGGGAGGGCCTGAAAGTAGACCCCAAGAAAGCGGAGGCGATCAAGGCAGCCAGCACTCCCAGAAACCCAACCGAGGTACGCAGCTTCTTGGGCATGGCCACTTATTGTGGTCGGTTCATACCCAACTTAGCCGCGATCGCAGAACCTCTCAGAGCTCTCACCAGAGCCGACCAGAAGTGGGACTGGACTGGAACCGCAAACAAAGCATTTCAAGCAAACAAGGCCAGCCTTCTGGATGACACCACCATGGCCTACTTCCAGCCACGTCGCCGGACCGAGTTAATCGTCGACGCCAGTCCTGTAGGCCTGGGAGCGGTACTCCTGCAAGAATACGGACCCGAAGAGTGGAAGCCAGTCGCATATGCCAGCAAGGCACTGTCAGACACCGAAACCAGATATGCACAGATAGAAAGAGAAGCCCTGGCCATCAAGTGGGCATGCCAGCATTTTCACCTCTACCTCTGTGGGCAGGAATTCACGGTGGTAACTGACCACAAGCCACTGCTACCCCTCTTTACGGGGTCATCCCGGCTAGCACCCCCACGCATTGAACGCTGGGCAGTCCAGCTGCAGGGATATCACTTCAAAATCGTGTTCCGCCCAGGGGCCCACAACCCGGCCGATTACCTGTCCCGGCACCCGGATGTCATCAACCAGGGTCCGCCCAAAGAAGAAGGCGGGGAAGTCGAAGAATTTGTCCACATGATCACACAGGCCGCGTGTCCGGAGAACATGTCGCTCAAAGAAATCGGAGAAGCCACCGCCGGGGACGAGACACTGATGAAAGTCCGCCGAGCTCTGGATGAAAACCGATGGGCCCACTTCCTCGATGGTGCCTCAAGCCTCCGGCCGGAGGTGAGCCACGCAAGACAACAACTGTGGCAGGTACGCAGCGAATTGAGCGTGGGGGATGAAGGGATCATCTTACGAGGACACCTCATCGTCATACCGGAAAGCCTCCAACAGAGAGCCTTGAGTTTAGCGCACGTGGGACACCAGGGCATGGCCAAGACAAAAGCACGTCTAAGGAGCAAAGTGTGGTTTCCTGCCATGGACAACCAAGTAGACGCCATGATACGGTCCTGCCATGCTTGCACGATCACGGGCGGAGATCCAGCCCCGGCACCTGTTATCACGGAGGACGCCCCTCAGACACCCTGGACACACCTCAGCATAGATTTTGGCAGCTTTCCGGACGGGAGACACATGCTAGTGTTAGTCGACTCATTCTCAAAATTCCTAATAGTTGAAGTCATATCGTCAATGGCATTCCCGCAAGTCAAGAGGGTGCTGAGCCACGTCTTTGCAACGATGGGGCTCCCGGAGGAAATCAAGTCCGACAATGGACCCCCCTTTCAAGGGAGAGAGTTTCAGTCATACCTGGAAACCCTCCGAATCAAACACAGAAAGATCACTCCGCTGTGGCCCCAGGCAAATGGGGAAGTTGAAAGACTAATGCGAACATTGAACAGAGCACTCCGGATTGCGGTGGACAACGGGGAAGACCCGGAAACAGCCCTTGACCAATTCCTAGGAGCATACCGACAAACGCCCCACTCAACGACAAAGTGTGCTCCTGCCCATGTGCTGTTCAAGCGAGCACCCCGGGACAGCATCCCGACCGATAGCACGTGGGTGCCAGCAGAGAGAAATGCAGAGACGATTCAAGCCAGGAGACAGAACACCAACACAAAGGCGAGCGAACATCGTCATGCCAAAGAACCGAACATAAAAGAAGGAGACTTGGTGGTCGTCAAAGACCGCCACCCAGGATGGAAGTTCCGAACTCCGTTCGAGTCGGAAGTGTGGAGAGTGGACAAGATCCAAGGGACAATGGTAACGGCGAAACAGAATGGACAAGCAGTGACGCGGAACGTGTCATGCTTCAAAAGGGTAACTGAGACAACTGAAGGACAAAGAATCGAAGAAGGAACGGAAGCTGGGGAATATGAAGATCTAGACCTCGGCAGGAGCCCCCAAGGTCAACTGCGATACAGCAACGGGGTGAGAGTCCGCCCAGGCCGACGCCACAGAACCCGGACGCAGAGCAAGGTCACCCAAGGGCGACTGGTGTGAGTGAAAGCACTGGGGCAACCATGGGCCCGAAACCCAAGATACAGTCTGAGGCCCAACCCGAGACCTAACCTGCGCCTGAGAGACTTTGCCTGGACATCGCCGTGAAATGAAGTCCGGCATCTGCAGCGTGAACAGAACTAAATTGAAGGAGGGATGTAGAGAGCCACTCGGGCTCTCCACTACATTGTATCCCTTTGCCTGCACGCACGCACACCCCGGGGCGGGCTCGCGCCGGGGGTATAAATAAACATGCGGAAGACCGCTCGGGGTCTTTCCGGCTAACCCTATGACCAGAGTGTGTGTGCTTATTGTTAATGTTACTCACCCTCGTGTGAGGCCTTGTTGCAGCGCCACAATCGACACCACGCTATCTAATATTTTTAATTTCTACCTGTCCTTAATTCATAATTTAGTTGCTTCGGGCATACATGCTTGCTCTGACACCAAATTGGTTAACTCTCTAACAACATGAGACAGCTCTCTTATCGACATTTTACTAACTATAGGTATTAAAACTATACGTTCTAACTTTAGGAATTACAATAACATTTAATTCCATACGTGGAGGACATCGGTATGTTTTATCAGAAGTGCAGAAATATATTACATAATACTATTTCAATAGGAAATCTGTCTGCCTACTATGGACCAAACTGGATCTTTATTTGCAAAAAATGAACCCTCCCTTAACATACAACATGCTGAATTTGTTTTTTAAAACTCAATACATGCTTTTTCATATCTTCTCTTTTATTCTACTCTTCTTCTCTTACACTCTTCTTTTCTTCCTCTTTTTCTTCCTCCCCTTCATTGCACATATTGATAAATTCATAATAAATAATTAGAGTGCAATATCTTAATGTCTACCCATTAAGTATTTTGATTAATTCTTTCTCTTGTGGACATTTTAAGCTACTTACTAATGTAATTATGAATTCATTTATTAATAAAATAAAGATTACTTGAAAAAATAAATAAAGACTTTAACTCCTATCCACAGAGCTGTCCACAATTCTGGACCCCACAGTTTACAGAAACTTTGTAAGTTTTATTCGCTTGTCAGACCTCTGATATCTTCAAAGACCTTCTGCCTGCTCCCCACCCCAGCAGAACCCGGAGAGCTATTGGAGTCGCAAAATTATGGAACAAACGTCCTCTGACCCTCCGAGTCACATCTGACCACTTGTGATTTTTGGAAAATCTCACAATTTGTTTCTTTGCTTTTTATTCAATTAAAACCCGATCTTTGGAAATTACACTCTCTGCTTTCCCCTAGCTTTCTTTTCTGTTTTCATAATCCTTTGCTCTCGGTTTTGTGCCTGAGGTATAAGCACCTAGAAGCTCTTTTTCAGCATTAGTGGTGCTCTACAAATCATGCTACTTGATGCTCACTGATAAACTTTCCACTTCAAAAAGCATTTCCCCTTGTATGGCTCAACTCCTTCCTGCAGGACCATATGCTTCAAGTAAAAGTGGGGCAATTTCTCTCAGAAACAGCTGACACCAATTGTGGTGTTTCACAAGGCTCCACATTTTCTCCATCTTACTCAGTTTGTGCGGTACCCGGGGTAGCCATTTTGGAATTATATAAGACAGGATGTCAGATGTATGCAGATGACCCCCATCTTATCTAAAAATTGAAGCTCACCCTAGCAATCTCCCCAAACTATCTCATTGCTTCTCCCACATTCACCAGTAGATGCAGAACAACTTTCTATACCTTCACGGCGAAACTACTTCCGTCTCTGTTCTGAGGACACGGTTCCCCTTGTTAGGACCGGAATGACACTGATGCCCTCTCCTACCCTGAGTAACCCAACTGCATGTGATACCAGTATTTCTTTTACACCCAGCACTCACAAAATTCTGGATGTGCACTGAGTTTCAAGACCCTAAATTGACCATGAAACACAGGGCTGTGCTCAGCGGGGGTTGGCCACCAGCTGGTTATGGGATAAGGGGGAAAAAGGCCTGGCCCAAGGCCACCCCCGATGCGCACAGCCTTACGCAGCAAGTGTTGGCTGCCTGGGGTGGAGAGGAGGAAGGGATAGATGCAGGACCAGACTGCTGGCCAGAGGCCGTGCTTGGCAGGGGGCCACAGATGTATCACAATAAGATATTACCGTACGTCCCATCACCTTTTGTGTGTCTCACCCAATACATCACTGATGACGTCTGAAATCTCTGGCAGCGCAAGTTATATTACATATAACTTGTCAATTTCAGCCCAATGGATGAAGACAAGTGGCTGAATGCCCCTTAATGTACGTATATCATACATATAATTTTAGTAAAATCAAAAGATCTCTCTCTATAAATATCTATATATTTTTTTCACTGAAAAAAATAAAGGTTAAAGTAACGTTATAGTTAGGTGTGATAAAAAGCTCATATTTAAAAAAAAATTAGAATTCACTCAGAAAAACAAAGATTAAAGTGATGTTATAGTTGGGTGATTATCGCAGTGACAGCATTAACATTTTGAACAAAAAAACACAGAAATTCACCAGTATAACTTGTGCCTTTGCTATACACTGTAGGTAAGCTCACATATTACATCACTCATGACACGTTCTACAACATCTTTTATTACATCACTGATGACATCTCAAATGACATCGTTGATGACATCACTGATGACTTCACCCAATGAATGTGTTAGTCTGTTTTATGGTTTACATAGTGGTGGGTAAGTACCATATTACTACTCTAATTAATTTTATGCAGCCTGTGTCCAGCCCCCGCTGGAGGAGGGGGTCGTGCAGCCTCGTACCCAAGCTTCTATTTGCCTTGGGGACCCCATCCTCTGGAGTAAATACATATAATATGGGAGTGGGGACACGTGGAATCCCCTCCCCGAGCCTTAAGAGGCCCCGGGGAAATCCTCCTCCAGGGCCAAATAAATTAACATTAGGGGAGGGAGGGACTTACCCGGGCCCAAATGGGGCCCAGGTAAGTACTTATATTATACAGGGGACACCATCCAAAGGTCCCAATACTTTTACATCAGGGGAGTGGTGTGTGGCCCCCTGCCCAAGCCCAAATATGCCCCGAAGACCCCATCCCTGGGGCCATAATTTAATAATAGTTGAGTAGGGCGTGTGGTGCCCCTCACCGAGCGTCATTAGGCCCTTGGGGCCCTACCCCTTGAGACCCAATTGCATTATTATGGGGAGAGGATATGGGGTCCCTGAGGCTGCCATCAGCTCAAGGAAGTGGGCTGAGCACCTCCCTCTCCATATTTGAAGTATCCAGCCACACTGTATAGGGTCCTAGGGGGCTAAAATGGACCAGGGAGGAGGTCCTACTCTCAACCCCCACCTCAAATATTTTAGAAGAAATGGCAGGCGGACATTTTCTTTTTTGTTATATTCCGTGATCCTGGAGGAGTCCCGTGGAATAGCAGCAAAAAAAAATATTTCTACATTTTGGCCCCAGGGGACGTCCTGCTGGGTCCCCTGCACATGGCCTAGGTCCATGAATCCTGTTATAGCTGCCAGCAACATAATTCTCAATTTGCTGGCAGCCAATGAGAGTGTTCGCTCCCACGGGAGTCTGACTTCCACAGGAACTGAATGGTCCTAGGGAGAAAAAAGCCCTGTGGGCCAATCAGAATTCTTTATTTTTGTTAATTGGGTCCGAGGGACTCAGAAGAGTCTCTCGAACCCAACCGTGCAGATATACAAATATTTTTAACCTTAATTGCTCAAAAAATTACTGAATGGATTTACACAAAAGGAGAAAAAGCACAAGCCAAGATCTAGCTTCCTGCCAAATTTGGTGTAATATTTTTTTGCTTCAGTGCTTCGTAAAAAGTCAATGCAAAATACATACGGATTTTGCGTTTTGGGGCCACCCTTTTTTTCTCAGTCCCTGCTTGACGAATCACCCCAAAACTTTACATGCAGATGGTAGGCAAAAAAGAGCACTCTTTTTTGGAAAGTTTTGTGAAGATTCGCCAAACAGTGCCAAAGTTAATGAGCAACACAAAAAATGCATTTCCTATGAAAACTAAGGGGCCGATTAGGATTGCGGTGAATCCGCATCCTCCGGGCCAGCGGAAGCCAACGCCGGCCCGGAGGATGCGGATTCACTGCTGCTGTGATTCTAAAGACCCCCCGCCAGATTAGGATGGCTGGGGGGTCATCGGCGGACGGGAAGACCGTCCGCTGCTTTTCCGCCGCAGTCGCCTTCCGACTGCGGCGGAAAAGCTCTAATATGGTGGCGGTGTCTATCAGACACCGCCAGCCATATTAGGATTTGCATTGGGACATGCCTTTCCGCTGCGGTAATGCCGCCACAAAAAGGCATACGGGCTTTTCTTTGGAGGCCCGTTGCGGGCCCCCAGGGTGAAGGGGGGATGGGTGGTGCACATGGGGGGTACCTATGGTACCCCCCTGCATTTACATGCACAAAGCGGCAGGCACCGCGCGGTGCCTGCCGCTTTTTGCATGTAAATGTAAAACATGCTTTTTTTAATCTTGCGGCGGGTGCTGCTTCAAGCTCCAGGATGTGACCGCCAGGGTGGCGGTCGCATCCTAATTGCACCGGAGGGATCGCCGCTGCCCCTGGCGGACGGATGCAGGTCCGTCCACCATCCTAATGAGGCCCTAAATCCTACCTATAACTAAGCTTTTTTTTCATCTCAGCTCCTTCCTGGAAAGTTTTGGGGTGATCGGTCTAACAGGGGCCCAAACTGCATTTTTCTGATTCATGTTTCCATAGGGCGTTTAGACATAGCTACAGCCCAAACCGCTGAACGGATTTACAATAACTTTGGCAGAAAGCTAGGTCTTAGTCCAGATAGAATGCTCTGTATAATTTGGTGTATATCTATTCAGTAGCATAAATGTCGTTTATGTCACACTGCAGAGGTTCCATGGAGCCGACAGAACCCAAGAAGAGATCTAATTGGCCCACCACAGCAACAAAGATCTAGCGGCAGCCATGTTAGGACATGAGACTCCCCTTAGGTCACAGGCCCCCCTCCCCAAGCCTCTAAGAGTCCCTGTGATCCACTCCTTTCGGTGCTGATATCTCATTAAAGGAGAAGAGGGTGCATGGCCCCCTCCCAAGCCGAAAAAGGCCCTAGGGACCTCAGTCCCCAGGGCCATATAAACACTTAAGGTGAGAGCGGGCATGGCTCACCTCCCCGAGCCTAAAAAGTCCCAGGGACCCCATCCCCCATGGCTGTCATTTTAATAGAGGGGAGCGGGCTGCCCAGCCCCCCACTCTGAGCCTGTAGAGGCCGCAGGTACCCCTTTCCCCAGGGTCACCACTCACAAGATGGGGAGGAGGGTGACCTAACTCCCCTCCGAGAGGCCTGGGGACCCTCTGCCTCGGGCCATTTCAGGGATAGTGCCCCGTGGAGGCCACCCCCAGGGCACTATCTTTTCCCTGCCTGAGGGTGCAAGGAGGGAAAGGTAATGTGCTCCCACCCTGCAGGAGCACAAAACATCTGCTGCCAGGTGGAAGCACAAAATCTTTCCCTGCACACGCTCTTTAGCAGGCAAAATACACAGAATGGGTGCAGGCAGGGGAGCCAGAAGGGGTTCAGCATGCCCTGGGCCTCCCGCTGCAGCCAAGAACGAGGAACAGCTTCAGAGTGCCCCACTTTTTAAAAAAATGGCTCCTTCAAGGGGCAGTGAGCTGGTGGTGTCGTGGGGGCCCTGGAACTCTCCTGGTGGCCCCGAACAGAAATAATGAGATCTGGGTGGGCACCGGGGCACCCCTTTTGTTAAAAAAGAAATGCCGGCTCCTGCGCGGCCCCATGACATGGGGCCACTTGCAGGGAGCTGGGGTAGTTATGGGGGCCCTGGAGCTCCCTTGTGGCCCCTTGTAATAAAATAAGCCTGGGTGGCACTAGGACCACCAATAAATTTTTTTTAAAAATTATTAAAAATAATAAAAAATATTAAAAATGAACAATAAATGAGGAGCCAAAGCTGCTTATTTATTATTCACTGCTCACTCAAGGAGCCTCCCAATAATGCTATAATGCAATAATGCTCTGCAAGGGATATTTACATATTTTTTGTTTTCAAGGGTGTCCCCAGAAGCGGCAGAGGCACCACCAAATTTTTTTTTAATGTTGTGGAGGGGGCTGCAGGAAGTTCTGCAGCCCACCAGCAACATTAACCCCTTCCCTGCTGCCGTTGGCCGTCGCGAGCACTGCCTCGCTGGTGCTGCGAACGTCCAACGGCCGACGCGGCCCCGCCCACTCCACGGAACCGCCGCACTGCCGCGAAATAACGGCCGTGGCTAAGGTGTTAAAAAACAGTAAATCTCTTGTGCCATTGAAGCCACGACCTCCGGGAAAACATACCATATTTTTTTAAAACACTTCCTAGGTTGGAACTTTTGTTCCACAGCTGGGAGTGCACTACCTTCCTGTGTTGGTAGGACGGCTGCATTTTATGTGGTGTGAAGATATTTAAAAAAAATGCAATGTCCTCTTGTGCTTTTTTTATGATTACATTTTTGGGATGAAAAATGTTAAAAGAAAGACATGTTTGTTTTATTTTATAAAATATATATCTCTGATTTAACTTTCACATTTTCCACTCACAAATTGTAAGAAGAAAAACTATGTAAAAGTAAAGAGTCACATTCATATTTTTTAATAAAATGTAGTAATCAATATTAATGAACATTGCATTATGTGAATATTGTTTTTTTGTTGGCACCCATGTGGAGAAGTGAGTTAGCCGCAGGGCCAGGTCAAAGGCCATGCATGGGGAGGGGTTGGCTTTATTGTGCAGTAATGTTACGTTAAGAAAACCCTAGAAATTCACTGAAAAAACACAAAGGTTTAAGTGCTGTTATAGTTAGGTGAAGATGTTAGTTTAAACATGTGGTGTCCTGACTGCAGTGCATGCACCCAGCTCCATGGTAACTGAATGATGCTCTACAGTAGGGTTCCAGAATGATGTGGGTAGGAGGAAAGTTGAAGGAGAGATGTAGGAGATGTGAGATGTACCTGCTTGTCCTGCAATAAAGGATTACTTTACCTCAATCCTGGATTACTCATCTTTACATTTTGGCGACGATTTATGGGATGACAAGCAGAGGATATGGTGGACCCATGCAAGTTCCTTTGATTTCATACATTTTGAAAAATGTTCTTCTGGAACTCACAATATTCGTTTAATATAATTACTCTCCAAGGATTCTACTCATCTAAATATTTCAGAAAATTCAGAGAAGGAATTTCCACCTTGAAACAGCTGTTGTCATGGACTCTCTTCTACCTTATCGTGAGTCGAGTGCTTTTGATTAAACTGTTCAAGGACATTTTATGACTTTATTTTGTTTAACTGAACTATTGTTAAACATCTAACAGTAAAGAACTAATTACAACTTGTGAATTACATCTTACTGTGACAGTTTTTGGAGTTATACATGACTGGAGCGTGTACATCGCATCAGTTTTGGATTTACTTATAACTGGAGCATTTACATTGCATCTTACAGTGTTGATAGGCCTGAAGTTTATTTCCGAATATTCACTGTTCTTGTGCACAGTACAAAGTACGAAGTACGAAGCTCCCATTACAAACTGTACCTGTTTACATTGGACGGTTGGACCAACGGCGTTTCAGATCCAGCGGCGCTTCTCGGCCACATTATTCGAGCAGCTGCTCCATTCTACGTGTGAGCTGTCCTCCCGCACAGCCTTGCAGTTGCGCGCTCCATACAAGGGTTCGTCTTCTTGGTTGACGCTGTACGTTGATCACGTCGGGTCACATACGCGTCATCACGCAGGGTCACGTATGCGATGTGGCGTACCGCCATTTTGTAATCCTTCTTTTCAACTTTATTCATCGATCGAAAGTCATTTATTTCGGAACTCTTCATTAAAGTCAAGGTATTTTATTATTTTATTTTTTAAAATTGTATAAAGTGAGTAGTTTCCACAGTGATATGCACACAGCATATCACAAGCTTAACCTCGTCTTTACACGGTGATGTGCACACCTCATATTAATCACTGCACATCAAGTTCTCTTGTTCACGGTGATGTGCACACCTTATAATAACTATAGCACATCGGAAGTTGGATCTTCGCACGGTGATGTGCACACCTTATTACTGTTATAGCACATCTTATTTCTGCACGTTACACAGTGATGTGCCCACCTTATGATAATTATTACATACTTATTTACTGATTGTTCAATAGGGTTATACTTATTTTAAGTACCATATATGTTGTTTTCAATTTTGATCTATCAATCTTGTGTGCTTGCTATCATTCATTATATTATACAACTTCTACTTACATTTTACAATGGCTTCACAAGGAGGTTTAAATACTCCTGTCCTATTTTTACCACGTCCTGGTGAACCTTTAATTAAGTGGTCCGACTGGAAAGTCTATTTTTTAACTATATTGAGGCCTTAGAGGAGGAACATGAAGAAGCATTTTCTCAGTCTAGGAAGAAAAAGATGCTTCTCCATGATCTTGGTTGTGAAGGAAACCGAGTGTTTAACCAAATGGAAAAAAAAGTGAGACCTGCTGATAGCGAGAATGTAATCCTTGGTGCTTTAGATGATTTAGATACTCATTACCACCCTCCGGTGTGTGTAGGCATTATTAGATATGAATTCTTCAAAAGGAAGCAAGGGAAATCTGAATCCGCAGAGGATTATGTATCATCCTTAAAAAAGTTAGTAATTAATTGTGAATTTGGTACACTTCATGACAGTTTCATTAGAGATAAATTAGTCATGCATTCCAACAACTCGTCTATTCAAGAGAAATTATGGACCTGTGGAGATGCTCCCCTTAATGAAATTTTTTCTATTATAAGGAAAACAGAAATGTCGAAAAGGTGTGCGAAAGTTGCATTTAAAGACAAAGAAGAAGGCTTAACTGTTAGTAAAGTATCCCACAGTCATTTTAAAAAGAATGATAAACCTTTATCATCAACTAGCAAGAACATCTTTAGCGTTCCCAACAAACCTAAAATTGATAGGACCACCAATTGCTACAGATGTGGTTACAATGGGCATTACGCTAATGATACTAAATGTCCTGCACTTAAGTGCAAATGCAACTATTGTGGTAAGGTTGGCCATTTTACTAAATCATGCAGAGTAAAATTAAGTAAGGAAAAAAAGACAGTCAATTGTATTGATGAAGGTGAAAATGCAGCTATTAATAATTCTGATTCATCCAGTGATGATGGCATTCTTTGTATTATTGATAACTATGACACTGAGGACACAGTGTCAAATGCCAACTCAAAATCTAAAAAGAAGCCCACTTGTGACATTAAAATAGGAGGTATCCTGATTAATATAGTATCTGATTCAGGTTCTCCGTACACTATCATTAAACGTGATGTATGGAATGAGCTTTCTGCTGACACCTCAAACAAAAACTTGTTACCTCCTGATATTCAACCTGTTACTTTCACAGGTGAAAACATTCCTATGGTTGGGTTTGTAGAAGAGGTTTTTGATTTTAAAGGTAGGAAATCATTGGGCAAACTCTATGTTGCAGAGGTTGGTCCTTCTTTCTTGGGTTGGATTGACCAAGGTGCCTTGGGTATTATTATAAATCCCAAGAATGATAACCAAGGAATGATTTTGGATGAAGGTGACAAAGAGTTTCATAGTGGAACAATTCCCCATTTTTTCTGGTGAGGTGGGCAATTTATGTTGATTTTCACACAAAATTGTACTGAAGGAGGGTGCCCGTTCTATTTGTCATGAAGCTAGGAACATTCCTTTAATTGTAAAGGATGCTGTTATGAATGAATTCGATATTTTAGAGAAGAAAGGGGTCATTAAGCCCATAGAGAGTGCCGAGTGGTTGGCCCCATTGTTCGTCGCAAGGAAATCGGACGGCTGTCGTCGTTTGTGTGTAGACTTGAGGGACCTAAACAAGAACATTTTAATAGATAAGTTTCCTTTACCTAGGATTGAGGAACTGTTAGCTCAAACGAATGGCATAGAATGGTTTTCGACAATTGACTTAACGTCTGCTAACCACCAGATTCCTTTGCATGATTCCTGCAAGAATCTGACCGCTTTCATTACACCCTTTGGATGTTATCAATTTGTCAGAATGTCTTTTGGACTGGCTTCCGCGGCAGCAGTCTTTCAACGACTAGTGCATAAACTATTCAAGAATGTAAAGGGAATTACTTACTTCCAGGATGACATCCTAATTATGGGGAAGGACAGAGAAGAACATGATGAAAGACTTATCAAAGTGTTAAGCATACTTGAAGATAAAGGCCTAACTGCTGAACTCAAAAAATGTAAATTTGGTATGAACTCAGTAACTTATTTGGGCCATGAAGTGAGTGGGGGTGGAATTTCTCCTAAGAAGAAGTTAATCTGTTCTATTGAAAACGCTCCTATTCCAAAATCCAAGGAGGTTTTAAGATCCCTTTTAGGTATGGCAGAGTTCTATTCAAAATGTGTAAAAAATGTTGCCAGTAAAACCTTTAACCTCAGACAGCTCCTTAAAATCAAAGAAGATTTTCACTGGAATGATGACCTGCAAAACAATTTTGATAAGATGAGGATTAAACTTGTGTCTGCCCTCCCCTTACAGGCTTTTGATTGCACAGCACACAGCACCATCACTACAGATGCAGTGGGAAAGGTTTGGGTGCAGTTTTGTCTCAAATTTTAGATAATGGTTTGGAAGTAACAATTGGGTTTGCATCCCATTCCTTAACCTCTCCCGAAGATAATTTTCATTAAAAGAGAAAGAGATGCTAGCCACAATTTGGGCCATTGAAAAGTTCAGGCAGTTCATTTTGGGTACCAGGTTTACTTTGCGTACTGACCATAAACCTCTACTTAGGGTACTCACATCAGAGGGCATGTTAAAAGCCACGTCTAGGTTAGCTAGAATGAGCCTTATATTTTGCAGATTATCTCAGCAGATCTCCATTACCCTTTCAAGACAATTTATATGATATGTGTGAGGATTACGATGTTGCCATCATCCATGATGGTAATGATTACATGGTAAATGCCATTTCAAAAAAAGAATGGGATGAGGAACGTAAGAAGGACAAAACTTTGAACATTGTTTCCAGACATGTTATCAATGGTTGGCCCAATAAATCTAGTTTACAGGAAGACTTGAAACCATTTTGGGTGATTAAAGATGAGCTGTGTATTGACGATTGCAATCATTTGTGCAGAGGTGATAGGGTGGTTGTACCTTCACATTTACGCATTAAAATCTTATCCATCAATCATGAAGGCCATTTAGGTATAATTAAACTCAAATCCAGAATTAAATTATCCTTTTGGTGGCCTGGTTTGGACAAAGATACTGAAAGGTTCGTCCAGCAATGTTCCACTTTGCCAATTCAGACAAAACTCAATGAGTTTTCAAACCTTCCCTGGGTTTTATACGAATTCCTGAATATCCTTGGGAGGATTTAAGCATAGACTGGCTTGGTCCTATTGAGGATAATCAAGGTTACGTGAAATATGTCCTAGTTTTTATTGACAACTACTCCAAATGGCCAGAGATCGAGATCACCGAAAGGTGTGACTCGAAAGAAGTTGTAATCTTTTTCGAAAAATTATTCTTACGTGAAGGTATTCCTAGATATATTTTTAATGATAATGGTCCTCAATTTATATCTGAAATTTGTCTTCAATTCCTAGCAAGAAAAGGTATTATAGGAAAGTGTACAAGCTTCCATCAGTGCTGGGAAAAATTGGGCGAAAGAATTATATAGCACCATCTGGGCATATAGAATCACTCTCACATGCACTAGTTATAGTCCTTTCAGAATTCTTAGAGGAAGAGAACCTTTTACACAGGACAATGTTGCGTGGAATAAGAAAAAAGTATGTGGGAAATGCTCCCCTGCCTTACTTCGTTCAAAGTTACGCAAGATCCATGAGTCTTATATAAATGATTTTGAGAAGAAATATTCCACTAAGAAAGCCGAGCTACAGGTTGGTGATTGGGTTAAAATCAAACTTGGCTCAAGAGTCAGGAAAGGTGAAAGCAAAATGTCTTTCTCTATGCAAGTGATGGAGTTATACTCCAAATCCACTAAATTGAGTGATAACAACGTTTGGCATCATGGTAAAATTGCAAAATGTAAAGGGAACTTTTCCGTCACAAGTTGTAAATAGGGTAAACCACCATCTATGGATTGGCTGTGGGATGATGTCATGAATTGTGAGAAAGTACCACGTTCTAGCAATGAGGATTCTCTAATCAGTGCTTCTGCACCCTTAGAACAAGCTACATGCAGTAATATGAAAACCACACGCGCTGGGAGATCTGTGAAGGTTCCAGCTCGATTCAGTAGTTATGTAATGTAAATCTTAAATGTTCTCGTTTACACAAGAATTGTTTTATTGGTAAGAGGGAATGGATTGTTCTTTTTACATTTTCTTTACCTCATAGTTCATTCATAAGTGTACATTGTTTTCCCATATATTTATTTTACATTTAAGTGTACTTTATATTTTACATTCTATTTACATGTATTATTTTAATGTCAATTATAAAGAGAGAAGATGTGGTGTCCTGACTGCAGTGCATGCACCCAGCTCCATGGTAACTGGATGATGCTTGTAATGGCAGGGTTTTTTGGCTCTATTTAGCAGTGATATAGACTTTAATCTTGCTCACATCTAGGATAGGTATTCTTAGCTTGTGTTGGCCCTTTTAAGCCCTTTCTTCCAGACCTAGAAGAGGCCATCTATTGCCTATTGGCTTTGGCCTGTTATTTTTGCTTATAGTAGAGGTTGGATCCTGTGGTCCTGACTTTATATTACACATTGGTATGGTTTATGTAGGTACTCTGACAGAGCTAAGGGTTATTTCATCCTTCTTAGGCCTATAAGGCTCAGAACTAGAGAGACTCCATCTTGATGGAGCTGAGAGGCTTGCAGAGTAAAGGTAATGTTTATAGTTAAGGCTGTTTGTGTGCTAGAGGAGAACCAGTTAGGACTGCTTCTTATCCGAGGAATGTGTTTGTCTCTTGGGCCCAGACGTAACAAGCAGCTGGCCACTGCGGTTGCGTAAAGGGCTCTGGAGCTGGCACAGGAATTCGGTGGGAGGCAGCCCTTTGGTGGAAATTTCCATGAGGGGAGAGGAATCCATATTAGCGAACTGCAGGAGAGGAGGAGTGTTCATTCCAGCTTGTGTGCAGTCCAGCTTGGAGGTCAGTTCAGCTTGGAGTCAGAGCACTGTGGTTCTTGCAGAGGAGAGAACAGGATGTCTGCTGGAGCTGCAGAATAGAGTGCAGTTCTGGAATGGAGAAAGAAGGCAGACGATTGCTGAAGATGAAGAGAGAGAGAGCAGTGCAGAGAGCATCAAAGAAGGCTGTCAGCTGGAGCAATTGAACCAGAGGCGTGGTGATGTGGTGACGGAGGGAGAGACAGAGAGAGCCCTGATCCCACCAGAGTCAGAAAGAAATCTTCCTTCTAATAGGTGAGGTAGTCTGAACTAGTCCCCTTTACACTTACATCTTAATCTTGTCTTTATTCCCTAGGCTATTGTATGTCTAATCCTTTTCTTTCAGCGGTGTGTTAAAGTTACTGCTAGTTATAGAGACCCCATAGATTTGTGTATGTGTACTGTATCATTGTTACAATAAAGTGACCCCAGTTCTTAGTGAACTGACATGTGCCTTGTATTCTTGTTCAATCATAGTAACTCACGCTTCTAGTTGAGCATTGTTTGCATGAACGGATGTGAAATCCCGATCAGGTAAGGAGTGACCAAACAAATAGGAAGCGAGGGGACCTTTGATGCCAGGAGCAGAAGGTACATATTGTAATCTGGAAAGCCATAGTGAACTAGTGTGGTGTATATCTTTGTCCCCATACAGTGAAGGTAGCCTTGTTTTCCTAGCCAGGTATTACTGTTTGAACAGATGTTACCCCTGATCAGGTAAGTAATAGTGAGTAATTAGGGAGATAGGAGACCTGCAACTAAGGGATAAAGTTTATACGCCATCCCATAATATTATTGTAGTAGCAAACCCTTAGTGAATAGAGAGAGATACTTGCCAACATAGAGAGACAGAGAGCTGAAGGTATTCATAGGAAAGTGGTCGTCATTGGTAAGTGGCGTTAATGAGAGCGCTGGGGAGGATACCAGTGTGGAGGTCTGCCGGATTGCGGGCCGTGTGTAAGTGAGAGCGCTGGGGGGGATACCAGCGTGGAGGTCTGCCGGATTGTGGACCGTTTGGAAAATGAGAGCACTGGGGCTGCAGACCCACGTGTGTAGACACGCCGGATTATCTGCCCCAGGGTAGATTAGTCTGGGTCTGAGTGGCCGCAAGACTATAAGGTATGAGTGTGGTGTAGGGCATGGATATCCTTAGTAATCAGTGAGTATTCTTAGTATCCCTATAGATTTAGTGGTGTTTCTGATAATATGAGCTTGTATATTGCAAGTTCCCCATCCTCAGGTAGGTACCCAGGTGCCTGGATAGATGGTCCTGAGGAGGGATGTGGTTACGTTCTGGCTGGGTTAGAGGGGCCCCTAGGGGCTGATCCCATCTAAGCAGAAAATCCGGCCATTACAATGCTCTACAGTAGGGTTCCAGAATGATGTGGGTAGGATGACAGTTAAAGGAGAGATGTAGGAGATGTGAGATGTACCTGCTTGTCTTGCAATAAAGGATTACTTTACCTCAATCCTGGATTACTCATCTTTACAAACCATACCGTTATAAATGTACAAAACCACTGAAATTCACCAGTTATAGTTATCTCAAGTAACTGTAACTTGTGCTGTAATATGGTAGGTAATTAGCAGTGCATGGCGAGGGAGCAAGTTCTAGTTACTTTATAGTTAACTTATTTGGTGTTTTTTTAACGAAAAGCAAAATGTCTATCACCGTGCACAGCTTGGGTTTGGCCCTGTGCCCAATCCCCTGCGGGTACCTTACCCCCACTGTGCATGGCCTTTGGCGGCATGCCTCCCTTTCTTTGTAAAATGTGATGCACCCTGGTAGGCCTGTTAATGCTCTGGGAGGTACATGCCCCCCTTCTCTTCTGAAATGTGTTACAGCCTGGCCTGATGGGGTCCCTGGGGCCTCCTTAGGCCTTGGGGAGAGGGAACTGCATGCCCCCCTCTCCTATGCAGAACACTGCTCCAATCCCCCCTCCCCCGCTCCCCCAGGCCCTGGTACACACTGGCATGAAATAAACAAATATTTTGAACCTTAATTTCTTCAACACTACTGAACGGATTTACAGCAGATCACAAAAAGCACACTTTCTGGATTTTACAGAGTTTTATATAGCGCAAACTTGACCCGAATCGGGTATCAGAGCACTTTACATAGCACCAGTTGCATTACCTGAGGACAGATTCATTTTTGTTAGGCATGAGGAGTTTAAGTGATTTGCCTAGAATCACAGGATGTTCAGCGTCATTGCCAAGACTCGATCCCAATTCCCCAGATTCGAGGTCGACCGCCCTAGCCATTAGGCCAACTCCTCTCCCCAGAGTTCTCTGTCAAATGTTTTGTAATTCTGTTCAGACACTTTGGCTGTAGCAATAGGAAAACTGCATGGGGAAAAGGTGTTTTGAGACCCCTCTTTTTCTCGGCCCTTGATTGACGAATAACTCCTAAACTTTCCAGGAAGGAACTGAGATGTATGAGACTTTTTGGGGGGAAAGTTTTGCAAAGATTTGTCGAACAGTGCCAAAGTTATAAGCAAGCCACAAATCAATTTGCTAAATGTATATATACATGCAGATGAAGAATCACAAGTAAACAGCAGCCAGCCAAAGCAAAGATCCGGATCTCAAAGGTTACAATGAGTGATAAAGAAATGAAATATTCAAGAAAGAAGTGACTCAAACAGATGGACTCATCAAAGAACAAAAATATATTTGCATTACAACATTTCGGCTTCCGCTTTCCTAAGGTGAGACAGATGTTTACTCAGTGGCTGCAATGCTGACATAAGTCTCCACAAAAATTTTACTATAATAAAATTAATGAGTTGTAAAGCAACTGAAAAGATTGGTAGGGTCAGTAAACAGATGTGGTAAGGGGATGCTGTACTTATGCAGCCATTTCTCTCTTTAACAATTTTTAGCCCCTTTTAAAATGCATTATGCTTTGAATTACTGAAAACCCATACCTCGCCTCGCATTACTCACCGGCTGGTTTCATACTTACATTAGCATCTTAATGCTCATTTATTTCATCCTGCGCCTCAGAAATACTTTAAATTCAACAGCTTCCATTCCAACAAAATGGAGGAAGGTCTCACTTCTGTCTTGAATAATTTTTTTACTGCTCTATAAATATACATATATATATATATATATATATTACCTACTGGCGTTCGCCAGTAGGTAGTTATAGTTAGGACCTAGTTTCCAAAGGAAATCTGCAACATTCTATTAGGAATAACTTTGGCGCCGGATGATGAATCTCCATGAATTTCTCAAAGAAGATGGCCCGCTCCGCTGCTTCCCTGAAAGTTTGGGGGGGATTTGTCAAGCGGGGGCCGAGAAAAAAGGGGGTCCCAAAACGTGTTTTCCCCATGTTAATTTCCATGGGACGTTTAGTCGCGGCTACAGACCGAACCGCTGAACGGAATTACACCAAACTTGGCAAAATGGTAGGGACTGGTACGCAGTAGGGCCTTTTCCATATTTGCTGAAAATCGCTCCAGTGGTTTTTATGAAAATTAACTTAAAAAAAAATGTATATCTATATGCGTGCATGCTTCGAGCGCTTTGGGTACGCGTATCGGTAAGCACACCCGGCGCGCCACGGAAGTGCACGAGCTGAAGGCTGATTGGCTCTAGGGTGTCTGTCAACATTCGAAACAGTCCGGAGAGTCCGCCATCTACCGAGACACAAGGGGTGAAAAATAAAAGGGGAAAACGTTGAAAGGGGGCAGGGTAGAGACCCCCTGACCTCCTAGGTTTTCTCAGGGGGGCCTAGAAGGACCACGAAGGGCAAAAAAACATTTTTTTTTAATTTCGCGGAGTAAGCTCAGGGTGCGCGTACATGGGCGTTTACAGGTACGCGTACCCTGAGCGCACCACGGGGAAAAACAGTGAAAAAATTAGAGTAAAATAAGAATTTAGAGTGCTTAGAGGTAGGGTAGCTCTGAAAAGAGCTGTTGTGTTATGTGGGGGATTTAAGTACCTACAAGTAGATACTGATGCAGAGTCTAAAATTCAAGAGGAAGACTCTATTCCCCTCATCTATAAAATGTACACCATCTCTCCTATAGATGCCTTGCATGTTGTAACGCAAGTTGTTGTGGTATATAGAACCCATGCCATAGTCTCTGAGGAAAGCAGAAACAGATTTATTCACATGTTTCCTTGCTTTCGCAATCTGTGGACAAAATTGGTTGGACCAGTTCCATGTTTGCCTTTGGCATATATTAGAATATACCAAGGCCGTTTTTGGAAAAAGTGACACCAATTGCCCAAAGGTGTCCTTTAAAAGCATTTCCAGACCTACCCCAGTTCAAGTGCCCAGGTCATTGCCACCACAGTGCACAATTATGAGGTCAGGGTGTGGTAGATGCATAAAGGATTTTACAAATGGTATCAATTGGTGACATCTCAATCCTCTCTGGCCAATCCACATAATATCCACATTTGGTAAATCAAGGTTGGGAATACCTCTGTTTGCTGCATACTTTTCACTCCAGTTAACATAGCTATGTCCCACAATCCAGACTTTAGGCATCTTGAAGGTAGATGTGGTTGTACTCAGATGAGTTGTGGAAATGAAATGGCAGTTTGAAAGTAGGAGTTCTGAAAAAAGTGGTTGAGATTCAGTGCACTTGAAAAAGAAGAAATAATTGGTGGTTTCTCAAAAATTGAACACTGAAAATTAGGGTGCATGCTTCTGTTTTTCGAAAGAAGTAATTCTAATGGTTGAGAAAAAGTCATTGAAAGAAACATTGCACAGGATAAGCTGGCATATTGAGAAGTCAAACACCCTTGCTGAGTTCATTTGCAACATAGTATGATGAACATTTCACCTGTGTGCTTAGTTAGGAGATCTGTGGAGGGTTTCCATGGTAACAACAGGCAGAAAGACCAGTGGGGGGATGGGTGAATATTATGTGAGCTTGAAAGTGTTGAAATGTAGAACCAATTAAAATGTTAGTTTAGTTTTGAATTTGTGTGGGAAGAAATTTGATTGGTTATGCACAGGCATATGTGTGAAAAGTAAGAGGGAATCACAGCCATTTTGTGGTTGCAGTGTCTGAGGTGCATTTCAGAGATTCTGCTTTAGAAAATCTAGTGTGTGTGACTGACACTGTTCTAAATCTTCAAAAGCATTTTTTAAAGGTGAGTAATGATTCATTTAAAATAGATAGAGTGCTGTATGCACTATGGAGAAGATTAAGAAGCATATTGGGCTTCTTTATTCTTGTATTGTGGCTCATGTTTTTATGTAATGCTGGTAAAAAATTAATGGTGCATATTGGAAATGTATTTTGGAAATGAGCCAGGTTTCTGCACTGTAATGTAGTGCTTATTTATATGGGCTGTGCTCTGTCTTTTAAATGATTTATTGTGGTACATGTTTTTAGGTAAAATGATAGTGTGATCCTAGTTAAAAATGTTCAAAACAGAGTGCCTGTGTAAATTAAAGAATTATATTTGCACATTTTTTAATCATGTCTCCTCACAGTTTGCATCTGTTTGCCTATAGGGTACTGTTTCTTTTTACATTGTTTCTCATGTTTGTATGTAATGCTGGCAAAAAACGAATGGTGCATATTGGAAATGTATTTTGGAAATGAGTCAGGTTTCTGCATTGTAATGTAGTGGTCATTTATATGGGCTGTACTGTGTCTTAAACGATTTACTATGCTAAATGTTTTTGGGTAAAATGTATGGCTTTAACATTTTTGACTCGGATTACACTGAGTGTCTGTGTAAATTAAAGAATTATATTTGCATATTTCTATAATGTCACCTGTGTCTCCTCACAGTTTGCATCTCTTTGCTTATAGGGTACTCTTTGTTTTATATTGTTTCTCATGATTTGATTCAATACTGGTATAGAGATAGTGCTGTAAATTGGAAATTTATTTTCTGTCTGCACAATCCCTCTCTCTCTGCCTGCACCATCTCACCCTCAGCTGTGTCACCCTCTTCTTGCACCATTTCTCCTTCTGCCTGTGCTATCTCACTCTCTGTCTGTGCCATCTCACTGTCTGTCTACGCCATCTCTCCCACTCTTCCCTTCTTTCGCTCCCTCGCTCATTTTCCTTTCCTCTCTCACCGTACTCCACTTCACTCACTCCTTCTCTCAGTCCCTCTGTCCTCTCACTTCCTCACTCCTCTTCCCTTACTCCCTCTATCTTACCCTTACTCCCTCAATCCCCTCACTCTGTGACGCCCCCTTCACTCACCCTCACTCACCTTCCATCCCTCACTGTCATCAACACACCCTCACTCGTAGGCCTCAGGGTATCTAAAAGAAGACAAATGGAGAAAACAAGACTAGACATACATGAGTGCTGTAAGGCAGTGAAAGCACGCATTGGTTGGTGCAGCTCTGAGAAGTAATCTATGACGTTGGTATAGTCCTGCTCTCCTGGAGGGAAGAAAACAGGAAAGGAAAACAATATGGCAGAGGTTTTTTTGGGCCCGTAAAAAAGTGAAATCGCGGTGACAAGGGTATTTAAGTGCAGGGTGAAGCATACTGAAATAGAATAAAACAGGGAGTGTTGACCGGTCGTGGTGGGCGATAAAACATAGTATAGTACAACAGTGGACTGAAAACGGAAAACACACATGTTGTTCAAACTCAAGGTAAATCTGCAAAGGCATGTACAGGGTATAAACATGTTTAGAGAACGAATGCAAGGTAAATAAATGAAAGCGTATAGGCAGTTGGCATTGTGAGTATGCAAACACTGCTACGGGAGTATATACACATATGAACCACAAAGTAGAGATAAAGGGTAAGGGCATAGGGTAACATGTGGCAATCAGGATAATATGTGTCTTGTAAATATCGTTACAATGGAGGGGCAGTAGCTGCAAATGTGTGTGATGTGGTATGTACTAAGACAAGGTGCTAAAATTGTATCAGAACAAAGGTACACGGAGAAACGATAAGTTGGACATGTTCTCAATCGGGGGCAGCCTTTCAAGCAAAATGGGTCTAACATATGAAACAATGGTGAGCACATTGACAGGGAAGAATAAAAAAATATAAAACTGGGTATAGTAATGCTTCTACAGATGACAAGACTGGTCAAGGTAGTGGAACGTTGAAAACAAGTCGAAACTAAACCAGGTTTTCTTCTTCACTGTCAATGAATGTCTTGCATTATTATTTACTTTAAATACATAGATATATTTTTTTTCGCTCGCGGGAATTGCGCTCACGCTATGTGTACGGCTGCGTTTACGGGTGCGCGCACCCCGAGCACTTCAGGGTTTAAATATTTTAAAAAAACAGGAAAAATACATTCAAAAATTAATATTACAAAAATATAGAATATTGGAATAAAAAATATATAATAATTCATAGCTATAAAAATTAGCTATTAAAAAAACGTAATAATTCACTTAAAAAACCATAGGTTTCAAACTCGTTATAGTTAGGAATTAGCATTTAAAAAACCTTTGAAATTCACATAAAAAACCATAGGTTTGACACTCGTTATAGTTAGGAATTAGCATTTAAAAATCCTTTGAAATTCACTGAAAAAAAACATAGGTTTCACACCAGTTATAGTTAGCTGAACATTTTACTCATACAAAACCATTGAAATTCCCACGTTATAGTTAGTTGGACTCACTATAACTCGTGTGCCTGCAATCCACTGCTGATGATGTCACATATTACATCATTCATGACATGGTCAGTGACATCACTGATGACATCACTGATGATATCACTGATGACTTCTCAATTGACATCACTGATCTCATCACTGATGACATCATTCATGTGATAATACGATGCACCTCCTCACACTCTAATATAACCTTTGATACACCCAGTGTTAAATACAGACTACCATTCTTGAAACCATTGACACAACCAAAACCAGTTACTACATACGCTCTCACTGATTCCTAGATCTACACACACATCCACTCATTCACCCATACAATCACTCATGCATACAGTCACTCATCAATACAACACTATCATATGCACTCATACACCTATACAGAGACTCACACACTGCCACTCATCCATGGAGTTACTCACACACCTAGTCAGTCATGCAAACAATCAATCACACTCCCATTTCCTCATCTATACAGTTATACACACAACACCTTACTTTATTCAAACATATACTAACACATACTTACTCTCTTATACAATCACTGATACTAGTACATATTGATCCATACAGCCACTCGCACAATCACTGGCTCTTATGTATAGTCATTTATATATGCCAACTCTCACATGCACTGTGTTTTACATATGTACTTACTTGGACATGTAGCACTGAGATATCCATTCACTCACCAACACACCCATGCACACAGTCAACTGCCCATACAGCTGTTACCACTTGCACTCTTAAACCCATACACCCAGTGAATCAACTGCTCACACATCTATGCATAGAGTCACACACCTCCCAGCCACCCACACACACACACAGTCTCCCATACAAATACTTGGTCAACCAATAAATAACCTATATAGCCACTCATATAGCTACTGATCAACACATGCTGCAGCTTACACAACAACAGGCATACTTATGCACACATTCAGACAGTTTAGTCACTAACCCATGCATTCAGTAAGACACATTTAATCACTCACTCATACAGTCAGTCACGTACCAACTAAATCCTTCATCCAGACACCTATACATCCACTCATTTTTGAATATGTAAAACATATTTAAACTTTACAGAGATGCACAGTCACTGGATGATGTTATCAGTGATGAGATCAGTGATGTCAATTGAGAAGTCATCAGTGATGTCATCAGTAATGTCACTGACCATGTCATGAATGATGCAATATGTGACATCATCAGCAGTGGATTGCGGGTGCGCGAGTTATAGTGAGTCCAACTAACTATAACGTGGGAATTTCAATGGTTTTGTATGAGTAAAATGTTCAGCTAACTATAACTGGTGTGAAACCTATGGTTTTTTCGGTGAATATATATATATATATATATATATATATATATATATATATATATATATATATATATATATATATATATATATATATATATATATATATAGTGATGTTGATGATAAATCTGAGTTCTGGTATTGGATGTTTCATCCATGCTCATATGACAGACAATGGGGACCCAATTCCTGTCCTTGAGGGTGGGTAGGGGGGCTCATGGGGCATCAGTCTTACTGACGGCTCCTTTTGAACCACTGCTTTAGTTGGGTGATCAGTATTTTGGGATCACTTGTGTCACATGCGGGGACAGGTCCAAGAGGATTATGTGTTCTGTGATGCTTCTCATCAGTGGCACAGATGAGGTCCTCACAGCAGGGCTTAAGTCTGATTTAGTGACTTGCCTCACCTAACCTGAGACTGATAGCCTTGTCCAATATCTTGCTTAGGTACAGGAGATATATGAGATTAGCTAGGCAGCTACACTAGTCTAGGGTATGTTTCTAGGGCGGTGGAGGTAGAAACCCAGTTTTAGAAACCCAAGTTTTAGATGCCTGCAGCCTTTGCGTGGAAGGCGGGAAGCACTGACTTGCATTGGTGCATTCATGAATTCTTTGTTTGAGGTTACTTAGCAAGGATCGGACAAGACGGTGAATCCACTTAAACCAACCTCAATTGTGCAAATGATATAAAGGAAGCCTGGAGAGGTGGGAAGGGTGAAATGGAGACTATTCTGAATTGAATGTGATCTTTTTAACAGTGAAGAATCCTTGCAAATTCCTCCAAAGCTGGCAAGGGTTACGGGTGGTTTCTTCACAATTTGCAGTTTGGCTAATTCTGTACAAGTCCGGTGTTGAGTTCAATACATCTGAGATTGGGTCTATGAAGTGAATTTTCTTAGCACCTATCTCTGCACAGGGAGATCCTCTCAAATGAATTCTATAATGTATGCTGTGTTTTGGAATTTTTACATCTGATCAAATCATCTGTGGGATTCTTAGTTGTCGTGTTTCACACATTTCTTCAGATTGGGGGAGGGGTTGACAGCGTCCAAACTAGCTATGTAATTGCAAGAGATTTCCCAGCAATTGCTCGGTGCCAGTTCCAAAAAGAACAGTGCTGCAGACCTGGTGGATAGCCTCTGTCACATGCACGCTGGATACTTTTGATGGAGGATTGGCACTGGACTCTTGTTCTAACAATGCAGTTGGAAAAGTAGCCAGGTGGGCCACAGTCCAGTGGCTGATTTGACCAGGATAGTTGTTTATTTTAGCTTCCTTCAGATTGATTGCATGCTTCCTCGTGTCCTCTACCCAAACATTGAGGTCTCCAAGGAATAAGAGTTTTGATAATTGTTTTTACTGCATTTAGGGAATTCTTCTAGAAAATCAATTTCTTGATCATATATACTAGTATAGTTGGTTACTTGAAGGGTGAGCCAGCAGGTGGAGCTAACTTGGTGCTTGTTAGATTCTTAGAATAATTAATTCCTATCCCACCACCCTCCCTCTTCCCCAGTTGCCCTGTTTTAAGGGTAATCTTTTAGTTTGAAAGGCAGTAGCTCATTCAGGGTATGTTTAGAGCTGTCTGTGACACAAGTCTGCACTAGGCTAAATTTTGAGGCCATTGACGGAGTCAGCGATTTTGAAGGAGTGCTCCACTTGGAATAGTGGATTGTAATTTCAGAAACAGTGAGGATGTAGTCAGTGGGGGCAGTATACAGGAGCAGGGCAGCGTGTCTAGCTAGTGAGGCAACTGTTCTTAATGTAGGTCAACTCATCTGTTTGCTGTCAGATTGACCAATGTCATTCATCTAGAGTGGAATTTCTCTTATTAACCTGAGATTGTCTCAATGAGTTGTATGCTCAGTCAAGTGGTCAGTGTTCCATAGTGACTCATGGCCTGGTGTAGTGGTGGGGCTTTAAAGATGGACTCTTGCAGATCACACTCAATGGAGCTAGCCGCCACTCCTGCCTGGGCCCCCTCCTTGCTGGTGCTTTTCCGTACAAGACTTAAAGCTTAGCATTGGGAAGCATGATGTCACCCTCCATGTCTGGTTTCTTCCCTGGTTGCGTGCTTGGACAAGAAGTGCTGTCTGCCCAGCTGTGCTAGATGAAAACTCATGAGGCTGTGATGAGGCTGCTGGTGCAGCCACAGATGTTTGAAGTTGAGTGTAGTACATGGGACACACATTCTTCTTTAACTTAAAGCTGGCCTGGTTAGCATATAAAATCAGAAGTTATTTTTCAAACAGAAAGCCGTTAATGGAAGTCCATATTTGTGGAGTTTTGGGAATGATTCTGGTCTTAAAAGCATCTAACAACGGTGTGATTGGAGGACTTTGTGTGTGTGTGTGTCTCTGTATATGTGTATTCTCTAATTTAAACAAGCATTGGGAAAGCCAGTAGATCTTGCTTTTTGACCAATTGGTATTGCCAATGCTTTTTGCAGAAGCTGCAGCATTGGCAGACAAAAAGAAAAAAGAACTAGCATTCACAAAACCAACAAGTCATTCCTATGAGAGTTATTGGCTTTGGCAATGTTTTGTAGCCATGCTGTACAGCAGCGCAAATGCTTTGCAGAGTGGCTAAAACTATTTTTAAAGAAAGCAAAATGACTCAGCCAAGGATAATGCACTTTTTTTAAGTGCTTTAGCACTAGCCATGTCAGGCCATTTTTTATTATTATTATTTTTAGCAATGCTGCACAGTAGCCACGCTTCTTTAAGGCATGGTGAGAAATTATTGCCAATGTCGGCAATGCCCATGTTCTGCAGCGTGAACAAAAGGCAGAGGCAATAGGTCTGAAAGGCGAGCGGATACATATCTGTCTGGATTCAAAACAGAGATGGCAATATTAATCAAAAGAAAGCAGAAGACATGAATTATTATTACTGCATTAATATAAGGGGCCTATTTATCAATGTTGAAGCATGTGCAGTCAGGGGCGGCTCCTCCACTATGGCGGAGGAGCGTCACCTCCCTGCTTTTAAGCAGCGGGAAGCAGAAACCTAAAATGTTAATAACTTTGCATTATTATCATTTTAGACTGCTTTCTGCTGCTTTGCCGACGGGTGGGTGGATGGGGCTGCTTTGTTCTTTGAGCAGGGCAGTTTCGGAGTGGTTTTCCCATTCAAGTGCGCAATGACTGTTTTGTTGGCCTCTCGGGCCGCCCAAACCAGTCATGCACACTTTCCCCTTCTCCATACAGGCTACATTGCAGCCTGCATGGAGAACAAGCACAGGCCTCCATCCCCTGGTTGAGTGTCAAACCAGGACACTCAAAAGCAATCATGACGCTACATTGCAGCGTTGTGATTGGCCAGGGGAGCCTGGGTGCTCACCAAGGCTCGTGGAGAGCAGGAGTAGAGATGCGGGACCCGGCCGGTGGCAAGGTACGTATATTTAAAAATGTTATATAATTTATTCATGCGCGATCCCCCAGGCGATCACCCCACGAGATCCCCCGTGCCTGACCCCCCACGCCTGACCCTCCACCCGCGAGCCATGTTGGCCGCCCCAGTGTGCAGTGTGCCCGAGGCCAGGCTATCTATCAAAAGTTGATGATAGCCTCGTCCATTTAGATATTTAAAGTGCAAATATTAAGCATTGTGGGCTTAATTGAAAGAAATATGTCACAGGGAGGAGATGTGGCCAAATGGACAAATGCTTCTAATTTGGCACTGTGAACTGGGTTCTTGTCATTGCGCCTGCATAACACATGTGATTTTGAGCAAATCAATTAATGTTTTAATGCCTGGAGAACAAAAATATATTTATATATATATATATATATTTGTTAATTCTATCACATAAAGAAACCAGTTGTGCTCATGTCCATGTCTTAGTGAAAATAAATTTGGAAGCAGATAGAATCTGTTGTCATAATAAACATCCATTTCAAAGAAAAAAGGACTTCTTTAAAATGTATTTAGCACAGAAAATCATAGCTACAAATGGCAAGAAGCTCAACAAAGATGATGGGATGAAAAAAAATACAAATAGTACCTCAATCCTAGCATGATCAGCGGGAGGACATCAATGATCTAAAGCAATCAGTACTTGGTCCGTGCTCGAACCAAAAGAAGAGGAAGTGAAGCCGGCATACTCTGGCCAATTAGAAGGCAGTAAATAAGAGTGACATTGAAGCTAACGAATGGTAAGCATTTGGTGGGCTGCATGCCGCTTACTGTTTACAATATCTCTTGCAAGCATGCGCTGTCACAGACGAGACCTAAATAAAAGTCTGATGAGTCTTTGTGCCATGAAAGTACAGCATGGCGCTGCTGGCGGTTGCGTCATTCTGTAGGGGCGCACATACCTAATGATGTATACATGTGCATGTGTCACCATGCATGCATGCCTGTAGAATGACGTGCGCACCATTTTATTTCCTTTTTTACTGATCTAAAATAGTAGATACCACTTGGGACGGTACATTTAAAACAAATAAATTAAATTTTACTGTGCAAACGTGCTTTTGAGAGAGCTAGCCACAAATGGCAAAGGCCAGGTTATCCCAAAAACTTGAATATAACATATTTTTATGGACCCTGATGGGTTGGGGACCGGTGATGGAGTGGATGGGGGAAGAACTGGGGGGGGGGGTGTTTGGGGGGGGATGAACAAGCCGTGGGAGGAGAGTAATATTTTAAGCAAATACATATAAAAAGAAGCCAGGGTGGGGGTTCGAAAGAAATAACACAGAGCACAAGGGGTGGGGGATAAGTATTACATGTGATAAACAGCACACAGGGGAGAGAACAAAAAGGAAGAGGCGGAAGCAACACCAGAAGGGTATTTTGGTGAAGAGCAGCGCAGAGAGCAGGAGAAAGAGCAAGAAAAAATGCACTCGCATTGAGTGCTCAATAAAATAAAAAAGCAGTGCTATGAAAGTGAGCAGTGGAAGGATGCAAGTCTTACAACAAAAAAGATGGTAAAGAGGTGATGCTCCAGGTAAGGAACAAACACAAGATGATGAAGTAAAGTCTAAGAAATTGGGTAATTAGTGTGCAGGATATGAGCCCCGCGCAAGTATTCTGTAGCATACATAAGGGAGGTGTGTGGTATAGTAATCTCCGTTTGATAGCACCCAATAACACTCAACAAATGATTGTCCAGTCATGGCTTTGTCTTTGAAAAAAGAAAAACACATTTATTACACACACACTACTAAATACTGCACATTAATTCACATATACATATACATCAGGTAGATGACAATACCTTGGGTGACATGCTTGAATCCCATTTGACCCCTACTGGGTCACAGAATACCCCCCACGTAGACTGATGCAATATCATGACATATATAAGGCAGGCCGATTGGCTTTGTCAAGGGTTCACCACATTATAAGAATAATAATGATGACCATATTTCAATGCAATTATTATCAATAAAATCATTGCAATGCTTCTCAATGATCATTGTCAATAAAATACTTTGAATAAAGCAATGCAAACAAACCAGAATAACGTTTCAGGGTATTTCTTTATGCCCATCATCTCATATCAAATGCACAAGTGGGACCACCCGCTCTAGGCACCAGAACAAAAGTTTCGTTTTGGGAGTATTGGTGAAAAGTAAGTAAACAGTCTCTTCGGGTCATGCATTCTAAGACATGGGAGACATAGGTTTACTTTGCTTTTAACACTCCTGGGGGCTTTAAACTCTTGCTGCCCCACACAGAACTTTTGCCGACATTGATGGTGACCTTGACCCTCCTTGGAAGACCACAAGCGAGAAAAAAACCTGAAAAATAAAGCCTGTGCGGGGCATTGTGGGGTGATCAAAGCAAAACCAAAGGGGATGATGGACGGAGTGTTGAACATTGCAAGCACTCACCCCCAGTCAACTGATCTGGGTTTAATCCATCATCATTCTTTAGCTCACTCCACCACCCCAGTTCAGACATGGCCATATGCAAATCAGTCTGACCCTGTGCCTCATGGGATCAGTCCACCCCGAACTGCCAAGCCATGTCTTCCCTGGACCGGAAACAAGCATCCTGGGACTGGTTTCTGGTTAATCAGCTGTCATCAACCAGGCTAGCTTGAATCCAGTGGCAAAGTCAGAAAGGGAGCCACATCTGGGCATACCCTGCCAACTTAGGGCGAACAAAGCAAAACCAAAGGGGATGATGGGCAGAGTGTTGAACATTGCAAGGACTCACCCCCAGTCAACTGATCTGGGTTTAATCCATCATCATTCTTTAGCTCGCTCCACCACCCCAGTTCAGACATGGTCATATGCAAATAAGTCTGACCCTGTGCCTCATGGGAACAGTCCAGCCAGAACTGCCAAGCCAGGTCTTCCCTGGACCGGAAACAAGCTTCCGAGGACCGGTTTCTGGCTAATCAGCGTCATCAGCCAGGCTAGCTTGAATCCAGTGGCAAAGTGAGCAAGAGGGGTGATCCCAGCCTGAAGAGTGAATGTCTGCATAGCGGCCTTGCCTGCTGTGTGTCTACGCACCTCGTGGTTTGCTTTTGCCATTGTGGTTTGTTTTCATGGGTGAGCCAGTCCCACCCAAGGCACCCACAGCTGCTAACATACTTGAGGGCTGAAGGGGTGAGCCCCAACGACTCCGCTTCCCTGGCCAGCGGCTCACACACAGCCCACATCTCCGTGGGAGCAGGCAGGCCTCTCTTTTCTGGCTCCCACTGAGCGAGAGACCCCTTCATGGGCTCCTGCAGTGGAGCATCTTGCTTCAGTAGCTCTGCTCCCCAGTACACAGGCATGGGGAAGCAAGGAGGTCGCGCATTGCTCCTAGGTCTCTGTGGCCACCACAGGAGCAGAATGAAGCTGGCACAGCACCCGAAGGATGAGTCTTCTTTGTTTCAGGGGCTAGGGTCTCGGTGACAACAATGCTTGTGCTGGGCCTAGGGAATGAGGTCACTGGGCCGAATATGAGTCTAGGGAAGGGGACCATGCATGCCCCGTACGTGCAAATAAACCATATACACTTGTGCCAACTGCCAGGCCCTGGTCCACCTTGGGAATATTTGTAGGAGTTGCAGCGAAGCACAATACATTCAATATCATGTTTTTTTTTTCTGTAAAGCAGGGATCAAAAGTCAAATCTTCAACACGGCATAACTCGTGCCCTGATGAGCCAATTTTTTAGATCTTTACCTCATTTTACTCCTGGTGGTGAGCTCTAGAGCTTTTCAATTTTTAACAGGTCTCCTAAGCATCCAAAGAATGCAATTTGCAGGGGGCTGGTTTTACTGTCTCCCCTCACCATGTTTCTCCTGTCCTGCCTCCTTGTGCTCCTCTCCTTCTGGTGGGGGCTTCTTGCGCAGCCCCTCTACTGCCAGTCATCACCAGTGCTTTAAATGGGCCGGTACTGAGTACCAGGCTCCAGCACTTTTTTATTTTCAGAGGGAGAGTACCTGCACTTCTCACGAAAAACGTAATACTTTCAATTAGAGAGTACCGGCACTGCTCAGAAACAAGCAGGTACTCTGGTGCAGAGTACCTGCACTTTTATTTTTCCATTTCAAGCACTTGTCATCACCCTTCTGCCTACTCTTCCCAGTCCCAGATTCTCCTGGCTATCTTGCAGGGCACTTTGAGTGGATTCCAGAACTCCCCCCAACAGGCCCTTAGGAAGCATAAAAGGGCCAGTACCACTGGCCATGGGAAGTTCCATCTAGTCCTTCCAGTTGTCCATAGTTCTGCTGTCACCACTTTCCAAGTCCAGGGTCTTATTCACGGTCTCTCCCTTGAGTAGTTTTTAAGAGTGGGTGAAAAGCTTTAGATGCCAGTTACCCCTGGCTAACCCTATGATGCCACCTCTTCCCTCCACCCCGGTACCAACCCTCCTGCATAGCATTCAGGGACAATCCAAAAAGTTGCCATCAACTTTCCTCTGGGAAGAGCTCCTCTGAGGGCCTCACTTCCATCCCTAGCAGACCTCATTGCCAAATGCATTCCCACCAAAACTTGACCTTGTTAGCTCCAGATATTTGGACTTCCTCTTTTGTTCAGTGAGCCAAGGATGTCGCAAACCAGGTGCGGTGTGACAGCTAATTATCGGATGGCAACTTTTCTTGCCACACCTTCCTTCAAAGGAACTAGGTCAATCACTGATAATTGCTTGCCTTTATTCCCTCGGTTGGGGAGCAAAGTAATTAACGTGGCCCAGCGGGGTGAAAAAAGGCCTGGAATCTGATTATAAGATGAGCCTGAGAAATATGATAATTCTTGAGGTCAAAAAACATAGAAATCCACAACATCAATGGAAGTGTTCAGTTCACAGTTGAGCAGGATCTAGGCATGGCCTAACACAGCATACTTTAGATGAGCCAAGCGGGTCACATCATTCAAACTTTTTACTATGCGACTTTCTCGACTTTTTGGAGCTCAAGTTCTTCCAGGAGGGCAAGGTCCAAAGCTGAAGCTAGGTGAGTACCATAACTTCAGATACACCATTGTCAAGCTCACACTGAAGCCATTGGTTTTGGCACCCGGGCAAAGCAGGATTCCTTACCTGCTGAGGGAGCTTCACTGTTGGGAAAGATCTGAGGTTTCACCCTGGTCCGAGCTATTACTGTTGGATTTAATCACTTTTTTGTGTCTAAAATTCAACCAGCAAGACAAGGCTGGATGATGTAGCCAGGGAGGGCTCTATGACACTGGACATTTTTACCACAATGTCCCACAATGTCCCACTGAACCTGTTTTCAGCTCTGCAAAAAGCTCATAGCTGGACAAACCTGTTTTTCTTGCACCCCTGGGGTCTGTCCGACCCTTGAGAAACCTCAGCACCTTGTCCAGGTCCTCAGGCAGTGGAAAAAAAATATTGAGTTCCACATTTCTCCATGTGCTGACAAAGTTGATGCTTGTCACTCCTTTAGCTCCCTGGACCTTAGGTCAAGCTAGCTTTCAAGCAACAGATCTCTCTGCAGCCTGGGCATTTGCAGGGTCAAAGACCTCAGTGTTCAGTGGGGCCTTTCGGGAGTCAGGGGTCTTTCTGCCTATTGTGTGCCAGCAGAAGGTAACACGAGGCCTTGAAAAAGTATTGATAGATGAAACATGTGTTGGCTACCCAATGTGTTTTCAAAAGTGTCAGCAACAGTTACAGTGAAGAAACTAAAAGGTGCAAAACCATAAACATATGGACTCTTTGAAACAATTTGTTAACAGGCAACAAAGGTTTTGAATGTTCCAGTGTTCAGCTGGGGCCCGTCCATATGGCCTGATGGGCCATGCCCCCTCACTTTTTCCCCCAACAAAAAGAGTGTGTGCCAGGCTGAGCAAAGTTCAGCCTGACAGACACACTTCTTATCCAAGTCAGGCAGCCAGGAGCTGTATAGGCGCTAAATGTGCAGGCGCCTGGGGGGTGTGGACCCCCAATTGCGGATGCCTATGCATGTTACTGACTTGTCTAGATTGGATTTGCTCAATCTGATTTCCACCTGAATGGTGGCAAGGTGTGCCACACAGTTTCTTTTTGTTTTTTTTTGCGGAAAACCCCCCAAGTCCCATTCTAGTCAGCACGTGTCGCATAAAGGGCCACTCCACCGAGTCAAAAGCCTTCTCCATATCTAAGAAGACGGCAATAGCTTTCGTGTCCTTCCGGACATGTTGTATTGTACCAAAGACCGTGCGGAGAATATAAGTGAAGTTCTGGTCCGGGACAAACCCTGCCTGTTCCGTGGCAACTTGTTCCGGCATTAGAAGGGCCAGACGATTAGCCAACATTTTTGCAAACAACTTAGTGTCTGAATTGAGCAGGGAAAGTGGTCTGTAAGACCCGCATTCCTCCGGAGGTTTACCTGGTTTAGGGATGGCCACCAAAATGGCTTCCCTCATCGTTTGTGGCATCCTTCCAGAGACGCACACATCATCAAACATCTCTGCTTTGTGGGGGAGCAAGAGATTTATGAAGGTCCTATAAAAGTTCACCGTGAGACCATCTGTCCCTGGGGCACTATTCGCTCTCATTCCCCTCAGTGCCTCAAGGTTCTTGTCTCCTTCTATAGGGAGTGATAAAAACTCTCTATGCGTGTTTGATAGAAAGGGTAACTTAATGTGCTCTTAGTAGTCCAGTATTTCCCCGTCCATGTCCGATAGGCGCGATGCGTACAGGTCCGAGTTGTATTGTTTGAATCTATTAGCAATATCCTCTTCCTCCGTTAACGGCTCGCCCTCTTCCGAATGTATCATAGTGATTATAGTCTTGCCCCGCCTTGCTTTCAGCATATTGGCCAATACAGATCCCAGCCTATCTCCCTCTCCATATACACGCGCCACAGCAAATTTTCCCAAATGTTGCACCTCACTGTCCGTAGATTCATGGTACTCCTCCAGGAGTGCCTTCATGTTATCTATGGCCTCTTTGCACTCCCTGGACTGTTGAGTGGCCTCCAACTCCCCCAATATGTGGCAAAAAACTCCGGGCAGTCATAGTTAGGGCCGTGTATGTTAATAATAAGCAAGTCCAGCCCCCTACCCTGACATCTAGAGATCGCAAACCTGACGCCCGCATCTGCCGATAGTAGTCACAGCTTGTAGTCAGATCTGGGATTAACCCATGTCAGTACATCCCCTTGCATGTGTAGTGAAGCTTGCCACGTTAACATTCCCCACAAGCCCTTTGATACGCATCATTTGGATCTGCAGCGGGAGGTGCGTCTCCTGTAGGAGAGCAACATCAATATTATGTCTATTGAGGTAGTTCAGCACCTTGTGGAGTTTGCGATGGTTGTTGAGTCCCCTCACATTCCACGACAGTGCTCTGAGGGCATCTACTGTTCTCAGCTCCTCAGGCGCTCTAGCCGTAGCCATCATGTCTGTAGTGCAAATCATAGTGTCTCGAGTCCTGTGACCCATACATGTACTGTGTCCGACGCAACAATATGTCTGATTTCCCTGACTTCCTTAACAATAACCTCACCCCCCCATTTTCCCCCGGTCCCCCCACCCACAGCTGACCACCCCCAACTTGGTCGCACTGCCTCCCTAACTGGGACATCCCACACCTCCCCCTTCCCACACCCAACTCAGTTAACCATAGTGGTGTTTGATACTTGCAGGCGGAGGTCGCTCTTCCAATAACTACCAACTGAACACCCATGCTGTCCTGTCACGACCTCTTCACACCAACTTCTAGCTTTGTATCTTCCACTGTACTATAACCCCAGTCATAACACATTGCCACGGACCAACAGACATCATGCATCTCGATTGGGAGCCCCAAAGACTGACGTGAACAACGGCTTTGATCATATCTACAGTGTATTTTCGTAGTCTCGTATGCCTGATTATTGAGAGGAGCCGTGGAGCAAACATACAAATGAAAGTTCCGTGAACGTCCGCCACAGCATTGCGATATATACGTTCCCCCGACCCCCGATACTTATTGTGGGGTTGCAACCGGTCATGTCTCAGTCCTGCTCCTCAAGTGATCCCCCAGCAGCCTCGTCCAGGAGCTGTCTCCCAGGGCTCTTGCGGTGTTCTCTGGACCAGTCTTTAAGCACCTTCTGCAACGCCTTCAGGTCGGTGAAGATGTGAGATCGGCCTTGCCTGTTGACACGTCACCTGGCCGGGTACAACATTGCATAGTCCAAGCCTAGCTCCCGTAGTTGTTTCTTCATGGGGACAAACTGCCGACACGCATCCTGCACTCTGGCAGTAAAATCCGGATAGAGCGAGATGTTTGACCCCTCGTAAGGTAGTGTCTTCTTGTCTCTTGCTTTGCGCAATGCTGTGTCTCTGTCCCAATAGATTAGCAATTTTGCTATGATTGGGCGCAGTGGGGCTCCTGGCTGGGGTCTGGGCCCCAGGGATCAGTGCGCCCTCTCCACCTCAAACATGTTCGAGAACACCTCTGCTCCCAGTAGGTCCACAAAAAGCTTTTCTACAAAACGTTCCATGTGACCGCCTCAACCATGAGCCCTTTCTGCACCCCTCACCTTGTTTTAGCCCAGCCTGGGCTTTCGGACTTAGGCTCCAGTGGCTCGTTGTCCCCCGGGGGGCCGCCTCCACTCTCAGGGGGTATCGAGCGTTCACTGTGGTCACCACCGCGCTCAGTTCTCAACTGGGGCCGGAGACTCCGCACCCTACAAAGTCTCTGGCATTGGCTGGGGCCCCCGGACTGACCCAGAGCTTACAGGCCAGCAGTTCAGCTCTGTGTTAGGTTGCCACCTGCCATCCACACGCGGTCCACTCGCAGACAGCTCTTCAGACACTCAAGGCCTCACAGTCGCCTGACGTCTCAGCTGCCCCAGGGTCACAGTGTCCATCCAAGCCACCACCTGCCTGCTATCCCCGGGTGTAGCACCTCGCCTCCTGAGTCACCTCCGCCAATGCCCGCCACTCCAGTGCCTAGCCGAGCTGCCAAGCGCACCTCCAATATCCGTCCCACCGCCAGCAAACTCACTGTGTCCTCACGGCCGCTAACAAAATCGTGGCCGCGCTTGGGCCCAGTTTCTATTTGCCCACGCCTGTCGGGCCGTGCACCGCAGTCTGTGTGCCTCTCAGACGCTCCTGTGCTGGTGTCCTCTGCGCTGTTCTCCCGCTGCTGAGCGCCACGTCTCTTTGTATCCTACAGGCATCTCCGCGACACTCTTGCCGAGGTCGAATAAAGGGGGGGTCCTCCGCTGCGGTAGCCCTCAGGTCGCTCCCCAGACCTGGTCGTGCCTCCCCAATCACCGCAGGCACCTTCACGTTGAAATCAAAACCAACAACCCCCCTTTTGCCCTACCATAGGGCGATGCCAAGGCAGGAAGTTCGTAGGATACAAAGCCATCATTACCCTTGAAATTTTTACACCAGGTTTCCTGCAGGCAAATAATGTCAAAAAGACCAATAAATTCTTTCCATCCTAAAATATCCTCTTTGGCCATCAAGCCTGCAACATTCCAGCTGGCGATATAGCAAGTTCCACTTTTCCTACAATGGCTAACATTTGGTGGGCCATCACTAAGTATGGACATGTTCTCATTTAAATTAAAAACCTGAGTGTTATGCCTAGAAGTCTCGTCATGTCCTCCAATGGACACACAATCTATAATCACACTATTTACCAATTCATTTTCAGACATGGTTGACTCTCCATTACAATTTTGGGATGGCTGAGTAGTCTTTAGTCAGTCATTTGAGTCTAAACTGCTCAGGGCTTGATATCGGTTGAACGTTGGTACCTCCAGACCCCTATGCCTAGAGTCCCCCCAGCCTCCTCTCCCCCCTGGACTTAGTTTAGGCTGATCAAATAAATGCCTATAAAAATATCCCAGGGGTCTAAATGTTATTCCTTGATCGCTAGGTGGGCGTGAGGTAGCTCTGATCAGAGAGGTAGTGGCTAGATGCGGGTCCTTAAAATTCACTATCACACAGTCACCACTAATATTTTTCTCAGATTTACCAATCCATTTAGTCTTGGTTGTAGCCAAGATCTGATCGGTTAAATCTAATGGAAAACCACATTCCCGGTTAAGCCAACTCACAGTTTTATTCTTTAATGACTCATGGGTTTCCATGTTACCGTGAGGCCCTGACTCATTCACGGGTGGTACGTTGGTCAGAACTGCCACATACGGGGCACAATCTGGCGGTAAATCCGGTTGGGAATACCCATATCGCCTAGGTTTCCCTGTCCCTGACTTTGGTTTAGCCCCTGGGGTGTTGGCACTCACTATATTTGGGACTAACACAGGCCTGATAGTAGGGGCAGCCTCTGTGACTACGGCTTTTTCAGCAGGGGTGGTCATCTGAATCACCGCTGGAGGTGATTTACTAGACTTCCTGCTAGCTTCAAGGGTAACATAGTCTGAGTTAGATTCCTTCAGTAAGCCCCCTAATCTCACCACCTCCCCTGTAATAAAATCCAGTTTATCCATTAATGGTTTAATTAATGTCTCAACCTTGGCATTGATGATATTAATAAGCAGATGAAGCTGGTCAGAGTCTAATGTTATCTGGTGACTGTTGGCCATAATGGTAGGGTCACAGCTAGTGGTATCAGCTACTGGGGCTAATCTTTTCTTGGCCGGTTTACCTCCTCGTTTTTGTAAAATAGGCCTCCCAAAACTTCTACCTGATCTTAATGTTCTCTGTATTCTGGGGGCTGGAGAATCAAATACACTTAAATCAGAAACAGCCGGGGAAGCAGGTACTATATCATTGGGAGGGGCACTCAGAGCTGACCAGATTAGACTCATCCCCCGTTATTGTGTTGGTTACGCTAGCCACATTTGACTCATCCCCAGTTATTGCAGTAATTAGGAATGTTACAGGGGGGTCTGGATCACAGCTAACATCAACTAGAGTAGTTGATACCGGCGTTGGTAAGGGGTATTTTAACAGAGGCACTGGTAAAGAGCCACGTCCCAAGGAGAGTCGCCGCTCTTTATTTATTTTATCCAATACCTTGATAAGATAGTTATCAAGGGTGTTTACACTGCTCTCTTTCGACATAGCTACACACTCAATCACACAAATATGTTAAAAACGAATATAAGCCTTAATGAATAGTATTGGAATATCCGCAATAGTAAACAATTTAAGATAGGGGGCCCAGCACGGGGGGGATCAGTCACAATAGTTCTTTAGTCAGTTGTAGGAGTTCAGTACCTTTTATTTATCTCCTGTATCATCCCGGATGCAGGGTCCGTGGCCCTGCCCTGTCTACTTCTGTCTTTGACTGTCTAGGACTGTCCCGCCCTTGTCCCGGGCTTCTACGGGCAGCTCCCGCGCGCGACTCGCGGGTGCGAGGGGCGTTCCGTGCTTTAAGGCGCCTCCGGGCGCTCGTGCGGCGTCACTCCCGCCGCCGGGGCACCTGGGTATTGTAGTTCTGGCGTCACCGGGAGCACTGGCCGTTTCTCTCACGGCGGTGCTGGAGCTCTGGAGCCTGGACACGCTGGCCGTTCACCTCACGGCTTTTCGGTGAGTCCCCGTCATATCCAAGCAAAATGTGAATACATCGAAGTTATACCTTTATACATAATTTTTTATACAACAAGCGTTTGAGTTCTCTAAAAGAGAATAATATCTATAATAGCAGTTATAATTTTATTTTGCTTTTATAAACATCAAATCGAATACAGATTGTAGAAATACATCAATAATAACACAGTGCAACGCTACATTCCGATAAAAAATACACCAAGATGCAGAAATCAATACAGAAAAACCATATCTAAAAGAACAGCATGAGAACTTTATTATGTAGACAAAGGTGACTTACAACTTTGATGGACACTCAAAACAAATTTTAATTACTGTATTTTTCAGTGTTTAGAAACTAAGTTCAGACATGCAAGTAGGCTTCTTTCATCTTAGTTTGTTTTAAAATCAGTACAAACAGAAAAGTGTGAGTGCTAATTAGGATTAATGAAAAGCGCACGCTGCTTCTTGTTCCTTAAGTGGACAATCAATAGAAAATGTACCAGCAACAGCAAGTCTTCAATCCTCAAAGGACACAACACAATTAGTTGCTGTTCTCCCCTTTGTAGGTTCCAGCTCACATTAGCACATCCTGTTGTACTCCAGTAGTTTGGGCTTTCTCCGTCAAAGAGATCACAGGTGCCAAAAAGTCCTGCCTTTTGCTTAGTAGTTTGATGACTGCATAATCTTTCGAAGTGGCAGTGACGTCATGTAATGTAACAAAGGACACACTGCACCCAAAGGGAGTGGACCGTGAAAAGGGTTGACATTGCCTATGCCCCGGAACCTTTAAACAGGAAGTTTGAGGTTTAGATTTGTGCATTTCATAGATCACATGCAGCATGTTGACATGTTGTCAAATAAAGTTTAAACAAAGCTGTGGATCAAGTCATCTCAGGCTCCCTCCCAGATCAGCTACTGGTGGCACGGGAGTAAAGCAGTGGAGTAAGTCATCTCATGCTCTCTCCCAGCTCAGCTCCTGGTGGCACTGGAGTAAAGCTGTGGAGTAAGTCATCTCAGAATCCCTTCCAGATCAACCACTGGTGGCACTGGAGTAAAGCTGTGAGTAAGTCATCTCAGGCTCCCTCCCAGATCAGCTACTGGTGGCACTGGAGTAAAGATAGGGAGTAAAGCAACTCAGACTCCCTCCCATAATCAGATACTAATGGGTTTTGTGGATCTTGTATGCCTCCTAGTCTGCAACCATTTATACTATGCCTATTTCTGGTAAGAGAAGCAGCCACAAGCAGACTGCACTAGCCTATCAGACAGGAGCCTCTGATGGCCCGCGTACTAGGGGAAGACTGCAGTAGCCTATTAGGTTGGAGCCCCTGGGTGCCCGTGTGCCAGGGACAGACTGCACTAGCCTATCATGGTGGATCCTCTGGGGCCCGTGTGCCAGAGCAGACTGCACTAGCCTATCAGGTGGGAGCCTCTGATGGCCCGTGTTTAAGGGGCAGACTGCAGTAGCCTATCAGGATGGAGCCTCTGGGGCCTGTGAAACCAAGGGCAGACTGCACTAGCCTATCAGGGTGGAACCTCTGGGGCCCGTCCGTGTGCCAGGGGCAGACTGCACTAGCCTTTCAGACGTGAGCCTCTGAGGGCCTGCGTACCAGGGGCAGACTGCACTAGCCTATCATGCCGGAGCCTCTGATTGGCCACGTACTAGGAGCAGACTGCATAAGCCTATCAGGTGGGAGCCTGTGAGGGCCTGCGTATTAGGGGCAGACTGCACTAGCCTATCGGGGTGGAGCCTCTGGGGCCCGTGTGCCAGGGACAGACTGCACTAGCCTATCAGGGTGCCTCTCAGGGCCCCTGTCCCAGGGACAGACTGCACTAGCCTATCAAGGTGCCTCTGAGGGCCCGTGTTCCAGGGACAGACTGCACTAGCCTATCAGGGTGCCTCTGAGGGCCCGTGTCCCAGGGACAGACTGCACTAGCCTATCAGAGTGCCTCTGAGGGCCCATGTCCCAGGGACAGACTGCACTAGCCTATCAGGGTGCCTCTGAGGGCCCATGTCCCAGGGACAGACTGCACTGTTATGTCGTGTGGGGCACACACGACACAACTCTATAACCAGTGCAGGGGTCGTGGAACCAACACCAAGGCCTATAGCAATGATGACACAGACACAGGTGTGCGTTGCTCTTCGTCTTCCATGCCATCACCAACTAGCGTACATGCGTGCGTAGAAGCTATTTATTAGAACCAACGTCACATGACTGTGATGTGTTCCGTCGGTTACGCCACCGACTAGAACACTACATTCCTCCCCAACAAACATAAAACAACCATCAATAACAAGGCCATAATCTTTCAATGCGCATACATATGTAGTCTGTAAGTCGCAAGAGTTTCTGCATGATGGAATACTACTCAGGATAATAAAAACAAGAACAGTCTTACATTACATAGTCTTTCAGGTGACTGGAGGGCACCGGGTTCCGTCGCAGCCTGTATTGGGAAGTCCTCGGCTCTGGGTCTCACCAACACTGGATTCTTCCTCGACTCCACTGCTTTCCGGTACCGGTTCTGGTCCTGGGTCACTGCGATCAATGTCCTCGCTGTCCTTGTTACCACCTCGACGTGGAGTTTCATTTGGAGCAGGTGGAGCTTCGGTGGAATTGTTTTTTTTTGTGTGAAAGCTGGCCTATACACCGGGTTATGTGTGTGTTTCTTATACTCTATCACACATTGTTATTAAATAGAAAGATACCATGATGTGTGTATTTATAAAACTTCTTTTGAATTCTTATTTTTTTCTCACAATTATTATGTGGCTTTTTATCACTTTTTTTTATAAATAACAGTTAGTATACTTTTTTTACAATTCATACAAATTTCTAAGCATAGATATATGTCTAATCACAGTTATTTATCATACGTGCGTTAATACATAAGTCAACAACTGATTATCATTGTCAAATACAAAACTAGATCCTTCGGTGGAATTGAACAGGTCCAAGGGAGCCTGAGGGCTACTGGGGTTTCTGACCGGTGATAGGGATCTGACCGGTGATGGCGCGGAGCCCTGGGCCATCATGGGTGTCACTCTGGTGTCCGAGATCTGGTATTTTTTGAAATGCGACACGTTGCGGGTTACCCTTTCCCGGCCTCGGGTCGCGGTAATTTGTGTGCCTTTAACGCTGATGACGGTCCATGGATCGGACTCGTAGGGGAGACAGAACTTGCCACTGGTGACCCTATTCTTCATTATCACCACGTCCCCTCGGGCAATCTGGGATTGCTGGGCCCTTCTCCGTCGATTGGTTTGCGCATAGGATCTTTGTCGGTGGGACTCCACCTGACATTCATCAGGAGGTGCAGGCTGCCAATGCGGATGGTGAGGTATGGAATCCATGATCACACGTCCCATGAGCAAATGCCCGGAGCAACACCTGTGGTGGAGTGGGGGGTCTGACGATAGCTTCTCAGGAATATAAAGATCGCCAGTTCAACGGAGTGACCCTTGTCATGGCCAATCCTAATGACCTTGTTGAGAGTTCGCATAAACCTTTCGGCCTCACCATTAGCTTGCGGCCATCTTGGAGTGATCCGCCGATGCCGGATGCCTAGTGCGTTCAAGTAGTTGGCCAGTTCCTGTCCTTGGAATGGAGGTCCGTTATCAGTTCGGAGTTCTCTTATGATTCCATGTGCTGCCATGATCTTTTCTAGCTTCGGAATCAGTTCTGCAGCGTTGGTTGTGGACACGATTTCTACCTCCGGATACTTGGAGTGATCATCTATTAATACCATCGTGTGGCGACCATCGGGAAGGCTACCAAAATCAAGACTCACACATGTCCACGGAGATTTGGGTCGTGGTTCCACCAGGATCCGGGCTGGTCTGGGGAGTTCTCCAGTTACTTGGCATGCGGCACAGGACCTGACGGTGGCCTCAACGAGATCATCCATCAATGGAAACCACACCTTTGTCCTAAGGCGCGATTTCGTCTTCACCATGCCTTGATGGCCTGCATGAGCTAGTTGAACCACTTGGTCTGTCAATGATGATGGTATTACCAGACGATGTCCTCAAAGTAGACACCCCATGTGGTCTTCATTCAGGTCCTCTTGCACGTGGTACAGACTGTCCATTATGCGTTGGGCCCCAGGAGTCAGGATCTTCCACTCCTCTTTTGCCTTATGCCAGTTCCCTGTCTGCACAGCCACAATGGCTCGCCGAAGGCATTCATCTCTTCTCGTGGCTTCTGCGATGTGTTCTATGGATATGGGCAGCGGGCATGAACGGGCAGTGATGCACCTTACATATTCTTCTGTGTCAGCGGCATCCTCCATTTCCTCCCTAGTGGATGCTCGGGGGTGTCATGATAAGTAATCGGCAGGGTTGCGGGACCCGGGCTGGTACTCCACTCGGCAGTTGTAGTTTTGGAGCTGTAGCATCCATTTTTCAATGCGGGCGGTGGTTTGGTGGAGGTCCCGGAAAACAACGCAACCAGTGGTTTGTGATCTGTGGTAACGAAAAATGGTTTGCCATATACATACAGATGAAAGTGTTGGCACCCCCAATGTATTGCGATCGCCTCTTTTTCAATTTGGGAGTATCTCTACTCTGTCTCTGTAAGGGACCGACTGGCAAACGCCACGGGGATCCAATCTTCATCCGCTCTCTGACGCTGCATCAGTACTGCCCCTAACCCAACAGGACCAGCGTCTACCGCCACCAATGTTAGTTTCCGTGGGTCAAAGAAAGCCAATGTGGTTGCTGCGGACAGGGCCTCTTTGATGCCACAAAAGGCTTTGTCCTGATCCGGGCCCTATCTCCACAGCGTGGCTTCTTTGGTGAGTTCTCTCAGAGGTAAAGTCAGATTGGCCAGGTCTCTCATGAATCTCCCACAATAATTTACCCTTCCCAGAAAACTTCGGACTTCGGTGACGGTGGTGGGGGGAGTGGCCTCTTTGATATCTTTCACTTTCTCTGGGTCTGGGTTTACCCCGTCGATTGAGAATGTGTATCCGAAGAATTGTATTTTCCGCTTCAGGAATTCACATTTTTCCCGGTGCAGTGTCAGCTCTGCATCCCGTAGTTTGCGGAGTACCTGTGTCAGGCGATTGTTATGTTCTGGTATGGTTCTCGCGTGTATCATGATGTCATCACTGACATTTAATCACCCCGGGGATGTCAGCGATGAGTTCCTGTATTACATTTTGGAAGACCTCCGCCGCGCTCGAAATCCCAAAACTCAGGCGAGTGTACCTTCGAAGCCCTAGGTGTGTTGAAAACGTGGTGATGTTACGTGAGGATTCATCCAGTACCAGCTGGTGGTAGCCTGATCCCAGATCCAGTTTGGAGAACCAGCACGCTCCCGCCATTTCACCTATGAGGTCGTCGAAAGTAGGGGTGATGTGGCGTTCCTGCTTGATGGCGGCGTTGGGAAGCCGCATGTCTACGCATATCCGGACCGCTCCCGGCTGCTTGGGTTTCCGCGTGACCACGATCGGCGAGACCCAGGGGCTTGGGCTGGTTACTTTCTCAATTATTCCTGCATTTTCGAGCTTCTTCAGTTCTTCTTTGACCAACGGTCACAGGTGGAATGCTATTCGGCGATGCCTCAGAGCTACAGGTTGCACGGTGTTGTCAATGTGAAGGTGGATTTCCTTCCCACGGAATTTTCCAATCCCCTTGAACACCTCGGCAAAGTCCATCAGTAGTTGTTGGATGGATTCCTGATGTACTCCGAACACGAATGATACGACTCCTAGGTCGTCAGTCGCTTTGCACCCTAGCAGCATGCCCTGCCCATCTTCGGACACAAATACATTGGCTGTGACCGAACGTTCTCCATGGGATATTGAGGTCTTGAATTTTCTCTTGATCTTTAGGGGAGTGTTTTGCCCATATGCGAACACAGTGATGGCTGATGGGAGTAGAGCCGGCGGTGGATTCAGAGTTTTGTACATGGCCGATGCCATTAGGTTGATGGTCGCCCCTGTGTCTACGACGGACAGGACCTCTTGCGTGCCAATCCTGACGCCACACTGGGGTAAGCTTCTGGTCTTGCGGGCGGCGGTGCCAACCATGTGTACTTTGTGCACCGTGCGCTCCTCCTCCTCGTCATCATCGATATCACTTTGGGTCTGGTCTCCTTCCGGCACCGCATTTACAGTCTGGCGTGGTTTCCTAAATTTCTTAGCTCGACAAACTTTTTCGAAATGATTGAAATGGCCGCAGCCCGAACACCGCTTTCCTCTTGCGGGGCACTCTGCCGGTGTGTGTGGTGGTCCCCACAGTAACCGCATGACTTGGGTTGGCCTGCTGGAGGTGCTCCAAAACCCTTCTTGGCCCATTTCGTCGGGGATTTAACCGTGACTTTGTTGACTGGTTCCGCTTTCACTGGCGCCGAGAGGGCGGCCTCCATGTGCACAGCCCGGGCTTTCGATAGTTCCTTGGTGCGCCCTAATGTTAGAATATCTGCCAGTGGCTTGCCCGATTCTTCGAGAATTCTCTACCACAGTTTGGCAGAGGCGCAGCCTTGGATGATCTGGCCCCGAATCTCTTCGGTGACGTCAGCAAATCCGCACGTGGAAGCCAGTCTCTTCAGGCGCGCATTCTAGGTATCTAATGACTCTTCTGGCAGTTGTCGTGCCTGCTGGAATATGAACCTCTCGTAGTCCTGGTTAGCCATGGGCTCAAAATGCACGTTCAGGGCGTTGATTAGCGTGTGATAATTCTTGGGAGTGGCTTCCACTTAGGTCTTTGCGATGTGGTGGATGTCTTTGCCTCCTAGATGGAGGATCATCATGGCCCTTCTTTGTTCTTTATGGACTTTGGTGGCTTCGAAGAAGATTGTTAGTCAGTCCACCCAGTCTTTCCATCTGGGGGCTAATGAGGATGGGGAACCCTCCACCACAAATGGCTCAATGGGGGGTATCGTGGCCATCCCGGGACCTGCGCCCGTTGTGTTTGAGGTGTGGATTGACTCGTTTCCTTGAACTTGATCTGGCACGCTACCCCTTACATCGTCTACCTTTCCGTGGGGTGCTTACGATCACTGGTGTGGCCAAATGCTTGGTGGGCAATACCTCGGCCAGCTGGGGTGTTGGTGGATGTTGAGCTTATTGCCCCGATGTCTGGGGTGATGATTCTAGCACCTCGGTGCGATGTCCTGCGCAGTGGAAGACATCGCCCCTCCCCCACTCGCCGTGAGCCATGTGGCGCTGGGCCTCGAGTAGGCCAAGACCCGATCCTCAAGCGTGAGGGCCAGCGCACCTCACCTGGTGGCTTCGTGCACTGTCACTGCAGTTGCGGTGAGTCCTTCTTCCCTCCGATGCACGGGGACAACCGCACTTTGGGGAGGGGTCCGCCGGGCACGAGCGCCGCCAGCTGGTGGCAAGACTCGCGACCGCCGCACAGTAGACGCGGCACTGTACCAGCGAAGGCTATCCCACCCTCGTCGCCAGTTGTTATGTCGTGTGGGGCACACACGACACGACTCTATGACCAGTGCAGGGGCCGTGGAATCAACACCAAGGCCTATAGCAATGATGACACAGACACAGGTGTGCGTTGCTCTTCGTCTTCCACGCCTTCACCAACTGGCGTACGTGCGTGCGTAGACGCTATTTATTAGAACCAACGTCACGTGACTGTGACGTGTTCCGTCGGTTACGCCACCGACTAGAACACTACATGCACTAGCCTATCAGGGTGCCTCTGAGAGCCCGTGTCCCAGGGACAGACTGCACTAGCCTATCAGAATGCCTCTGAGGGCCCATTTCCCAGGGACAGACAGCACTAGCCTATCAGGGTGCCTCTGAGGACCCGCGTACTAGGGATAGACTGCACTAGCCTATCAGGCGGGAGCCTCTTGGGCCCGCGTACCAGGGGCGACTCATTCATGGCAGTCATATGAAGACAGTGTCTAGTTCCTCCGGCTTTGCAGGTGCACTGGTCAGGTAAGCCTTTGCTCACCCTGTAGGCTGGTGTATCGATGGAACGATGTCGGAGACAGTAAAGCAGGCGCCAGGTGCTGCATCCCAAGAGAGGCTTCGCTACTGCCTGCGATGCTCGCTGCCTGCTTCGCCAAGTCTTGGAAAATGATATCAAATCCGTAATGGATCTGAACTGTTCTGAAACTCCAGACAAAAGTTAGAAACCAACACTGTGTCGGTGTTTTCAGCTCGCATTGTGTTCCTCGTCGTTGGATGTCAGTTCTTCACCTGGCGACTGTGGGAAGAGCGCTGAAGTCTTGTGGCACCAGCTGGGTTGGCAGGTCTGTGGGTATGAAAGCTTGGAGAGGGCACATACAAGGGCATTGAACAAAAAAATGCATTAACATTAACAGAGCCATGGTAGAGGCTGTAAGAGACCATCTCAATCCGGGGGTGAAGTCACCAAAGGCCATTGAAATTCAGAGAATTGTGGCCGTTCTCCCCCATGGTTCCCGGTTCCCTACAAAAGGATGAAAATGACCCAGAGGTAGTGAGAGCATGAAACTATACTGCACCCACTCCCTGGCCACGCCACTACAAATGATGGCACATTCTTTCCCCCTCTCTTCCACCCGAGGACGGGGTTGGAAACCTATCAACAAGGTACATAAGCAACAATTTAGAATTTTAACGTGAAAAAATCTCTATGTTGAATATGAATCAAAATCCATCAAGAAGCAACCCAAAGTATGCCCTCATATTTCATAAAGACATAGCAAGGTTATACAATCTGAGGTTAATAAATGCATCAATAGGAAAGTACACCATAAATGGTTACCTGCAAATCCATCCTCGCCACAAGAAACCAACGTTATTTCATTGTTAAAGCAAACAGATAGTAGAGAGAACACAATCAAGTAGAAAATAGTAGTAATATTTATGTAATCATTTACAAAAAGAATTAAAGGGAAGGGTGGGATCAAATCAGAATATTATATTTATGGCAAATTACATAATTTTCATACCAATAGCAAAACATATAATTTAATTAAATACAGCTTGACTTACCCTTCATCTGTAAAAGTGTATTTATTTTTCGTATTGCAAGTATTTCTATTCAAAAGATGCGTCTTCAAAAAGGGGAAGAAGTATAGGGCGAGTTCACCACTCGTGAGAATGAGTGGTAGGTCCAGCCAGGTGTTCACCCAAAGTGACAGTAACAAAGAGAGGTACCGGGCTGTTCCCAAAAAAAGGGTTTTTGAGGTAGTTAGTTACATGTTGGGTGGAGACTGGCGCAGGGGGGCACAAGTGCTTGTCTACGCTTGGGTATCCAATATGGTGGATATAACGGCCTCACACATCCTTGCGGTGTTGCCCGTTGGGTATTGCACCGCCGATCCAACGAGGAGCATTGCCGATGATGAAGCATGACACCCGCAAGGGTGTGTGAGGCCGTTATATCCAACATATTGGATACCCAAGCGTAGACAAGCCCTCGTGCCCCCCTGCACCAGTCTCCACCTTACACGTACCTAACTACCTCAAAAACTCTTTTTTTGGGAACAGCCCGGTACCTCTCTTTGTTACTATTCAAAAGATGCAACATTAATTACAATTTAAATTTGTGCCTACCTCCAAGATTTAATGCAGGCCCATTTGTCACATATATCACGGGATTCGACACAGTCTCCCATTCCATACTTCTAGAGAGGCTATACGATTATAGGGATCTAAGGTACCCCCCTCTCATGGATTTGCTCTTATCTGAGCAACCATACACAATTGGTATCTCTCCACCCTTTTGTCTCGGATGAGAAACCCTTGAGTTGTGGGGTCCCCCAGGGCTCGGCTCTGAGCCCTCTCTTCTTTAACGTCCACCTTTTCCCCCTTGCGGCCCAGGTTGAATCTTACGGGGTGAGAGCAATCTCCTACGCCGATGACACACAATTGATGTTTTCCTTTGCAGATGACTCTGAAGCTGTATTTGCCAATTTTAGACACTGTGTAACATTTCCTCATGGATGTCACTGAATACTCTCAAACTCAACTCAGAGAATTTCGAGGTTCTTTTCTTTAACCAAAAAATCCCTCCTCCCTCAAAGCTCTGGTGCCATCCGAGTTGAATCCTCCTCCCAAACCTGTGGACTCGGCCAGGAACCTTGGCTTCAGGTTTGATAACGAGCTTTCCTGTAAATCTCAAGTTACACAGGTCTCTTCTTCCTGCTTTGGTAAGCTCCACATGCTCCGTAAATTCCTTCACTTTCTTCCCCTGGAATCCCGACGGACCATCATCCATGCCTTCATTACCTCCCATCTTGAAGATGCAAATAGTCTTTATGTCGGGGCGCCAGCCTATCTAATCAGACGCCTACAGATTGTTCAAAATGTAGTGGCCAGATTGATATGCAAATTCCCTTTTTCATCATTCTGTCACCCCTCATCTGAGGAAGCTACATTGAATTCCATTGATCAAACCCATTCTTTTTAAGGCTCTCGTCTTGGCTTTGAGGGCTTTTCAAGGACGTGGCCCAACCTACCTTCGGGCTTGACTCAAACACGTTCAATATAGCCGTACCCTTAGATCTAACTACCTTCGCCTTCTGGCGCTCCCCCACTTTCGCCGGTCTACAATGGGTGGCAGAGCCCTTATCTTTCGGCGTGCACTAAAGACCAGGCTGTTTACCAACCTTTAATCCCTTTTTGATACTTACCCTCTGCCTTCATGCCGGGACAACCCCGTTGGGGGTAGCTGTGCGCTTTATAAACTCCCCCCCCCCCAAAAAAAAATAAGGGGCATCTGGTATTCATTGACGTCATTATAAGATACCCTAATAACAAAGGGCTACATTTGGCTGCTTTTATGTTTTTTCATTCTCCTGTTGTGTTATGTTCCACCTTGTCTCTGCGCCGGGACGCTCCTTGGCTGGAGTATCTGTGCGCATAATAAATTAATATAACATAACATAACATAACATAACATAACATTTGGGAGACATTAAGGACTCAACTGTACTTTTGAAAGGACTACATTTTAATCCACGGTCAAATTTATAAAATTTAGAGGTCAAAGCCAAGGCATTTTATGGCAAAAATATAGCATTATTATGCCATAAGTGACATTTTGAGTGTTGTTTATTATTCTGCATGTATCCTTCATGCTATAGATGTAATTGTCTCAAGGGATATTAACACCCACTACATCCTGTTGCCAAGCATGCGAACATTTGGAAGTAGGATCGAGGGAGGTTTTGAGAAAAAAAAACATGTGGCGCCTTGTTTTAGCGTAAATAAATTTTCTTGCACTAGTCTTGGTGGTTGATCGAACAGAGGGGTTGGTTTCCAAGGAAAAACATGTCAGGGGTGTCTATTTCCATTGTTTGAGGATCAGAACCACAACAGAGTTTTAGGATCACCGCCAACTATTTGAATGAAAACTGTGTAGAATAAGTGGGCGACTGCCTTTGTTTTCCCAGGAGTATTCTTGCAAATTATTTGTGAATTCCATTTTCTCATGAGAAAATGTACATATGTAGATTTGCCCATGCAAAAAACTTTGTTTTCCTTTTTGCTTCTCCTACAGGCCAATATTTGTTCCAGTGGAGGAAATCCCTCCCCATGCACCTCCAGTTCCCCAAATTTAGGAGGTGCTTCTTCACATTACCTCCTTACAAATGTATTCACTCTTGCCTTTAACAAGAGTAACTCTGTGATCTTCTCTAGGGTGGGAGTGTGGTGAGAAAACGTTTGAAAATATCCATAAACAAGAAGTTGGGTACTCCCAATTATTCTGACAGTCGTGCCATGCATCTACCACTGCCTGCCCCTTGTAGGACATACATGAAAATCTATGTGTGAGTAAATGTGAGGAAAGCAAAACAACATTGTATGAATGCCAAATATGGCTTTACCCATATAAAAAAGGCTATTTGCATGCAAGGCCCTATGTGTTTCAAATTTAGTTCATGTACGAACCTGAAAACCGAACATCAGTGTCTAACCTTAATAGACTGAAGCCTGTTTGGTGCAAGGATGCCTGTGTTGCAGGGATGATTCTTTTTGTTGCATTGCTGCGTTGCTGCTAGGCAGCCAATTGTGTGCCAGGGCAGAAGAAAGCACAAGGGGATGCGTTGTATTGTTGTAAATATGACCCATCACTGCACTTTCCTAATGATGCAGCTTGGCACAACAAGATGGCTTGCAGCACCGCGCTGCGTATTTTCTTGTAAATATGACTCATAGATTTTACACAATGTTTAACTAGGCCAGCACCTCAAAACATGACCTAGTGACCAGTATCTTTCTTTGGGACAGGAGGCAACCTTAAGACTCCAGGAGAATGAAGTGAGTTTCAACAAGTGTGTTAATTTCTCTGCAATACTTGTTAATTATTTGTGATAAATAGTGGCCCTAAAAACTGTGGTGCAGCAAGGGTGCCATGGGTCGTAGTGCGAGCGTGTTACATAGGCCCACTGACTACTGTTTCGGTGGTAAACTACAGCAATAATCAAGATTCAGTGGGCCCCTCAGGCCTCTGGGCTGCGGTGCCACTGCACCTGCTGCACCATCGATTTTCACACCCCTGCTCCTAAAATATAATGCAATACAACTCTTTGCATCTACTCCAGTGAACACCAGCACCTTAAATGTGGCTGTGGATCGAGCTGGTAAGGGAAGTAATTATCACTTTGGACCAATGTGTGTATGAACATCTTTAAGTTGGGGAGGTGGGAGGGTACCTACCCATCTGACTAACCCCTCCTTTTGGTAACGTCAGTCTCATCCAGGGGCTCCACGTCGAAGGCAGCGATCTCTCTGCTGCATCTGCGAATGCGACCTTTCACCTCCATTTTTCGAAACAGGAAATTCCCACATGAAGATTCACCTCTCCTTCAAAATTCCAGGATTCCACAAAAATAAACGAATTCACAATCTCTTGCCATTTATCTTTTGAGATCATATTAATATCGGGTTTTATCGAATGAGAAAAAATATTTCATGTTCCTTAATGAAAACATATTTTCGAGATTGTCTCGGACCTGCATTCACTTTTTTACACAGCACTGAACTTTATTTCTGAACATTATTCGGTTGAGATGGTCCCTGGGATACATTTCTAGAATAATAATTTCACGAATGTATTTTCTCCACAGTGTTTTCCACTGGCCAATAGGATTACTGGGAGAGCTGGAATGTTGGACCAACACTGCTGCCACCTGGACATCCTGAACATTCCATGTCAGGGCTGAGGGTGACAATGTGTCTTCTTTACTGTCTGGTAACAAAGACAGAAATCACAATATTCGCTGTGTACTTAAAATGGAATTTATGCCCAGCACATTTTTTGGGGTACATTTTAATTTGCATTTGTAAAGAACAATAAAGACATTCGAGCAACACACTGATACAATCGCAAGGTAGCGTGTCATCAGCATATGGCAATTTTTTACCTGCCACCATCACTCCATTCCATCCACCTATACCATGACCCAGCACATTTTTAGGGCGAGCTAATGAGATAGCAGGGCTGTTTGATTGCGAAAGACATATTGCAGACTTATCAAGAACATATAGGGCTTGTAGCCAACCCATTGCTTACTATGGGTTGGCCTTACGGTCACTCTTATTTGCCTGCTTTCTATTCTGTGGCTTTGCTTGTCCAAGATGATCAATTCTTGTGTTTGTCCCTCCCGCGAAGAATATCCTCTTTATCATCTCTGTGATTGGCTGGATTCTATGCTTCCTCATCTCACTGATAGAGAACTACTTTGTTCTTTTTGTTTAAGCACTCCACCAGAGTGCAATGTGGTTTGCAGGTCTCTTACTTGTGTGCTTTTCTCCTCCCCTCCACCTTGTTCTCTCTCATCCATGTGCTTCTCGCCCCGCACACCTGTTGTTCTCTCTCCCTCGTGTTGCTATCCCCTCGCTCGCCATGTTGCTTTACGCCCTCACACCTACCCAGGCCTGCTCATTTGTTTTCACTTTATTTATTTTTTAAAACAAAATGCTTTTGTGCTAAGTTTTTAAACAAGTGATTTTGCACTACTTTTAAAAAAAGTACTGGTCCATCTTGAAACCAGCAAATAAAAAGAAAAAGTATATGTCCATTTACAGGTGTGTGCATGCATGTTGAATGCATTCTTACGTCATTGCTCATTTTTTAAGCCAAGGGCATAATGGACATCCCTGCTGCCCCCACAGTGTGGGGTGGGTCCCTAACTTCAGTAAATGAAGGGGGCTCTCCACACCTTGTCACGATAAAAGTTTGTTTGTTTAGTATTTTGTTACAGAATTGGTTAATTACTCACGTGTAAAACTGTTAGTAGATATTGGAAGTAAGACCTGTCAGCCTCAGGGCGGTCTTCCCCTTCAACCTGTTGCCTTTTCCTCAATTTTTGCTGACCTTAGGACTCTGAGCACTTTACCATTACCAACCATTGATAAATGCATGTGCTCTCTCTCCTAAACTTGGTAATATTGGCTCTTACCCAACTGGCATATTTAATTTTCTTATAAGTCCCTAGTAAAGTGATACTATAAGTGACTAGGACATGCAACATAAATGCTCCTAGTGGGCCTGCAGCACTGATTGTGCCACACACTTAAGTAGCCCTTTAAACATGTCGTAGGCCTGCCATTGCAGAGCCTGTGTGTTCAGTTTAAACTACCATTTCGACCTGGCAAAATAAACTTTTTGCCAGGCCCAAACCTTCCTTTTTAATATATATTTGTCAACCCTAGACTAGGCCCTGGACACCCCAGAGGGCAAGGTGCAAAGTATCTGAAAAGCAAGACATGTACTTTTAAGTTTTACATGTCCCAGTAATGAAAAAATCTCAAAATCGTTTTTCAGTATTGCAAGGCCAATCTCTCCCATGGGATAACATTGGAGTTGCCTTATTACATTTTATAAGTGTAATTTCCTAATGGAAATATATGAAGTTCAAGTTTAATGCCTCTGGAAACCAAATTTAAAATCCTAACTTATAGTAAAGTCGATTCTGAATTACAGTTCTGAAAATGCCACATTTAGAAAGTTGGCATTTTCCTGCATTAGCCATTTGGTGCCTGCAGCCTGTCTTTGGGCACATGAGTCGGTGTAGTTGGCAGCTGAGCTTTGTATATCCCTTCCTAGACAGCCACATACAATATGAACTTAGGTGTGAGTGAATGAGCCATCACTGGCTGGATGAGAGGGAGGAGCTAGAATAAGTGTCTTGTCTCCACACAAAGGGCTGCATGGCCCCTGCATTTAGCCTGGAGCCAGGGCAGGCAGGACATTGGTGCACTTTAAAAGCTTGCCTCTTGAAGCTTCTCCCCAGTTTAAAGGCACAACTGTGTTTAAAAGAAGGACCTCAGACACAGTGGTGGCTCCTTGAGTCAGTGCTGCGGGTCAGTGGGGAGGGGAAGAGTGGGGGGTAGTAAACTCCGGCATACGGCCGACCGGAGGTAAGTAAATGAATAAATAAATAAAATGAATTACATTGCGCACTACGTCACCATTTGGCAAGGATTGTGGTCGTTTGATGACCAGGGCTTACACTCCAGTCAATCAACGACCCAGTTTCTTACATTGGGTGTCATTCAAGAAAAGAAAACAAAAGCAGGCTCATTGCTTGGTGACAGGGGTGTAATACAGGTGCCTGCAGCCCCTGTGGTGTGGGTGGACTCCCAACACTTTAAGGGGGTCCTAAACCATTAGGGGGGCCCCATTCAGCCCAATGCTAATGAATATCTGTAAGATATGGCAGACAGCGGAGAGCCCACAACTATTTTGTGTTTCACCATTGCACTGTTTTAAGCCATGCTGCCCTGCAGCCACAATGTTATACGGCATTGCTAAAAATCAATGGCAGTGCCAATAGTTCTTATGCGTGAGGCTTTGTAAATGCTTGCAACCTGTGCAGGGCCACAAAAGACTTCCAGTACTTAGAGGCAGAGAAAGGCTCCTGGGCATGGACTACAATCACCTCAAGCAAGGGAGTCCACTTATAATGCACCAGCCGCAACATATCCTTTAATAGAGTAATGCCCTGTCTTTATCACTCAGCAGGCTTCCCTCAATCTGCACCAAATTTAGGGAACAGAAGTGTGGAATTTAATACAATATCTACTTGTCCATGGGACAGGTTCTACTTGTCCGGTAACAAAGTGCACTTTTCCTTTTGTCCATGTAGTGAGGCGACAAATTATGGCAGCAATCTCATAATATAAGAGCTCTGATAATAGTCTCTCTGATCATGCCAGAGCTCATACCACAGTAGGTTTCAATACAAGTAAGTCCCTTATTTTGCCACCTTTCCGCATAACTACATACTGGGGATGGAGGTAGCGTTAAGCAATAGTTCCCCATGGTTAGAATGGCCTTTTGAGTCTGTGCAAACCTACTAACTCGCCTTTTTTATGGGTTTTCATCAGCTCATCTCTAATATTTTCCCATACAGAGAAACATTGGAAATGTACTTCTGGCAAGAGTAGACATAAAACTTCTTCCAGAGTTGGGGAAAAAAGTGGTGGTAGGAAAGTGAACTTGTTCCCACTCAACAGATTTTCCCATGAACAAATCTACACATGCATGTTTGCTCGTTTTAAAATGCACTACACAAATATTTTCTAGGAGTACGATTTCCTGATCTACTTCTGTAAATCCTTGTGAATTCATGTTAGCAGTAAATCTGCACTAATACAAAGATATATACCATGGGTTTACTTTTGTGACTTACTTTAAAAATTGGGCCCCTAAGACATTTTGTTTTTATTAAAATTCCCTATTTACCCACTGGCTTCACTGTGAGTGACAGCATTCGGCTCTTTCACAAGGAGCATATCGGAATGCAAAGTAGTTTTGCTGATTGCCAGCAACTACAGCGGCAATGTGTGATTCTAGAGACCAAAAATGTTTTTGCTTTTGCCAATGTTTGTTATAATGATGAGGGCCCAGCAGCTCCCACAACAATAAAGGTTTACAAAAACCATATCAAAACAAGAAATGCCTTGACAAAACCAAAAGGCTGTCCACCAATGTCATATCTATGGCTGTGCCAACTGCTTGTTTATTTTCCCTATCATTTTGTTGAAACTGGCTGCTCTGATTTTCTATTATGACTATTTTTTGGAAATTCCAGCATGCATCAACATATTTTACTAAATGATGCTTCAAAGAATTAGTACCTAAAATTTCACAGTAGTGTAGCAAAATGTTTTTTTCCTACTTGCATTTTTTTTAATGAACCTTTTATTTTGAAAGCCAATCATCAATCTTCCTTTCAAGCTTTCGGATATATTTGCATCTAATCAGAGAGTATCCTGGAAGCATATTGTTAAATTTTGCAAACGTGTGTACACATTTTTATACTGGAACTGCTGTCAGTAGTACGGTCTGAACTTACATTTCCTTAGAGTGCTCACCATAATAATATTCGAACAACATTAACATGTGACCACAAATATTACCTTAACTGCAGACAGTGCTCTTCCTTGATCCATAATGTGGTCCTGTAATATTGCAGCTAAAGGCTTTGTGCTGCAGGTTTTGGGCCTACTTGTCCCAAAGACAAAATAAACATGAAATCTTGTTGTCCTTGACCCCAAACAATGTGTCCTGGGTGTCCTGTGGAAAGTGGGTAACAAGGAGCAGAGAAGGCATTTCAGGACCAGAGTGGCCACAGAGCAAGCGCCTCAGTGATTTACACAAATATACTGGACCAAGTCAGGAGCTCTTAGTCCAGGGGCCTGGCACCAGTGCACAGTGCTGGAGGTGGCCCTCTGGAGCTCGGGCCCCCCCTGCACTACAGGGGCTATTGTTACACCACAGTCCTTAAGGCAGGGGTCCCCAAACCGGTCCTGGAGGGCCGGATCCATGCCAGATTTTTAAAATAACTATATGTATCTCAATGGGGATAGCCCAAAAATCTGGCATGGATCCGGCCCTCCAGGACCGGTTTGGAGACCCCTGCCTTAAGGAGTTCTCCTTCAAAGTTGTTGTTGGATCAGCAACTGTTTTTTAAATACGCCTGCCCATTACATATATGTTTTGAAATGAGAATGTTTTATTAGGAATGCATCTTATATTTTCACTGCACAGTACACTGCCGCTGCTGTCGAGCCAGACACCTAGGGGTGTTTAATGAATGTCCGTGTGCCTCGCTGCCTTTAGAAACGGAGACGCCGCGCACGCGCGTCCACTTTCTGATCCCACCAGCAGCAATGCCATCAACAGCCAAAAGCATAAATGGATCAATTTACGGAAATATCCGATGACAAAGGCATTTTAATAACACTGGTTGTTAGCACAGTTGATTGCAAGTGCTCATCCTGCCTTGATAAATAACTAATAGGAATATGCCTCCTTATTCCGCAGTCTTTTAGTACGCAGTGAATCACAATGCGGTCGTTATAACGACCACGTTGTGATTCCGCATACCATTACTCCACAAGTCGGAACAACGACTTGCGGAGGGGGGGCGCTGGATGTTGGAATAGTATAATTTACTATTCCAACTCCAGTCTGTGCTGACACTAGGGAAGGTGTTGGATTTTAATTCCAACACCTTCCCCCCCCCCTCCGCAAGTCGCTGTTCCGACTTGCGGAGTAATGGTATGCGGAATCACAACGCGGTCGTTGTAACAACCGCGCTGTGATTCCCTGCGTACTAAAAGTTTTATCATAAACGTTATTTACCAACTAATAGTGATAACCCTCATTTCTCCTCTCCCTTCTTCCCTTGGTCAAATCGGGTTCCCCTCTAGACCCTTGCCCTGCTCACATCCTCAGGCTCATTTTCACAACCTGTGTGCTACCCCCTCTCTCCTTTCTTAACTGTTCCCTATCTCAGGGCATTGTTCCACCAATCCTAAAAACAGCCATTATTCTCCCCATCCTAAAAAAACCTGGTGCTGACCCCTCTGCTCCTGTCAACTTTCGACCTATCTCCTTACTACCCTTTTTAGGGAAAGTACTGGAACGACATGTGACCAGAGCCCTTACCACCTTTGTGGAAGAAAACCAGGTTTTAGCCCCCCGTCAGGCCGGATTCCGCCCTGCTCATTCCACCGAGTCTGTGGCCCTATCCGTCCTCGATAACCTTAGAGAAGGTATGGACACCAACCTTCCCCAGGCCCTGGTCCTCCTCGACCTGTCCGCCACCTTCGACACGGTGGACCATTCCATCTTACTCTCCCGTGTCGAGGCGGCCGGGGTCGGCGGGGTAGCCCTAGTCTGGCTGTCCTCCTTCCTAAGGGGCCGCACCCAAGCAGTGCGGCTCGGCGAATTCTTGGCTGAGCCCTGTAAGGTGCCATGCGGGGTCCCCCAGGGTTCCTATCTTTCCCCACTACTTTTCAATCTCTATATTGCCCCTCTTATTTTCGCCCTTCAACACATGGAGGTCTCCGTATTCAATTATGCGGATAAACTCCAGCTCATATTCAATCTTTCTTCATCCCCTCAATCCATATCTAACTTTCAAACCACTATGATCTTTATCCGGGACTGGATGAGCCACAACCACCTGAAACTAAACCCGGATAAAACCGAACTGGTTTTAACAGGTGGTTGTGCCAGTCCCTGGTCCTCTCTTTTTTGGCCTTCCTCCTTGGGTCCCCCCCTTCCCCTTCTCCTTCCGTCAAAGAGCTCGGATTCAAGATCAATGATCAACTTACCTTGCACTCCCAGGTGAGTTCGGTGGTGTCCTCCTCTTTCCTTTCTCTCCGCACTATCCGTAAGGTTTCCCGCTTTTTCTCTTTCCCTGCCCTAAAACTCATTGTACTGTCTATGGTCGTCTCTAAATTAGACTATGGCAACGCTCTATACTGTGGTATGCCCGCCTACAGTGTCCGACGGCTGCAGCTGGTGCAAAACCAGGCCGCTCGCCTAGTCTATAAGTTGGCCAAGTCACATCATGTCACCCCGCTTCTAAAATCCCTGCATTGGCTCCCTATTCGTGAACGCTCATTGTTCAAAATGGGTTGCATCACCTTTCAGGCTCAGTCAGGATCCTCCCCTGCCTTTATCTCCTCTGAGATTAAACTCTATACCCCGGCAAGGGATTTACGATCTTCCTCTCAACACTTGTTGGTTGTCCCCAGGTTTCGTCGAAAAAAATGGGGAGGCTCTAAATTCTTCACCATTGCCCCCATTTTCTGGAATTCACTTCCGCTTCATCTCAGGTCCCTCACCCAATATCCTCTGTTCCGGAAAGCATTAAAAACCTTTCTCTTTTCACAAGCTTTCCCCCAATAAGTTTGTTTTCTGTCTCCTGGCCCCCCCCTGCTAATTGAGGCATAGCGAACCACAGCGCCATGAAACCGTCAGGTGTACGTGCGCTTTAGAAGTGATTTAAACTCAAACTCAAACTCAACTCCTCAAGATTAATATTAATAACTCAGTTTAGAAGATGCTTTGATGAGACCGCTTTTCTTTCTTCAAGGCGGTGTGCGTAAATATATCAGGCGTTCACGTCAGCCTGATGACACTCATGGTATGTATTGATCTCCAGTCGATGAAAGAGCTGAGAGGGATAGATATCGGCAACAGCTGGCTAACTGCATGGCTGTTTTCAATGGCTCAGTGAAGGGAATGTTTATAAAACATGCAGTGATTTGCATGTCAGAAGCTCGAAACCTAGTAAGGACTACTTAGACTTACATCTTTAACTGGTTCGTCAACAAGTAGTATTAGTGGAGTTTAGCGCCTATATAAAAACAAGCATTGGCATAGCCAATAGGTCTCTCCTTTGGGACCTTATAAGTGTTTAGTTATCCAGCACAATATCCTTGGTGCAACAACATAAAGTGTTGCATGGCTAAACACTTATAAGGTCCCGAAGGGGAGACCTATTGGCTATTTCAATGCTTGTTTTGAGTGAGTGACTTGTGCAGGTATGCAACTGTGAGGTAGAGATGCTGCAAGTGCTTTTACAGGAGCCCATGTGACATTGCACCTCTTCAAAATGTATCTTGGGTCTGGTGTAATACTTCTACCCCCTATTCCCGTCTTCTCGCACCCAATGCATCCTTAAATGACCCATGTACGGCCGGGGTTGACACTCCTATTTCCCCTGCCCCCCAGTGACACTTTACCTGTCACGGATGGTGGTGGTGGTGGACATGATGGTGGTGGGTGTGGTGGTGGGGGACATGGTGGTGTTGGACGTGGTGGTGGTGGATGTGGTGGTGGTGGTGAACATGGTGGTGGATGTGGTGGTGGTGGTGCACATTGTGGTGGTGGTGGAAGGGGTGATGGTGGACGTGGTGGTGGTGGTGGTGGAAGTGGTGGTGGTGGATGTGGTGGTGGTGGATGTGGTGGACGTGGTGGTGGATGTGGTGGTGGTGGACATGGTGGTGGTGGCTATGGTGGTGGTGGTGGATGGGGTGGTGGTGGACGTGGTTGTGGTGGTGGTGGACATGGTGGTGGTGGACATGGTGGTGGTGGTGAATGTGGTGTACATGGTGGGGGTGGATGTGGTGGTGGTGGACGTGGTGGTGGACGTGGTGGTGGTGGATGTGGTGTATGTGGTGGTGGATGTGATGGTGGTGGACATGGTGGTGGATGTGGTGGGGGTGGACGTGGTGGTGGTGGACATGGTGGTGGATGTGGTGGGGGTGGACCTGGTGGTGGTGGTGGTGATGGACGTGGTGGCGGTGGACATAGTGGTGGACGTGGTGGTGGATGTGGTGGACGTGGTGGATGTGGTGGTGGAGGTGGACGTGGTGGTGGTGGTGGATGTGGTGGTGGTGGACGTGGTGGTGGTAGTTGTGGATGTGGTGGTGGTGGACTTGGTGGTAGACGTGGTGGTGGATGTGCTGGTGGTGGTGGATGTGGTGGTAGTGGTGGATGTGGTGGTAGTGGACATGGTGGTGGTGGACATGGTGGTGGTGGATGTGGTGGGTGTGGTGGACGTGGTGGAGGTGGTGGTGGTGGGCGTGGTGGTGGTGGACATGGTGGTGGTGGACATGGTGGTGGTGGTGGATGTGTTGGTGATGGACGTGGTGGTGGTGGTGGATGTGGACTGGATGTGGCGGTAGGCATGTTGGTGGTAGATGTGGTGGTGGTAGATGTGGTGGTGGTAGACTTGGTGGTGGACCAGGTGGGGGTGGACGTGCTGGTGGTTGTGGACGTGGTGGTGGTGGACGTGGTGGACGTGGTGGTGGTGGACATGGTGGTGGTGGTGGATGTGGTGGTGGTGGACATGGTGGTGGTGGACGTGGTGGTTGTGGATGTGGTGGTGGTGGATATGGTGGGGGATGGTGGTGGACGTGGTGGTGGTGGTGGACGTGGTGGTGGTGGACATGGTGGTGGTGGTGGATTTGGTGGTGGTGGAGGACATGGTGGTGGACATGGTGGTGGTGGACGTGTTGGTGGTGGAGGTGGTGGTGGTGGTGGATGTGGTGATGGATGTGGTGGTGGACGTGGTGGTGGTGGACGTAGTGGTGGTGGACATTGTGGTGGTGGATGTGGTGGTGGCTGACGTGGTGGTGGCTGACAGTGATTTGCAAATGGGAAGCCCTTAACTGAACCCAGTGTCCTGCAGGCTTGGAGTCGTCATCTACAGTTGTACATTCTCGGATTGCTTGCTTTCTTAAAGCGTCATCCAACTGCACTCCTAAAACCCTGCATGACAATTAACTTGGACTTAAAACTTTCGACTGCTTCTCTCCTTTCTATCGAAGGACCTTCCTCTTAGCTTCCATTCGCTGCCTGTCTCCTCTCTATGTGTATATGCCCCATGAAGTCAGATACGTTTTTATCTTAATATCGATTATTATATTTCTGCAAATTGCCCACTCCTCATTTTATAGATCACAACCTCTCCTTCCTTAAAACCATATCCCTGGATCCTCACAATACATCATCTCCTCTGCTATTCATGCCACCAAACATCTCAATCATCTCACACAGCCCCTGAAATGACCACATTTAACCCCAACTTATTTAACTACCAGAAAGAAACTGGAGGCAATGCATGGAATGGTTCCACAGGAACACAACATGAATCTCACTAGCCAACAATCAGAAATAACCACCTTAGTTTTCTTGTCACTCTCGTTTGCACACGTCTTATTAGATGACTTTCCTTCCTCTGCTTGTGTTTGTCCTTACCCTGCAGCGTAGCCTCTTCACCATCAATTTGATTGAATGACTTGTATGCTTCGTCGGCTCGCATTCAGGGAACTACGGTGCATATTATCAAGAATGGCGTTAAAATTATCGCCGCTTCAAAGCGGCGATAATGGGCTTGATAATATGCCCTTGTTTATTCCCATAGAAGCCAAGTCCTCATGGCATTTATCATTACAAGTCCGTGTACACACGTGGATTGCCGGAAAGATCATTCCACCCACACTTCTAATTCTAGAAATTGTTTGTCGTGTATCAGACGAATGCCAAAGTTAAAAGGGCCAATCTCTGATAAACATATAACTAAACAACACAGTACAAACATCCACTAGAAGGACAACACTTGAAAAATGTGTGAATAGCTAGATGACACCTCACGGGCGCACCACCAATGGGACCCCTGGCTGGTACTCACCAGGATGGCCCTGTTCTCATCATTGGTGTCATCTAGCTTAACGCAAACGTGTCCGACACCCCAAAGGAAAGGAAGACAGTGAATGGTGCAGTGTACGCAAAACTTATATGTGACAAGGACTAACAACGTTCAACATATAACAAAACAACTATTGTGCACACAAGATACATGAACCTTTTATTTGTATTCTCTTGTTGCCAACAGTAAACATATAAACATAAAAAAGAGTGAGGCGAATACTACCTATCGATTCATACCCTGGGCTGAGAAGACGCCTTAACGTACATTCTCCACGGAAAAACGGAAGGGAGTTCAGACCTGACTCACCGATCGGGAGTAGGTACTTGACAACATAAAGACGCTACAGTAACGGTATGAAAGAAAAATCCATCAGCTAGCTCTTAAAACACAGTATAGCTGGCAGTGGCTTCCTTACAATTTTTGCCCTGAAGAAATTGCCTGAATCCCACCATGGCAATGAAACATGTCGGCTTCGAGGTGAGCGCGAATCGATAGGTAGTATTCGCCTCACTCTTTTTTATGTTTATATGTTTACTGTTGGCAACAAGAGAATACAAATAAAAGGTTCATGTATCTTGTGTGCACAATAGTTGTTTTGTTATATGTTGAACGTTGTTAGTCCTTGTCACATATAAGTTTTGCGTACACTGCGCCATTCACTGTCTTCCTTTCCTTTGGGGTGTCGGACACGTTTGCGTTAAGCTAGATGACACCAATGATGAGAACAGGGCCATCCTGGTGAGTACCAGCCAGGGGTCCCATTGGTGGTGCGCCCGTGAGGTGTCATCTAGCTATTCACACATTTTTCAAGTGTTGTCCTTCTAGTGGATGTTTGTACTGTGTTGTTTAGTTATATGTTTATCAGAGATTGGCCCTTTTAACTTTGGCATTCGTCTGATACACGACAAACAATTTCTAGAATTAGAAGTGTGGGTGGAATGATCTTTCCGGCAATCCACGTGTGTACACGGACTTGTAATGATAAATGCCATGAGGACTAGGTTTTGTATTTTTTGGATAGATTGAGTGGAGGGTGACCTAGCCTTATAATTTCCCTCTTGACTCCCGTTGTATAGATATTCCCATAGAAGCCCAGGTTCACACCAGAACCTGGGCTTCTATGGGATATCACAAGGGCATATTATCAAGCCCATTATCGGCGCTTTAGTGGCAGTTTCCTGCCGCTAAGGCGGCAATAATTTTAACGCCCTTCTTGATAATATGGCCCTAGATTTTAATATTTTCTTTCAGCGCTCCATGACAGTGCGTGCGTTTTCTTGATCCACTTCTCCTCTGAAATACCCTGCCCTCACACTTTCAGTGCTGCTCCCCATCCCTCCCACTTTGTCTGCAAAAGACAACAATGTAAATGTGTTTCGATTTATATAGCGCACTATAACCCAGGGGTCTCTAGGCGCTTGCTTAGGGAACCCGTCCTGGTATTCCCCTGTGAGATACCCCTGCCGGGTGTCCACAAGGTGAAAGCCAGGCATCCCGCCGCGAGGGGCCGTAGTGGAGATTAAGCAAGCTATTGCCCAGAGTCGCAGAGTGTGATCCCGTGAGTCGAGTAGGCACCAGAGCGAGAATTGTCGACTCCGTGGAATTTTTGAGCTCGAGACCCGCCGAGGCGGGGAATTGAACCCTGGTCCACGGCCGATCTCAGCTTCCGGGTCTGCCGCCTCTAACCCCTGAGCCACACTTCTCCAATGTGTACAATTTAGCTGGGATATGACAAGAGAGCATGCTTTGAGGGCTGTTGTTGTTTTATCTCCTGCATTCCATATATTGCATGAAAGTTCAGGCCTTGGCACAGTCTTTGAAGGTGCTGGTGAAAAGACTGGCTGCTACATTTACTGAGCTGGTCTTCGAGGCAGAGAGTGTACTCAGCATGGCTGAAAGGGGCATGTCTCTTCTCCTGGAGTCCTTCAGTCTGGTTCATGGGATATTGCGGAGGAGCAAACGGATGAGCTGTTGTTTCTGCACTGAATGCCGATGAAAGGAAATTAGGCCTGGCCTTTAAATTCTGACACTCCTTGTTCTTTTTAAAATTCTATTTAGAGTGTCCTGAGCGAAAAGTATTTGAAAAATCCACAATGCTATTCATAAAGATTGAGAATATTGAATTCAATGTTAAGCATGGGCGAATTTTGCGAATCTGGCGTTCGCGAATTTGGTATTTGCGAACTCGCAATCCGCAAAATCCGCGAATTCTTGCGAATTTGCGGATTTTTTGGTTTTTATAGTGTTCGCAAGGGTTTCTGCCAGTTCGCGAGGATTTTGTACCAGTTCGCAATTGCGAACTTACTTGTCGGCACGCAACGGTCGCAACTATGTTTTTTCTACGTCTGGTTCATCATCACAGGTTCACAGCACCCTCTGTTTCAACACTGCCACCCTCTGTTTCACCCATGCCACCCTCTGGTACATCAATGCCACCCTCTGGTTCATCATCATCACTGTAGATTATGGGGGGGAAAAGCAAGCACACCTGCCCTGCTTCAACTGACATGAATTAATTTGGGGTTGATTTATTAATGTGTCACTGTTTTAAAATTCCAGTCTGGCACCTGCTTCCTTATCTGTAATTTGCTTTCTGTTGCAGTGCAATTTTTTTTCCAGGACCTTTGCGGCTTACTTGTAGCTATTCTATGATCGGCTGTGAGGGTCAGAGCAGGGTCATACAATTGTTGCATCTAGCAACTGAACTCTGGAGGGGCCCCAGTCAGGAAGCACTACAGGGAATGGTTACTAATGATGAATTTGAACTTTTGCACTTGCTGAGTGCTTTCAGTTTAGCAAAACTCGTTTTTCTGCAGAACAGCAAATGTAACGCCCCAAACAAACTTACTTGTGAAAGTTGATTTCTAATCCAAAAGTGATCCAAAGAAAGTCAAAAGGCCTCAAATCAAAAAAAGGGCAGGCAAATGTCAACCTGAGGAGTTATTCTGATAAAAACCATCATTTTCAGAAGGTATATGCTGCTTGCTAGTGGATTTCTTGTACAGAATTGCAAATTTTGTAATTTCGCGAGTGCGAGATTGTTGCTGCCCGCCGCACCTACATGTTCGCAATTGCGAACTTACGCCGCAAAATTGTATCACCAAGAACAAAAAAATCGCTGTGTGCGAATTTGCGGATTTTCGGTAAATTCGCGAGCGTTCGCGGATCGCGAATTTACCGAAAATCCGCAAAATCCGCGAGCGGAGCGGATTTTCCGCCCATGCTTATTCAATGTACAGTTTTGAGATACCTTCAAATGTGTTTGCTTTTCCTCCAGTATAGTATAAATAGAGAGGGTGCAATGACAAGAAGTATGAAACAGCGGAAGGAACGGAAATAAATGAACTACAAGTAGACAATTTATCAACACGTGAAATATCTGAAATGGAAAAATCTCTACTGAAAAAAGGCATACATTTCTGCCCAGCACAACAAATGGATCTAGCACAAATGAGAATAGATCTATATCTTTACATCAGAAAAATCAAATTGGCAAAATACTTTGCAGAAAACAAAAATAAAAAGCCAAAGGAAACAACAATTCATATAACTGAATCAACCCTAAAAGCGAAAGAATCTGAGAACTATCTAATGTTACTGAATCTCAATGCTATTGAAGGTGAAGAGATATCTTTGAATACAGCCTCCCCACAAATGGGAGCAGGAATAAGTGACAAATGCCCCAAATCGAAATTCTACCCACAGCTACCACCTGGTAATAAGGTGGGTCTCTTTCAGGAAGCAGTCATTCAGGACCTAAATCACCTGAAGAAATCAAATCAGAAGGATAATCTGAATAAATCTGAAAGGGAAGCTTTAAAGAATCTAGCAGCTGATCAAAGAAATAGAAATTAAGACCGCGGACAAAGGCGGCAACATTGTCATCTGGGAAAAGGAGGCATATGTCAGAGAGGCAAACAGACAACTGAACAATACTGCTTACTACAAAAGGCTACAAACTAATCCAACGTCGCAAATCAAGGACAAAATTGACTCAAGGTTACGACAATGGCAGGCGCAGAATCTAATTGATGAGGAGGAAAGAAAGAACTTAACAGTTGACCATCCAGTAATGGCCACTATATATTTCCTCCCGAAAATTCATAAGGACAGAGAGAATCCCCCAGGGCGACCAATCTTACCAGCTAAAGGTTCGCTCCTCGAACCAATAGCAAACTATATTGATTATTTTTTGCGGTCATTTGTGGAGGAATTACGTTCTTATATAAAGGACACGAGCCATGTATTGAGAACATTGCAAACCATTGAATGGAGAGAGACATACCATATGATAACTATGGATGTTATCTCTCTTTATACAACTATTGACAATGATTCAGGCCTAAAAGCTAATAACCACTTCCTGCGTGAAAGAAGCATTCATTTGAAACAGCACAATGTAATGTTGGAGGAGATGATGACGATGTGCCTAACAGAGAACATTTTTCTTTTTGGTGAAGAAATGTTCCGACAAAAGAGCGGAACAGCGATGGGTTTCTCCTTCAGTCCAAATTATGCATGCCTACTAATGGGATGGTGGGAACAAGAAGTTTCTTGGAATCCCAAAAATCTGAAATTTGTGGATAAAATAGTCAGTTGGATGAGATTCATTGACGACTTGCCAATTATATGGAAGGCACCAAAGAGGAATTCCAAGAATACTTCAACATCTTGAATGAAAGTTTGAATAACTTGAGATTTACTTTTGTACTAAGTAATCTGAGTGTAGTGTTCTTGGATACTGAAATTTACATCAACGAAAATAAAATACAAACAACACTCCACAGATAAAGCACAGCCACAAATGCAACATTAGAGGCAAGCAGTTTCCATCAGAAGTCCCTAATAACCAGCATCCCATATGGGGAATTTCTCAGGCTGCGAAGAATTTGCAGCAAAAGAAAGATTTAAACAGAGAAAATACAATATGAATGGGATCAAGGAAGGATGGGCATGTGCAAATGGGAAGACAAGAGAGGAATATTTAAGATCACAATCTCTCCCAACAAATAACACCCAAAATGACGATGGGAAGATCAGATTAATAACAGACTTCGCGCAGGAATCTAAAGCAGTCACATCAATACTAAGAAAGAATTTGAACATTTTGAAATTGGACAACACTTTGTCAAAAATTGTGGAAAATCAACCTGTTGTGACTTATCGCAGAGCTCAAAATGTTAAGGACCAGCTTATGCACAGCCACTTGAAAGAGAAAAATCAAAAAGAAAGTTGGCTACGGAAAAAAGTCTTTGCCAAATGTTTTAATTGCAAGGTGCGCCAAATCGCTAAACCAACTACAGAACTCCAAATGGCAAAGAAAAAATATTGGAAAATACGAGAACTGATCACATGTAAGAGCAAATTTGTGATCTATATAATCAAATGTCCATGTGCAATGCGATATGTCGGGAGCCCGACATGCAAACTAAAAAAGCGGACTCTTGAGCACGTACGTGCAACCACAAATAAAGAATAAAAACAACGCAGTAGCCAGGCACATGGAGGTTGTCACACAAAGGTGACTGGAAAAGTCTCAAGTTTTATGGTATTGAAACTGTACCACAAAATACAAGAGGGGGAAACAGGGAGAAAACCCTCAGAAGAAAAGAGTCGCAACACATTATTAATTTGCGGACCATGACCCCATTCGGATTGAACCAATCAGAGGAACTTTACATTCATTTGTGAATGAGAAATAACACAACACCCAGGAGTGTAATAAACAGAGAAATTAAACATATGATAACAACTCTAAAATCGGCTGCAAGGTCTAAATCACATTGGAGGACAGAGTAAATAAATAAGAATGGAATTTTGTGGGATGAAAAATATAAGAGGCTGCATAGAATGAATCAGCTGGCAACACAGCCAGAAAATTGCAACTTTCATAAGTCAATATGGATTTGGAAAGTGTTTTCATTTAAAACATCAGCAGCAACCTCAAAACTGCATTAGAGTAGATTGATTAAAATCAGTTTTCAACAAATAAACCCAAGCATGCATCGACATGTGATAAATGATGAACTACAATGAGATATATGAAATAAACTGGCCCGCATAGTACTGGCAGCGTTTAAAATTGTAATAAATGCATAAAATGTTTAAATGAATTTCAATCCAAAAAGAGATGTAAATATAAACTGATTGGCAACAGTAAGGCTTGTAAAGAGCAGGTAAAGCGTTATTTAGAAGAAAGTTTCCGTATTTCATGGTTGAATAAGAAACAACATATTGTATCAAGAACTACAGGTCCCACAATGCCTAGGGCATAGAGGGCGTTTAGAGGAAGTGATGTAACTTTGGTAAAGTTTAAAAAAATGCTAAACAAATTAGCCCACTTACCGTGAACAAGGCATTTATAATGCCGAAACGCGTTGGACTTTCTGTCGTCTATCTCACTGCCTAAGAACTGATGCATATGGAAGAAACTGGTCAATAAATGAGAAACTTCATGTAAATTATGAGGTGTGCAGCCCGTCTTTCCCGGGAGACCGGGTACCTTGGTTAAAAAAAATATATATATATATATATATATCCTCCAGTGCCGGTATGTGCACTCTGGGCTGTCGTGGCGCGGTCCTGGTTAGGCCACCGACAGGCCTGAAATATGTACAACAGTTACCTCCAAGATTACGAAGTAAGCCAGGACACACGGAGTTCGTTGCAAAGATTTAATGGCAGAAGAAATTGCGACGCGTTTCGCAATTAAGGACGAAACGCGTCTGCCAAGCGTTTCAGCAATTTCCTTTCAATGCTTGCGCAATTTTTAATCAAATAAAGCAGCTTTTCCAGTCCCCCGGAGCATGGTCACTATCTTTTCCAAGGCTTGGGAGAGAGATTGGTGTGGATGTGTAGGCTGGCTAGCAGGAGCTGGCCTTGGTGACCGCCCTCTCGTTCTGGTGCTACGCGACTTTCCTGCAAAAACTTGGTACTTTGTTGCACAACAGCAAATCGCGTCGCCCCCCCAGGTGCTGGTCTCAGTGCATGGGGAGAGAGGAGGCAGAACTATCTGCCTGAGAAGGGGGACAGAGGAGTTTCTTTGTTACCTGCCCTTTGACTGCTGCGGGCTGTGGAGCGCTGACCGACGACTCGTTGGAGGCATCACTTGGTGTTTGGTGGGTCCCTGCACTACATGGGTCCCTGCGGCGAACTACAGTATCCAGCATGCAACAGAGGAGCAGGCACAGCGCAAGGAGATTCACACACCTGTGAGGCATAGAAGGGGCGTAACCACGTGACTTGGGAGTGGTCACAGCAAGATAAAACTTTACAGCAAAGAGCCCCTCAAAGGAAGACAAACTGAAACAGGCACTGAAGAGTCCATTTTAAGGACGAAACGCGTCTGCCAAGCGTTTCAGCAATTTCCTTTCAATGCTTGCGCAATTTTTAATCAAATAAAGCAGCTTTTCCAGTCCCCCGGAGCATGGTCACTATCTTTTCCAAGGCTTGGGAGAGAGATTGGTGTGGATGTGTAGGCTGGCTAGCAGGAGCTGGCCTTGGTGACCGCCCTCTCGTTCTGGTGCTACGCGACTTTCCTGCAAAAACTTGGTACTTTGTTGCACAACAGCAAATCGCGTCGCCCCCCAGGTGCTGGTCTCAGTGCATGGGGAGAGAGGAGGCAGAACTATCTGCCTGAGAAGGGGGACAGAGGAGTTTCTTTGTTACCTGCCCTTTGACTGCTGCGGGCTGTGGAGCGCTGACCGACGACTCGTTGGAGGCATCACTTGGTGTTTGGTGGGTCCCTGCACTACATGGGTCCCTGCGGCGAACTACAGTATCCAGCATGCAACAGAGGAGCAGGCACAGCGCAAGGAGATTCACACACCTGTGAGGCATAGAAGGGGCGTAACCACGTGACTTGGGAGTGGTCACAGCAAGATAAAACTTTACAGCAAAGAGCCCCTCAAAGGAAGACAAACTGAAACAGGCACTGAAGAGTCCATTTTAAGGACGAAACGCGTCTGCCAAGCGTTTCAGCAATTTCCTTTCAATGCTTGCGCAATTTTTAATCAAATAAAGCAGCTTTTCCAGTCCCCCGGAGCATGGTCACTATCTTTTCCAAGGCTTGGGAGAGAGATTGGTGTGGATGTGTAGGCTGGCTAGCAGGAGCTGGCCTTGGTGACCGCCCTCTCGTTCTGGTGCTACGCGACTTTCCTGCAAAAACTTGGTACTTTGTTGCACAACAGCAAATCGCGTCGCCCCCCCAGGTGCTGGTCTCAGTGCATGGGGAGAGAGGAGGCAGAACTATCTGCCTGAGAAGGGGGACAGAGGAGTTTCTTTGTTACCTGCCCTTTGACTGCTGCGGGCTGTGGAGCGCTGACCGACGACTCGTTGGAGGCATCACTTGGTGTTTGGTGGGTCCCTGCACTACATGGGTCCCTGCGGCGAACTACAGTATCCAGCATGCAACAGAGGAGCAGGCACAGCGCAAGGAGATTCACACACCTGTGAGGCATAGAAGGGGCGTAACCACGTGACTTGGGAGTGGTCACAGCAAGATAAAACTTTACAGCAAAGAGCCCCTCAAAGGAAGACAAACTGAAACAGGCACTGAAGAGTCCATTTTAAGGACGAAACGCGTCTGCCAAGCGTTTCAGCAATTTCCTTTCAATGCTTGCGCAATTTTTAATCAAATAAAGCAGCTTTTCCAGTCCCCCGGAGCATGGTCACTATCTTTTCCAAGGCTTGGGAGAGAGATTGGTGTGGATATATATATATATATATATATATATATATATATATATATATATATATTATTTTTTTTTAAACGTTTTTAAACAATACTTTTCCAAAAATCATTAGCTTAGCTCTCACATAAGACGAGACCTATTGGCTATGCTAATGTTTGTTGTGCATTGAATGGCCCTCAATATGACGTCCAGTCACTTTTTAGGTCTCGCCTGATCCAGCGCATGCGGTAGTCTGGCCGAGACATTTAGTGTACGGTTCTCAAAGTGCTGCCTGTGGCCTAGCGCTTGCTTGCACGTGAGCGTGCACGTGCGCACCTGCCATCTGGCATTACTATCTTTTCATCATTAAGGGCATCGCTCAAGCGCATCGCTCGCGGGCACCCTCGCGATAACTTTCACTTTTGCAGCGCGGTCGCATCGCTCGCGCTCACACTCGAGTTCACTTTCACTTTTGCAGTGCTCAGTGCTCGTTTACTGTACTCTCGGTTGCCCTCAAATGCAAAGCACCTTGAAGAGATCTTTAGACGTAATAGCCTTTGGTTAAGGTTGGTGACAGGATCTTTACTGTTTGTTCCGGAATGCTAGCCTTTATAAAAGTGATCTCAGAGGTGCAAAAAGGGCGACAATACAGGGAAAGTAGACAGTGAAAGTTATTGTTACTGCAGAAAGCAGAAACCAGAAAAACACACACGATTTCAAACTACTCCACCTTTGTTTCTAGAGATCAAATGCCTAAATTGACAAAGAGAGACAAAACGCAGCCTAGAGCCAAATAAGCAAAATAATATAGTCTTCGGAAGAGATTCCGTAAATAGAGATATTCAAAACCTAAAGCGCTGCTCTTCCGCTCTCTTGCCATTGTGTCTTACAACCTGGCAAGCTCAAGAACCAGGGTCACTGTGTGCTATGGCTCAAAATGTATCAATCTGTGAATCATAAGAAGGACACATATATATAATTTCTTTCCAATGTCAGACTTTCATCTGTGGATTGCCTCTGCCTTTATCTGTGAGTCCACAGTTAAATGTTTCTAGTAGCGTGATGTTGCATTAAAAGTCTGACTGTGGACACTGGGAAGATCGATGAAGAAGCAGTTACCTACCTCAGAGAGTATCTACTGAATATAGGTAAGTGCTTGCTAAGTTTGTTAGGCCTCGTTCATTTCACTGTCACCTCTCACCCCCTAACTTCTTACTTCAACCTTCTTCAGTTCCCTCCTGCCTGTTCTTCCTCTCCCTTTTACCTTTCCTGCTCACTCCCTCTCTTACATCACTAGTTTCTAAGTGATGCAAATGCACTGCTTTGTTGCACCTCAGTTAGGAACCATGTGTCCTACTGTGGATATGGCTGAGATACCCGCCACCCCCTCTCAACACAATCCCCAAGGATGGGAAACCGGAAACAGTTCTGAACTTTTGGAAGGCGGGAGGGAGTGACCCTCCCGGCCGTATTTATTAAAATATGAAACAAAATCAAAACATTAAAATAACAGTTTCATATTATGTACCATTTCATTTCCACATTACGATGTTTTGGCTAACCTTAACATATTTCTAATACAAAGGTTCTCCTAGCCGAAACTAACATCCTACAAATACATTTTAACTTGAAATTGTACATCCTAACGTTAAGGGCCAACAGCAAGGTCGTAACCGGTGTCAGATCCCTAAACCAGAATTACCCCCTCACTTGCGAGGGGCGACCGCACAGAGGGCTGTACCTCATGTGCACATACCAATTTCCCTTGACTTGACGGGGGCCCCAATGTACTCGACGCCATTTTATGGTCGTCCGAGGACTCGTGTGAGGTGTCTAGAAGGTAGCGTAAACCCCCCTCCCCACCCCACACAACTTACCACATCTGCCGTCGCAGATGTCCTGGTCCCGGGAAATTCCCAGGAGGGGCCCGTAGCCCCTCCTATCCAGGGAGGGGCCTTGACCGCCTTCCCTTTCCTTTCGGCGTCCCATCCTTAGAAGGGACCGCCTCCCCGTTGAGGGGCCAATGGCCACCTCCCCCCGGGCGCTCCCATCCGTAATGGGTGACGCCCCCACCATAGGGATCTTCCAATTACTGCTCACCGATCATGACCTTACCGCCCGACCAAAATAAATACGACATTAACTAGCAATACTAAATTAAAAAACAAAACAATAACCGCTTTAAGGACGACTATTGAAACATCATTGATCAACACTGGTGCAAAATACTTTATTCGAAAAACATACTGTAAGGAATCATTCACTTTATTGCATACTAAAACCACACATTAATCACAACAACCTGCAAGAAATAGAGTTACCACATCAAAACTTTATTTCAAAACCACTTGCTGTCTCCAGGGGCTGGTGGGTGGGTCAAAATTGGCTCTTCGTTCCGTCTCGAGCTCACGTGCAGCGGGGAGGTGCAGCTTCAGAGCACAGGAACAAGAGGATGCTTCCTTGGCTTGTTGCTCCTTTTATCCTTCTTCGGGCGGGCGTGAACCCGCCTCCGCCCGCCTCCGGGGGCGTGGCTGGCGGCTTCAGTGTCTAGGACAACCCACTCTAGGGCGGGAAAAAGCGCGCCCCGGCTACGCCGCTTCGGGCATACCAGCCGAGACTCGCCTCCCGCCCAAGATGGCTTCCCGGGGGGATCGGGGTACTCCACCATACGTTCGGGGGGACCGAGTGGTCGCCCCTTTCCATATGGCTGAGATACCCGCCACCCCCTCTCAACACAATCCCCAAGGATGGGAAACCGGAAACAGTTCTGAACTTTTGGAAGGCGCGAGGGAGTGACCCTCCCGGCCGTATTTATTAAAATATGAAACAAAATCAAAACATTAAAATAACAGTTTCATATTATGTACAATTTCATTTCCACATTACGATGTTTTGGCTAACCTTAACATATTTCTAATACAAAGGTTCTCCTAGCCGAAACTAACATCCTACAAATACATTTTAACTTGAAATTGTACATCCTAACGTTAAGGGCCAACGGCAAGGTCGTAACCGGTGTCAGATCCCTAAACAAGAATTACCCCCTCACTTGCGAGGGGCGACCGCACAGAGGGCTGTACCTCATGTGCACATACCAATTTCCCTTGACTTGACGGGGGCCCCAATGAACTCGACGCCATTTTATGGTCGTCCGAGGACTCGTGTGAGGTGTCTAGAAGGTAGTGTAAACCCCCCTCCCCACCCCACACAACTTACCACATCTGCCGTCGCAGATGTCCTGGCCCCGGGAAATTCCCAGGAGGGGCCCGTAGCCCCTCCTATCCAGGGAGGGGCCTTGACCGCCTTCCCTTTCCTTTCGGCGTCCCATCCTTAGAAGGGACCGCCTCCCCGTTGAGGGGCCAATGGCCACCTCCCCCCGGGCGCTCCCATCCGTAATGGGTGACGCCCCCACCATAGGGATCTTCCAATTACTGCTCACCGATCATGACCTTACCGCCACAGGCCGGATAGTTGACCGGCTATCCGGACCCCCCACAAAACTCCTGCCTAAAGGTCATGCTGTAAACTCTTTAACCAAGCTATGAGGTCTCCTATGAGTAACGCATTCCCCACCCGGGACAAATGGACCCCATCCTCCAAATACATACTGTCTCCCTTGATACAACCATGAGGAATAGAATGCAATGCATTTGAACGAAACAATCTCCCCAATTTGTTATTGACTTTCTTCACCGAATGATTTATAGCAGACACCGAATTCGCCCCCCGCCACACCTTACGTGGAATCATATGGGACCATGCAATTGTGCACCCTGGAACCCTTCTCGCCAACCAACTTACTGTGGAAAGTATCGCCTCGAGAAGAAGTCGTCTACCAGTGGTCACCAAATCGTTGCCCCCAAGATGGACTATGATTATAGATGGCGGTGACCTTGTCCGCCCTAACAAACCCTCGAAAAAGGATTGAAAATGGTCAATACAGAGCCCGCCCCTTCCGTAGAAGGTCACCCTGTACCCGTATTCCCCAGCCATGTGAATCATGTCACCTGCTTTGAATACGTCCGTGGCACGCCTCACGTATGAGTGGCCCACGACCCACACCACTTTTTCCGCAGCCGGTGATGTTTGACCGCTGGTTCCCAGGTGTCGGGTCGACTGCACAGTCCGCCCCGCCTCGTAAGCTTGCGAAACTGTAAACCAAACAAAAACAAGAAGCGTGAGTACTTGATAGCAGCTTCACAACATGTGCAACCGCACATACCTTTTGTAACAATTCGAGGACCAACGCCCCAATCGTTTCACTTTTTCCACACTCAGACCCCTGGCTGTAGCCTCAGTAGCAGCCCCTATCCGAAAGGAATGGGTCCCAAACTCGCCGGGGTTCAAGCCCGCGGCCGAAATTGCCATTGTAAGCACCCGCTGGAACTGAAACCTCGTCAGTGGGGTGGCATCAGCGTGTCTCAACAAGGCCCCCCCCCATGATGCCGCCCTCCGCGCTAAATATTCCTCTACGCAAACAACAGGGCACATGGGAGATCCGGGAATCCGATGTATGACTACGCAATCCCCAATCGCACCCTGATCGGCCTTGGACCTGACAAACGAGACAATCATCGTCTCCCCCTTAACCTGAATGTGCTCTCGGCACAGTCCTCCCACCGTATCCCGCTTGTTCTTCGCCACCAGTTCGCTTACCCGCATCGCCCCATGGAATGCTAACGCAAAAGCGGCCCGTAATAACACTGTTTCATACTGGGATGAACATTTCGCAGGGAGTACGGATAATAACAGGGCCAACCTATCCAGACCTATCGGGTGCCTCTCATCTACTCTGCGACCCTCAAGGCGTTGCCACCCATGTAGCGCTTTCTGCACAACGAAAGACGCTGTCGGGTCCTGGATCCCATGAGCCCTTGCCATAAAGGAAATGGCGGCCCGATGCCTCTGGGCCGTAGCTACTGATTTGCCTGCCTGATGTAAAGACAGCAAAAATTTTACAACAAACTCTTCCTGGCCCCAAAGCTCCCCCCTAGCAGCACCCAAAAAGGACCAATAGGAACGGAACGCCCCTTCATATGCCTTCCTTGTCCTGGGTGCTAAACTCTCTCCCACGAGGTTTTGTAGTTCGGGGCACCGAGAGACCAGAGAGCTTCGGGAAAGGGTGCCACCACCGGGTCCGCTGTGGGCAGAAAACCCCAGAAGGCCTGCATACGGAAACGAGAAAGCGCATCAGCCGCTTGGTTCAGTACCCCCGGCACATGTCTTGCCCTAAAGAGCACATTCAATTGCATACACAACAACACAATTTCTTTGAGCAATCTCAGAATCCATTTGCATCGTGCTGCCTGACTATTGATACACTCAACCACGGTCATGTTACCCGACCAGAACACCACAGAGTGATCCCGGAACCCCTCAGGCCATGTTTTCAGGGCCACCAAAATCGGGAAAAGTTCAAGAAAAGCAATGTTACTCGTCAGCCCGCACTCGCGCCACCATGACGGCCATTTTTAAGCCGACCATTGATTACCGAATATGGCGCCAAAACCTATACTCCCCGCCGAATCTGTCCACAGCCCCAGCTCCTCGGAGGACACCGCCGGCTTGTTCCAGACAATTCGACCATTGAAATCCGCCAGGAATGCCAACCAAATGCGCATGTCCTGGCGAATCTCTGCCGAGAGCCTTGTGCGGTGGTGTCCCTCTTTAAGACCGACCATGGCTTGTGCAATCGAGCGGGAAAAGGGGCGGGCCATTGGCATTACTCTAAGGGCAAAATTCAACTGACCCACAGTTTGCTGCCATTGATGCAAGTTCACCTTAGTCTCCCGAATACATGTTTCAAGGGAGGCCCTGAATTCCCCCACCTTTTCCTTGGGTAGCCGAAAGCAACCTTCTTCTGAATCAAGCTCTATTCCAAGAAACTTGAGCGAAGTTGATGGCCCCACAGTCTTACCTGGTGCCAATGGCACACCAAAATGACTCATCAGGCCACAAAATTCTTTTAAAGCCTGTGCACATTCTGGATCCCCGGCTGCCCCCAGGAACAGAAAATCATCAAGATAATGCATAACATGCTGAAAACCCGTCTTTCTCGTGAATACCCATTGCAGAAAACAACTGAATTTTTCAAAATAAGCACAAGATATGGAGCATCCCATTGGCATACATTTATCAATGTAATAGCGACCCTGAAACATAAAACCAAGGAGACGCTGATCGTCTGGGTGTACCGGGAGCAACCGGAACGCTGACTCGATGTCTGATTTTGCCATCAGCGCTCCGGGCCCCAGGCGATTCAACATGGCGACGGCCTCATCGAAAGATGCGTACCGCACCGAACACACTTCCGGGTCTATCGCATCATTCACGGAAAGACCTCGTGGGGCTGACAAATTATGTATTAGTCTAAACTCACCCGGGTCCTTCTTTGGGACCACTCCTAAGGGGGAACAAACAAAGTTAGCAACTGGTGGTATATCGAATGGTCCGGCAACCCGCCCTCGAGTCACCTCTTTCCCAATCTTTACCTGTACCACCGCCGTATTTTGCAGGACCGACAGTTGGTTCTTACAACGTGCCTTACCCTGAAAATTCCCCACTGGAATGCGGAAACCATACGAAAACCCGTCTCGCAACAACGCAGCGGAGACATGATCCGGGTATTCATTGAGCCAAGGAATCATTGCCATGGTATCAACCGGGGTAGGTAAAGGCGCCCCTCGGACTATTTCAGACCTGTTTGGCGCTTCCCCTACCACCGTTATCACCCGCTTTGGCTCTGCACATGGTCTCAGGATGCGAGGACTGTCCACACCCCCCACACTCGTGCCTAAACTTGCATGACCCCTGGGGCCTTGTACATTTTCCCCTATTAAAATTCCAACAGATCCCTTTTTTACCTGCGTTGCCACTCGGCTTCGAGTGATGCTCGTTACCTGCCCCCGTCCGAAAGGGCGTCCCAGACGAATGGCGGGAAAACTCACCCCCGCTACCCCCCGCCAATGGTGTCTTTAACATGCCTGAATTCTCCATTTTTTGCCAAGAAATGGAGTCGTAACAATCCCAGGTCAAAGCTGGGTCGTGCTCCTTGGCCTTCCGAAAAACATTATCATAGCAAAACCACTGATTGCCCTCATATGATTGAGAATACTCCATGATACGTGTCTGATATATGGGCAACTCAGCCAACAACTCAGGCCTACGTTCCCCCATAATTGAAGTGAATATGCCAAACGCTCTGCCCCAGGTACCTATGTTCTGCTCGACCTTGAAGGCGGCCATCTTTGCGCGCCAAACACTCGGATGCAGAAACTCTTTTTGACCCTTCACATGCTCGATCTCGTAGTGATCGGTAAGCAAAGAAAACATGTTTACATACTTATCAGCCCAAATCTTTTCCTTGACTTCCATTGGAATATGCTGGGTCACTTTCTCTCTCCGTGAGGGTACAGACCCCTCCCCTGCAATCGGCAGTAGCCGCTTACCTGAATTAGAAGCTGTAGTCGCTGCCGAACTCGTGCCCGCTGCGGTTTCACCCACCGGAGCCTGTGGGGGAACAGAAGATGATGCCTTCGCAGCCTCTCTAGATTCTCGCAGTTGCCTCATAACTGCCCTGGCGTCATCTGCCGTGGTGCCCTCACTATCTTTCCCCAACCACGCTGCCAGTTGTGCAGCCAACTCGGGAGGCATATCCCCCTCGTTCACAGGGGTGACTACGACGGGTATCGGTTGTCCCTCCTTCGGAACCGAGATTGGTTCCTCAATCGGTGTATCGGGAACCGGGGCCTCTCCCCCAGATGCCCCCCTCTTGGACCTCTTGCCTCTACCGCTGGGGACTACACCCGGCAATGCTGGCCCGATGATGCGCTTCGGGCCTCCTGCCCCGTTCATTGCCGCCATCTGCTTCTTCATCTCGGCCATATCCTTTACGAGCATGCGGAGCATCTGATCGGTACCGACCCGCTTTCCGACCTTCTTGCTCGGCATTCTCCAACGAAGATATCTGAAAGAACAAGGACAAAATTACAACGCTCAAAATTGGCTCTTCGTTCCGTCTCGAGCTCACGTGCAGCGGGGAGGTGCAGCTTCAGAGCACAGGAACAAGAGGATGCTTCCTTGGCTTGTTGCTCCTTTTATCCTTCTTCGGGCGGGCGTGAACCCGCCTCCGCCCGCCTCCGGGGGCGTGGCTGGTGGCTTCAGTGTCTAGGACAACCCACTCTAGTGCGGGAAAAAGCGCGCCCCGGCTACGCCGCTTCGGGCATACCAGCCGAGACTCGCCTCCCGCCCAAGATGGCTTCCCGGGGGGATCGGGGTACTCCACCATACGTTCAGGGGGACCGAGTGGTCGCCCCTTTCCATGAATTACCTACCCCTTTGCTACCCCATGTTCTTTATGTTTTGAGGGAAAGTCAAATAATGGTAGTAATGAATGGTATACTTTATAGGTAGTATGCAGATAAATCGAATGAAGACAGCCCCTTGTATCCTTATAGTATATGTGTGTGTGTGTGTGTGTGTGTGTGTGTGTGTGTATGTGTGTGTGTGTATTTGAAAAACTAGCAGCAAACCTCATTCAGTCCCAATGCTCCACCATCATTCCTTTTGTGAAAATATGAGAATCAATACTCTACACATAGACAGCGACCACAGCTACAGATATAAGACCATGGATTTCGAAATATATGAAACAAATCCTTGAGAGCAGATTCCAGTAAGCAAACCATTACTTAATATTCCAGTACCTGGAATGGTCCCATGGGGGCAACCCTGGAATCCACTTGACTGGGCTATGCATGGCCAATTTACAGAGCAAGTACGAGCAACTTGATGTTTGCGCAGACTTGCACTCCAATGACCTGTTACATACAGTGGGGCTTATTCACAAGTCCCTTGCGCCGCCGGTGCGCCACTTTTTCACATGTTAAAAGTGGCGCACCTGCAGTGCAAGGGGCTTGTGAATGAGCCCCAGTATATTTTAAAATGGCCAGTTTGTATACCTGACCCCTGACCTCAGATACACACACAGCTCCTGACCTTTATGTAGCCCTCTTTAGACCTTTATATCCACCCGGATACCAGCGGCGAGGGGTAGGTGCCAAGAATCAGCACAGGGATGTCCAACCAAATGGTGGATGAGTTTAACCTGATGCTTTACCCGCTGGATACTGTTGTTACCTGAACACTACACTGATTAGGCAGTTGCAACTTAACACAGTTACCTCTACGGAAAAAGGATAACACATATTCACCCCCTTTTTTCTGTTAGGAAATGCACTAGGTTGTACACATGACAAATACACTAGTGATAACACATTCATGTAGACAGTGAACATCCTAGATACTTGCTATAGTAGTTCCATTGGTCCTGAAGAATCGCTAGTTAATAGACACAAGCGAGAAACGTGTCGACCGAACAATAGCACCATCTGGAAGGATACTCGCCACTGGAAGCATAACGTTCCAGCGAGTACCATTCAGACTTAATTTTAATTAGAGTAGCGGGCCACCAGAATGAACTGTTCCTTGGTACCCCTAGCTTCATTTTGACCCACACCTGTATGTCTACATTTTTTTTGGCCCCACACCCGCACTTCATCTATACGGCAGTTGGAAAAAGATCTCCGCTAAAGAGCCCCTCTTTGAGGTGTCGCCCGTTGGGTATTGCACCGCCGACCCAACGAGGAGCAGGCCCAAATGATGAAGCATGACACCTGCAAAGGTGTGTGAGGGCATTACATCCAATTAAATGGATGCCCAAGGGTAGATCTTTAATACCCTCCAACATCCTTCACATCACGTGACCCGTATTTACTTCTTAACCCAGGAACGGCCCAGCACCTTTTTGTATTCACTACAAGATTTGGAACACTGAATTTAACCTCATGCGCGCTAGCGGAATTCCGCTCGCACGCTGAGATTTTTTAAATCGCATGTTACGTGACAAGCTAGGCTCGTCATCAGCGTGCGAGGAGGCTACGCCATGACGAGCCCAGCTCGTCATCAGCGTGGAAGGGGTTAAGTAAATATGGCCTTAATGCACAGGCAGGTGGTTTCCTCAAAGCTCTGGTGACTGGTAGATTGGTGACACAAGTGTGTTTATTTTTCCCTCTTTCCATATTCCTTCCCACTATTCAATCTTTATTGTACCTTCACTTATACTGTGGCTGTCTGAAAAGCCGTCAATAAGTGTCCCTGACAACGATATCCATGCTTGCCTACAAGTTTGATCAAATACAACCATCTAATCTTCTGAATCTTCTCACTGTTTCTTAGTCTTTGACGCTGTGACTTGATGCTTGCTGTGGCTTTACTACAGGATTGATCACACTCACTAATACACAACAAGCATTGGCATCGCTTTTGGGACCTTATATGTGTTTAGCCATGCAACACTCGATGTTGTTGCACAAGGATATTGTGCTGCATTACTAAATACTTATAAGGTCCCAAAAGCAAGACCTATTGGCTATGCCAATGCTTGTTTTACTTTAAATTTATGTGGTACACTCCTGCTAGTGGACCCAGGCTAGGTAACAAAGCAACACGTGCTGCTTTTCCACTTGAGGGAGAATATAATGGCTTCCACTGTCAGCTGTTTTGGTGGCAAAAAAATCACAGAAAAAGCATTGGATACAAATTAAATGACTGGACGATACTGGTTTATTTTATTTCATGCTATTCAATGCCCGAAAAACTTGCTTGGCAGAGCTTCCTTTTTTTGTTGTTTTTCATATAGCGCCAACTCGACCCGAAGGTATTAAAGCGCTTCACATGAGCACCAGTTGCACTGCAGATGGACACGTACATTTTTTTCAGACACTAAGGGCATCATTAGGATGGCGGGCGGACTTTGTCCGCCCACCCTGCTCACGGTAAAAGGGACCGCCCGCCATAAGGGCGGGGGTCCCGTAGGTGCAATTAGGATGTGCCCGCCACACTGGCGGACGCATCCTGCATTCCTGTCATTGTGGCGGGCGGTGCACTCAGCACCGCCCCCGCCACAATGCCAGGAAGGCACGTTGTGCACTTCCATGCACAACATGGCAGGCCAAACACAAAAACCGCTGCCGTCACGGAAAGGCTCCCTCCCGCCTGCATCCTGATATGGATGGCAGTGTCTAGCAGACACCGCCACCATATGAAACCCTTTTCTGCCCGGTCAACTCATTGACTGGGCGGGAAAGTGGCAGATGGTCTTCCCGTCCGCTGCGGTCCGCCCATCCATTCTAATATGGCGGGGGAAATGGGTGGCGGGCGGCTAGGATGTAGGGCGGATCGCCACCACCATGCGGGTGGTGGCGATCCGCCCTACATCCTAATGGGCCCCTTAAAGTGATGTTCCCCGAATCACAGGGTGTTTGAGCCTCCCACCAGACTCGAACCTGGCTTCCCAGCTTCAAAGACAGCAGCTCTAGCCGTTAGGCCACATCCTCTTTATTATTACTGTAACTTTCCTTCACCTTAGCTAAGACATTTTACACTCGCTACATTTACTCGCCGGGTTTCACATCGAGGGTGCGGGGTTGCTAGCCAACGTGTCCCTGCTGTTCTCTTTTCCTTTTCATGCTTTGTGCACTAGGGCCAACGGGGCCCCCTCCGGGGTTCCCATGGCCTTCCCAGGCTCCTCCCCGCTGCAGCGGCATCTGGACTTCTCACTTGTGAAGGACCCTGCCGAGGGCTTCACTTGTAATTGGCCTCGGGAGCCCAGGGATTTCCTGGTGGCTTGGCGAGTGCCCGGAGCCCCGGGCCCGTGGCGCGGTGGTTGCCAGGGTGACGGGATGCCTCGGTGGCCCTCGCTGTGCTTCTCATGCCCGCTCGCTTCCTCTCGCCCGGTGGGCTGGCAGCGACACTGAAGCCTCCTTCCTTGTGAGTCACACGGGGCCTGCAGGTGGGAGCCAGGCCTGGCATGAACAGAGAGACAGCAGCGTCCGGGCGGTGGGTAATTTGTTACAGCGCAAACCCTGCTCGACAAAGACACCGAGAGCTGCACATAGTCACATCAGGGCCACATGAACACCCGCCCCACATGCCCAAACCCGCAAATAACACAAAGACACAAGTATTAGGTTTGGGAAAAAATTGCTGCAGGTTTATTACATACAACATATGTAATGACGGTGGGTTAACTTACGGGCGATCCTAGGGCAGGCCGCATTCTCGCCACCTGCCCGCCTGTTGAGCCAAACAACACAGTGGCGAACCACCCAACTGTTGTACAAATACCATAATTATACTGACACGCCCATTTACTGGGCGTGACTAGGCAAACCCCCGGTTGCACAGGCCAACAACCGCCCGAAGGACTACTGGGGCGCCGACACGGATTCCTGCACCTCCCATGAGGTTACAGGTTAGGCTCTGAGGTTATGCTCTGGCACCCCTATGTGCCCGCTGACGTCCAGCGTTTGCACCTCTCTTCTTCCGGATCGCCCAGTAACTCCGCCTGCAACGAAAAAGGAACACATTAAATGCTCCCCCCTGCGCCCCCTCAAGCAGACACTCTGGGTTAGAGGAAGGGCGGGAAAAGAGTGTCCCAACAAGGAACTACAACGTCCGGAGCGGCAAAGAGGCCTCCCCAGCGGGGCAGAGGTCAGAAATACTCTCGCCGGCTCCTCCCAGCCGCCCCGGACGTGCATCACCTACACAGTCTCCACCAACCAGGGGAGACTGCCATGGGTGAGGAACTACTATGTCATGTGGGGGCGGGACAGCCCTCCATGACTAGGAGCCCGCCCTCCTAATGGCCACTGCGTGGCCTCGGGCAGGCGCATAGTCACATCAGGGCCACATGAACACCCGCCCCACATGCCCAAACCCGCAAATAACACAAAGACACAAGTATTAGGTTTGGGAAAAAATTGCTGCAGGTTTATTACATACAACATATGTAATGACGGTGGGTTAACTTACGGGCGATCCTAGGGCAGGCCGCATTCTCGCCACCTGCCCGCCTGTTGAGCCAAACAACACAGTGGCGAACCACCCAACTGTTGTACAAATACCATAATTATACTGACACGCCCATTTACTGGGCGTGACTAGGCAAACCCCCGGTTGCACAGGCCAACAACCGCCCGAAGGACTACTGGGGCGCCGACACGGATTCCTGCACCTCCCATGAGGTTACAGGTTAGGCTCTGAGGTTATGCTCTGGCACCCCTATGTGCCCGCTGACGTCCAGCGTTTGCACCTCTCTTCTTCCGGATCGCCCAGTAACTTCGCCACAGCCCAGTGCGGTGGTTCCCGCTGCCGCACGGGCCCCCCACCATTATTACTGCTCTTTACCTGCAACCTACACCTAGAATTGCAACGTCCAGGCAGAGGAGGAACAGGGCAACGCCCATAGGCGTGGGGTGCTACCATCAGGCACCAATAAACCTGTCCTACAACCCCTCAGGGAAACTAAAGGGATAGGAAGGGGCCCCTACTACAGAGGCCCTCAGTAACATGAAATAGGCTGTCCAGCGCGAGCCGCTGGGACACCACCATATCCCTTCCCACAGAGCGTCAGGAAACTGCGCCATGGAGTCACTGATACATCTGAATTACTGTCTTCATAATCCAGCAGGGAGAGTAATTGTGCTCACTGACACTAGGGAATAGGAGGGCACCAGACATACTATAGAACTTGGACGAGTCCCAGTTAAGGGATAATCCGGGTCCACAGGCCAAACAGCCGGCATCCCCTGCCCTCTAGGTTTTAGGCCGGAAGCGGCTTCAGACATACCGTTAAGTTAGCTAGACTGAAGGCCGACTTGGGTTTTGGGCTGGTAAGCAGCTTCGGCCATGATACCATTAAATTAACTAGTCTGTAAGCCACCTTACGACCACCTCCCGGGGAGAACTGCGCCTGGAACGGCGAGCCCCCTAAGCTCCTGACCTGCGCAGGGACATGCCTGGAGAAATAAAAAACCACTCAGGCACCCATTGGCATAACCCCCCGGGTGCAATCCCTCTACCGCCATAGTGATGACTATCCCAGGCAAGAGACCCAGAGATGGAGGGCCCCCCGTGCAGAGCATCCCTCCCAATATGCAAGCGCTGCACAAAATTCCACTAAACTGCAAGATTGCGCTAGAGCAACTAATCCCCTACAGGATACAGAAGTCTATTGCAGTATGGAAATGCATATATTGGAATAACTAGCGACGTGGTCTTACAAGAGAAAACAGAAAAAACCACGGGGACAGCCGACAACACATGCCCCCCAGTCCGGCCTGCCGGCTGCCAGTCTATCCTACCACAGGGATAGTTCGTCCTTAAGTTAACTAGGACCCCCCCCATAGGGATAGAGAACTGACACCGGGGGGGGGCACCGGGAAGATACCAGATAGAACATTCTCTAAAGGACTTCTAGGGACCCACCTCAATGATTAATGACAGTCCGGGCTCGGGCTGTGGAGCCACAGATGTTCTCCTTATACCTGAATTGATTGTTACACTGAGGCTGCAGACCGCGGGTGGGCTGCCAACAGGTACCCGAGCCTAAGATGAAAGATAGACAGCAGGACCAATGGAAGGAGGGAAATGACTAATGACATACGACCTTCCCTATTCATGGTAGGGCAACACATGTGCTGTTATCAGGAGTGTACAGGTAGTATTTCTCAATTTTACGTGTTTGCCATTATTGCAGTGCTCTCTATGTACCTGTGTGTGGTACTCTTGGTTGCCAGCCACGCCACTTCTCTGAACGCACTGTTTGCTATTTCACACGTGTTTATCTTTGCACTTACTTTCTCACGTGTTTATCTTGCACTTACACCAGCGCTATCAATGCCAACGTCCCGTATGTTCTTATGTATGAATACCCTAGTTAGGATGCAACCCTAAGCAATACGCATTCAGCTTCTGCCCAGAAGAAGCCCATGAATAGCCACGCCAATCAACATCACCTGGCCTACTTGAACATGTCTAACAGGGACAAAATAGTTGGGAAAAGGTTTCTCCTCAATGAGTTATCATAGGGGGAAGAGTCCTTAATGTGGATCCATACAGAAACCTCTGGTGTACCGCAGCACTAAACCTGGTGAATATTACCGCAGATTAGATAAGAGAGAGGAGGAAACTTCGTACCCACCCAATATGTGCTAAGTATAGTCTGGGTAGCTGGGTCATCCCAGGAGGAGAATACCGGGCCCGCCAAGGCAGGTCCCTATGGCATCGGCTTACTTAACACGAACGCTCACTTGTGTAACATAAAACTTAACTCCGACACAGGGGAGATTACTCCAATCCGCATACTACCACGTGCAGGATGCTATGCGAGACATTTTATACTGTGAGGTAAATATGAGTGACAATTCAATAGCTTGAAGTAACGCTTTCTCGTGAAGGGGAGGAGAAAGCAGTTGCTCCACAAGGGCTCGTAATTCTCGGCACATATGACTAGAGCCCTAGCGCATACACTGTTTGCAGGCCTGTATATACACACCTCCTTCGCACACCCACAATATTTATTGTAAATGGAAACAATTACCCCCCCAGTATTTTGCATAATAGCAAGCCTCCTGTTAACTTGGGGTGAATGCGGGGACCTATAGATAGCTGACCGAGTTTTGAGACTAAATATGAGTGGCATAACCAGAATTTACAAGGGGCAAAATCAGTCATGAAACCTCTATTACTAGTACGAATGAGCAGGTCATACTTGGGTCTCTTCTGGAACTCATGCTAAAAACCCAAAATGAAAGATCCAATACAACGATGGACAGAAAGCGGGCGGGGACATCATGCCCTTATCGTGCCTGCATCATGCCTCGAAAAGACAGCGCAAGTGCTGCCTAGGAGGGACCGAAGGCCTATACACTGTATGTATAAAAACGAAGTATAACGAACTGTTGATCTGCAGGAAACAGAGCTTCAATTTGCTAATCACAAGGAAGAAAGGTCAGTAATATGCGCACTAAAATACTATATTGGACAGTACTCCAACACACCGGATAACAAATTTTTGGTAGACACACCAAATGCAAGCAAACAATATAGCTTTGCGTAAGTCACAGATTGGATTAGGGTACTGAACAAGGGAGGTGTAACCACAGTAAGATCCTAAAGTTGAACAGGCCACCTATCTACTATAGTTCCCTTTCTATCAAATAATTAGGTTGTGTGATACATGAGATTAGACCTCTGCCAGAACTTATCGTTGCCTGATAGGGAATCAGTTGGACTCTACAGATACTGCGAACCCTGGCACCGGGGGTCTTATGCCGTGAGCAGCAATACCCCAGTAGGTACCCACTCTACTGGGTATCTACTGGGAAGATGACTACCTACAATGCTGGTCTATAGCATAGCAGAGAGTACATGGCTACATTAGTGTATGGTTTAGCTATAACATCAAGCTATACAAACCCGATACCTATACGATATGACGACCAGTGTCACTTACCAATTGCAGAATTTACAAATGTGCAGGTCCAGCTTGGACCTTTACGGCAACTCATGCTAAAACCCATACATGCAAGATCCAACTAACAGAAAAAGATGGGCAGAAAGCGGGCGCAAGTGCTGCCTAGGAAAGACCTGAAACATCCACTGCTATGTATAAAACAAAGTACAACCATCTGATGATCTGCGGGAAACATGGCTTCAGATTTGCTAGTCTCAAAAGGAAAAGAAATGTTATAGTAGTATGCGAAATAAGAGACTATTTTGGACATTGATCTACCACACCAAATACAATGCTTTTTTGTAGTCACCACAAATACAAGCAAACAATACAGCTTTGAGCAACTTCAATGAACGGATACAAACAGTGAACAGGTAGGTTTTAGCTACAGCGAGTTCTAATGACAAACAGGCCACATATCCACTATAAGCTCCCTTCTTACATTAATAGGGTCGCGTGCTATATCTAATTTGGACCTCCGGGAGAGCTTGTCGTAGCCTGATAGGGTATCATTTGGACGCTACTGGTGGTGCGAACTCGGGGACCAGGGAGACTTATGCCGGGAGCAGCAATACCAGGTGGGCAGATCGCTCCCATCACCGAATATTCCCTGGGCAGCTTTTTCTAGCAAAACCTGGCATCCGTGTGTTCCTATTACCTAAGAGGGTAGGTGTAATTTGACGGAAGCACACAACTTGCCTCGCGCGCACACACACTACTTGAAATATAAAGGTACCCGAGCATGAAGGACAGCGCCGACAGGACCCCATGCTTCCTAACAGCGTTAAGGGGCATGGACGCTAACAGGAAGCCTGACATTGCTGTCCATCTTGGATGCAGTAAAAATGAATGTGTGCTTGGAGAGCAAAGTGTATTAGCGATTTCTATAACTGTTATAATAACACTATTTGATATGCCTCGAAAGCGAAACATAGACCCAACTAACAACACATATTTACCAGCCCCAAAATCAATGCATTGCGTCCTATACCAAAGTCAATCTTACTCCAAACCGCGGCTATCTGCAAGCAGTAAGATGTATATAAAACAAATTACTATGGGACATGTATATAATCGCGTGCAAAATGACAAATAAAACAGTCCAGTGGAGTGCGGATAATCCCTCGCAAAATCAAATTCTGAGGGAATAGCTCTTTCTGTAACTAAATTATTTATAGCGGCCACGGTACTATCAGACTGTTGATGAAATAACATTATATAACATTCAAGCAGCTTCTGGGCAACACGTTTAAGTTACATGTCGGTGCCTGGGGCAACCCATGAGGGGCACTGCGGCTTACGTCACTCTGAAATACAAGAACCCCCTAGCCCAGGATGCGAACACAGGAAACCCTTTTGCTGCTTTGAACCTCGTGTTTCGATCAGCGGACACGGCCGTTTCGGGAAGTGTCGAAATGCATACAGAACGAGGAACATGGATTCTGACAATGGTAGGAACCGTAACTAAATAAATAAGAAGTCTGAATCAGAGTGCACCGGAGTATCGCGGCACCGAGATCAGGAAAAGACAGTCGCTTTTGCATAATCTGGGAGGCAGCTAAATGTAACATCTCTAATAAATCAAGGACACCATGGCGACTAGCCATAAGGAGGTCGCTTAAAGGACATGAAAGCACGAAGGGGTCGATACCCGTGTCCACATTTAAATACTGCTAGCCCTACATCACATCCGCACTAAAGATAGGAATGCCGACCCTGAGGGGGGGGGCATTCCCCACAGCCCTACCAGCAACCTCGAGCACCCTACTGATAATTAGTGGCCTGGCAGAACAGGGGAGAGACCCTTCGCGCCGACATGTGATATATATACCTTTTTCTATGTCAACCCTAGGCTCCGAGGACAGTAGCCCTGGCAGCTGCCCCACGTCTATCCACAAACATAGACAGTAGTGACGTCCTGCACACACGGAAGCTCACGAGGAAGCTAGACTACGGGCTAGCCACGTACAATGTAGGATTTCCACCGCTTGGTGGCGCAATCCGATGCTAACCACGAAGCTTGCAAATGTGAAAATATGAGAATCAATACTCTACACATAGACAGCGACCACAGCTACAGATATAAGACCATGGATTTCGAAATATATGAAACAAATCCTTGAGAGCAGATTCCAGTAAGCAAACCATTACTTAATATTCCAGTACCTGGAATGGTCCCATGGGGGCAACCCTGGAATCCACTTGACTGGGCTATGCATGGCCAATTTACAGAGCAAGTACGAGCAACTTGATGTTTGCGCAGACTTGCACTCCAATGACCTGTTACATACAGTGGGGCTTATTCACAAGTCCCTTGCGCCGCCGGTGCGCCACTTTTTCACATGTTAAAAGTGGCGCACCTGCAGTGCAAGGGGCTTGTGAATGAGCCCCAGTATATTTTAAAATGGCCAGTTTGTATACCTGACCCCTGACCTCAGATACACACACAGCTCCTGACCTTTATGTAGCCCTCTTTAGACCTTTATATCCACCCGGATACCAGCGGCGAGGGGTAGGTGCCAAGAATCAGCACAGGGATGTCCAACCAAATGGTGGATGAGTTTAACCTGATGCTTTACCCGCTGGATACTGTTGTTACCTGAACACTACACTGATTAGGCAGTTGCAACTTAACACAGTTACCTCTACGGAAAAAGGATAACACATATTCACCCCCTTTTTTCTGTTAGGAAATGCACTAGGTTGTACACATGACAAATACACTAGTGATAACACATTCATGTAGACAGTGAACATCCTAGATACTTGCTATAGTAGTTCCATTGGTCCTGAAGAATCGCTAGTTAATAGACACAAGCGAGAAACGTGTCGACCGAACAATAGCACCATCTGGAAGGATACTCGCCACTGGAAGCATAACGTTCCAGCGAGTACCATTCAGACTTAATTTTAATTAGAGTAGCGGGCCACCAGAATGAACTGTTCCTTGGTACCCCTAGCTTCATTTTGACCCACACCTGTATGTCTACATTTTTTTTGGCCCCACACCCGCACTTCATCTATACGGCAGTTGGAAAAAGATCTCCGCTAAAGAGCCCCTCTTTGAGGTGTCGCCCGTTGGGTATTGCACCGCCGACCCAACGAGGAGCAGGCCCAAATGATGAAGCATGACACCTGCAAAGGTGTGTGAGGGCATTACATCCAATTAAATGGATGCCCAAGGGTAGATCTTTAATACCCTCCAACATCCTTCACATCACGTGACCCGTATTTACTTCTTAACCCAGGAACGGCCCAGCACCTTTTTGTATTCACTACAAGATTTGGAACACTGAATTTAACCTCATGCGCGCTAGCGGAATTCCGCTCGCACGCTGAGATTTTTTAAATCGCATGTTACGTGACAAGCTAGGCTCGTCATCAGCGTGCGAGGAGGCTACGCCATGACGAGCCCAGCTCGTCATCAGCGTGGAAGGGGTTAAGTAAATATGGCCTTAATGCACAGGCAGGTGGTTTCCTCAAAGCTCTGGTGACTGGTAGATTGGTGACACAAGTGTGTTTATTTTTCCCTCTTTCCATATTCCTTCCCACTATTCAATCTTTATTGTACCTTCACTTATACTGTGGCTGTCTGAAAAGCCGTCAATAAGTGTCCCTGACAACGATATCCATGCTTGCCTACAAGTTTGATCAAATACAACCATCTAATCTTCTGAATCTTCTCACTGTTTCTTAGTCTTTGACGCTGTGACTTGATGCTTGCTGTGGCTTTACTACAGGATTGATCACACTCACTAATACACAACAAGCATTGGCATCGCTTTTGGGACCTTATATGTGTTTAGCCATGCAACACTCGATGTTGTTGCACAAGGATATTGTGCTGCATTACTAAATACTTATAAGGTCCCAAAAGCAAGACCTATTGGCTATGCCAATGCTTGTTTTACTTTAAATTTATGTGGTACACTCCTGCTAGTGGACCCAGGCTAGGTAACAAAGCAACACGTGCTGCTTTTCCACTTGAGGGAGAATATAATGGCTTCCACTGTCAGCTGTTTTGGTGGCAAAAAAATCACAGAAAAAGCATTGGATACAAATTAAATGACTGGACGATACTGGTTTATTTTATTTCATGCTATTCAATGCCCGAAAAACTTGCTTGGCAGAGCTTCCTTTTTTTGTTGTTTTTCATATAGCGCCAACTCGACCCGAAGGTATTAAAGCGCTTCACATGAGCACCAGTTGCACTGCAGATGGACACGTACATTTTTTTCAGACACTAAGGGCATCATTAGGATGGCGGGCGGACTTTGTCCGCCCACCCTGCTCACGGTAAAAGGGACCGCCCGCCATAAGGGCGGGGGTCCCGTAGGTGCAATTAGGATGTGCCCGCCACACTGGCGGACGCATCCTGCATTCCTGTCATTGTGGCGGGCGGTGCACTCAGCACCGCCCCCGCCACAATGCCAGGAAGGCACGTTGTGCACTTCCATGCACAACATGGCAGGCCAAACACAAAAACCGCTGCCGTCACGGAAAGGCTCCCTCCCGCCTGCATCCTGATATGGATGGCAGTGTCTAGCAGACACCGCCACCATATGAAACCCTTTTCTGCCCGGTCAACTCATTGACTGGGCGGGAAAGTGGCAGATGGTCTTCCCGTCCGCTGCGGTCCGCCCATCCATTCTAATATGGCGGGGGAAATGGGTGGCGGGCGGCTAGGATGTAGGGCGGATCGCCACCACCATGCGGGTGGTGGCGATCCGCCCTACATCCTAATGGGCCCCTTAAAGTGATGTTCCCCGAATCACAGGGTGTTTGAGCCTCCCACCAGACTCGAACCTGGCTTCCCAGCTTCAAAGACAGCAGCTCTAGCCGTTAGGCCACATCCTCTTTATTATTACTGTAACTTTCCTTCACCTTAGCTAAGACATTTTACACTCGCTACATTTACTCGCCGGGTTTCACATCGAGGGTGCGGGGTTGCTAGCCAACGTGTCCCTGCTGTTCTCTTTTCCTTTTCATGCTTTGTGCACTAGGGCCAACGGGGCCCCCTCCGGGGTTCCCATGGCCTTCCCAGGCTCCTCCCCGCTGCAGCGGCATCTGGACTTCTCACTTGTGAAGGACCCTGCCGAGGGCTTCACTTGTAATTGGCCTCGGGAGCCCAGGGATTTCCTGGTGGCTTGGCGAGTGCCCGGAGCCCCGGGCCCGTGGCGCGGTGGTTGCCAGGGTGACGGGATGCCTCGGTGGCCCTCGCTGTGCTTCTCATGCCCGCTCGCTTCCTCTCGCCCGGTGGGCTGGCAGCGACACTGAAGCCTCCTTCCTTGTGAGTCACACGGGGCCTGCAGGTGGGAGCCAGGCCTGGCATGAACAGAGAGACAGCAGCGTCCGGGCGGTGGGTAATTTGTTACAGCGCAAACCCTGCTCGACAAAGACACCGAGAGCTGCACATAGTCACATCAGGGCCACATGAACACCCGCCCCACATGCCCAAACCCGCAAATAACACAAAGACACAAGTATTAGGTTTGGGAAAAAATTGCTGCAGGTTTATTACATACAACATATGTAATGACGGTGGGTTAACTTACGGGCGATCCTAGGGCAGGCCGCATTCTCGCCACCTGCCCGCCTGTTGAGCCAAACAACACAGTGGCGAACCACCCAACTGTTGTACAAATACCATAATTATACTGACACGCCCATTTACTGGGCGTGACTAGGCAAACCCCCGGTTGCACAGGCCAACAACCGCCCGAAGGACTACTGGGGCGCCGACACGGATTCCTGCACCTCCCATGAGGTTACAGGTTAGGCTCTGAGGTTATGCTCTGGCACCCCTATGTGCCCGCTGACGTCCAGCGTTTGCACCTCTCTTCTTCCGGATCGCCCAGTAACTCCGCCTGCAACGAAAAAGGAACACATTAAATGCTCCCCCCTGCGCCCCCTCAAGCAGACACTCTGGGTTAGAGGAAGGGCGGGAAAAGAGTGTCCCAACAAGGAACTACAACGTCCGGAGCGGCAAAGAGGCCTCCCCAGCGGGGCAGAGGTCAGAAATACTCTCGCCGGCTCCTCCCAGCCGCCCCGGACGTGCATCACCTACACAGTCTCCACCAACCAGGGGAGACTGCCATGGGTGAGGAACTACTATGTCATGTGGGGGCGGGACAGCCCTCCATGACTAGGAGCCCGCCCTCCTAATGGCCACTGCGTGGCCTCGGGCAGGCGCATAGTCACATCAGGGCCACATGAACACCCGCCCCACATGCCCAAACCCGCAAATAACACAAAGACACAAGTATTAGGTTTGGGAAAAAATTGCTGCAGGTTTATTACATACAACATATGTAATGACGGTGGGTTAACTTACGGGCGATCCTAGGGCAGGCCGCATTCTCGCCACCTGCCCGCCTGTTGAGCCAAACAACACAGTGGCGAACCACCCAACTGTTGTACAAATACCATAATTATACTGACACGCCCATTTACTGGGCGTGACTAGGCAAACCCCCGGTTGCACAGGCCAACAACCGCCCGAAGGACTACTGGGGCGCCGACACGGATTCCTGCACCTCCCATGAGGTTACAGGTTAGGCTCTGAGGTTATGCTCTGGCACCCCTATGTGCCCGCTGACGTCCAGCGTTTGCACCTCTCTTCTTCCGGATCGCCCAGTAACTCCGCCACAGCCCAGTGCGGTGGTTCCCGCTGCCGCACGGGCCCCCCACCATTATTACTGCTCTTTACCTGCAACCTACACCTAGAATTGCAACGTCCAGGCAGAGGAGGAACAGGGCAACGCCCATAGGCGTGGGGTGCTACCATCAGGCACCAATAAACCTGTCCTACAACCCCTCAGGGAAACTAAAGGGATAGGAAGGGGCCCCTACTACAGAGGCCCTCAGTAACATGAAATAGGCTGTCCAGCGCGAGCCGCTGGGACACCACCATATCCCTTCCCACAGAGCGTCAGGAAACTGCGCCATGGAGTCACTGATACATCTGAATTACTGTCTTCATAATCCAGCAGGGAGAGTAATTGTGCTCACTGACACTAGGGAATAGGAGGGCACCAGACATACTATAGAACTTGGACGAGTCCCAGTTAAGGGATAATCCGGGTCCACAGGCCAAACAGCCGGCATCCCCTGCCCTCTAGGTTTTAGGCCGGAAGCGGCTTCAGACATACCGTTAAGTTAGCTAGACTGAAGGCCGACTTGGGTTTTGGGCTGGTAAGCAGCTTCGGCCATGATACCATTAAATTAACTAGTCTGTAAGCCACCTTACGACCACCTCCCGGGGAGAACTGCGCCTGGAACGGCGAGCCCCCTAAGCTCCTGACCTGCGCAGGGACATGCCTGGAGAAATAAAAAACCACTCAGGCACCCATTGGCATAACCCCCCGGGTGCAATCCCTCTACCGCCATAGTGATGACTATCCCAGGCAAGAGACCCAGAGATGGAGGGCCCCCCGTGCAGAGCATCCCTCCCAATATGCAAGCGCTGCACAAAATTCCACTAAACTGCAAGATTGCGCTAGAGCAACTAATCCCCTACAGGATACAGAAGTCTATTGCAGTATGGAAATGCATATATTGGAATAACTAGCGACGTGGTCTTACAAGAGAAAACAGAAAAAACCACGGGGACAGCCGACAACACATGCCCCCCAGTCCGGCCTGCCGGCTGCCAGTCTATCCTACCACAGGGATAGTTCGTCCTTAAGTTAACTAGGACCCCCCCCATAGGGATAGAGAACTGACACCGGGGGGGGGCACCGGGAAGATACCAGATAGAACATTCTCTAAAGGACTTCTAGGGACCCACCTCAATGATTAATGACAGTCCGGGCTCGGGCTGTGGAGCCACAGATGTTCTCCTTATACCTGAATTGATTGTTACACTGAGGCTGCAGACCGCGGGTGGGCTGCCAACAGGTACCCGAGCCTAAGATGAAAGATAGACAGCAGGACCAATGGAAGGAGGGAAATGACTAATGACATACGACCTTCCCTATTCATGGTAGGGCAACACATGTGCTGTTATCAGGAGTGTACAGGTAGTATTTCTCAATTTTACGTGTTTGCCATTATTGCATTGCTCTCTATGTACCTGTGTGTGGTACTCTTGGTTGCCAGCCACGCCACTTCTCTGAACGCACTGTTTGCTATTTCACACGTGTTTATCTTTGCACTTACTTTCTCACGTGTTTATCTTGCACTTACACCAGCGCTATCAATGCCAACGTCCCGTATGTTCTTATGTATGAATACCCTAGTTAGGATGCAACCCTAAGCAATACGCATTCAGCTTCTGCCCAGAAGAAGCCCATGAATAGCCACGCCAATCAACATCACCTGGCCTACTTGAACATGTCTAACAGGGACAAAATAGTTGGGAAAAGGTTTCTCCTCAATGAGTTATCATAGGGGGAAGAGTCCTTAATGTGGATCCATACAGAAACCTCTGGTGTACCGCAGCACTAAACCTGGTGAATATTACCGCAGATTAGATAAGAGAGAGGAGGAAACTTCGTACCCACCCAATATGTGCTAAGTATAGTCTGGGTAGCTGGGTCATCCCAGGAGGAGAATACCGGGCCCGCCAAGGCAGGTCCCTATGGCATCGGCTTACTTAACACGAACGCTCACTTGTGTAACATAAAACTTAACTCCGACACAGGGGAGATTACTCCAATCCGCATACTACCACGTGCAGGATGCTATGCGAGACATTTTATACTGTGAGGTAAATATGAGTGACAATTCAATAGCTTGAAGTAACGCTTTCTCGTGAAGGGGAGGAGAAAGCAGTTGCTCCACAAGGGCTCGTAATTCTCGGCACATATGACTAGAGCCCTAGCGCATACACTGTTTGCAGGCCTGTATATACACACCTCCTTCGCACACCCACAATATTTATTGTAAATGGAAACAATTACCCCCCCAGTATTTTGCATAATAGCAAGCCTCCTGTTAACTTGGGGTGAATGCGGGGACCTATAGATAGCTGACCGAGTTTTGAGACTAAATATGAGTGGCATAACCAGAATTTACAAGGGGCAAAATCAGTCATGAAACCTCTATTACTAGTACGAATGAGCAGGTCATACTTGGGTCTCTTCTGGAACTCATGCTAAAAACCCAAAATGAAAGATCCAATACAACGATGGACAGAAAGCGGGCGGGGACATCATGCCCTTATCGTGCCTGCATCATGCCTCGAAAAGACAGCGCAAGTGCTGCCTAGGAGGGACCGAAGGCCTATACACTGTATGTATAAAAACGAAGTATAACGAACTGTTGATCTGCAGGAAACAGAGCTTCAATTTGCTAATCACAAGGAAGAAAGGTCAGTAATATGCGCACTAAAATACTATATTGGACAGTACTCCAACACACCGGATAACAAATTTTTGGTAGACACACCAAATGCAAGCAAACAATATAGCTTTGCGTAAGTCACAGATTGGATTAGGGTACTGAACAAGGGAGGTGTAACCACAGTAAGATCCTAAAGTTGAACAGGCCACCTATCTACTATAGTTCCCTTTCTATCAAATAATTAGGTTGTGTGATACATGAGATTAGACCTCTGCCAGAACTTATCGTTGCCTGATAGGGAATCAGTTGGACTCTACAGATACTGCGAACCCTGGCACCGGGGGTCTTATGCCGTGAGCAGCAATACCCCAGTAGGTACCCACTCTACTGGGTATCTACTGGGAAGATGACTACCTACAATGCTGGTCTATAGCATAGCAGAGAGTACATGGCTACATTAGTGTATGGTTTAGCTATAACATCAAGCTATACAAACCCGATACCTATACGATATGACGACCAGTGTCACTTACCAATTGCAGAATTTACAAATGTGCAGGTCCAGCTTGGACCTTTACGGCAACTCATGCTAAAACCCATACATGCAAGATCCAACTAACAGAAAAAGATGGGCAGAAAGCGGGCGCAAGTGCTGCCTAGGAAAGACCTGAAACATCCACTGCTATGTATAAAACAAAGTACAACCATCTGATGATCTGCGGGAAACATGGCTTCAGATTTGCTAGTCTCAAAAGGAAAAGAAATGTTATAGTAGTATGCGAAATAAGAGACTATTTTGGACATTGATCTACCACACCAAATACAATGCTTTTTTGTAGTCACCACAAATACAAGCAAACAATACAGCTTTGAGCAACTTCAATGAACGGATACAAACAGTGAACAGGTAGGTTTTAGCTACAGCGAGTTCTAATGACAAACAGGCCACATATCCACTATAAGCTCCCTTCTTACATTAATAGGGTCGCGTGCTATATCTAATTTGGACCTCCGGGAGAGCTTGTCGTAGCCTGATAGGGTATCATTTGGACGCTACTGGTGGTGCGAACTCGGGGACCAGGGAGACTTATGCCGGGAGCAGCAATACCAGGTGGGCAGATCGCTCCCATCACCGAATATTCCCTGGGCAGCTTTTTCTAGCAAAACCTGGCATCCGTGTGTTCCTATTACCTAAGAGGGTAGGTGTAATTTGACGGAAGCACACAACTTGCCTCGCGCGCACACACACTACTTGAAATATAAAGGTACCCGAGCATGAAGGACAGCGCCGACAGGACCCCATGCTTCCTAACAGCGTTAAGGGGCATGGACGCTAACAGGAAGCCTGACATTGCTGTCCATCTTGGATGCAGTAAAAATGAATGTGTGCTTGGAGAGCAAAGTGTATTAGCGATTTCTATAACTGTTATAATAACACTATTTGATATGCCTCGAAAGCGAAACATAGACCCAACTAACAACACATATTTACCAGCCCCAAAATCAATGCATTGCGTCCTATACCAAAGTCAATCTTACTCCAAACCGCGGCTATCTGCAAGCAGTAAGATGTATATAAAACAAATTACTATGGGTCATGTATATAATCGCGTGCAAAATGACAAATAAAACAGTCCAGTGGAGTGCGGATAATCCCTCGCAAAATCAAATTCTGAGGGAATAGCTCTTTCTGTAACTAAATTATTTATAGCGGCCACGGTACTATCAGACTGTTGATGAAATAACATTATATAACATTCAAGCAGCTTCTGGGCAACACGTTTAAGTTACATGTCGGTGCCTGGGGCAACCCATGAGGGGCACTGCGGCTTACGTCACTCTGAAATACAAGAACCCCCTAGCCCAGGATGCGAACACAGGAAACCCTTTTGCTGCTTTGAACCTCGTGTTTCGATCAGCGGACACGGCCGTTTCGGGAAGTGTCGAAATGCATACAGAACGAGGAACATGGATTCTGACAATGGTAGGAACCGTAACTAAATAAATAAGAAGTCTGAATCAGAGTGCACCGGAGTATCGCGGCACCGAGATCAGGAAAAGACAGTCGCTTTTGCATAATCTGGGAGGCAGCTAAATGTAACATCTCTAATAAATCAAGGACACCATGGCGACTAGCCATAAGGAGGTCGCTTAAAGGACATGAAAGCACGAAGGGGTCGATACCCGTGTCCACATTTAAATACTGCTAGCCCTACATCACATCCGCACTAAAGATAGGAATGCCGACCCTGAGGGGGGGGGGGCATTCCCCACAGCCCTACCAGCAACCTCGAGCACCCTACTGATAATTAGTGGCCTGGCAGAACAGGGGAGAGACCCTTCGCGCCGACATGTGATATATATACCTTTTTCTATGTCAACCCTAGGCTCCGAGGACAGTAGCCCTGGCAGCTGCCCCACGTCTATCCACAAACATAGACAGTAGTGACGTCCTGCACACACGGAAGCTCACGAGGAAGCTAGACTACGGGCTAGCCACGTACAATGTAGGATTTCCACCGCTTGGTGGCGCAATCCGATGCTAACCACGAAGCTTGCAAATGAATCGATCTGCCCTTACAATAATATTTTCGCTCTCCAGGGAAAGTACGCAACAAACTTCAGAATACTACTGACGAGGGCATATTACGAGCGTGGAGGCCGGAATCAGTGCCAGGAAACGCTGTGTTGGGTGGAATCCCAAGCATGTCACTAACAACGTCCTAACTGGAGCCGAAACACAAGCATCACAATATAGGGCCGACCACCGCGGCGGGATCTCGGAGCAGTGGCGGGCCCCCCTTGCGGATACTGTCTGCCGCCTGATGAATTAAGTTCAGCCCTACACCATTTCTACCTGCTAATAAACCTTTGTTCGGGCATCAACAGTGTAACATTAGACAAATCCCCCTAAATACAGCCTGCACAGTGTGAACCTTATAATGAGCGCTAAGCTGACGCAACTGTGTAACATGAAACAAATCCCCCGAAATACTGCATGAAGAGTATGAACCTTACGGAGTGCTTAAGCTGCCTCAACTGTGTACATTTAGACAAATCCCCCTAAATACAGCCTGAACAATGAACCTTATCGGGGTGCTAACTTGCCACCGCAACATTTAGTAGAAAGCACATGAGGGGGGGGGGGGGCGCAATGCGACAGCGTAGCCAAACGAGGATCGCCGAATATAAGCATTTGCCCGCACTATTCACAAACAAAGTGCACGGCGATACACCGCGCTTGCAAGGATATCCAGTCTGAATTCGAAGCTAACGACCACCGACTGAAGGCTTAAGAAGCCGCGGCCCTAGACGGAAACGGCCACCGGGCCCTAAAAGAGGTTGTACCGGCATACTAAACATTTGCACCGCATACTAACTAACCCTAACTCAGGCCATAACCACCGGAGGGGCACCACAGTCAAAAGATACTCTGCCCAGGGGAGCGTCCCACACGCCTGCCCTCCAGGGCAGTAGGCCCGCCGCCAGGCACGTGGACGCCGCACCGGGGATAGGGAGGCAAGTTCGCGGGCCAGGGCAAGGATCATGGCTGGGAACACCCCACCCACTATGGTGATTGCCGAGCAAACACGCCGCAAAACTCACGTGGCACAATGCAGCTTGGACATCCTGGCGCCCCCCATTCCAGCGAACAAAACGGGCGAAGCCGCCGAATGAAAACCGCTCAGGACCGGCCGGACCCCGGCGATAACCCCCCACCTCCACAGCGGCCCATAGATAAGCGGGCCGCCTCGCCTTGCTCGAGCATCCCAGAGAGGGGGTAGGCGGAGGGGGGTGGGGAGGCACCGCCCGTAGGCCTTCATCCAAAGGTCCTAGGTGTATCCCGCAACAAACAACGCCGGGCAAGACTCACCGCACCGGAAGATGCCAACGAACACGACGCCAGACCATCGAGATGCCCCCTTGGGGCATCAGCACTGAAAGGAGACCTCAGCAGCGACAGGAAATAGAGAGTCCCCCGCGAGGACACTACCACGCGTCGAGGGTATCCCAAAAGAGTGTCCCAACAAGGAACTACAACGTCCGGAGCGGCAAAGAGGCCTCCCCAGCGGGGCAGAGGTCAGAAATACTCTCGCCGGCTCCTCCCAGCCGCCCCGGACGTGCATCACCTACACAGTCTCCACCAACCAGGGGAGACTGCCATGGGTGAGGAACTACTATGTCATGTGGGGGCGGGACAGCCCTCCATGACTAGGAGCCCGCCCTCCTAATGGCCACTGCGTGGCCTCGGGCAGGCGCAAAGAACATTACATTATTACTGTAACAGAGCATCAGGGACACGAGGTGCTGTACGAAGAACAGGGCGGCTCTTGGGTCCAGATGAGACCACATTACAGATGCGGTGATGTGATGTGGAAGGGAGAGGTGTGGGCGCAGAGAGACGGGGCAGTCCTGGAGCGCGCACTGTCCGGCTGTGGCCTCGCGCAATTTTATAATGTGTGGGCCGTGAAGCACCCTGACTCGTGTCTGTGTTGTGGAATGTGTGGAGTGCTGTAAGTCTGTCTGTCTGTCTGTCTGGTGTGAAGAATCCTGACCAGTGTCTGTACTGTGGAATGTGTGGAGTGCTGTAAGTCTGTCTGTCTGATGTGAAGCACCCTGACACGTGTCTGTATTGTAGAATGTGTCTGTAGGGCTGTAAGTCTGTCTGTCTGTCTGCTGTGAAGCATCCTGATTCCTGACCCATATTTGTATTGTGGAATGTGTCTGTAGGGCTGTAAGTCTGTCTGTCTGATGTGAAGCACCCTGACTCGTGCCTGCGGGGTCTTGAGTCCTAAAATGTCCATGGACTCGACAATTCTCGCTCCGGTGCCTACTCGATTCACGGGTTCACACTCTGCGACTCTGGGCAATAGCTTGCTTAATCTCCACGACGGCCCCTCACGGCGGGATGCTGGCTTTCACCTTGCGGATACCCTGCCGGGGTTATCTCACAGGGGAATACCAGGACGGGCTCCCTAAGCAAGCGCTTAGAAACCGCTCGGTGATTTGCGCTATATAAATTCCTGTACATTAATATTTACATGTATTGTGGAATGTGTCTGCGGTGCTGTAAGTCTGTCTGTCTGATGTGAAGCTCTCTGACAGGTGTCTGTATTGTGGAATGCGTCTGCGGTGCTGTAAGTCTGTCTGTCTGATGTGAAGCTCGCTGACAGGTGTCTGTAAGTCTGTCTGTCTGATGTGAAGCTCGCTGACAGGTGTCTGTATTGTGGAATGTGTCTGTAGGGCTGTAAGTCTGTCTGTCTGATGTGAAGCTCTCTGACAGGTGTCTGTATTGTGGAATGCGTCTGCGGTGCTGTAAGTCTGTCTGTCTGATGCCTATGGGAGGGTTAGGGCTGAGGCGCACTGAGAGCCTGGGCACGAATGATCGGCAGTGCACTGTCAGCCAGCCTGCCTCACATCTGGATGGAGCTGTGGGTCTGTGGTTCAGTGTGGGGCAGACGGTCTGTGGGGTGGCTGGGCCTGTGCTACACTCCGAGCTAGCTTGTCTGATAAGGGAAGTGGACTTCGTGTACACTCTGAACCTGCCTCTCGGATCTTTGTAGGTAGGGGCGGCTTGTGCATGAGTGCGTTGGGCTCTGCCTCATCTATTTTCCCTCCGCCAGGACAAGGGTCTGAAGTTGTGCAGTGCTGCCCCACAGCTCTAGAACCGGAGAGTGAATAAGGAAAAAGCAGAAACTGCCCATGTCTCATAGGGCGACAGGCCGCACTGAAGCCACTGTTAAAGAGATGGTGCCTATAATGGTGCCCCGCAGCCCTCCCGCTGGGCCCAGTGTCCCACTAACAGTCAGATTGGCACCGCTCGGCCTTTAAAGCAGCCACTCGGCACACAGGCCCTGCACTGTCCTGCGCACTGCCTGGGGGATGCTGAGCCTGCCCTGCAGCTGAAACCGGGATTGGGAGCTGAGCCGAGGCTTGCAAGGGAGTTGTGAGGTATCCTGAATGGGAAACATCCTCAACAACGAAGTTTGAATAACCAATGACCTGAAGCACGAATTCCGAACAATGACCAATCCGTTAACCACGACATCCTTAACAACGACGGGGCAGATTTACAACTTCGGGCGCATCTCTGTAAATCAGCAGGCTGCGCCAGAACAGATGGGTCACGTTATCCCACCCTTGCGCCACCACGGATGCGTCACATTTACAATGCGGCGCACCATGGTGCAAGGAGGGGCAGATGAGTGACGCATCTTGTGGCGTACAGGCGGCGCATTGCTAGAGTAGCGTCGCAAGCGCGATGCAACTCCTGCAATACACAGGGGCTGCCTATACTTAACGTGGTGCGTCACTCCTTACTCCTGCTTCAAGCAGGCGTAAGGATTTGACGCAGCAGCATCGCAAAACTGACTCAGTGAAATCTTGTAGATTTCACTGCATCAGTTTTATGGGGCTTTCCTGCAAGGGAACGCCCACCTTGCGACAGAACGCCCACATGAAACCTGACCCAGGTTTCATGTGACGCAGGGCTTTACAACGTGACGCATCTGCTTACTTTCTGAAGTCTTCAGTGGACCTTTTAAAGTTAGTAAGAACAACTTTTTACCTTGACTGACCATCCGTGCGCTATAGAAACAGAAAACCACTCTCTGGACTCTGAAGATTGCGGGGCTGCAGTCTGCCTCCCTCCTGCCGGTGGCACACGCCTGCTTAGGTGGTTTGATTACGGAGATGTGTGGTGACTTGGTACAGGGCGTCTCTCCCCTCGCCCACCCCTGACCTGACATGCTCCTCGCCCCCTGCATGAGTTACTCGGTAGAGGACCAGGACTGGTGGAAAATGCCAGCTAAAGTGGTTACAATGTGTGGCACTGTTAGACGGGACCTGGAGGGTCGGCCGAGGACAGGGGAGAGGTCTCCGGGGAGAGCCATCTCCAGCGATCGTACAGACGAGTAACTTCCCCCCCACAGATGTACACCACACAAAGATAAGGTTTAACGTTCTTTATAAGCAAGCTTTTAGTACGGTAGAATGGTACAAGGAGGTCTGGACTCAGGGGTCCCCTCGGTTCTAGTCTCTTGGATGGGGAAAAGGGGTAGCGGGACAGTCTTGTTACCAATCTGGCAGAAGCGATGATCAGATGGATAGCTCACAATCCTCGAGCTCGGCGTTCTAGATGGTCGGGCCGCGGCGGAGCCAGCAGGTCCCGAGATGATCGAAGGTAGCGACGGTCCGTGGCGGCGCCAGCAGGTCCCGGTGAAGGTGGTGATTACAATGGTCCGCGGCAGCGCCAGCAGGTCCCGACGAGGATGAAGGTTTCAGAAGGTTGCGGCAGCGCCAGCAGGCAGGACAATCGTTCGCAAGTCAGGGCTACGGCAGCGCCAGTAGTCCGTCAAGGATGAGTTCTTCACTGCGTCTCTCGACTCCAGGATACAACTGCCTTCCTGCTCTGGAGCTGCCCCAGTTATAGGTCTGGCGCCCTTTGATGTCCGGACCCTCGCACTTGGAGGTCGGGAGGTCCGGGATGAGGGAGTCCAGACACCCAGCAGGGGGGTGGAGCCAGCGCCCGGGGGAGCTGGGGGCGATCGGCACCTGGCGGGGGAGAGCCATCGACACTTCTTTCTCCCATTGACCTGTCAAGTGGTCCGTTCACCTCCTGGGTGGATGGTGGTGCCGGGATGTCGGGGCCTGGCCAGGCCCAGGGTTAGGGTCGATCTGAGGCCACGCGGCCTCGTGGTGCAGTGTCCAAGATGGCGGCCAGGCCGGGCGAGGGGGCCGGTAGTGATTCGGCCCCATGATGCAGAGATGTCCGGGGGCAGGAGTCCCGTATGAGACGGGGAGCGGGTTGCTTCTGTGGGTAACACCTGGAGGGCCAGGGCTCGGGCCCTGTCATGCGGGGAGGGAGCAAGCCCTTCACGTGGCCTGTCCAACAGGCACGCATCTGCTACGGCGGGATGTGAGGATGATGTGTGGTGACTAGGTACAGGGTGCCCGTGCGTCTCTCCCCTATGCTCCCCCTGACCCGACAAGTGTCTCCCCCCTGGCATGACTTACTCGGCACTGCAGTCACCAGGCTGGAGGACTCTGACGAGCGCGGGGCTGCAGCCTCCTTTCATCCTTCCAGATTGGCAGCACATCGGTGGCATAGCGTCGTAGGGAATGCTCTGGCCTCAGCCAATGCGTGCTGGTGGTTTATGTGATCGGTAGATGAGGCTTAACGATTTAAGGATTATTCACTCAAAACTTATTTAAAAATTATTCTATTACATATCTTTTTTTTTAAATGTCAAAAATATGCGATTTTAAAGAAAAAAAGGGCCAGATGCAGGTAAAATCAAATTTGCGAATCCTTAATAGCGAATTTTACCAATTCGCTATTAAGGACTCGCAAAATGAATGTAAGTAGGAATTGCTACAATATTAGCGATTCCTTAATATTCCTTAACTAGCAGCTCGTCCCGAGCTTGTCCGGGTATGAATTGCTGCCGGCCAGTAGTATATTGTTTTGTAGGATTTTGTATTGATAGCATTTCTTATCTGTGACAGGCCTGTGAAACGCTCCGATTCACAGTGCACTGCTGATGCACTTAAGAGTGCGCTTTCAGTAGTGAGTGAACTCTAGTTTCCCTACTTTATTTTTCCTTGCAATATTATATAGCGCGAACTCGACAACATGGCATGAGCGCAATTTACCTTACAGAAGAACACATTAATTTGTGGTAGGCATGGGGAGACAAAGCGATTTACTTGGAATCACAGGATGTTGAGCTGATGCCAAGACTCAAACGTAGCTCCCCAGCTCTAAAGTTCGCAATTCTAGAACTTGTGGCGGGAGGTGTGTCTAAAAGTGTATGTCGGTGCTGGCCATCAATGAGAGAGACCTGTGCATTTTTCAAATCGGTGGTGAAAAAATATGAGTATGTTGCTGGAGATGTGAGCCGCCGTGCCATCAATGTACTTACCCTTTCCAACGCTGTATTGGTTGTTGTGATTGGTGCTGTGGTTCCTGAGATTACCCGCCTCAAAAGTTTGGTCTCTCTCTTTATTATATTAGTATAGATAACGAATCGCAAATTGAGATTCGCTAATAAGGAATACCTACCCATTCATTCCTATGGACTAAGAGGTCCATAGGAATGAATAGGAAGATATTCACTATTTGCGATACGCTATTAAAGAATCACAAATAGCTGGAGCTATTTCAAGGGTGCCAGGGTGTGAAAAGGACTCCCTATTGCACCCCTAAAATGTGCATGTGTGCACATGTGGCACACATACACGCCCTCAGGGCATAAATGTGTGCCACATGGCACTTTAAAAAATGAAAAAAGTGCTTTTTTAAAGGAAATCGCTACTTACCACCAACTTGAAGTTGGTGGTAATTAGCGATTCCTTAAGGCTAAAGTGCACTTTCTTTTGTGCTACTTACATTGCATTTAAGGAATCACAATTTGCGATTCCTTAAATGCAAGAGCAAAATAACGAATCGCAATTTTGTGATTCCTTATTTGCAAGTAGGTTTAAACTCACCTACGTTGCTCGCAGCCAAATAGCAATTGCAAACGCTGAAATTCTGTGAATTTCAGCGTTTGCGCTCGCTATTTGGCCATCTACATCTGGCCCATAGTGGTGTATGGGTAATGAGCAAAATGTATATTTTTTTCGTGGTTTAGGTACTCGTGGTAAAAAATTTAGTGGTTTGGCATTGCTCGTTGTTTAGCCTTCGTGGTTAAGGCTCTGATGCTGCCTCTGTGTTAGTGTGTGTGTGAGTGCATGTGTCTGTATGTATGTGTCTTGTGTGTATGTGTGGGCATATCTGTGAGGACCGCAGCATGAGACAGCATGCCTGGTGCCTGTAGGCAGAGATGACATGCTGTACTCTGTGTGCCTGCCCAGGTGATGCCTGTAGAGGGAGGTGGACCTGTGTCAGACTCTGGGACAGCATGAAAGACGCCTGTAGGCAGAGATGACATGTGGTACACTCTGTGCCTGTAGAGGGAGGCGGTCCTGTGATAGACTTTGATACAGCATGCCTGATGCCTGTAGGCAGAGGTGACATGGGGTACACTCTGTGCTTGTAGAGGGAGGTGGGCCTGTGATAGACTTTGACAGCATGCCTCATGCCTGTAGGCAGAGGTGACATGGGGTACACTCTGTGCTTGTAGAGGGAGGTGGGCCTGTGATAGACTTTGACAGCATACCTGATGCCTGTAGGCAGAGGTGACATGTGGTACACTCTGTGCTTGTAGAGGGAGGTGGGCCTGTGATAGACTTTGACAGCATGCCTGATGCCTGTAGGCAGAGGTGACATGGGGTACACTCTGTGCTTGTAGAGGGAGGTGGGCCTGTGATAGACTTTGATACAGCATGCCTGATGCCTGTAGGCAGAGGTGACATGGGGTACACTCTGTGCTTGTAGAGGGAGGTGGGCCTGTGATAGACCTTGATACAGCATGCCTGATGCCTGTAGGCAGAGGTGACATGGGGTACACTCTGTGCTTGTAGAGGGAGGTGGGCCTGTGACAGACTTTGATACAGCATGCCTGATGCCTGTAGGCAGAGGTGACATGGGGTACACTCTGTGCTTGTAGAGGGAGGTGGGCATGTGACAGACTTTGATACAGCATGCCTGATGCCTGTAGGCAGAGGTGACATGTGGTACACTCTGTGCTTGTAGAGGGAGGTGGGCCTGTGATAGACTTTGACAGAATGCCTGATGCCTGTAGGCAGAGGTGACATGTGGTACACTCTGTGCCTGTAGAGGGAGGCCTGCCTGTGATAGACTTTTATAGCATGCCTGATGCCTATAGGTAGAGGTGACATGGGGTACACTCTGTGCCTGTAGAGGGAGGTGGGCCTGTGATAGACTTTGACAGCATGCCTCATGCCTGTAGGCAGAGGTGACATGTGGTACACTCTGTGCCTGTAGAGGGAGGTGGGCCTGTGATAGGCTTTGACAGCATGCCTGATGCCTGTAGGCAGAGGTGACATGTGGTACACTCTGTGCCTGTAGAGGGAGGCCTGCCTGTGATAGACTTTGACAGCATGCCTCATGCCTGTAGGCAGAGGTGACATGTGGTACACTCTGTGCCTGTAGAGGGAGGCCTGCCTGTGATAGACTTTGACAGCATGCCTCATGCCTGTAGGCAGAGGTGACATGTGGTACACTCTGTGCCTGTAGAGGGAGGTGGGCCTGTGATAGGCTTTGACAGCATGCCTCATGCCTGTAGGCAGAGGTGACATGTGGTACACTCTGTGCCTGTAGAGGGAGGCCTGCCTGTGATAGACTTTGACAGCATGCCTCATGCCTGTAGGCAGAGGTGACATGTGGTACACTCTGTGCCTGTAGAGGGAGGTGGGCCTGTGATAGGCTTTGACAGCATGCCTCATGCCTGTAGGCAGAGGTGACATGTGGTACACTCTGTGCCTGTAGAGGGAGGTGGGCCTGTGATAGGCTTTGACAGCATGCCTGATGCCTGTAGGCAGAGGTGACATGGGGGACACTATGAGACACTCTGATGCTTTTGAGAAGAAGTGAATCTCTCAAGGCGGCTGTAATAGCTGGATTTTCTGATTAGATGGGATCAGCCCCTAGGGGTCCCTCCAACCCAGCCAGAACGTAATCACATCCCTCCTCAGGACCATCTATCCAGGCACCTGGGTACCTACCTGAGGATGGGGAACTCGCAATATACAAGCTCATATTATTAAAAACACCACTAAATCTATAGGGATACTAAGAATACTCACTGATTACTAAGGATATCCATACCCTACACCACACTTATATTCACATCAGTTGGTCTCGCGGCCACCCCGACCCAGACCGGTCTACCCTGGGGCAGATATGACACACAATCCGGTGCGTCTACACATGGGCCTGCAGAACCCAATGCTCTCCTTTCCAAACGATCCACAATCCGGTAGATCTACACGCCAGTATCCTTCCTGACGCTCTCACTTATGCAAGCCACAATCCTGTGGGTATCCACGCTGGTCATCCACCCCAGCGCTCTCACTAACGCCGTATATCAACGACGACCACATTCCTATGAACACCTTCAGATATATGTCTCTTCACTAAGGGTCTGCTACTACAATAATATTATGGGATAGCCGAATTACTTAGTGTCAACAATTCCCTAGCTCAAGGGCTCCCTGTTCTCTCTATTCATTCAGACTTACTGGATCAGGGGCAGCATCTGTTCTGGCTATAACATCTGACTAGGAGAAAAAGGTTACCTATGCTTTGGAACAGAAGACGCTGTTTACAGGATTATGGGAGGGTGTATTACCGTGGTCCCTTAGTTGCAGGTCTCCTCTCTCCCTCACTATTACTTACCTGATCAGGGGTAGCATCTGTTCAAACAGTAATACCTACCAGGACAGAAGATTACCCTCACTGTATGGGGACAAAGATATACACACTATGTGATTGAGTTATTTCTTGATTTAAGCGCTCCTACTCCCTTCTGATCCATCAGTGGCTCAACGGCAACTGGCTAGAAGCTAAGATAGCTTTATCATAAAAAACTCATGCACACTAATTCACTAATTAAAATGGGGTCATTTATTGTAACAATAATAAAGTATACATATACAAAACTATGGGGTCTCTATAACTAGCAGTAACTTTAACACACCGCTGAAAGAAAAAGGATTAAACATACAATAGCTTAGGGAATAAGAACAAGATTAAAGTGTAAGTGTAAGTGTAACTAGTTCAGACTACCTCACCTATTAGAAGGAAGATTTCTCTCTCTGCCTCTGGTGGGATTAGGGCTCTCTCTGTCTCTCCCTCCTTCACCACATCACCACGCCTCTGGTTCAGTTGCTCCAGCTGACAGCCTTCTCTGATGCCCTCTGCACTGCTCTCTCTCTCCTCATCTTCAGCAATCGTCTGCCTTCTTTCTCCATTCAAGAACTGCACTCTATTCTGCAGCTCCAGCAGATATTCTCTCTCTCTCTCTCTCCAAGCTGTTCTGAGCTCCAAGCTGAACTGAGCTCCCAGCTGTTCTGAGCTCCAAGCTGTTCTGAGCTCCAGGCTGAACTGCACACAAGCTGGAATGAACACCACGCTGAACTGAACTCCAAACTGAACTGACCACTCCTCCTCTCCTGTAGCTCGCTAATATGGAAGCTTGTCCTTTCATGGAAAGTTACGGCCAGTAACCTGCCGCCCACCAAATTCTTGTACCTCCCCGTACCAAGGACACGTTCCCAGCTGGCCAGCCTGAAGTTGTGTCTTCGGAGTTGAGAAAAATACATTCCTTCGATAAGGGCCAGCCTGAGCCGGTTCTCTCCAAGCGAACAACAGCTTTAACTATAAACTTTACCCTTACCATGAAAAGCCTCTCAGCTTCATCAAGATGGAGTCCCTCTAGCTCTAGGCCTGTAGGCCTGAAAGGGATGAAATGCCCCTTAGCTCTGTCAGAATACCTACATAAACCATACCAATGTGTCTAGTATGTCAAAGCCAATAGGCAATAGACAGGTTAAAGTCAAGAATAAAGGATATATCATCATATTAAGCAGCTATCCTCTTCTAGGTCTGGAAGAAAGGGCTTAAAAAGGCCAACACAGGCTAAGAATACCTATCCTAGATGTGAGCAAGACTAAGATCTATATCACTGCTAAATAGAGCCAAAAACTCTGCCATAACATTCCACCCTTAGATCCTTATCTTGCGAACATCAATTAACAACAACATCCATATAAACAAACATCAACACAACCTATCAACAAATCAAAAACTAAAAAACTCTCTAAAAGAATGACAACTTAAGGACATTCTACCTGAAACTCAATTGTAGGGAATACAAACCTAACAACCAACTGAAAACAAATCAAAGCACCCTTGACTTGAATGCTAAAACATATCTAAGATTGGATCTGATAACAACAGAAACTAACCAAAGCATCCTCAAACTAAATGTGCCTCAACTTCTAGTGATAACTGGTGAAGTCTAGAGATGTAGGGACTTATGTGTTGAATGAAAACAGCAAGGGGCCTAAATGGGGCCTACCTACTTCGGACAACTTAAGAACTAAATGTGTTTCAAATTCTAATGAAAAAACAACAAAGGGCCTAAATGAGGCCTACCTACTATGGTCAACTTTAGCTAATGATGACTCATGAAATCTAATGGTGTAGGGGCTTGTTTGCGAGATGAAAATAGCAATGGGCCTAAATGAGGCCTACCTACTATGGTCAACTTAAGGAAACATTTTGGTGAAATCTGAGAAATAGACATGACAAATTATTTTCAAGGCCTGGGCAAACATTAATACATAATCATACTAAAAGACACACCTCCCAGGACAACCTAAAGGCTAGGGTAACCACCCTTTGATCAATCAAGGTGAAAATGTAATAACAGTAAAAGACAACCCCATTTCTACAAGATAGCTGGTGTATATATATAACACCTAGTTTCTTCACACTGTGGAACACATGTGTGCACCACCATTCAAAAAAAGTCCTTCATTGGCAAAAACTGTTTTGAAGAAAACAGGAAAACTATAATAGGTGACATGTTTGTGTTTTTTTTTAAAAAGTGGGGCCTGCTCATAGTGATTGCAAAGAAAAAACATGGGAATAATGCAGGCCAAGGGATTACATAACCAAATCCTTTTGCTTGGTATATTTTTCATCAAAAAAAAAAAAAAGAGTCCAATGTCAATTTTGGGACATCAGTGTAGGTCACCACCCAGCATCTTCGGTATCCGGACACTTCCTCCGATGCGGCCATTCACCACCCTTCCGGTCTGGTCTGGTCTGGATCCATCCTCCAAAAATAATAAACTAACATAAAAAACATGAAAGTAAAAAACTAAAAAAATAAAGGAAGTGGGGGGGGGCTGACCCACGCACCAACACCACAACCCAGCAATCCTAGGACGAGAAAACAAGTATCATTAATCTTGCAAAATAAAATTTTTTATTTAAAAAGCACCCCGGGTGCCTTTCGTTATTGAAAAGAAAATATTCTGATTAATTAAAAACATTCAAAATCTAATTTTTAAGTAAATTCAGAAGGGCCTAGCATACCCTAATCCTCTCTGAGACAGCCCCTCCCTTCAGAGCAGGAGCCAGGCTACAGTGTAAAGTAATTTGAATCACTGCCAAATGATGATCTCACAGCAGGAGCAGGGGCTGCAAGCCTCCCATTCCCTGATCAGAAAAGCCCGCCTAAGCCTACTGTATCTAACTAACTCCAAGGGCCAAGAGTCTGCAAGAATCCCTTATCAGCAGGCAATGAAGCTGCCCGCGCTGACAGCCAGGAAGAGCGAGTTCACCCCACCCTTACATAAACATGCCGTCCGCGGAACAAAATTGGATTATAGCCAATCATAACAGGACAGGCTGCAGTCGAAGCCTGCAGAGGAAAAAACCCGTCTTCACAAACCAGCTGGTCTGCCAAGGTCGACAAACAAATTCCTTGTAAGCTTGTTCCCAGGCCTGATTTTTCTAACTAACGAAAGCTAGCATTTAAAAAAAAAACTATTCTGTTACAATGTACTGCTACTTAAAAGCTCCACTTTCTAAAAAGACTTTTGTCTAAATAATTCAGCATTTATGCAACATGCAGATCAACATACAAAAAGGGGCAATTTAGTTCTGCACACAAAATTATGCATTCTGCATTTGAAAAAAAACGAATTATCATGGACCATCGGGTTTAATTTTTCTTTGCACATATATCTATCAAGCAGCATGTTTATCGTGCAAGGTATTAAAAATATATGTTGTCAGCTGTTGAAAGAGAAATAAATTTAAAACAACATAAAATGCAGACACATTTCACCATTGTATTTTGTTCAACCAGGGGCATCATGTAATTTTGCATTACAGCGTAATTAAACATGCAAGCTATTTAATCCAACCTAATAAAAGGGCCACATTCATACATTAATAAACAGCCATTTATTTTCTAACTGAGTTGGTTAACTTACCAATGCCGGTTTTGCTGCATACAGTCACATTTAAAAAAAAGTTCAGTTTGCATTTGGGAAAATAATAATGAGAACACACATTTCTTTTTTTCAAAAGCACACGGTTGCCTTTCACTAATTAAAAGCACATGTTACCATGCACTGTCGGGCAAGATTGATTATTCTCAACCTGTGATCACTACAAAGCATCGGCCAGCACATTCCTTTCTAGATGGAAAACCCTCAAAGAAATAATTAATGAAAACCGCCCGTAGCGTGCGCACACCAACTGGGCCATCTTCTAATATTTCACACATTTTAAACCATGCATTCAAAAATAATTCTCCACACGTCTGTGGGTGCATATTAAGAAGCATATTTAAAAGAACACAGCTCTCTCCGTGCAAACCCTTATCTCAATCAGACTAGTTGATTAATAACTTAGCGACCCCTACGAGTCAGACACATGAAGTCATCAGTTCCAAGGCAAACCCACACAAATTCGTAGACGCATTTCAAAAAGAATGTGAAATGAACAGAACCCTTTGCAAAGCACAAGATGTTACCTCTCCGTCAAGAAGCTGACAAAGCACGTAGGCAGACCCAAGAATCAGTAAAAGTCAAAATCAAACCATCAATTCTTAAAATAATACACTGACTTTTATAGTCAGTTCAAATAACCATGCAAGGTAAAACAGAATGTTTAAAAATAAAGACTGCCATCTCAATTCAAGATATTAACCCTTTGGCAGCTCAAGCAGAATCATTCCCCAATGTCCGCGGATACATGGGAAAGTCATGAGCACATCTCTTCACGTTTACAGATAACACGTACACACATTTTCAAAACGTTATCCCCAAGCACCCGAGAGAGATCCAGCTCTCTCCTGCCTAACGTAATGATAACATGCCCTGTCCAAGCCATTACCACATGGCGCTATTCACAAGCCATATTTACAAGACAAACTCTTCACAAACAATATATCCAAGGCGCAATGCACAAGGAACACAGCAATTCAACATAAGAACATGCACCTCACAAGCCACATTAACATGGCGCTATTCACAAACCATATTTACAAGGAGCTATATTCAAAGAACTCCACAGATCATATAACAATGAACACATTTCACATTGCACAGCATAAGCAGATGCAGCAAGCAATTTAATGGACAATTTAAAAGCATTTTTTACACACATTTATACAATTGGACCATCACAAAGATGTAACCGGCTCCCTCATGTAATGCCATCCTTCAACCCTGACAGTTTAAACACCAAGATGAAAACCATTCCTTCCACCCTGAATAAACCAAATGCCATGATGTAATGCAATCTCCTCACGCTGCAACTGTTCAAGCCCATAGGTCACACAGGCTACATAAACTGCAACATTACGCCAGATGGAACCAGCGCTCAGGGCACTCCCTCACAATACATGGGAAACTATCCAAGCACATGGCCAGATCACACAGGCTTCGTAAACTGTTCGTAGACGCCAGATGTAATGGCTGGATTTTCTGATTAGATGGGATCAGCCCCTAGGGGCCCCTCCAACCCAGCCAGAACGTAATCACATCCCTCCTCAGGACCATCTATCCAGGCACCTGGGTACCTACCTGAGGATGGGGAACTCGCAATATACAAGCTCATATTATTAAAAACACCACTAAATCTATAGGGATACTAAGAATACTCACTGATTACTAAGGATATCCATACCCTACACCACACTTATATTCACATCAGTTGGTCTCGCGGCCACCCCGACCCAGACCGGTCTACCCTAGGGCAGATATGACACACAATCCGGTGCGTCTACACATGGGCCTGCAGAACCCAATGCTCTCCTTTCCAAACGATCCACAATCCGGTAGATCTACACGCCAGTATCCTTCCTGACGCTCTCACTTATGCAAGCCACAATCCTGTGGGTATCCACGCTGGTCATCCACCCCAGCGCTCTCACTAACGCCGTATATCAACGACGACCACATTCCTATGAACACCTTCAGATATATGTCTCTTCACTAAGGGTCTGCTACTACAATAATATTATGGGATAGCCGAATTACTTAGTGTCAACAATTCCCTAGCTCAAGGGCTCCCTGTTCTCTCTATTCATTCAGACTTACCGGATCAGGGGCAGCATCTGTTCTGGCTATAACATCTGACTAGGAGAAAAAGGTTACCTATGCTTTGGAACAGAAGACGCTGTTTACAGGATTATGGGAGGGTGTATTACCGTGGTCCCTTAGTTGCAGGTCTCCTCTCTCCCTCACTATTACTTACCTGATCAGGGGTAGCATCTGTTCAAACAGTAATACCTACCAGGACAGAAGATTACCCTCACTGTATGGGGACAAAGATATACACACTATGTGATTGAGTTATTTCTTGATTTAAGCGCTCCTACTCCCTTCTGATCCATCAGTGGCTCAACGGCAACTGGCTAGAAGCTAAGATAGCTTTATCATAAAAAACTCATGCACACTAATTCACTAATTAAAATGGGGTCATTTATTGTAACAATAATAAAGTATACATATACAAAACTATGGGGTCTCTATAACTAGCAGTAACTTTAACACACCGCTGAAAGAAAAAGGATTAAACATACAATAGCTTAGGGAATAAGAACAAGATTAAAGTGTAAGTGTAAGTGTAACCAGTTCAGACTACCTCACCTATTAGAAGGAAGATTTCTCTCTCTGCCTCTGGTGGGATTAGGGCTCTCTCTGTCTCTCCCTCCTTCACCACATCACCACGCCTCTGGTTCAGTTGCTCCAGCTGACAGCCTTCTTTGATGCCCTCTGCACTGCTCTCTCTCTCCTCATCTTCAGCAATCGTCTGCCTTCTTTCTCCATTCAAGAACTGCACTCTATTCTGCAGCTCCAGCAGATATTCTCTCTCTCTCTCTCCAAGCTGTTCTGAGCTCCAAGCTGAACTGAGCTCCCAGCTGTTCTGAGCTCCAAGCTGTTCTGAGCTCCAGGCTGAACTGCACACAAGCTGGAATGAACACCACGCTGAACTGAACTCCAAACTGAACTGACCACTCCTCCTCTCCTGTAGCTCGCTAATATGGAAGCTTGTCCTTTCATGGAAAGTTACGGCCAGTAACCTGCCGCCCACCAAATTCTTGTACCTCCCCGTACCAAGGACACGTTCCCAGCTGGCCAGCCTGAAGTTGTGTCTTCGGAGTGGAGAAAAATACATTCCTTCGATAAGGGCCAGCCTGAGCCGGTTCTCTCCAAGCGAACAACAGCTTTAACTATAAACTTTACCCTTACCCTGAAAAGCCTCTCAGCTTCATCAAGATGGAGTCCCTCTAGCTCTAGGCCTGTAGGCCTGAAAGGGATGAAATGCCCCTTAGCTCTGTCAGAATACCTACATAAACCATACCAATGTGTCTAGTATGTCAAAGCCAATAGGCAATAGACAGGTTAAAGTCAAGAATAAAGGATCTATCATCATATTAAGCAGCTATCCTCTTCTAGGTCTGGAAGAAAGGGCTTAAAAGGGCCAACACAGGCTAAGAATACCTATACTAGATGTGAGCAAGACTAAGATCTATATCACTGCTAAATAGAGCCAAAAACTCTGCCATAACAGCGGCTGAACAGGAAATCAAGTCATTTATTCCTCTGTACGTCTCTCTTGCAGAAAATGCTAATTTATATTCTTTTCCAAACACTTATTGTACTGCTATTTTCAACCAATCCTGATATCCCCATAACACCTACTATTTAAAGAAAAGTACATGTACAGTAATAAGTGTTCAATTTCAAATTCACTTCCTGGAAGCAATCAAAAAGCCATTTTGAAGTCTCAGCTCCAATGAATTTAAACCCCATTCTTTTTTCCTACATTTTTAGTTTCAGTGCATGCATTTGTATTCACCTGGAAACATATAAAGTGTGTTTAAAAAGCATATTTATTGAGTTATGTATTGTACATAGTTTTCCAGCAGCACAGATATTATTTACTTACTTACGTATGCCTACTACCTCTCCTTGGCTACCGGCCATCAGCCCGGACTCTCCAGCCATCTCTGTCCTGGGCTTTTCTTTCAATCTGACTCCAGTCAGCCTCGAGTGCTCCATGACAGGTGTTTTTCACCTTCCTCTTTTCCTTTTCCCTTGAGGGTTCCAGGTGAGAGCTTACATGGTAGTATTTATTGCCGGGTTGAAGTTGCCCTGGTGGCTCCTTTTATCCCAACCCAGGGCCTCACATTTTACATCTGTGCACAATTTCCTATTGGCCATCACGACAGGAAGTGACATCATTGGATTGCCCATCATTCACTTGCACAGGAAGTGACATCATTTGATTTCCCAGAAAGTGACATCACTGGATTTCCATTCATCCATCTGCACAGGAAGTAACATTACTGGATTTTCTATCATCCATCTACACAGGAAGTGACATCACAGTTTTTTTTTGCCAAAACCTTCTTGAAAAGAAGCTGCCAAGTGAGAGGAATGTATTTACCATTGGCCACCAGCACAGGAAGTGACATCACTGCATTTCCCACCATCCATCTACATAGGAAGTGACATCACTGGTTTCTCGCCCATGGTACCCTTCGCTCCTCCCTCCTCTGAGGACCTATTTAATGGCAGCTGCAGCATGGGTGCACAGAAGACGCGCCTCTGGCACATTGAAAGAGCACCAAAGACAAGCCCATCTGTGCCCTTCAGAGCATGGACCTTGCCCAGCACCAGAAATCCTGGTTCTCTCAGCGAAGTCTGACTTGGAGACGGATGTATGACGTTACAACGCATGCTTTTACCACGCATGCCTTTACAACGCGGTTTTTACAATGTATGCCTTTACAACGCATAGCGCTTTGGGGCGCTGGATAGTGAATAGTTTAATTTACTAGTCCAACTCCAGTCCCCGTGGATAGTAGGGAAGGTGTTGGATAGTAAATTAAACCTATTCCCTATCCTAGAGCGCCCCCCAGCGCAATGTGTTGTAATGGTTTGCGTTGTAAAAGTTGCGTCGTAAAGGATGTTTCCCCTTGGGGACTCAGTCAACTGAGATATGTTCATTCCAGCCAATTTTGAGTGTCTAAAAATGGACAAAATACCGACAGCAAACACAACAATGCTAAGTAATCCAAAGTGAGGTGCCATGTCTTATCTGGGATCACTGCTCATAAGGGTATTTGAACCAAACATAAAGCCTGCTACATTATTATTTAAGTGTAGCATTGTGTAAAGGTTGAAGGTTTTTGGTACAGCTGTTATGAACGTTTATCATATTTAAGTCATCTTTGTATGATTACTGGCATAATTAAAGACTTTTTGGTGGGGTACCAATTGCTACTCCGATAACTTATCATGGCACAGATGGGCATGGCTTTCAAAACAATCAAAAGTATGAATTTGCCATTCATATGTTGTGATCCACCTTGTCAACTGAGTGAAAGATGAATATATTAACTGCATGTTGTAAGTTAAGTACAACATGCTCCAAGGATATTGTATAAAGACAGCTAGTGAAGAATTTGGTAGAGAAGGCTGCTCACTCAGATATGAGTAACAGGAGAGCTGAGAGGAGTTATGCCAGAGACCATTCAATGCGGTACAAAAGGGGGTGGTGATGGACGGAGCATCTGAATCAATCAAACACTCACACCCAGGCAAAAGATCTGGGTTTAATCCATCACCGTTCTTTAGCCCACTCTGCCACCCCAGTTCAGACATGGCTATATGCAAATCAGTCTGACCCTGTGCCTCATGGGAACAGTCCAGCCCGAACTGCCAAGCCATGTCTTCCCTGGACCGGAAACAAGCTTCCGAGGACCGGTTTCTGGCATTCCAGCCATCTTCAGCCCGGCTTGCTTGAATCCAGTGCAAAGTGAGCAAGGGAGTCACGTCTGAGCATACCCTGCCACACTTATGGCGGCCAAAAGCGGTACAAAAGGGGGTGGTGATGGACGGAGCATCTGAATCAATCAAACACTCACACCCAGTCAAAAGATATGGGTTTAATCCATCACCGTTCTTTAGCCCACTCTGCCACCCCAGTTCAGACATGGCTATATGCAATTCAGTCTGACCCTGTTCCTCATGGGAACAGTCCAGCCCGAACTGCCAAGCCATGTCTTCTCTGGACCGGAAACAACCATTCTGGGACTGGTTTCTGGCTAATCAGCTGTCATCAACCAGGCTAGCTTGAATCCAGTGGCAAAGTCAGAAAGGGAGCCACATCTGGGCATACCCTGCCAACTTAGGATGAACAAAGCAAAGCCAAAGGGGATGATGGGCGGAGTGTTGAACATTGCAAGCACTCACCCCCAATCAACTGATCTCAACGGACCGGTTTCTGGCATTCCAGATCTTTTGACTGGGTGTGAGTGTTCGATTGATTCAGATGCTCCGTCCATCACCACCCCCTTTTGTACCGCTTTTGGCCGCCATAAGTGTGGCAGGGTATGCTCAGACGTGAGTCCCTTGCTCACTTTGCCACTGGATTCAAGCAAGCCGGGCTGAAGACGGCTGGAATGCCAGAAACCGGTCCTCGGAAGCTTGTTTCCGGTCCAGGGAAGACATGGCTTGGCAGTTCGGGCTGGACTGTTCCCATGAGGCACAGGGTCAGACTGATTTGCATATGGCCATGTCTGAACTGGGGTGGCAGAGTGGGCTAAAGAACGGTGATGGATTAAACCCAGATCTTTTGACTGGGTGTGAGTGTTTGATTGATTCAGATGCTCCATCCATCACCACCCCCTTTTAGAGACCATTCAATGGCATAATATTTCCCAAGAGCAGAGCTCAATTTGTAAAAACAACTATTAAGTAAGCGAGTCGAACCATGCTATGCAATCGTTGGGGCCTGCTCTGTTTCAGGACCGCTGCTTTGTCACATATGCCGATTATGCCAGGTGTCTCCTGATGAAGACATCGCCTTCCCCTGCTGTCACCATAATGCACATGCCCCGGATGGTGTCTTTCCTATGATACCAGTATGTTAGTGACTAACTCCTTAATGAATGAGTGGGGAGCATGGCATATCCTCTAATTCCTTACATGAAGGGAGGCCAAAAGATCTTCCTAAAGGCAAGCTTGTCTTGATAAAAATGAAAGGCTGTATTCTTAGTAGTTTCCTAAAAGACATAAGGTTGGGTAGAGTTCTTAGGTGTTCAGGGAGTGAGTTCCATAGTTCGGTTTCAACCCCAGTAAAATATTTTTGAGAGAGAATGGGTTTGCGTTAAGAGAGCAGGAAGCAGTGGCACTCTGAGCAGTGTGATCTTGCTGTTGAGATGGTTGTGCCTTGGGCACGCGATGCAAAATCGGGACAGGGGAACACAAACCCAAAGAAAAACACCCCCTGGGATGGTGTAGGGAGGCCTAAACCAAAAGGGAAGAAGAACAAATCCTGTGCACACGCAAATGTAGTCTGTGGTCCTAGTGTGAGGACCAGTAACATTTCTTGGGAGAAAATAGATACTTCAAAGTTCAAAAAGGCCAGATACAAAGGTTCGTGTGAGTGAAAGTTTGTTTATAGGTAAAATATTGGTCAGTACAGAAAATAGTAGCCAGCCGGCACGTGTTTCGTCACACCGTGAAGGAGATGTGACTCATCAGGGCTATGGAGAAGAACAAATGGAAGGACAAAGGGGGAAAGAAATGAGAACAAAAATTAAACATTACTTGTTGTTGAAAGGAAAATGGGGGTTTAAAACCGACCAAGTACAGGAATGTTCATTGAACATTGTATGGTGACGGTGTGAAAGTGAAAAATGCTAGGTGATTGTGGAAACCCTATGGTGCGTAAAAAACATTAGTATAATAACACCAGGTAGCAGGATATCCCAAAGTGAGGTGCATAATGATACGAACAACAAAAAAAGTGAATGATGTAAAAACTCCTCGGCCATTACTAGGGGCAGGGTCCCGGTGGCAGGCGTGGTGCCTAGTACACAGTCCGCACCCTGTGCCCAAGATACAGGTAGTCAGTTAAATGTGCATTGCTCATCGGGGAATGAGGTTATCAAACAGCGTCTCCCATGTGTTAGCCTACCCCCTGAGTCCGTCCCCTACACGATTATATTGGGGGGAGTTCCAGCCATTGGGGAGAAGAAATTGGAATCATATAGGGAGTTGAAAAATAATGTCATCTTTTGGCTTAATAAGAATAGAACTCTCCCTCCCTTTTCTAATATGGAGATATTAAATGTCAGAAGAGTAAGCTGGGTGGGGCATTGCCCAAAGAATCTAGAGGGAGATTGCGTCATAATACATTTTAGGGATCCTTGGGTGGTTGATTTCGTTTGTAGAGAACCAAGCTTTGGGAAGGTGGGAGAAGTTCAATCACTAGGCCTCAATTATTTTTATCCTCAAAGAAAGTGTGGTCCTTACTATCCCCCACCTAACCCCGAAGGAGAAGTCCTATTACTGGATACCCCTTAGATCGGGTAGCGCACTTCCTTCCCTTGTTTAATCGATTTGAGCCTTTTTCAGGCTTAGAGGGGGTTGATTGACTCTCGAATACGCCTGGTGGTAATACTCAGCCCAAGAGATCTGGTATGGATCTCTTGGGGATATGCATACCAGTTGTTGGAGTGGCTGTTGGTAGCAATTCTGCTCATCGCAGGTCTATAGGGGTGGTTAAGGTGGGACAGGAAATCGGCCATGGGGAGGGCTGGTCTCCCCTGGGTTCCCTAGTTAGAGAATCCCCAGCTAGAGAACTCCCGATAGAGGGTGGGTGGTCTCAGGATCTAACTTGGGGGTGCCAGATCAAAGACAATTAACCACTCAGGATACATTGCTCAAAATAGTCTCGTGGAACATTGCGGGTCTAAAAGGTAAAATAGGCATAGGAGAGTGGGCCGAATTTGTAGATGACCAGGATATCCTAATTTTTCAAGAAAGTTGGGCCCCGACCCCATTTATCGTTTGGGGTACCTCAACTTCTATAAACCTGCCATACGGGGTAGAGAAGGCAGAGCATCTGGTGGCTTAACCATTTGGGTGAGGCAGTCCCTTAGATATAGGCCTACAGAAGTGTTAGCACACAATTCTGATATTCTTGGGATTAAGCTCTGCAGGAAACATTTTCAGGAAATCTTTATTGTTAATATTTATGCACGTGGCCTCCCTGGAGGGCGGCGTCCGACGATTATTGACGAGTTCGATTGGGAGAAATAAGTTCGTAGTCGTGGCTGGGGACCTCAACTGTACTTTTGAACCCCTTTTATGTGAAGGAGAGGACATCTATGCAGTAGAAGATGCGTTATGGAATGTCCCACACCTTGATTTAAATCCTATTAAGAAGGGGACAGAGGCAGCACTTCATTGGCTGGGATTGTGTCTTGAGTGGGGGCTGAGAGCGGCTAATGGCCGATCACATTCTGACAAATTAGGCCTGGTAACATTCGACAATGGTATCAGCACAATTCGAATTGATTACATTTTAATAAAAATTGAGAATTGGTCGCTACTTGAGGACATGTTAATCTTCGCTCGTCCCAAGAGTGAACACAATCCGCTAGTTCTAAGTTTAAGACTTGAGGATAGCCCGGGGAGCTTTAGAGCCACCGAGTGTGTTACAGCAGAGGCTATCCTAACTAATGATAGATGTAGGGTTCGGTGGGGTAGGGTAGTAGAAGACCCCGCTACTTTAGATAGGATTTCCCACAAAGTCTCGTCCACCTCGTGTGCCATTCAGGCACTGGCCGATTCCCCGGGTCACTTAGTGCATATAAGTGCACTCCATGAGCAGCTTTTTGATAACCTGAAAGCACTCTTTACTAAAACCCTCAAACCTGGGAAAGTTTTGGCATTAAAATCAGGGAACAAATGGTACAATAAATCGTGCCGACAGGCTCATTGTTCCCTGATCAAAGCCAAAAAATCCAGAGTGGTTGTAGATATTAGGATGGCAAGGTTAGAGTACAAGAAGGTCCAAAGGGAGGCCAAGAGAGTCTGGGACGACAGACGTTGGCAGGATTTGTATGAGGCAAGTAGGTCCTCAAACCAGATCAAGTTCTGGCAGGTTGTTAAATGGGGTGGGAACCTGGACTCGCAAACCCCGGTGAACCATGTTTCTGCTGAGGATTGGGTTGATCATTTCGCGTCCCAGTTTAGGGGCTCTGAGTTAGAACTTGCGTGTGTTTCAGCCAACCTTCCCCCAATGATATTGACGTCATGTTCTCCCTTAGTGTTTGAGAACAAAGATGCAGAGTTCGCACTGGGTTTGGTTCAAGCCGGCAAAGCTCCAGGTATGGACTGCATCCCGGCCGACGTATGTAAGTATGATCTATTGAATTGGGTGCCTTATATTATGATACTAGCCAATGCCATCCTGAATGGGGCTCGGATCCCGGAACCTTGGAGAGGGGCCGAAATACTACCAATATTCAAAAAGGGCGATCGTTCGGCGCCGGGGAACTATCGCCCCAGCAGCTTAATAGATGCAATCCAGAAAATCATAGCTTGCAGGGTGTTGGCCAAAATCCAGGTCTGGATGGATAACGAGAACATTCTATCTCCCATGCAGGCTGGTTTTAGATCGAGTGTCAGTACAATCGACCAGGTGTTTAGATTCATTCTGATATACTGGAAGGTGGTGTTCTTGGGTGGAGGAACTATTTATGCAGCGTTTGTAGACCTCAAGTCCGCTTTCGATCTCGTCCCAAGAGACAAGTTATGGGCTGCCTAGGAAATATGGGTGTGCCATGTGAACTTTTGGATTTAGTAATAAGGTTTCACGAGGCTAACTTTGCGAGGGTTAGATGGGGTAGGCAGGGGCAGGTTACTGAGCGATTCCCTGTTACACGTGGTGTCCACCAGGGGTGTGTTCTTGCACCTACTCTGTTTCTGTTATTTATCAACCGAGTCATGCAGTACTTCGTAGACACACCAACTGATGCCCCTGTCCTGGGTGGCATAAAGTTTCCACTCCTTATCTTCGTGGATGACACCCTTATCCTATCTAAAACTCAGAAGGGACTTCAAATAGCATTAAATAAGTTTGAGGACTTCTGCAAACATAATGACCTTCAGGTCAACGTGAGTAAAACTAAATTCATGGTACTAAAAAAAAATAGGCCATTGATGGGTCATGTCAGTATGAATGGTATCGAGCTAGAGCAGGTGGAAGTTATGACCTACTTATGGGTCGTTTTAGAAAATAGGCTTAGATGGAAACCGCAGCTTGATGCGCTCTGTTTAAAATTTGCCCAACTAACAGGGTGCCTAATCAAGGAAAAAAGAACTTCATTAACTAAAAGGATAGCGCCCGCACTAAAAATATATAATGCTAAAATAAGTTCAGCAATCCTGTACGGTGCGGACTTATGGGGCTTTTCGGACCTATCCTCGTTGGTTAGAGTTCAAAATAAATTTCTTCGCAATCTGGTCGGTGTTCCTCAATCTAGCCCTATGAAACCCTTGTTACTTGACTTGGGTTGTCATTCCGTTGATGATGTGGCGCGGCTTAGGATGGTAGCACTGTGGAGGAGAATATGGACAACTCCGGAACTGGCACCTTTTGCCAATGGAATTTTAGATCTTAGATCCATTGTGGGATCAGGTAATCTTCCTGGGTTCAGAAATGTGAAATCTATATTGGGAAACATGGGCCTTAGTCAGCTGTGGTTGGCCCCCGGAAATAATGCTTTCCCTTCTAAAAAGGAATTTAAAGCACTTTATTGGGCGATCGTAAGACACCAACTTGTTGTCCAGATAGATTCCACCTCTTTGACTGGTAGGTTTCTGGACCACAAGCTCGACCCCTCACTGGAGGAATATTGGGATGTCATCACCAGGAGTAGCGATAGAATGCTATATCACCAGTTTATGGTCGGGACGCTACCCCTGAGGTCTTTTACAAATAAATGGCGTGGTCAGTCTTCAGAGTATTGCCCTTGGTGTAGGGAGCAAAAGGAGTCAATAGGTCATGTTTTCTTTGCTTGCCCCGCTTATCTAGCCCCCCCCGGAGAAAATGGTTAAAACCGATATGTATTAAATTGAGAACACGGGTGGGACTGGAGGCGCTATGGCTTTTGAGGACCAACTGATCAGAGATTGTGACCATAGCGGTATCAAAATTCTTGGGGTGGGCATGGATAATTAGACCCAGGTACCCATATGATAGTTGATAAATTGATTGTTTTTAATTGTAATATATATCTAGTACGTCTTTAATCGCAAATTTAATAATGTTTTATGAGTTTGTATGATATGTCCAACTCTCTACGTCGTGAATATTTGTGTGTTGAAATTACACATGTATACAAGGTTTTATCAACTAGTTTTAATATTTGTATTATATGTAGGGCACATGTTGTATATCGTCAAGAGTAGAGTGTTTTTATGATTGTCTTTTATGATGGAATATCTCGAAATAAAGACGTATGAACTGAACTGAATAGGTCTGCAACGTTTCATGGAAATAAGTCAAACAGTGGCAAAGTTATTAGCGAGCAAAAATCTGAGGCATTCCTATCTCTAGGAATCCTAACTATAACTACAGAGTGGCTACTGGCACTCTTTAATAATTGACCCAGATATAGCTTTTCATATCATTTTTAAATGATAATAGAATTTGGTAAAATCTCAGGGTCTAAAGTTAACTAGACCAACTGTAGAATGTCGAAGTCCAATCTTAAATCTGAATATAATACTAAATCTGAGAAAGCTCTTCAACCGTTCCTATTCCCTATGTGTGCCCCTTGTGATGCGACAGCCTTAGGGCCGGGACACATCCATGGGAGGTAGCTGCGCGCACTACAAATTTCTAAATAAATAAATACATTGGCACCAGAACTTCAGCTTGGGATGAGCCATATCACTGGTACGCAAGTCCAGTGCAGAAGAATTGGTTTGCGCTTGTCTAAGCCATATCGCGCAAAAGGATTTATTTGAACTTTTGTGATGAATGTCACTACAAAAGTATTTTATTAAATATTTAGATTATTGTTAAAAAGATTGGGATGATGTTAGATATTGTAAGGATATAATTATGTAACATCCACTTTCCACTATAGCATACTCCAGATCTCCCAGATATGTATTGGGATAGGCATAGATACTTTTACATCGTAACATGTTTCTATTTCTATTATGGTAAGTAATGTATATTGTCCATATATCTCATCCAGAAACTGATTTCAAAGTCTTCAGAGAATTTTTTAGCCATTTCTTTAAATCTATTCCACTTTCTCCTTCTGCCAACGAACACATTTTTTGTCAGTTTCACATAGCCCGAGCTCAAGCTCAAGTACATGGGAGTTTTTTACATGAGCACTAGATTATATTACACCAGGTCTGATTCATTTAAAAAATCATTTTTGGGGAATGGAGAGATTTAGGGCCGATTATGTTGTCGGGCGGAAAGCCATCCGACAACTAGTCGGAGGTTTTCTGCCCGACAACACCGGTTTACCTCTGACCACCGTATAACAGTACATGCGGTCCGAAGAAAACCCGCATGGGGATTCTACTCCGCTTCCGAAGGGCTCACCGAGCCTTTCGGGGTGGTGGACAGAATGGTAATCCCATAAGGACAGCAGAGCTAACATTATCTCCGACGCTGGGATTATGATGTTGCTTTCCGCCTACCCTTTCATGGCGGTCCACCCGTCATTAAAAAACAGGCGGAAAGTGACTTTGGGGGCCCTAGGAAGGTCCTCTTCTCCCCTGGCCCTCCGCTATGGGCCCCAGGGGGAACTAAACATCCCTGCAGGGAGGTTTGCAAACATCCATTTAACAATTGTAGCTTGTGCTGTGGACCTTTTCCGCTCGCCACACAGGCTGCAATTGTAAAATGGATGTTTACGCATTCAAATACAGCGAGTGGAACTGCCGACTTTTGGTCGGGTGGTTCCCTTCCACTATGATGTCATTTGGATTCTTGTCCGACCTACATCATAATTAGGCCCTAAGTGATTTCCCCAGAATCACAGGATGTTGATACAACGTAAGGACTTAAACCTGATGCCCCAATTGCAAAGTTGGCAGTTCTGGCTCTTAAGCTACATCTTCTCCACATGTTTCCTCTAGTAGGTCATTGGCCAAATGGCTTCATCAGGGCTAGGGACCATTCATCAATGTTAAAATTCAATTAAATAATTGCTATATTAAAGTTCCTAAAAGCAAACAAAAATGTTTAGCAGCCCCTGTACTAGTTGTTTAAGCAGAAAGCCATAAGCTCTGAATATGTAGAACTGAGGGACCATAAATGACTACGTCATTGATAAAACCATTTTCTTCTATTGCCCCATCCATTGGTGACAGAACAAATGTTGTGCATTTATCTATTTATTAGGTTCGTGCAAACCCCTTTACACCAGATCCATAACTCAGACATCCACCCTGTTGTCAGTAGATCCAGTGGTCTCATAATTTATTTGCATATAGCAAGATGCATCTAAAATATGAATATCTTTAATATTAAAAAAAATCACGAAATAGAAGAGCAATGGTCCCGCCCGTCAATAATATTCCCAAGACATATGCCGGAATTACCCGTGAATTGTAGAACAGCCCCCACTGTTCCTATGGTCCATGTTAGGTTCTCATCAATATGTTAAGTTTCCCTTCTCCCTGTAACATAAGAAGTGACCTCGGTCCATGTTTGTAAATTCAAATTTCCTTAGAAGAATATTCACTACAGTAACAGAAATGGACCTCAGGGGAGGGGTATCCTAACGGTGACCCAGTATCCAGCTCACACATGGAATTGCAGTTCAAATATGCTGACATTAGTTCCTGTCTTTGTACTAATAAACATGAATGATGGACTACTCGTGCATTACATATAAATCTATATTATAGGCCCAAATGGTACACCAAAATGTTCAATATGTAAAGGTCATAATTGTTATGATTTGTAACTAACTGTGACTGAAACAACAATATCAGGATGGAAAGGTATCCCCAACACTACAATTCTGTAATTAGATCTGAACTTGACTTTAGGCCTGGGTGGTTAAATCCACTCAGTTTGTGGAGTTTTACGCACTCCGTGCTACTGGAGCTCGCAGAGTTTTTTCCTCACTCGCCACTTGCCAACGTCAAGTCCTAGAAGGAACATTACTGGTATATCTTCAGGGCACACGTCGTAAAAAAAGAAGTGGGTGGACGCTATCACCGGAAGTGACGTTACGATGGGAAGTGACATCACGAAAGGTGCCGAGCTCCTCATCCCAGAGAGGCCAAAGAGTGAAGTCCAGCTGTTTGGCATGGGGACGGCGTCCCCGGTCAAATAAGTGGGGGGACGCTGTCCACCCGCGTGGTACCCCGACTCGAGCCGTGTATATCTTGCAAGAGTAATATTCAAATAGTATATGAAAATCATTTCCCTGCTAATTATAAAAGTCAGAACTACTGTGGAATACAAGATTAACTACAGTAGATGGTTGTATGTCAGTACAATGCATGCTTTTACCCCGCATGCCATTATAACGTGGGGATTACAACGCAAGTCGTTACAACGACTTGCGTTGAGGGAGGCGCTGGATAGTGGAATAGTTTAATTTTCTATTCGAACTCCAGTCCCCGTGGATAGTAGGGAAGGTGTTGGATAGAAAATCAAACTATTCCCTATCCAACAGCGCCGTCCAGCGAAAGTCGTTGTAACGACTTTCGTTGTAATCCCGCGTTGTAATGGTAGTGCGGGTAATAGGTGCGTCGTAAAGGATGTTTCCCACAGTAGATCAGTCATACTGTGATGGAAGTATCATCCCTCAACATCTACATTCCATTATAGAACAAAATGTTACATTAATTAAACCACGTTACTTTAATCTCAGTGCTAAACACAGATGAGGACATTTTCTATTTCTGTAATGCAATTCCTGGTCGCCATTATAAAAAACTTACTTATTGTGTATGAAGATATTTTCTTACACTTAATAAACTGAAGATCCCATCCTAGATCTCAAAACGTGAGGCTGACCAAAATATATCATATTTCTAGTAAACAGAAACTGCTAAGCGGCTATTATGCAATGTCTTTTTAGAAGTGTGCGTATTACACAGCTGCCAACAGTTCCATTTCTGTAATAAAGTGTGGCAATCTAGTGCAATGCAGCCTGTTATGTTGCAACCTTTTGCCGACGCTGAAATGTTGTCACTATCCAAGGTATATTGTATTGTATTGTAATTGCATTTATATAGCGTTTATTACCCCTGACGATGTTACAGCCACCAGAATTCCTCGGAATCCAGGCGATGCTCAAAGGGCCCACCTCTCGATTGCCCCAACTCTAACACATGATGCACAGAGTACTGAGGCGATCAAGTGAGGGAAAGGAATTAGGGTAGGAACAGCAGGGAATGGGATACCTGAAAACAGAAAACACAGTGATTAATACTGATCTACATTTCTACTACTCTCATAGCATCTCACTAAAGGGATTAGTACCTGTAAAGACAGCTCCACCTGCCTCGATGTTCCTCTAACAAACTCACTACCCAGCAATGATACCGCTCACTACTCCAGGAGGATATACCTACAATGCAAAGCACATAGGTTAACACCACATTCAACCCGCCTTCACTTCTAGTAAACCACCTCCCTTACACATACATACCCTTGTTGCTGGATTCCCATCAAAAGTAAAGCACGAGCAGAGAAGAAATGAAAGGTAGTGGGCCCGATTCACAGAATGAACTTAAGACTCAATCCTAAACTTACTACTATTTTGGTATTTACAGAATGCACTTACTACTTTTGGCATTCACAGAATGCACTTACTACTTTTGGTATTCACAGAATGAATTTATTACTTTTAGTATTCACAGAAGTTAGGATTTTGCCTTAAGTTTGTCTTAAAACAAACTTAAGACAGACTGAAGACAAACTTAAGACAGACTTAAGACAGACTTAAGTTAGGATTTTGTCTTAAGTCTGTTTTAGGTTTGTCTTAAGACAAACTTAAGACAAAATCCTAACTTCTGTGAATACCAAAAGTAGTAAGTTCATTCTGTGAATGCCAAAAGTAGTAAGTGCTTTCTATGAATACCAAAATAGTAGTAAGTTTATGATTGAGTCTTCAGTTCATTCTGTGAATCGGGCCCAGTGTGTCACACTAGCACACAAGTAGAAGGAGCCACAAAAGCAAATGTCCAAATATCCTTGCTCCCAAAAGTTCTGAAGAAAATAAGCGTCAGCAAATAGTTACAAGGGGACCAAAACACATAGGCTCCTCATGAAGAACTGAAAACACAAATAGAACATCCAGGCGTCTTACCTGTCGAACCCCGTATGTTCAAACTCAATGTTAAACGCTTTTCAGTGCGCTCGCCAACAGTACCTTCCTGGCGGCATCTTGCTGATATGTCTGGTATTGCCCAGCGATGTTCTCTAGACAAGCGACCGCTCGAGCCCGAGCAGCCGAAGGGACCCCAACAGCCGTTGGAGCCGCTTTCAAGGTTAGTATTCACTGATGCATCTGTGATCCCAATGCCTCACTCGAGCGCCTCTCTTGTCCAGAATGCTTTGCTCGGTGCACTCTACCGACAGCCAGTTGACTCCGGTTTGATTCCCAACTGCAAGTCTGCAAATCAAAGAACGGCCCGCCTTGCCAGATCCAGCAGGCGGCCGTGGGTGACAGCAATCCGCTATCGCTACTCGGTTTAGTCCTAAATGGAATAACTTCAGTTCCTGCAGCCGCGCGGAACTCCGTCCCTCACCATTGGAATTACGCACGGAGTAGACCTTACGCGTCAGTCTAAAGTACACAGAGGCCCCTCCTACAAAGGCCTTCTGGGATTTGTAGTTCCTGGGGTATTTTCTCTTGAATCCGGATATATGGCAGGTGCAAGGAGTCAGACTCTGACAGACGAGGCATCAAAGTGCTTTTTTAAAGAGTAGCACGCTACTACGTAACGCATAAAGAATTAGTAGTGAATTAGTATAGTGACATATATAAGTAATTTGAGTGGTGGATATGTTAGTCTGTTATTTGGATGGAAAAGGATAGTGGAGGGATAGAAGAGGGAAAAATGTACAACAGTTTTTTGTTTGTTTTGGAGCATGGCCATGAATATGGCCAACCTTGCACCGAGTGCTACTGATCCATGTGTACATGTTGATCATTTACTTAATGCATACGTTTATGTGACATCTGAAAAGGCTGCAGCATTAAATTAAACCTACAAAACATACCTGTAATATAGTTGCAACAGTCATACATCGAGGCTTCATCTCCACCCATAGTATTTCTTGTCACTGAGCATGAACCCTTACCTCTCTAAGCCCTTAATGCTCTGGGCATAAAGATGAGTTAGTGCTCAATGCTCCCCTTGGCCTACCATTCCCCTTTGCCGGCTGGCCCGTAGGCCTGACCGTGCACACCGCACTCTCTCTGCTCTGGAATTAAATGCTCTCAACAAATCCTACCTTCCTAAGATCCAGGTGACTGACCATTTCCTCTCCTCCTCCATTCCAGTAATAGTGGGCTTAAATCAAACTCATACTATTCCTAACTCTCCCAGACCTCCTGAGCAATATACCACCATCATACCCTTAAATCTGTTATGGATAACCCCAACCCTCTTTCTTGCATGCTCGTTAACTGCAGACCGGCAGCACAACATACTGCTGAGATAGCTGAAACCATCTTCAGTGAGGGAATCGACAATGCTTTCCTTACAGAAACTTGGCTCAATGACCACTCAATGGCCATTCTTGACCTACTCACTCCACCTGGATACTCCATCATTAGACACGACAGGACTGATAGAATAGGTGGAGGTCTAGCCATAACTCATAAAGACATGCAGAAATCCAACTCTCCATTCTAACGAATGCTGTATAAACAACCTTTGAATGCCTCGCCGTTGAACTTAATGACAACAGCTCCCCACCTATCAACTGCATACTAGTATCTACCACCCGCCTGGTGATAGCCCACTCTTTGCTAAAGAGCTATCAGACCTACTTACTCAGTTCTCCCTTTCTGACTTGAAGGATGTGTTTATGGGCGATTATAACATTCATTGTAGAAGACTCCATAGCCAGGTGCCTCACAAACCTTCTTGAGATGAACAACCTAAAGCAACTCTGCAAAAAACCAACACGCATCAAAGGTGCTACACTTGACCCTACCATAACAGGCAATGAACTGGTCCCCCTTAATGATAATTGTTCCTATTGACTGGTCTGACCACCATCTCATACTGTTCAACATCAAGCCCATCATCAAACCTCCCTCCCTGTTAATAAATAACCAAAGCTGTGGATCAGATACATCAAACAAGTCGCTCTGACTGAACTTGAGTCAAACATTCTTGTACAGCTTCAACATCTCCCGCACTCTGAAAACACAAACAAGCTCACTGCCCACTCCAATAAGGCTATAACTGCAGTTCCCGACCAAGATGCACCCCTCAAACTAAAACAATAAAGAGCAATGCAATCTAAATCTTGGTTTAGCTCTGAGCTCAACAGCGAAAGAAGACAACTTAGACTAGCTGAAAGGACTTGGAGACAAAACCCCACTTCATTACATCTAACCTCCTTAGAACTGTTAGGTTAGCTTACCAGAAGCACATTTTCAGAGAGAAAGCCTCCTTCTTCCGTATCCAACTTGACCATGCAAAGAATAGGCTCAAAGAACTTTCTAACACTGTCAAAGGACAAACATAATCTGCACCACATGAATTAATTGCCTCTAATGAAAGATGTGATGTAATGGCCAGCTTCTTCACTGACAAAATTGATCAATCCTTCCATCAAGTCACTATCCATTCCTCCTCAGCCAATCTCTCTTAACAACACCCCTCTCTCCACAAACACCTGACCACCTGAGCCTTTCAATAATCCATCAACACCAATTGGAACTGAGGACAATTGGACTAATTTCAAACCCATGACTGAGCTAGAAGTCTTTAATATCACTGTGAATTTAAAGCCAACCTCACACACTAAAGATCCTCTCACGGCAAAATTAGTACATCACCTAAATCACATCATCGCCCCGTGTTGGACAAAAATCAATAATACCTCCCTTGCCTCTGGGTGTGTACCAGATTCCCTGGCTGGGCAAATCATACCTATACTTAAAAACCCTAGGGCTGACCACAATGAGCCCAACAACCTCTATCCTATCTCTAACCGCCCGTTCCTAGCTAAAACCATGGAGAAATGTGTCTTACAACAACTCAACAGATACATAGACGAATACCACCTACTTGACTCCTTCCAATCTGGTTTCAGGAAAGGCTTCAGCACAGAAACCGCCATGCTCAACATTCCAGATGATATATTTCGTTCCTTAGAGAATGGAGATGCCTGCCTTCTCATCCTACTGGACCTCTCAGCGGCTTTTGACACAGTCAACCACTCATCCTTACTAGAATCTCTGAAGACACGCTCTGGTTTCAATGGCACAGTCCAAAAATGGTTTACTTTTTACCTCCAACGTCGAATACAACAAAGCAAAATCAATTCTTACCTCTCAAATCTAACTACTGTCTCTCTTGGTGTCCCCTAGGGTTCAATACTCTCCCCCTCTCTCCCCAACCTATTCATGTAACCTCTTACTATCATCCTGAAACAGGCTGGGATCAAATATCACATTTACGCTGATGACATGCAACTCTACTACAAAATCAAATCACACAGCGACATCCTACATCTTAATATCACATTGCGTAAGATTCAATCCTGGTTTTACTCCAACAATCTTAACTCGAACCCCAACAAAACTGAAACAATTCTATTCTCCCCCAAAAGTAATCACCTCCCAATCCAAGGCTGGATCACTGACCTCAAAGCCCTCAATGGTTCGCTCACTCTATCCAACTTAGCTAAATCCCTTGGCTTCACCCTGGACAAAGATTTGTCACTGAAGGACCACCTCAATATCTCAGCCAAAGCATCGTTTTACACACTTAAACACCTCAAAAAATTTAACTTTTCCTCCCATGAGACAATTTCAAATGGGTCATGCAATCACTGGTCTTCAAATGGGTCATTCATTCCATTGTCCTCTCTAAACTTTACTCTGGGAATGCTATACTCACCGGGACACCTAAAATTCACCTCGCCCCCCTCAGATCAGTACTCAACATGGCAGCCCGGCTTATAACAGACTGTAAACGGTATGAACACAAAACGCCTGCCCTCAAGTCCCTACACTGGCTCCCATTAAAGGAACATGCAAGACCGCCTGCATCACCCACAAGGCACTTCACTCGTAGTCCCCTGACTATTTAGGCAATAAACTCAAAAGAGCAGGAAGTGCCAGACCCATGAGAAGCTCCACCGCTCTTCTCCTTGTACCTCTGATACTAAAAAAGGAAAACTAAGCAGACTCGTTTTTCTTCAGGTAAAGCTCCCAGTATCTGGAACTCCCTCCTGAGGGAACTTCGCTGCAACCCCTTCTACCCAGGCTTCAAAAGAAACCTGACACGCCATCTCCTCAATAAATACTGGAGCCCATGAATCAAACCGACCCTCATTTCTATTAGGCTCCTGTGAACAGTTCATACCTCTGCTGATCTGCATCCCTTTCTTTCCTTTTGTACACCTTTATTGTTCTTCTTGTCCTTCTCTCCATGGTCCCAAATTTGTTTTTTTTGTTTTGACCTCATTTCAGTCATTTCAATTCTTATTTCTGAAATATGTAGCGAATTTGCGCAAAAATGAAATTTAGCATTCTTCGCAAAATGTTTGTTTCGAAATGTGTCCTCGGATACATTGTAGACACGAGGACCCATTTTGAACTAAAAAAACCTACAAAAATCAGAAGGGCTGCGAATTAAAGCTGCGCGGGTTCTACTCATTTGCGTTGTTCAGTTATTTACGTGCTTCCTCAGTAGTTTTTTTTGTGCGAACGGTCTTTATTTATACGACAAGTGTTTTAATATGAGATACTGGATATAACGCATGTCAAAAAGGCCTTGAATATAATAAGTGTACCTAAACTGGATCTTTTTAATATAGTGATCAGGAAAGTTGAACCATTATCGACTCTGAGAATAACCTATGATCTGTGATATGCTATTTGTTTGTGTTCAAAAGTTTTATTTCGTAATATATAAACAAAGAAAACTCTGTGATCTGCTAATTTTCAACATGAAATGCCATGGGGAAATTAAGGTTTGTGGTTCTTAATAATCCTCACAATATCCCAGAAAAAATGACAGTCAAACCTCCATGTTATGGTCTCAATACTGACTGGATTTGTGGAAAACCGTGGTAATTCACATAATTTTTGACCCACCGTGTTTATATGGGCCCTACTTGATTCTGTTTTTATCAGGCAACCCTTAATACCTGCAACACCCACACTGCTAATATGGATGTTATCTGTTGTCGCTCAGACCCATTTATCTATATATGGGCAACCCATTTTAGTGCCAAGCTTGCAGGCACTCAATCAATCAATCAATAATAGCATTTGTATAGCACACTACTCACCCGGAGGGTCTCAAGGCGCTTGGGGGAAGGAGAGGTCTGCTATTGCTCGAACAGCCAGGTCTTGAGTTGTCTCCTGAAGGCGAGATGGTCCTGGGTCAGCTGGAGGTGGGTGAGGAGGGAGTTCCATGTCTTGGCCGCCAGGTAGGAGAAGGATCTTCCTCCGGCGGTGGCTCTTCGGATGCGTGGTACTGTGGCGAAGGCGAGGCTTGTCGAACGTAGCTGGTGGGTGGGTGTGTAGAAGGTCAAGCGGTCGTTGAGGTACTTGGGGCCCCGGTCGTGGAGGGACTTGTGTGCGTGAGTGAGGAGCCTGAACGTGATTCTCTTGCTGACGGGGAGCAAGTGCAGGTCCCTCAGGTGTCCGGAGATGTGGCTGTGTCGGGGGATGTCCAGGATGAGTCGGGCAGAAGCGTTCTGGATGCGTTGGAGTCTTTTCTGTAGCTTGGCTGTGGTTCCAGCGTAGAGGGTGTTTCCATAGTCCAGTCGGCTTGTGACGAGTGCCTGGGTGACCGTCTTCCTGGTTTCGGTCGGGATCCATCGGAAGATCTTACGGAGCGTGCGTAGGGTGTTGAAGCATGATGAGGAGACGGCGTTGACTTGTCTGGTCATCGAGAGGGAGCAGTCCAGGATGAAGCCCAGGTTGCGTGCGTGGTCTGTTGGCTTGGGTGCACTGCCTAGGGCCGGGGGCCACCAGGTGTCGTCCCCGGCAGAGGGCGATGGTCCCAGGATGAGGACTTCCGTCTTGTCTGGCACTGGGCATATGCTCTTAAAAGGGGTTTTTAGCTCAACTATTATTTACCATTCATCAACATCATTATCACTCTTCTTAACTGCCTTCTAATTCGCTGCGTGCCCCGGGTTGTCACTTCCTGCATAACTTCCTTTCTTTGTATGGGGCCCTGACGTAATACAAATTGATTTATCTTAATTAGTCTCCGTCCGCTGCTCCACCTGTGATTGAGGTAGTATTTCTTCTATTGTTTGTAATTTTTTTATAGCACAAACTCGACCCATAGGTAGTAAAGTGCTTTGCATGAGCACAGGTTACATTACAAAGATCACGTTTATTTTTTAGCGTGGGTTTTTGGGGGCAGAGTTCTTGGAGCTTTGTAATTCAAAGCAATTTTGCAAGGATGACTCCTTGGGTGTGCATTTGTTATGTCCTTCATTCCGCACCACTGCAGTCCCCTCCAATCCACTCTAATCTAATCCACCCCGCTCCAATCCAATACTCTCCAGTCCACTCCACTCCAATCTATTTCACTCCAATCCACTCTGAACATCTCCACTCTAATCCACTCAAATCCACTGTAATCCACTCCACTCTAATCTTTATGGTCCTTTTTAATCCACTCTAATAGACTACACTCGGATCCACTTCAATCCATGATAATGCACTCCAATCCACTTACATTGACTCCACTCCACTCTATTCCACTCCAATTTAATTTACTCCACTCTACTCCACTCCAATCCACACCAATCTTCTTCACTCCACTCCAGTCCACACCAACCCACTTCAATCCATTCCACTCCAATCCATTTCATTCTACACCACTCTGATCTACACCAATCCACATCATTCTAATGCATTCCATTCTAATCCACTCAAATCCACACCAATCCACGATAATGCAGTCCAATCCACTAATATCCACTTCAATCCTCTACATTCCACTCCACTACAGTCCACACAAATCCACTTCATTCCACTCCAATTCACTCTACTCCACCTCACTCCACTCTAACCCACTATACTTTAATCCACTCTACATCAATTCACTTCACTCGAATCCACTCTGGACTACACCAATCCACTCCATTTTAATCCACTCCAATCCACTCTAGTTCACTCTACTCTAATCCACTCTACTCCATTCCAACCCACTCCAACCCACTCCAATCAACTCTACTCCTCTCCACTCCACCCCATTCTGCTCCACCCTACTCTATGCCTCTTTATGTCTCGCCACCCCATTCTATGCTACTCCACTATATGACACTCTACTCTATGATACTCTACTCCACTCAATGCCACTCTACTGCATGCCACTCCACGCTATAGCACTCCACTCTATGACACTCTATGCCACTCTACAACACTCCACTCAACGACACGCTACTCCACTCTTCCACACCCTACTCCACTCTACAATACTACACTCCACGACACTCAACACCACCAATGTTTAGCCATGCTGAACAGTGTTGTAAATGGAAAATCCATAGACCAGGTGTACAAACAAGGTTACTTTATTCAAGCTTGGTTCCAGGTAGAAGAGTAGGGGAAGAGGAGTGGATAAAGTGTAGCCCCACCAGGAGTAGTCTCCCTGCTGCTTAGCCTGCATTCACCAACTGATGCTCCACACACACACACACACACACACACACACACACACACACACACACACACACACACACACACACACACACACACACACACACACACACACACACACACACACACACACACACACACACACACACACACACACACACACACACACACACACACACACACACACACACACACACACACACACACACACACACACACACACACACACACACACACACACACACACACACACACACACACACACACACACACACACACACACACACACACACACACACACACACACACACACACACACACACACACACACACACACACACACACACACACACACACACACACACACACACACACACACACACACACACACACACACACACACATTCTATGAGGTCATCACACATTCCAGCTGAGCAGTAGGGAAGAGACAAGAGCTAGTTTATGACACATCCTCTTTCCTTAGGGAATTAAAACAGCAAAGGAGTGCAATAGTGGAAATGTCATTATGCGCGATGCATCAGAAAAGAGGAAAAAGAACATTACAAAATGTACATGCATGAGAAGAAACACACTAAATAAACATGCATGAAATGTACAGGAATAATAATGTGAGATACATTAGAAATAACATAAGCATGAAAAGAAACACTTCAAGGTGAATGTGACAACAGAATAACTAGGCATGCCCCATCCCCATCCCCCTCTCTTAGGGAAGAACAACATTGTGAAGGCATGTCTGTGGGATACGCACAAACCCCACAACCTCCCCATAAAAGGGTACACTCTTATTCTAAAGAAAATGGCTAGGGCACTAACTGACCCCACAAGCTAAAGAAAAGGAACATTGAACTCCCATTAACTGGTACACCGTAGAATAAACCTCACTCTAGAAAACTAAATTGGAGCATTTGACTGGCTCCACAACCTCCCCCAAAAACTAAAATTGGAGCATTTGACTGGCTCCACAACCTCCCCAATGAAGGGTACACCGTAGGGTAAAACATCACCCTACAAAGCAAAATTGGGCATTGACTGGCCCGACAATCTCCCCAATGAAGGGCACACTATAGAGTAACTCACCCTAAGAACTTAATTGAAGCATTTGACTGGCACCACAACCTCCCCCAAATAGGTTCAATCTATACTAACAAAAAAAACTAGACTTGGACAGTCACCGCTCTCACAATCTCCCCATGAATGGGTACACTCTAAACATAAAGAACACTGACAGCCCATATAATCTACCCATGACAGGGTACACAGCAGGGTAAGCGTCACCCTAAAAACCGAATTAAGTTACTGACTGCCCCCACAGCCCGCTACACTCCTAACCGGTGTAAAATTGTTACAAAGGGCACCATAGAGTGAATAGGAGGCAGTGACCACCCACTAAACCTCCTCAGGACAGGTTACACCACCCCCAAGACCACCCCAAAGATGGGTACACAGTGCCAAAAAAGCTGGAAGGAGGAGTGCTCTACAACTGATATAGACCCTATACACAAACTATGACCTTGGGCGCACACACACACTAAAACAAGACGTGCATTATAATGGATAGCAATATAATGAAAAGAAAGTCTCGAGTTCTGGTGAGCGGTCTCTCACCCGAGGTGTACAGAGCAAAGTGAAATCCTTGGTAAAACGTTCGGTGAAGATGTCACCAACCAGACCTCCAGCTATTTGAGCTATAAACTTCTTGAGCACAGCTAATGCCCCTTTGCACGTGATGAGGGGGGAAACCGGCAGTTCACCAAACGTTCACTCAAACGAAATGCCCCATGACATGGTTCTTTACTGAAGGAGGACACCGGCTCAGAGCATAGCACAAGGGCAGTGCTTGAAGAGTTTAAACTGACTAAAGCACCAGTAATGTCTCAATGCGGCAAGACGACAACGTTCAAATAGACTTTGGTTGGCTGTCACGAACAGCAAGGAACACTTCGGTCTTGATGTGCCACAGCCAATCACAAAATGGTGGCAAGTAACTTGTAGTCGCGCCAGATGGCCCATGGCGCGTCTACGAGCAGAGCGTTCTTCCTCAGCCCAGAGTTGCGTGAAGACAAAGGCATCATAGGGAAACATCTTGGAGCCATGCGAGTACAGCAACAGGTAAAGCTGCTCGCACTCTCGCTGGTCAATTTGAAAAAGTGCTTGTGCTTGCAACGGCCCACACACACGAGAAATCTCAACATCAAACATAGATCACGTACAAGAATTTCCTTACCGTAGATGTTGTGATAACTGAGAGTTGGTGCTCTCCAGACCGCAAAGTCATAGGCTATAGTGTGTTAAAATAGAGGACTTGTCTCTGGCTCTGCTCAAAGTCCCTTCTTGAGCACAGACCCACGAAGTGCTCACAGAGAAGAACCAACACACCAACTCAGGTTCTTGTCACTGGTTCCGTTCAAAGTACCTTCCCAAGCACAGACCACGAAGTGCAAGCGGGGAAGAAACAACACGCTTCCTCAGCAGAGCGTGTTAGGACACACTGACACTTATGGATACTCAAAGACAACAGGCAAGTTAACACATAGCGTCCGCTTGTATTCAGGAACAAGTTACTGGCCAAACTCTCAACAGCAGGATAAAGTTCCACAGTTGGAAGGCACTATTAATGTAAAGTTCAAACGAGTTTGACAGATGTCAGCACTGACGTCCCACGCAGGCCAAATGATGCCTGTTGGTGTCAACAAGATGTAGCCAGTCTTCCAAAGTACCAGTGTTGTCAAATTAGAGCTGCCACTTTTCTCCTCCAACTGTGGTTAACAATGAGATGTACACCAGTTTTCAACTTACTTCAGCAGGTTACACCAAAGGTTTTTTGTAGGCCGGCTGGTTTAAAGTTACACAGAGTCTTTTCATAGATCAAACGCCCGCAGTTACAAGGCATCTGGATGACCACAGGTTTGACAGTAACTGAATGAAGACAAGTAGAGGTGCAACACCAGGCTGTAGGCTGTCCAGGTGGTAAAGGACACTGGTGCGGCTGACCAGGGCGTTTCTTTCAATGTCTTGGTTTCCATAACGTTTCCTTTTCCTTCAAGTATCAGACTCTTGGTTTCTTAGTACCTTTGTACAGGGCCTTCCTTACTCCACGCTAGGTTCTTCAAGATCGTCGCCAACATGTTGTAAATGGAAGATCCATAGACCAGGTGTACAAACAAGGTTACTTTATTCAAGCTTGGTTCCAGGTAGAATAGTATTGGGAGATGAGTAGATAAAGTGTAGCCCCACCAGGAGGAGTCTCCCTGCTGCTCAGCCTGCAGTCACCAACTGACGCTCCCCACACACACACACACACACACACACACATGCATTCAAACATTCTATGAGGTCATCACACATTCCAGCTCAGCAATAGGGAAGAGACAAGAGCTAGTTTATGACAAACAGCAACTAATCAAAGGGGAAGGATCACTTGTCCTGCTCAACCTTGAGTGTACAGGACTAACAAGGGGTGTCCCAGTAAAAAGACCCTCATGCACGTGATGGGTAAGGTGGGTTTCAGAGCGGTATATCTTGGTTCTCCGCTTTTATGTCACGTGAGTGCATAATCATAAGGTCTAGTTTCGTTATGCAGCCTCCACCCGGAGGTATTGTACCCAAGGTTGGTGCAGTAGTGAGCCAGAAATAAAAAAATTGGTTAAAAAACCAAAAACTCAGCAAAAGGAAATTTTATTCAGTCTGGTTTATGGTCTGGTAAACTCTCTAGTAGTGCAGCTTGTTAACTTGATGATGAGTTATAGTTGCACTAAGAGTCATACAAATAGAAAAAAAGGGGGGGGGGGAAAGTGACTACAAATAGGTCGACATGTTTCTGCCTTGGCTGCCTGGGTGCTAGGACTTACGGGCATTCATCAGGACCAATAGTGAGTGGAGTGAAGGATTAAGTAGTTAAAGTGCTCAAAGATGTAAAAAGGAAAAAGGTTATTGACCTGTTCCTATGTTTGGAGGTCTTATGGTACCTGTAACAAGTAAACACAAGTTTGCAACACTCATACAGGGAAAGGGGGATTGGGGGACACTCGTTAAGCAAATTTGCTTCTCATGTTTATCAATTGGTAAGCTATAAAACAACTATAAAATGACAATACTTTACATGACCGGTTATTGTTTGCGGCAATGTCAACTCTCTCTCGTGCTTTCCTGTCTCATACAGTCAGCTATAGCATGCTTCTAGATGAATCAACATGCATATCTTGTGGACGAGTGTGGGTTTCACTCGATTTGTGTAGCAATATTGTGCGCATATAAACTGCTACTAATTGTGGTGGTTTCTATTTTTCACTCATTCCACTGTGGAGTATACATAAATCACTTTGTGGGTGACATATTCCTTGGTAGTGCGTATTTTCTAGGTGAAACACAGTACTAATTGAGGAATATACAGCGCAGTGCAAAGTATTGGGTTCACATGCGTGTGGGGAGGTCGGCGGCAAAGTGACCGTCAACGTGTATTACATCCTTTCTTTACCTCGCGCATAAAATATGCACACTCCCTTCGGTGGTAGAGCTCTTAGAAAGGGCTACGGGAAGAAGAGAGAGGGGTCCGAAAGTTAGAAGGGGCACAGTTTTGTACTTGCGGTTTTCTGGTGGAGGCGTTCTCTCGGAGTTGCACGATACCTATTGCGCCCGTTCTTCAGCTTCCCTCTGTATGCGCTGTGCTGCTCTTACCGAACCGGAAGCAGTTGGTATCGCTTCCGGGTCGTATTAATGGGCGTGAAATGATCGGTTGGGAGGTTTTCTATTGGTCTCAGCCCTGTGTTTACGCAACTATGGTAACCAGGTTGTATCAATCACGGTGTTGCGCTTCGGTTTTAGTTTGGGTGCTGTATTCTACAAATCCTCATGTTCGTATTGTTTTTTCGAATTGGGGAGGCTGGAAATAGATACAGTGAGGGCATATATGTATTGCTTCTTCCTTTCGTGGGTGTGAGTGTCTCATTGGGACGCAGTGTAATTTCTCAAGAACAGAAATGATATTAGTTATATTGCTTGTTGTTGGTGGTTGGTCTAGTCTCAATGCCGAGTAATCACCTTTTTACTAAAGACAGCCAGGGTATATTATCATTCAGTCCTTCACTGTCTGTCTTGAGTCTATGTACCCATCTCTGTTCTCTTTCGAATAGGATTTTCTCCGCATTATGGTCTTTATTTGATAGGGTTTCCAGAATCACCCATTGTAGGTCATGAACAGTGTGGCCCTTCTCTAGATAGTGTGAAGCCATTTTTGTTGTGCTTTTTTTACATTTCACATTGCTCCTGTGTTCACCAATTCTTTGTTTTGCTTTCCTGCACGTCATCCCTATGTACTTAAGTTTGCAAGGGCATGTGATCATATATACAACATGCGTCGTGTTGCAATTGGTATGGTTGTTCAGTGTCCATTTGAAGTGAGGTAGGAGTTGAATTTCTTTTGTTGGTCTTGTGAGATCACAGACAGAGCACGAGCCACATGGATAGTGGCCTGTCACTCTTGGATTACCCCACAAAGAAACATTGTCTCTTGGTATTTTTGCCGGTGGTCTTGTGTGGACTAGCATATCTTTTAAGTTTCTGCTCCTCTTGTTCGCAAATCTAGGCTTCGGCCAGGTTAAATTACCTGATGTCAGTATGCGCCAGTTACTATTGACAATCTTTTTGATATTGTTTGTCATCGGGCTGTATGTGGTTACACATGTGAGGGTTTCCTCTTGTGGAGTTTTTGGGATGCTGTCCAGAAGTGCCTCTCTATTCTGGTTTCTTGCCCGTTTCTTACAGTTGGATATGATCTTTCTTGGGTAATCTCGGGCTTCCAGTTTCTTGCAAAGATCGTTAGCCTGTGATTTATATTCTGAGATATTGCTGCAGTTACGCCATAACCCGAGGAACTGGCTGTAGAGTAAGTTCTCTCGTAAAGGTCTTGGGTGAAAGCTCTTAAAGGACAAAAGACTGTTTTTCGCAGTGGTTTTGAAAAAGGTCCTAGTTTGAAGGGTATTTGCTTCAGCATAGACAGTGACATCCAAGAAGTCAATACTCGTTTTGTCTGCAGTATAAGTAAACTGTAGGCAGGCATCCTGTTGGTTCAACCATTTGTGGAAATCTGTCAAAGTTGCTTGATTCCCTCTCCAGATAACAAAAATGTCATCAATGTATCTTTTCCAAAACGGTATACATTGATGATAAGGATTGTTAGTTTGGTTTGAGATATAGGTGTCTTCAAAAGTACTCACATACAGCCCTGCCACGCTGGGGGCAAAGGTACTGCCCATCGAAGTCCCGTGGCATTTCAAATACAGGGTGTCTCTGTATTGAAAGAAGTTCTCCATGAGAGCCAGTCGACAACATTCCAGAACGAAATGTCTGGGAGTTTTATACATCCAAGTGGTGTTAAAAAGTATGTTTTCAAGAGTTTCCATGGTTTTCTCTTGCGGTAAGCTAGTATACAGACTCTCTACGTCGAACCCTACAAGAAGCATAGTGTCTGGTGAATAATCTATGTGCTGTAGGTGATTCAAGAGATCTCTAGTATCTTTTAGATACGTGGGGGTTTTTTGCACAAGTGGTCGTAAGTATTGATCTGCAAACTCTGAGAGGGGTTCAAGGATTGAACCTATGCCAGACACAATTGGGCGTCCTGGTGGTGGTATCCGCCCCTTGTGGGTCTTAGGTAATGAATAGAAGTAGGGGGTACGGGGTGTAGTGGTCTGTAGGTAATCCCCTTCTTTTTTTGAAATCCAGTTGTTAATCTCTCCTTCTTCTACCATCATTGCGACAGTTCTCTGGAGTCTGGGTGTGGGGTCTGTTGTTAAGATTTTGTAAAATTTGTCATTTGACAGTAGATCCATGCACTGTTGATGGTATCCTGTACTTGTCAGTAGAACAATCCCTACGCATTTATCGGCCGGTTTTATGACAATGTCATGGTCATTCTTCAGGGTGTTCAGTGCCTGTTCTTCAGATCTTGTGATGTTCTGGAAGGGTTTCCGTACATTATTTGTTATTTCATCAATGCCCTTGAAAACTGCTTGTTCAAATGTCTGTATTTCTATGGGTATCTGGAAGTTCAATGGGCAGAAGGACGATTTTTTTCTCAAGGTTGTATCCCCTTCATTGGTTTGGGGGTGATCTTTCTGGAAAAACGCTTTTAGTTTCAGTTTACGGCAAAACTCAGCCATCTCGCACTTTGTTTTGAAAACGTCTAGTTTTGGAGTAGGAACATATCCCAGGCCTTTGTTAAGTACACTTGTCTCTTCCTCTGACAGAACTTTGTCTGTGAGATTCACGATGAGGGATTCGTGGATGTTCCTGGATTCGTGGGGTTTGTAGATGTTCCTGTTTTTGCCTTGGTCACGCTCCTGGTCTGGACTTGTCTGGTTTGGTCTGACCAAGTTACTCCTCTTCTCTGCGTTCTCTCGGATGTCCGGCCATTTCCTAAAAAAGGAATGCGTTGTTGGAAATTCTGCCCTCCCTGCGATTGCATTTGGTGGTTCATCATCTGGGGGCCTTGGAAGTATGGATTCATCCAACCTTGAAAGTGTGGATTGAAAGGTTGGAAGGGCATTCCTGGATTGCCCATTTGGAAAAAAGGGGGGCGCCAGAAATTGCGTCCACGGCGGTTGCCTCTTCTGTTCTGCTGATTATGTTGGGAATTGCGAGAATTGTAATTTCCTTGGTCTGAGTTGGTACTGGAGGTGCTGCTGTCTGAGCCACAACTGGAGGCATTATCATCCATATTGTGATCTTTACTACTGTAAGGATGTACCTTTTCAAGAGAGAATTTCTTGAGTTCTTTCGCTAATTTCTGTAGCTTAGTCTGTATCAGATACTCATGAGATTCACTCATTTCTTTATTTATTTCATCCAATTTTGTTTTATATATGGTGATGTTGACCGTACTGTTCATTTTCGTTTCCAAGACTTGAATTTTTACCGGGACACCCCTTGTTAGTCCTGTACACTCAAGGTTGAGCAGGACAAGTGATCCTTCCCCTTTGATTAGTTGATATCTACCTGGAAAATGAATGGATCCGTTTTCCACCTCCCCTCTTTTGATTAGAATATATGACAAACAGCAGCCACACTGGTGAACAATATGGCTACAACACATTGCCAAAGCCAATGACTCTTATATATGTGAAACCTATTGGCTTTGCCAATGCGTGTTCTTAAAATGGATTGTTATTTCTGTACATGTAGTCACAACGTCCTTGCTCACAATTGTGCTTCCTGTGAAATGGATTTGGTTTGACATGTCTGTTCCTCTTCATGCGCCATTTCTGGCTTTGTGTTAAGTCTTGCCAGCACGAGACACATCACGCTTAAAAGCAGTGCTTCATTTTTAATAAAATAAGTGCAAGGACTCAAAGCTTCTCTTGTGGGTGAAAAGACTAGGCTTTGACTAGGCTGTTAGTTAAAAGCCTTGTGCCTGTTCAACTGGATTAAATAATACATGTAGTTTTCAAATAAACTTTTTGGCAGTCTACATACATCAACAGCTGAAGGTGTATGCAGTTTTCTTTGACATTTGAAATGAGTTCAGCAAATGTATTTTAATGGCTGAAATCTTTTTTATTATTTTACAGCATAAAACACAGAACAAACAACCAACATCATTTGGGTGCATCTCAAGAATGACCTTCAAGACACAGTATATCAGAAAGAAGCACAATGGTATCATGAAATCAACCCTTCCCCAATTCCCTGCTCCCCACCCATGTACTCATCTGCGGTGAAAGCTCTGGGCCAGTCATTCCCCAAGTTTTCCTCTGCCAACGTAGGTTGCGGCAACCCCTGCTGGCGCGTCCTCGCCCTGGGCTGTCAGGTTCAGTAGTTGTAGTTACCTAGGGCATGTCATCTGAGTAGTGCGATGTACGCTGAGCTGTAAGGTTGTTGGTCAATGCAAGAGTCAACTTCTCCATGTCCAGAATGTGCCAAAATTCCTTGCAGCCACATTGTGTGTGTGAGGAATTTGTCAGTGTCCCATTGGGAGAGTATCCCTTGAAGCTCTACTCCCAATGCCAAATGGCAAACTAATGTGTTGTGGTCCCCTTCGGGACTTCAGAGGCAATGTCAGTGGGTTAGGGAGCCCAAGGAAGACATAAGCAGGAAAGCGTGGGAGCTGTGTGTCTATGTGTGTGTCGATATTGATAGAGCGCGCCGGTCACCCGACCAACCAAATATGCACACTTGGGCCCATAAGAATATTTCGCGTAATACTTCAATCGGGTAACCCACACTCTACTATCAGCAGTTCAGGTCCTTTCTATTTATTTCCGTGTACCTGACTTACCAATCCTCGTCTCAGGTACCTAAGATCACAATGGATCGAGGAGCTAGCTGTGGAGAAAGTAGACAACACAAATACCATATACCATTTCAATCACGTTGTACTCTTTGTAATAACCACAAACGCAAGAAGTTTCAAAAACCTTTATCTAGTTATCGTTTTCTTCAGTTTCCATGAGCCATAGGTTAACACAAATCAAACTATCTATCACTAAGAATAAGAAGATAGTATAACAATGAATCAAAGTGAGAAACATTTAGAAGTTTGGAAATAAAGGGAAGGGAAAATAAGGAACACGCTAAATTTAGATCAACAGACTTTCATAACTTCACTAAAAGGCGGGTAGAAAAGGAAACATACTAATCAAAGAGTACTTTCAGTTATCACTAACGGTCTGCAAGAAAAACGAAACTTATGCAACTTGAATTTTCAGATGGTACTTATTCTCTAAAGGGAGGGTAAGAATGGAACACACTATACATGCATGTGAGGCTGAATTTCCCTAAGGGTAGGGAGAGAATGGAACATGCTAATAGACCAGTTTGCACGAAGACTTTTTGTAGAGAAAAACAGAGTAAAGGACAATTGGCAATGTGCTTTATTCGGGAAAAAAGGAAAAGTTTTAAGAAAGGCAATCACCCTCACAAGTTTATATTTACCTAGGACAGAATGGAGACCAACTCTGGCCACGGGTCGGTTGGAAAAGGCGGGAAAGGACCCTCAGGGACTCAGACTGCCAGTAGGCGAGCAGGTACAGCTCATGGACAGTCAGGACAGGATAACCTCAGGATTTGGGATCAGGAATGGGCTCCTCAAAGGTACGACCAACACCTGCAGCTTCGGATGCAACGCCTGCGCTACCCCCTCTCGGCAAGGAATCCGCCAATAACACCGATTGGGTTCTCGAATCTCCCAGCAAAGTGCTTCGCCAGCACTTAAGGTTTTCAAACTCCGACTGAGTCTGGGAAATTACGGACAGAGTGCTCCGCAGCTCTCTGTATCAATCACCTATAGAGTTTGTTGGGTCACTGACAGGTCAGCTTTTCGGACAAGTCGGACGATTTCTCTAGCTAAACCTAGACTAATTATACTGTTTTCGGGACAAGGTACCACCCACAAATGTTGCAAGTGAAAGGTTCCCTAATTTCTGATTGGGCAAGAAAGGAGGTTAGGTCATGGTACCTCCTAAGATTTTGACTTTCTCAGACTTAATATTCATTTTTCGAACCCACCCCTTACATTCCAGTTCCCATGGCAAGAGAGGTTTCAGCAGACAATGGGGTACACAATTTGAAATACAATTGTGGCAATTGCAGGTAACTGTTCGGCTTCTTCAGCTGGGTCAGAGAGCAGGTTCCCTTGAGCATCTTGGCTTTGTCTGCCAGCTGGATGGGTTCCACTGCTGCGTGACTTTCTTTTCTCCCGTCACATGACTGGTCCTATTCGGACTTCAAGATGGAGTAGCGGTGCTTCCCAGACCCCCCGCCCCCCGAGGATGGTACATGAAAAGTAAGCGAAAACAAATTAGAGACACAGGATAAAATGAATACACTGTATACCGTGAATGGCTATACTACATCCCTTATTTCATAATGACTATAGCATTAGGAGTTAAGCAGAACAGACGGCTTTGCTAAAGCAGCAGTGCAAGCACGGAGCATGTGAAAAAACAAAGCAGCCATTTTAGCAATACTGCGCATGAGCGACAAGTTCCCTCCAGAACTGCGAATGCATCACATCACGTGAGTATGACCGACGCATGCGCAGACTAGATTCCCGTTAGGAGCAAGCTTCATTACCTTTAGTAAACACATAGGCAAGCGTCACTGGGACACCCCCGTGAGTGTAAAATGCAATATTAGAAAGACAAAACATTTTGAATTAGTTTTATTATTATTATTCGAGGTTCTTGATACAAGCAAGTCACGTCATATGCGAATACTTGCTCTATCAATATCATTCAAGACATCGGCCCAATATCTAGTAAGTTTCGGGCATGTCCATAAAAGGTGCAACAGTGAGCCACTCGCTGCCCATCCTCACCAGCGGCATTCAGTTTGTGTGGGACTACCCCCCTGAAGCCTGTCAGGGACGAGATACCAGTATGATGCGATCTTAGTAGCAGTTTCTATACTCACCGTGTTGCACGCTGTGTCACGCCCTGTGATAAGTGTCTTCACATTCTTTACGCATGAGAGTGAGCCCTAATTCGTGTTCCTATCTGTCTGACCCAGCGACTGCAAATGTATTTTAACAAGAGGATACATTACTATGAACCAATCAACCCATCAGGCCGTTTGCAACTGGAAAAAAGGCTTTTCCTATGTCCTAAACCCTATTTAAGATTCGGTAACAGATTCTCGAATCACAAATACGGTTGGTGATACGGTGTTAGGACGGGTCTTGTTTAGGGCATCCCTTCCTAATATTGAATCGCAGCAGTATGTAAGAATGTTTTGCAATTGAAATGCGGTCGCAAAACATTTGTATTTTACCACCAACTTCAAGTTGGTGGTAACCCTTCGCAAATGGGATGGGCCCCTTCCCCTTTGTGAATGGTAGTTCAAACATTTTTAAGAGAAGGTAGTGGCCCCACGGACCACTGCCTGCTCCTAATAAATGAAAAGAAAACTTTTCATTTTTCTTTCCTAAACACAACCGGTTTTCCTTCAAGGAACAGGAGCTGCAATGGTTGCTTTATTTAATAGATATCATAGACATGCTGGTCTGCTGACCCCAGCATGCCACCATCCCCGTGATTGGAGCGATTTCTAATGGGTCGCAAATTACAACCTACCTCATTAATATTCATGAGGTAGGTTTATGTACGACCCGCTAGGAATCGCTAAATGAAACTCATGCAGTTTCATACATTAGGAATAGCGACTATCTAATTGCAATTTGCAGAAAATCGTAATTTGCGAATGACTGTTCCTAATATTGATATATGTTGACCTAAAAACTGAAATAAAAATAAAATAAGATGGGGAAATGAAAACGATTTGATGAACGCATAAACTGGCCAACCAACCCTGGCGCTAAAGCATACTCAATTTCAAATGGATGTGCACGTGATCAGGCAAAATGCCACACTTACGTGGCAATAGAGCCAATAGCTGAAGTGGGTTGACAAATTGTCCCAAGATTTCATAGGCTGAGAAAGAATGTGAAGACACCCTAAAAAAACATTGACAAAGTAGGCCTGATCTAAAGGCCCTTTATATATATATATATTCACTGAAAAAACCATAGGTTATAGACCATATATAGTTAGGAATTCGCATTTACAAAACCTTATTTTACTCACACAAAACCATTGAAATTCCATATATAGTTAGTTGCACTAACTATATATCGCGCACCCGCAATCCACTGCTGATGATGTCACATATTACATCATTCATGACATGGTCAGTGACATCACTGATGACATCACTGATGACATCTCAAATGACATCACTGATGACATCTCAAATGACATCACTGATGACATCACTCATGACATCTCATTTGACATTACTGATCACATCACTGATGATATCATTCATGTGATAATACGATGAACCTCTTCAGACTCTAATATAACCTTAGATACAATCAGTGTAAACAGACACTCACAGACTGTCACTCATCCATGGAGTTACTCACACACCTAGTCAGTCATGCAAAGAATCAATCACACCTCCATTTCCTCAACTATACAGTTATAAAAACTTTACTTATTCAAACATATACTAACACATATTTACTCTCTTATACAATCCCTGATACAAGTTCACAATGATCCATACAGCAACTCACACATTCACTGGCTCTTATGCACAGTTATTTATATATGTCAACTCTCACATGTACTGTGTTTTACATATGTACTTACTTTGACATCTAGCACTGAGATATCCATTCACTCACCAATACACTCAGGCACACAGTCAACCGCCCATACAGCTGTTTCCACATGCACTTTTGAAACCATACATCTAGTGAATCAACTGCTCACACATCTATGCACAGAGTCATACACCTCCCAGCCACCCACACACACACTCAGTCTCCCATACAAATACTTGGGCAACCAATCAATAACCCATATAGTTACTCATATAGCTACTTATCAACACATGCAACAGTTTACAGAACAGACATAATGATGCACAAATTAAGATAGTTTAGTCACTAACCAATGCACTCAGTGAGACACATTTAATCACTCACTCATACAGTCAGTCATGCACCTACTAAATCCTTCATCCAGACACTTATACATCCACTCATTCTTCAATATGTAAGACATATTTTAACTTTACAGAAACATACAGTCACTGGATGTTGTCATCAGTGATGTCATCAGTGATGTCATTTGAGATGTCATCAGTGATGTCATCAGTGATGTCACTGACCATGTCATGAATGATGTAATATGTGACATCATCAGCAGTGGATTGCGGGTGCGCGATATATAGTTAGTGCAACTAACTATATATGGAATTTCAATGGTTTTGTGTGAGTAAAATAAGGTTTTGTAAATGCGAATTCCTAACTATATATGGTCTATAACCTATGGTTTTTTCAGTGAATTTTCAAGGTTTTGTAAATGCTAATTCCTAACTATATATGGTCTATAACCTATGGTTTTTTCAGTGAATTTTCAAGGTTTTGTAAATGCTAATTCCTAACTATATATGGTCTATAGCCTATGGTTTTTTCAGTGAATATATATATATATACATACATATATAATTATATATCATCTGTATATCTATATAAATACAAACATAAATGCATGCATACATATACTTATATGCATACAGATGCATGTTATTTACATGAAAGTTGAAAAAACACTAATAAAAGCAAAGCTAAAAAGCCACCTCATTACAAACAGAATGGCTTTAACTTAAACGAGGGCGAGATCTATTGCATTTTCAATGCTTGTTTACTTTGGTTCCATCAAGAAGGCATTCAGATGTGTCACACATTTGCCATAAATTCTGAATGTTAGCACTCTAGTTGCACATTAGATCACTGTAGTAAAGCTACTGCTCACCAGGGACGTCTGCTGCTGGTATTCAAAGTGCATGTTTCAGTCTGCATGTCAGAATTATTTTAATGAAATAGAAGAGGATTTGAGAAGTCACTCAAAATGATCCCTAATTTTTCTTTCTGAAGCACTAATCATACTTTCTATGGCAAAATTAACCCCCTCATGTTGTTCCTTTTTAAATTGAGTGTTTTCAGACTTACCACTTCATTCCAATCAAGATGGCTTCTGGTGTGCCATACTTTTGTCATAAGTAAGACTGTTAGCGCTCTAGTTGTTCTTTAGAACACTCTGGGACATTCTGTCATTGGGCTATACTTGGGGTACATCTGGGTGATATTTGGGCTACATTTAGGCTCTTTTGTCTCTGGTGGCCATCTTGGGAGACTGTATGTCAGAATTTTTTAATGAAATTGAAAAGGGTTTGAGAAGTCACTCAAAATGTGCCCTAATTTTTCTTTCTGCAGCACTAATCATAATTCATATGGCAAAATATACCCCCTCATTTTGTTCCTTTTTAAATTAAATGTTTTAAGAGTTACCACTTTATTCCAATCAAGATGGCTTCAGGTGTGCCATACCTTTGTAATAAGTAGGACTGTTAGCGCTCTAGTTGTTCTTTAGAACACTCTGGGACATTCTGTCATTGGGCTATACTTGGGCTACATCTGGGTGATATTTGGGCTACATTTGGGCTCTTTTGTCTCTGGTGGCCATTTTGGGAGACTGCATGTCAGTATTTTTTAATGAAATAGAAGAGGATTTGAAAAGTCACTCAAAATGTGCCCTAATTTTTCTTTCTGCAGCACTAATAATACCTTCTATTGCACAATATACCCCCTCATTTTGTTCCTTTTTAAATTAAATGTTTTAAGAGTTACCACTTTATTCCCATCACGATGGCTTCAGGTGTGCTATACCTTTGTAATAAGTAGGACTGTTAGCGCTCTAGTTGTTCTTTAGAACACTCTGGGACATTCTGTCATTGGGCTATACTTGGGCTACATCTGGGTGATATTTGGGCTACATTTGGGCTCTTTTGTCTCTGGTGGCCATTTTGGGAGACTGCATGTCAGAATGTTTTAATGAAATAGAAAAGGATTTGAGAAGTCACTCAAAATGTGCCCTAAGTTTTTCATTCTGCAGCACTAATCATACTTTCTATGGCAAAATATACCCCCTCATGTTGTTTCTTTTTAAATTAAATGTTTTAAGAGTTACCACTTTATTCCAATCAAGATGGCTTCAGGTGTGCCATACCTTTGTAATAAGTAGGACTGTTAGCGCTCTAGTTGTTCTTTAGAACACACTGGGACATTCTGTCATTGGGCTATACTTGGGCTACATCTGGGTGATATTTGGGCTACATTTGGGCTCTTTTGTCTCTGGTGGCCATTTTGGGAGACTGCATGTCAGAATGTTTTAATGAAATAGAAAAGGATTTGAGAAGTCACTCAAAATGTCCCCTAATTTTTCATTCTGCAGCACTAATCATACTTTCTATGGCAAAATATACCCCCTCATGTTGTTTCTTTTTAAATTAAATGTTTTAAGAGTTACCACTTTATTCCAATCAAGATGGCTTCAGGTGTGCCATACCTTTGTAATAAGTAGGACTGTTAGCGCTCTAGTTGTTCTTTAGAACACTCTAGGAGGCTGCAGTAGAACACAAAGGAATCAACTGACAGTCTCTGTCCTTGTTGGATGTACATGTTTTACTGAGAATGTCAGACTTCATTTTCACATGACTGAGAAAGATAATGTGAATTTACAGAAAATATGCTTTCAGTTTAGCTTATAGATCCCCTTCCAAACCACTGTGGGAAAATCATGAGATATTAGTTTTCTTTCAAACAATATTCATGATATCACAGCAGAAGGTTTTTTCACATGGTAAAATCACCTTAGAACCCACCACAATTCCTATAACGAGTATGGTACCATCAACAAATGATTTATAATGTAACTAAAGTCCTAAAACCCTCTATTAACTACAATGCTTTTTAATGAGGTGCTATCATGTATATTGGTCCCAAGATGGCTGCCAACACTTCTTAGATGAAGTGCTGACAGCCAATCAGATCAGATGTGTGGTTAGGCTCCGCCCAGATATATATCTTTTTTTGAACCTAAATTACTCAAAATCCACTGGAGCACATATATTGAGACCTAGCAAAGGCACATCGGGCTAACAGTCCCTACAATTTTGCCAAGTTTCGTGCAAATCCATTCAGCCGTTCGAGCTAAAAGTGAGGCCAAAGGCCCTATGGAATTTAACATGGGAAAAACGCGTTTTGGGACCCCCCTTTTTTCTCGGCCCCCCCTTGACGAAACCCCCCCAAATTTATGGGGGCTGCTCAGAAACAAAATGTTCAATTTTCCTGAAAATTTCAGCCAATTCCGGCCACAAACGCCAAAGTTATTAGACATAGAATTTTCAAAAGTCCCATAGAGAAAAAATCCTAACTATATATACCTACTGGCGACCGCCAGTAGGTAATATATATATATATATATATATATATTCACTGAAAAAACCATAGGTTATAGACCATATATAGTTAGGAATTCGCATTTACAAAACCTTATTTTACTCACACAAAACCATTGAAATTCCATATATAGTTAGTTGCACTAACTATATATCGCGCACCCGCAATCCACTGCTGATGATGTCACATATTACATCATTCATGACATGGTCAGTGACATCACTGATGACATCACTGATGACATCTCAAATGACATCACTGATGACATCTCAAATGACATCACTGATGACATCACTCATGACATCTCATTTGACATTACTGATCACATCACTGATGATATCATTCATGTGATAATACGATGAACCTCTTCAGACTCTAATATAACCTTAGATACAATCAGTGTAAACAGACACTCACAGACTGTCACTCATCCATGGAGTTACTCACACACCTAGTCAGTCATGCAAAGAATCAATCACACCTCCATTTCCTCAACTATACAGTTATAAAAACTTTACTTATTCAAACATATACTAACACATATTTACTCTCTTATACAATCCCTGATACAAGTTCACAATGATCCATACAGCAACTCACACATTCACTGGCTCTTATGCACAGTTATTTATATATGTCAACTCTCACATGTACTGTGTTTTACATATGTACTTACTTTGACATCTAGCACTGAGATATCCATTCACTCACCAATACACTCAGGCACACAGTCAACCGCCCATACAGCTGTTTCCACATGCACTTTTGAAACCATACATCTAGTGAATCAACTGCTCACACATCTATGCACAGAGTCATACACCTCCCAGCCACCCACACACACACTCAGTCTCCCATACAAATACTTGGGCAACCAATCAATAACCCATATAGTTACTCATATAGCTACTTATCAACACATGCAACAGTTTACAGAACAGACATAATGATGCACAAATTAAGATAGTTTAGTCACTAACCAATGCACTCAGTGAGACACATTTAATCACTCACTCATACAGTCAGTCATGCACCTACTAAATCCTTCATCCAGACACTTATACATCCACTCATTCTTCAATATGTAAGACATATTTTAACTTTACAGAAACATACAGTCACTGGATGTTGTCATCAGTGATGTCATCAGTGATGTCATTTGAGATGTCATCAGTGATGTCATCAGTGATGTCACTGACCATGTCATGAATGATGTAATATGTGACATCATCAGCAGTGGATTGCGGGTGCGCGATATATAGTTAGTGCAACTAACTATATATGGAATTTCAATGGTTTTGTGTGAGTAAAATAAGGTTTTGTAAATGCGAATTCCTAACTATATATGGTCTATAACCTATGGTTTTTTCAGTGAATTTTCAAGGTTTTGTAAATGCTAATTCCTAACTATATATGGTCTATAACCTATGGTTTTTTCAGTGAATTTTCAAGGTTTTGTAAATGCTAATTCCTAACTATATATGGTCTATAGCCTATGGTTTTTTCAGTGAATATATATATATATACATACATATATAATTATATATCATCTGTATATCTATATAAATACAAACATAAATGCATGCATACATATACTTATATGCATACAGATGCATGTTATTTACATGAAAGTTGAAAAAACACTAATAAAAGCAAAGCTAAAAAGCCACCTCATTACAAACAGAATGGCTTTAACTTAAACGAGGGCGAGATCTATTGCATTTTCAATGCTTGTTTACTTTGGTTCCATCAAGAAGGCATTCAGATGTGTCACACATTTGCCATAAATTCTGAATGTTAGCACTCTAGTTGCACATTAGATCACTGTAGTAAAGCTACTGCTCACCAGGGACGTCTGCTGCTGGTATTCAAAGTGCATGTTTCAGTCTGCATGTCAGAATTATTTTAATGAAATAGAAGAGGATTTGAGAAGTCACTCAAAATGATCCCTAATTTTTCTTTCTGAAGCACTAATCATACTTTCTATGGCAAAATTAACCCCCTCATGTTGTTCCTTTTTAAATTGAGTGTTTTCAGACTTACCACTTCATTCCAATCAAGATGGCTTCTGGTGTGCCATACTTTTGTCATAAGTAAGACTGTTAGCGCTCTAGTTGTTCTTTAGAACACTCTGGGACATTCTGTCATTGGGCTATACTTGGGGTACATCTGGGTGATATTTGGGCTACATTTAGGCTCTTTTGTCTCTGGTGGCCATCTTGGGAGACTGTATGTCAGAATTTTTTAATGAAATTGAAAAGGGTTTGAGAAGTCACTCAAAATGTGCCCTAATTTTTCTTTCTGCAGCACTAATCATAATTCATATGGCAAAATATACCCCCTCATTTTGTTCCTTTTTAAATTAAATGTTTTAAGAGTTACCACTTTATTCCAATCAAGATGGCTTCAGGTGTGCCATACCTTTGTAATAAGTAGGACTGTTAGCGCTCTAGTTGTTCTTTAGAACACTCTGGGACATTCTGTCATTGGGCTATACTTGGGCTACATCTGGGTGATATTTGGGCTACATTTGGGCTCTTTTGTCTCTGGTGGCCATTTTGGGAGACTGCATGTCAGTATTTTTTAATGAAATAGAAGAGGATTTGAAAAGTCACTCAAAATGTGCCCTAATTTTTCTTTCTGCAGCACTAATAATACCTTCTATTGCACAATATACCCCCTCATTTTGTTCCTTTTTAAATTAAATGTTTTAAGAGTTACCACTTTATTCCCATCACGATGGCTTCAGGTGTGCTATACCTTTGTAATAAGTAGGACTGTTAGCGCTCTAGTTGTTCTTTAGAACACTCTGGGACATTCTGTCATTGGGCTATACTTGGGCTACATCTGGGTGATATTTGGGCTACATTTGGGCTCTTTTGTCTCTGGTGGCCATTTTGGGAGACTGCATGTCAGAATGTTTTAATGAAATAGAAAAGGATTTGAGAAGTCACTCAAAATGTGCCCTAAGTTTTTCATTCTGCAGCACTAATCATACTTTCTATGGCAAAATATACCCCCTCATGTTGTTTCTTTTTAAATTAAATGTTTTAAGAGTTACCACTTTATTCCAATCAAGATGGCTTCAGGTGTGCCATACCTTTGTAATAAGTAGGACTGTTAGCGCTCTAGTTGTTCTTTAGAACACACTGGGACATTCTGTCATTGGGCTATACTTGGGCTACATCTGGGTGATATTTGGGCTACATTTGGGCTCTTTTGTCTCTGGTGGCCATTTTGGGAGACTGCATGTCAGAATGTTTTAATGAAATAGAAAAGGATTTGAGAAGTCACTCAAAATGTCCCCTAATTTTTCATTCTGCAGCACTAATCATACTTTCTATGGCAAAATATACCCCCTCATGTTGTTTCTTTTTAAATTAAATGTTTTAAGAGTTACCACTTTATTCCAATCAAGATGGCTTCAGGTGTGCCATACCTTTGTAATAAGTAGGACTGTTAGCGCTCTAGTTGTTCTTTAGAACACTCTAGGAGGCTGCAGTAGAACACAAAGGAATCAACTGACAGTCTCTGTCCTTGTTGGATGTACATGTTTTACTGAGAATGTCAGACTTCATTTTCACATGACTGAGAAAGATAATGTGAATTTACAGAAAATATGCTTTCAGTTTAGCTTATAGATCCCCTTCCAAACCACTGTGGGAAAATCATGAGATATTAGTTTTCTTTCAAACAATATTCATGATATCACAGCAGAAGGTTTTTTCACATGGTAAAATCACCTTAGAACCCACCACAATTCCTATAACGAGTATGGTACCATCAACAAATGATTTATAATGTAACTAAAGTCCTAAAACCCTCTATTAACTACAATGCTTTTTAATGAGGTGCTATCATGTATATTGGTCCCAAGATGGCTGCCAACACTTCTTAGATGAAGTGCTGACAGCCAATCAGATCAGATGTGTGGTTAGGCTCCGCCCAGATATATATCTTTTTTTGAACCTAAATTACTCAAAATCCACTGGAGCACATATATTGAGACCTAGCAAAGGCACATCGGGCTAACAGTCCCTACAATTTTGCCAAGTTTCGTGCAAATCCATTCAGCCGTTCGAGCTAAAAGTGAGGCCAAAGGCCCTATGGAATTTAACATGGGAAAAACGCGTTTTGGGACCCCCCTTTTTTCTCGGCCCCCCCTTGACGAAACCCCCCCAAATTTACGGGGGCTGCTCAGAAACAAAATGTTCCATTTTTCTGAAAATTTCAGCCAATTCCGGCCACAAACGCCAAAGTTATTAGACATAGAATTTTCAAAAATCCCATAGAGAAAAAATCCTAACTATATATACCTACTGGCGACCGCCAGTAGGTAATATATATATATATATATATATATTCACTGAAAAAACCATAGGTTATAGACCATATATAGTTAGGAATTCGCATTTACAAAACCTTATTTTACTCACACAAAACCATTGAAATTCCATATATAGTTAGTTGCACTAACTATATATCGCGCACCCGCAATCCACTGCTGATGATGTCACATATTACATCATTCATGACATGGTCAGTGACATCACTGATGACATCACTGATGACATCTCAAATGACATCACTGATGACATCTCAAATGACATCACTGATGACATCACTCATGACATCTCATTTGACATTACTGATCACATCACTGATGATATCATTCATGTGATAATACGATGAACCTCTTCAGACTCTAATATAACCTTAGATACAATCAGTGTAAACAGACACTCACAGACTGTCACTCATCCATGGAGTTACTCACACACCTAGTCAGTCATGCAAAGAATCAATCACACCTCCATTTCCTCAACTATACAGTTATAAAAACTTTACTTATTCAAACATATACTAACACATATTTACTCTCTTATACAATCCCTGATACAAGTTCACAATGATCCATACAGCAACTCACACATTCACTGGCTCTTATGCACAGTTATTTATATATGTCAACTCTCACATGTACTGTGTTTTACATATGTACTTACTTTGACATCTAGCACTGAGATATCCATTCACTCACCAATACACTCAGGCACACAGTCAACCGCCCATACAGCTGTTTCCACATGCACTTTTGAAACCATACATCTAGTGAATCAACTGCTCACACATCTATGCACAGAGTCATACACCTCCCAGCCACCCACACACACACTCAGTCTCCCATACAAATACTTGGGCAACCAATCAATAACCCATATAGTTACTCATATAGCTACTTATCAACACATGCAACAGTTTACAGAACAGACATAATGATGCACAAATTAAGATAGTTTAGTCACTAACCAATGCACTCAGTGAGACACATTTAATCACTCACTCATACAGTCAGTCATGCACCTACTAAATCCTTCATCCAGACACTTATACATCCACTCATTCTTCAATATGTAAGACATATTTTAACTTTACAGAAACATACAGTCACTGGATGTTGTCATCAGTGATGTCATCAGTGATGTCATTTGAGATGTCATCAGTGATGTCATCAGTGATGTCACTGACCATGTCATGAATGATGTAATATGTGACATCATCAGCAGTGGATTGCGGGTGCGCGATATATAGTTAGTGCAACTAACTATATATGGAATTTCAATGGTTTTGTGTGAGTAAAATAAGGTTTTGTAAATGCGAATTCCTAACTATATATGGTCTATAACCTATGGTTTTTTCAGTGAATTTTCAAGGTTTTGTAAATGCTAATTCCTAACTATATATGGTCTATAACCTATGGTTTTTTCAGTGAATTTTCAAGGTTTTGTAAATGCTAATTCCTAACTATATATGGTCTATAGCCTATGGTTTTTTCAGTGAATATATATATATATACATACATATATAATTATATATCATCTGTATATCTATATAAATACAAACATAAATGCATGCATACATATACTTATATGCATACAGATGCATGTTATTTACATGAAAGTTGAAAAAACACTAATAAAAGCAAAGCTAAAAAGCCACCTCATTACAAACAGAATGGCTTTAACTTAAACGAGGGCGAGATCTATTGCATTTTCAATGCTTGTTTACTTTGGTTCCATCAAGAAGGCATTCAGATGTGTCACACATTTGCCATAAATTCTGAATGTTAGCACTCTAGTTGCACATTAGATCACTGTAGTAAAGCTACTGCTCACCAGGGACGTCTGCTGCTGGTATTCAAAGTGCATGTTTCAGTCTGCATGTCAGAATTATTTTAATGAAATAGAAGAGGATTTGAGAAGTCACTCAAAATGATCCCTAATTTTTCTTTCTGAAGCACTAATCATACTTTCTATGGCAAAATTAACCCCCTCATGTTGTTCCTTTTTAAATTGAGTGTTTTCAGACTTACCACTTCATTCCAATCAAGATGGCTTCTGGTGTGCCATACTTTTGTCATAAGTAAGACTGTTAGCGCTCTAGTTGTTCTTTAGAACACTCTGGGACATTCTGTCATTGGGCTATACTTGGGGTACATCTGGGTGATATTTGGGCTACATTTAGGCTCTTTTGTCTCTGGTGGCCATCTTGGGAGACTGTATGTCAGAATTTTTTAATGAAATTGAAAAGGGTTTGAGAAGTCACTCAAAATGTGCCCTAATTTTTCTTTCTGCAGCACTAATCATAATTCATATGGCAAAATATACCCCCTCATTTTGTTCCTTTTTAAATTAAATGTTTTAAGAGTTACCACTTTATTCCAATCAAGATGGCTTCAGGTGTGCCATACCTTTGTAATAAGTAGGACTGTTAGCGCTCTAGTTGTTCTTTAGAACACTCTGGGACATTCTGTCATTGGGCTATACTTGGGCTACATCTGGGTGATATTTGGGCTACATTTGGGCTCTTTTGTCTCTGGTGGCCATTTTGGGAGACTGCATGTCAGTATTTTTTAATGAAATAGAAGAGGATTTGAAAAGTCACTCAAAATGTGCCCTAATTTTTCTTTCTGCAGCACTAATAATACCTTCTATTGCACAATATACCCCCTCATTTTGTTCCTTTTTAAATTAAATGTTTTAAGAGTTACCACTTTATTCCCATCACGATGGCTTCAGGTGTGCTATACCTTTGTAATAAGTAGGACTGTTAGCGCTCTAGTTGTTCTTTAGAACACTCTGGGACATTCTGTCATTGGGCTATACTTGGGCTACATCTGGGTGATATTTGGGCTACATTTGGGCTCTTTTGTCTCTGGTGGCCATTTTGGGAGACTGCATGTCAGAATGTTTTAATGAAATAGAAAAGGATTTGAGAAGTCACTCAAAATGTGCCCTAAGTTTTTCATTCTGCAGCACTAATCATACTTTCTATGGCAAAATATACCCCCTCATGTTGTTTCTTTTTAAATTAAATGTTTTAAGAGTTACCACTTTATTCCAATCAAGATGGCTTCAGGTGTGCCATACCTTTGTAATAAGTAGGACTGTTAGCGCTCTAGTTGTTCTTTAGAACACACTGGGACATTCTGTCATTGGGCTATACTTGGGCTACATCTGGGTGATATTTGGGCTACATTTGGGCTCTTTTGTCTCTGGTGGCCATTTTGGGAGACTGCATGTCAGAATGTTTTAATGAAATAGAAAAGGATTTGAGAAGTCACTCAAAATGTCCCCTAATTTTTCATTCTGCAGCACTAATCATACTTTCTATGGCAAAATATACCCCCTCATGTTGTTTCTTTTTAAATTAAATGTTTTAAGAGTTACCACTTTATTCCAATCAAGATGGCTTCAGGTGTGCCATACCTTTGTAATAAGTAGGACTGTTAGCGCTCTAGTTGTTCTTTAGAACACTCTAGGAGGCTGCAGTAGAACACAAAGGAATCAACTGACAGTCTCTGTCCTTGTTGGATGTACATGTTTTACTGAGAATTTCAGACTTCATTTTCACATGACTGAGAAAGATAATGTGAATTTACAGAAAATATGCTTTCAGTTTAGCTTATAGATCCCCTTCCAAACCACTGTGGGAAAATCATGAGATATTAGTTTTCTTTCAAACAATATTCATGATATCACAGCAGAAGGTTTTTTCACATGGTAAAATCACCTTAGAACCCACCACAATTCCTAAAACGAGTATGGTACCATCAACAAATGATTTATAATGTAACTAAAGTCCTAAAACCCTCTATTAACTACAATGCTTTTTAATGAGGTGCTATCATGTATATTGGTCCCAAGATGGCTGCCAACACTTCTTAGATGAAGTGCTGACAGCCAATCAGATCAGATGTGTGGTTAGGCTCCGCCCAGATATATATCTTTTTTTGAACCTAAATTACTCAAAATCCACTGGAGCACATATATTGAGACCTAGCAAAGGCACATCGGGCTAACAGTCCCTACAATTTTGCCAAGTTTCGTGCAAATCCATTCAGCCGTTCGAGCTAAAAGTGAGGCCAAAGGCCCTATGGAATTTAACATGGGAAAAACGCGTTTTGGGACCCCCCTTTTTTCTCGGCCCCCCCTTGACGAAACCCGCCCAAATTTACGGGGGCTGCTCAGAAACAAAATGTTCCATTTTCCTGAAAATTTCAGCCAATTCCGGCCACAAACGCCAAAGTTATTAGACATAGAATTTTCAAAAATCCCATAGAGAAAAAATCCTAACTATATATACCTACTGGCGACCGCCAGTAGGTAATATATATATATATATATATATATATATATATATATATATATATATATATATATATATATATATATATATGTATGTATGTATTTTTAGGGGTTTAAGAGCTATTTAAGAACCTGGCAGATAACTCCACCATTTAGTCCCTCCAAACAGGGTCTTACAAGGATTATTACAGTGCAAAATTTCAACCCCAGGGTTTGTCAAAGTGAATAATGGCAAAACCCTTGCCTACTAATGTAGTCTGTGAGATTCCATGTAATAAAATACCTATCGCCAGGCATGGTGCAGTAACAATTCACAGATACGTGCATATTGTCCTTAACATATGCTTTGAATAATGAAAAAGTTACGCAAAAGCCTTTTTCTAAAACTTTTCATAATAAATACATCAGCTGTGTGGCATCTGGCATGATCCTTCCTTGCAATCAGATAGATATCTTTTATAACTCCCTCTAACCATAACAAACTCAGTCGTGCTAAATTGAGCATATGCTCCCCGATCAGTTGGGGAGTTATACAATTATACACATGCACAAAATTTCAGTTGTAAAAACAATATACAACCCCCTCCTAAGAAGGTTTAGCAAAGATTATCAGAGGGAAAATGATCTACCTCCAGGGTATGTCAGAGGGACATATCAACAGCAAATCCTTGACTATTACAGAAATCTGTGAATTTCCATGGAACAAATTACCTTTAAAGAGGCCTTTATACAGTGCATCACCAATTCAGCCTTAAAGACCTATTGGCTTTAACATATACCTCTCATTTTAAGAAAGTCAGGCCAACGTTTTTGGTAACTTTATATAATGGGCAAATCAGACCTATGACATCTGACACACATTTCTCAATGAATGAATCAAGCTTAAACTCTTTATCATTGGCTCGTCCCCATAACCAAATCAGACTTATACTATTGTGCATAAGCTTTCCCACAAGCCACCATCAGGCATACAGTCATAAAATTACAAGAACGAAATCTGTAAGAATGGGCTGAAAATTCGTTCCGTTCGGGGAATTTGCGGATTTTCCACGATTTCGTGATCCGCGAATCTCGCGAAATCGCGGTAAAATCTGCGAATCAGTTCAACTTGGGCACCTGCTGCTGTAAGTCTGTAAGTGCTTCCTGGCGCCTCGTTGCCTACTTGCAACTATTCTCTGACCCTGCTCTGACTCTTGAAGCAGGGTCAGAGAATAGGGGATTGGGCCCCCCACACTTTATTTTTAACATGCCCCCGGGATTTGGCCCCCCAGGGGCTAATTAACATTGAAGCGCGGTAGCCCACTCTTCATTTTTTTTTTTGATCGGCAGGATCCACGGACCCAGCACGGATTTTGCAGATTAAAAAAATAAATAAAAATACATTTTTGGCCTTGGGGGTCCTTGTGGGACCCCCCTGAGCAGGCCTAGGGGGTCAGGGTATTTCTACCCTGCCCCCTTTTTGCGTTTTGCGCGTTATTTTATTTGGTTTCTTGTGCCTCGGTTCTACTGAGGCCCAAGATGGCTGCCAACACTTCCTGATTTGGAGTGTTGACAGCCAATTAGAATACAGCTCATGCACGGCAGGGTGCGCTTAGGGTGCACGGACCCAGCGCGACCATATATATATATGTGATTTTGATTTTCTCAGGAACTACTGAACGGATTTACACCATTTAAGCAAATTTATTTATTTATTTTATTTATTTTAAGCATTTGTTAAGCGCAGTGTCACCATTGCAGGCATCCTGGCGCTGACTGAATCCGATGGGGCAGGAGAGGGAGAACATCAGGGTCGAGAGTAATCAGACAATTGTCTTGGGGAAAAGCCATGTTTTAATCCTTCTCCTAAAAGGGAGAAGTTCAGAAATGTGCCTAATATCAGCTGGAAGTGTGTTCCAGAGCTTGGCAGCTGCTACCTCAAAGGATCTGCCTCCGGATCTGGTCTTCTTGAATCTGGGAACCACTACCAGCTTGGCTTCAGAAGAGCGAAGCTGCCTGGCTGGAGTGTACCAAGCAAATTTGGATTGGGAGGCAGGGCCAATTGCATGAAGCACCCTGAACACTATACATAGGGCTTTAAATTGTACTCTCTGCCTCACCGGTAACCAGTGGAGTTTGCTTAGTGAAGATGATCCTTTTGCTCTTCTTGGGAGCCCCAATGCCAGTTTAGCAGCTGCTGATTGGACTCTTTGGAGTCTGTCTAGCAAGAACCCAGGGGATCCCAGCAAGAGGGCATTGCAATAGTCTAGTCGACTAAGTATGGTACATCTTACCACTTGGGCACGTGCATTAGTGGGAAGGACAGGTAGTACCTTCCTTAGGGATCGGAGGATGGCAAAACAACAGGCAGTAGTCTTTGTAGGTGGAAATAAACCTGCATGTATTTTCATTCATGTTGGCCCCTGGAACGGTGTTATCAGAAGTGACTACTGCAATGGTACCCTCACCGCTGGTAAAATCCTTAGTTTTCAGTAAGGACAGTCTATCCTTTGCATTCGCCTTCTGCATTGCTAGATCTAACTTTCGTGCATTATAGCCTCGTTCCAATAATCTGCATTTAGCTTTCCCTTGGGACTCTTTCAATGCCTTATCAGTACTACATGCCCTACGTATCCGCAAAAACTCGCCATAAGGGAGACTTGCTATAGTGTGGTGTGGATGGAAACTAGATGCATGAAGTAATGTATTTCCAGCCTTCGGCTTTTGATACAAACTAGTTTCTAAGTGGCCATTTTGGACAACAATTTGAATATCCAGAAAATTGGTGGAAACTGGGTCGATATTGTACGTGAACTTAAGGTTTAACTCATTGTTATTTATGGTCTCAATAAAACAAAAAGCTTCTTGTTCACTACCCTTCCACACAATAACAAGCATTTGCAATGCAATAGGTCTCGTATTAGGAAAGTTTGAGCTATTGGTATTTTAAATGACAAATTTTTTATTTAGGTTTTGTTTTTGAAAATAGCGAAATTAATAGCTTTGTCATTTACCATGCAAATTTTTTATTTAGGTTTTGTTTTTGAAAATAGCGAAATTAATAGCTTTGTCATTTACCATGCCAATAGTTATAACTTTCGCAAATGTGACATCTATAGCATTTGTAATGCAATATGTGTTGTATTTACGTGACTTACATGTATTGATATTACAAATAACAATGATTTTTAATTTTTTTTAATAATTAATACTTAAATAAAAGTTATTGTAATTTATAATGGCAATAGCTTAAACTTTTGTAAATAACATTTGTGAAGATTATGTTCAGTGTATTTTATTGTGACGAAAATCCAAGAACATATGTCAAATATTAACATCTTTTTGTTACATTTGTAATAAAGCTTGAAACATTGAGATAACATATTTGAACCAGTTGTTGAATGGTTGCACAGATTGATGCTGTGGTGGAGCTCAGTGATGTTGTGGTGCCACAGAGTGATGCTGTGGTGGTGCTGAGTGATGCTGTATGCTATGCTATGTTTTGTTTTGCTATCCTATGTTTTGTTTTGTTATGCTATGCTATGCTGTTTTGTTATGCTATGCTATGTTTTGTTATGCTGTGCTATGCTATGTTTTGATATGCTATGCTATGTTATGCTATGCTATGTTTTGTTATGCTATGCTATGCTTTGTTATGCTATGCTATGGTTTGCTCTGCTATGCTTTGTTATGCTATGCTATGTTTTGTTGTGTTTTATTATGCTATGCTTTGTTTTGCTATGCTATGTTTTGTTATGCTATGCTATGTTTTGTTGTGTTGGTATGCTATGCTGTGTTTTGCTATGCTATTATGTTTTGTTATGTTTTGTTCAGCCATGCTATGTTTTTTTTTGTTAAGCTATGCTGTTTTGTTGTCTTTTGTTATGCTATGTTTTGGTATGTTATGCTATGTTTTGTTATGCTATGCTATGTTTTGTTTTGCTATCCAAAGCTTTGTTTTGTTATGCTATGCTATGTTTAGTTTTGCTATCCTATGCTTTGTTTTGTTGCGCTATGCTTTGTTTTGTTGTGTTTTGTTTTGTTATGCTATGCTATGTTTTGTTGTGTTTTGCTAGGCTATGCTTTGTTATGCTATGCTACGTTTTGTTATGCTATGCTATGTTTTGCTCTGCTATGCTTTGTTCTGCTATGCTTTGTTATGCTATGTTTTGTTATGCTATGATATGCTTTGTTGTGTTTTATTATGCTATGCTTTGTTTTGCTATGCTATGTTTTGTTATGCTATGCTATGTTTTGCTGTGTTTGGTATGCTATGCTGTGTTTTGCTATGCTATTGTATGTTTTGTTATGTTTTGTTAAGCCATGCTATGTTTTGTTGTGTTTTGTTATGCTATGCTATGTTTTGTTGTGTTTTGCTAGGCTATGCTTTGTTATGAGATGTTTTGTTATGCTATGCTTTGTTATGCTATGCTTTGTTTTGGTATGCTATGTTTTGTTATGCCATGCTTTGTTATGCTATGTTTTGTTATGCTATGTTTTGTTATGCTATGCTAAGCTTTGTTTTGTTATGCTATGCTATGTTGTGTTTTGTTATGCTATGCTATGCTTTGTTGTGTTTTGTTATGCTATGCTATGGTGTGTTGTGTTTTGCTATGTTTTGTTTTGCTATGTTTTGTTATGCTATGTTTTGTTATGCTATGCTTTGTTATGCTATGCTTTGTTGTGTTTTGCTATGTTTTGTTTTGCAATGCTATGCTTTTTTATACTATTTTATGTTTTGTTTTGCTATGCTTTGTTTTGTTATGCTATGTTTTGTTATGCTATGGTATGTTTTGTTGTGTTTTGTTATGCTATGCTTTGTTATGCTATGTCATGTTTTCCTATCCTATGCTTTGTTTTGTTATGCTATGCTATGTTTTGTTATGCTATGCTGGTGAGGGTGAGTGAGGGTGAGTGAGGGTGGGTGGGTGAGTGAGTGAGGGTGGGTGAGTGAGGGTGAGTGTGTTAGAGCGAGGGTGCGGGTGAGAGGGTTGTGAGGTTATGTATCCTATGCTTTTTTTGTTATGCCATGCTATTTTTGTTATGCTATGCTGATGAGGGTGTATGAGGATGAGTGAGGGTGTGTGAGGGTGAGGGCGAGGGTGTGATGGTGTGTGAGGGTGAGAGGGTTGGAAGGGTGAGGGGGTGTGAGTGTGAGGGTGAGTGAGGGTGTGTGAGGGTGAGGGTGTGTGCGGGTGAGGGGGTGTGAGGGTGAGGGTGAGTGAGGGTGTGTGCGGGTGAGGGGGTGTGAAGGTGAGGGGGGGTGAGGGTGTGAGGGTGTGAGAGGGGGTTTGAGGGTGAGGGTGTGAGGTTGAGTGAGGGTGTGAGTGAGGGTGTGAGGATGTGAGGGTGTGTGATGGTGAGGAGGTGTGAGGGTGAGTGAGGGGGGGTGAGGGTGTGTTAGGGTGGGTGAGGGTGTGTGAGGGTGAGAGGGTGTGAGGATGTGTGAGGGTGAGAGAGTGAGTGAGGGTGAGTGAGGGTGTGAGGGTGAGTGAGCGTGTGTGAGGGTGAGTGAGGATGGGTGAGGGTGAGGGTGAGTGAGGGTGTGTGAGGGTGAGTGAGGGTGTGAGGATGTGTGAGGGTGAGTGAGGGTGGGTGAGGGGGTGAGTGAGGGTGGGTGAAGGTGTGTCGGGGTGAGGGTGAGTGAGGGTGTGTGAGGGTGTGAGGGTGTGTGAGGGGTGAAGGTGAGTGAGGGTGTGTGAGGGGTGAAGGTGAGTGAGGGTGTGAGGGTGAGTGAGGGTGTGTGAGGGGGTGAGAGGGTTTGAGGGTGTGTGAGGGTGAGGAGGTGTGAGGGTACCAAGTAAATAGTGGCAGGGCAGACATCGTAAGAGAAAGAAACACAAATGTTAAGATAACAGTGCTCAAAGGGGTTGTGAGAAGGTGCATGCTGAAGTCAGACAATGAATCCTATACTGGGAACCCATTTCTAGAAACCACAGATGCGGCCTTTGCTGTGTTAGAGGGGGCACGGGTTCCTGCTAAGCCTGACGTCCTTGTGAAGACTTAACCCAACATGAAAAAATGGTTAAAACAGTGCAACTATAAACAAATTTATAGAGCGAGTCTAAATTAAGTTATTATCAGATTGATGTGTGAGACTACTGCAAGAATGTCTAACACAATATAGTATGTAGAGAGATGGTCTCAATTGAATTTAAAGATGAACCGGCCTACCCATTAAAATCTCGTTAAAAAAATGCTTGTGGCTAAAGTAAAATATTTTGTTTGCGCATTTATTTGCCGAATGCTTATTTCTGTATTTATGAGGTTCAAATCACTTTAAATTGCTTAGGCGAAGTCCTCAGTGACTCGGGTGTGTGGGTGTTCGGGGTGGGTCCAGATTCTAATAACGACTCAATGGGGATTTCCAGTAATAATTAAGTGGGGGTCACAAGAAGTCAAACAGGAAGAACCGCTGCATAAAGCGATCGCTCTTAGCCGTGCATTCACGGTGTGAGATCTCGAAAAAGAACAATGTACTTGGTTTATTGTGTGCTCTCCTGCCATCTAGTGTTTCTCTAGCAATGCAACTTATTTCCTTGGGGTCTTTGTTGCTTTGAACGTGCAGTAGGAAGACCTCTGAGCACGTCACCAGACAACTACAAGAAAAGGGACGCAGACACCCCCCAACATTATTTCCGTATTCCACTAACGCAGCGGCTGGTAGAAATGAATAGAAGGTGAAGCAAAGTCAGTCTTTAAACCGTCTGAGAGGTTTCTCTGCTAGCTTGCACATCGGAGAAATGTCTTATGAATAATATTGCCAACAACAAGCTCTCGGTATTGGTGTGGGGGGGAGGAGGGTGGCACGGGGAGCAGCAGCCTTTAATGTGGGAGCGTGTGGGAGGGAACGACCATATGGGGTGTGCATGAGAAGTGAGGCCAAGCGCGTGCTGGGGAAGCGTCGCGCTTGAGTACCTCATCATAAACAAAGCGGTGTACTTCAAGAGAAGTTCAGCTTGCCTGATGCACGACTTCACTGTAACTACTCGTACAACAAAGGAGTGCGGCAGGGAGTGCGCGATGTGATGTTGCCTCCTCTGTTGTTCAGCTTGAATGAGCGCTGTGTGCATTACAATGAGAAACTAGGTAGGTCATAAACATGGGGGGCTGCAGTGTGGCAAGGAGGAGGACGGGTGCGAGGCGGGCAGAAAGGACGGCCGTGGGAGGTGGGAGGAGAAGTATGGAGAGTGGTGCAGGCGGGGGGCGTGGAGCAAACCCTTTGAAGAGCGTTTGGGTGCCAGGGGCGCGGAGAAGCAGATTGCCTTCAAGACAGGAGGCAGGCAGAAGGCCCTGGCAAGCTCGTGCACGAGAGCACATGCACTCGTCAAAATCCAGATCGTAAAAAGTCAGCTTTGTGGATGGACGGCAATAGGTCTCTCTACGAGACCTAAAAACATCATCAATGTAACGCCACATATACACCACATGCAAATCATAAAGTGCCCTGTGCTCTCGACGGAGGACATGCTCCTCCCACCAGCCTACATGTAAACATGCGTACCTGGGGGAGAAGCATGCCCCCATAGCCACGCCTTGCTTGTGCTTGTAAATTTTACCGTCAAACATAAAAACATTATTAAATAAGCATCTCTTAATCATTTCCAATAACATCTTATTATGTTTGTACAAGCCTATTTCTCTTTTGTGTAGATAGTGTTCTATGGCTCGGAGGCCATCCTTGTGCTTTATACTAGTGTAAAGCGAGGCTATATCGAGTGTTAAGAGCATAAAATCATCATTACCTTGCACAGTACTTAATTTAGATAGAAAGTCTCTAGAGTCTTGTAAAAACGTTGGTAAAGTGCTGACAAATTCTTGCAGGTAGTAATCCACATACTTGGATGTGTTCTCAAAAGTGCTATTGATTGCAGATATTATTGGTCTTCCTTGAAGAGGATTGATACCTTTATGGACTTTCGGAATTAAATAAAAGGTGGGTAAAACTGGATGTTCCTTATATAAAAACTTATATTCATCCTTGGTCATTAACCCCTCCCTTTGCCATTTTATAAGGTAACTTCTGTAATCATTATTGATCTTAAATACTTTCACTCCATTACTTAACTCATAACAGTCGGAATCATTCCGTTGTCTGAATGCCTCCGATCTATACAGTTCCTTGTCCCACAATACTATATTTCCTCCTTTGTCAGCGTTATTTATAACCAAAGTGTCATTCTCCTTAAGTTTCGTGATTAATCGAAAATACTCCCTCTCCTTACCCTTGGTCTTTGTCTTGGATCTGCACGTGTTCTTATATAGTGTTTTGAGTTAGTCTGTGACCCGCTCATGGAAAAAATCCAGGGCATCTCTAGGCATAATAGGCACAAACGTGGAAGGAGCTCTAAAGGGACTATTGCCTGGTGAGGCAACATTGATGTTCTCCACCTGAGCTACTGCTTGCGATGCCGTTGTTTCCGTTGTCATGGTGTCGTGTAGAAGTGAATGCAACATTGTTAACACCGGAATATCTCCCAACACCAATGACCCTTTTACGGTAGGCCCTGTTGTGCCAATTTTAGGTCTAGTAGATCCCTGATTTTTAATCATGAAATATTTCTTCAATTTCATCTTGCGGATAAATTTGTAAACATCAACACGTGTCTGAACGAATCCGAAGTTACTTTCCGGACAAAAACTTAGCCCCAAGGATAGCAGCTGTTGTTCTGCTGCATTTAACTCCATGTTCGTCAAATTGATTATGGTATTTTTGTGCTGACTTGTTACTTGCGCCAATTGTTTTTTTTGGTCTCCCCCTGCCGGTTCCGCCTTGCGCACTTCCTCCTTTCTCTCCCCCGTCTGTTCCTTTCTTTGTTTGAGATCCCTGATGGTTCCTCTGTCGTAAGGAGTACAGTTTCTGTTGCCTGATAAAATCCAACTCATCAGCATAAGAGATTGGGCCCAAGGCTACCATTTTCCGACTCCACGTCACTTGAAACTAAGCTCGATTCAGAACTCGAGCTAGTGGTCGTTAATGTTGCATTTTGGTTGGTAGCTCCGGAACTGGCTGGTAACAAGTTGGACCTAATCAGCGCCTTCTGTTTCTTGACTGTGTCGTATTTATGAGCGAAGGTAAATACCTGCCCTCGCTCGTAGTCATTCTTATCTCGCGCAAATTTCCATATTTTGCGTGTTTTGATGACTTCTTCCTGCTTATTCTTTCTTGCCATCATTTCTTTTTTTTTTTTGATCAAATATATTTTTATTGAGTTCCACAAAGCAATGTGCCATCATTTCTTTTGTAGATTTTTCCACCGAATCTTTATTGGCATCATTGGTTAAAGTGTCAATTTCTTGTTGTATGCGGATTATTTCCTTCAGATCTTTCTCCCGATCTATTTTCGCATATTTAATCAGCATGCAGACTAGGTGCATGGACGCATCTAAATTGTTCTCCGCCCATATATATATATAGGTATTCATATATGTCTACACAGCCCCTTCGAGAAAAAAGAGCAGAAGCCTCAGCTGGGGACGACAAGGGGGTCATTTATTTCCACGGAATTCGGCGAATGCATTTCGGCATAACAATGCCTTCCTCAGCGCCACAAGAATTCAGGAGGTTTTCATCAAGGCGCTTACATTATCCTGCTGCCTATAACGGCCCAGTGACCCAGGCTCCGCCCATGATGTAACCAGCCCACCTGTTGCAGTTCTTGGCGTAGTCCTTGACTGCAACTCCCAGGATGCAGCACAGAGCTCCCAGGTAGGTACTTGCATGGAATATCAACCCAGTGGTCGGGCGGGTGGCAGGAGTGGCCAAAGATGAAGTCTGTATCCCCTGCTTGCAGTAAAAACAATGTGCCTCCTTGGGTCCCCAAACCGCTTTAGCCCCTTAGCACAGGTCCAAATGTCAGCGGGGGCAACAATGTCAATGCACGCCGCCCAAGACGAAGAACAGTGTCCTCGCAACCGCGTTGTTATTTCCTGCACAGCGAGGCGGGCCCGGGCCTTACCAATCCTTAGTACACACAACGCCGAAGCAGCGCCAGAAGGGTCCAGGCCAACTTGAAAAGCGGGGGCTTCCAAATGCGTTTTCTGGCAACACGCAGCAAATGTCTACACAGCCCCTTCGAGAAAAAAGAGCAGAAGCCTCAGCTGGGGACGACAAGGGGGTCATTTATTTCCACGGAATTCGGCGAATGCATTTCGGCATAACAATGCCTTCCTCAGCGCCACAAGAATTCAGGAGGTTTTCATCAAGGCGCTTACATTATCCTGCTGCCTATAACGGCCCAGTGACCCAGGCTCCGCCCATGATGTAACCAGCCCACCTGTTGCAGTTCTTGGCGTAGTCCTTGACTGCAACTCCCAGGATGCAGCACAGAGCTCCCAGGTAGGTACTTGCATGGAATATCAACCCAGTGGTCGGGCGGGTGGCAGGAGTGGCCAAAGATGAAGTCTGTATCCCCTGCTTGCAGTAAAAACAATGTGCCTCCTTGGGTCCCCAAACCGCTTTAGCCCCTTAGCACAGGTCCAAATGTCAGCGGGGGCAACAATGTCAATGCACGCCGCCCAAGACGAAGAACAGTGTCCTCGCAACCGCGTTGTTATTTCCTGCACAGCGAGGCGGGCCCGGGCCTTACCAATCCTTAGTACACACAACGCCGAAGCAGCGCCAGAAGGGTCCAGGCCAACTTGAAAAGCGGGGGCTTCCAAATGCGTTTTCTGGCAACACGCAGCAAATGTCTACACAGCCCCTTCGAGAAAAAAGAGCAGAAGCCTCAGCTGGGGACGACAAGGGGGTCATTTATTTCCACGGAATTCGGCGAATGCATTTCGGCATAACAATGCCTTCCTCAGCGCCACAAGAATTCAGGAGGTTTTCATCAAGGCGCTTACATTATCCTGCTGCCTATAACGGCCCAGTGACCCAGGCTCCGCCCATGATGTAACCAGCCCACCTGTTGCAGTTCTTGGCGTAGTCCTTGACTGCAACTCCCAGGATGCAGCACAGAGCTCCCAGGTAGGTACTTGCATGGAATATCAACCCAGTGGTCGGGCGGGTGGCAGGAGTGGCCAAAGATGAAGTCTGTATCCCCTGCTTGCAGTAAAAACAATGTGCCTCCTTGGGTCCCCAAACCGCTTTAGCCCCTTAGCACAGGTCCAAATGTCAGCGGGGGCAACAATGTCAATGCACGCCGCCCAAGACGAAGAACAGTGTCCTCGCAACCGCGTTGTTATTTCCTGCACAGCGAGGCGGGCCCGGGCCTTACCAATCCTTAGTACACACAACGCCGAAGCAGCGCCAGAAGGGTCCAGGCCAACTTGAAAAGCGGGGGCTTCCAAATGCGTTTTCTGGCAACACGCAGCAAATGTCTACACAGCCCCTTCGAGAAAAAAGAGCAGAAGCCTCAGCTGGGGACGACAAGGGGGTCATTTATTTCCACGGAATTCGGCGAATGCATTTCGGCATAACAATGCCTTCCTCAGCGCCACAAGAATTCAGGAGGTTTTCATCAAGGCGCTTACATTATCCTGCTGCCTATAACGGCCCAGTGACCCAGGCTCCGCCCATGATGTAACCAGCCCACCTGTTGCAGTTCTTGGCGTAGTCCTTGACTGCAACTCCCAGGATGCAGCACAGAGCTCCCAGGTAGGTACTTGCATGGAATATCAACCCAGTGGTCGGGCGGGTGGCAGGAGTGGCCAAAGATGAAGTCTGTATCCCCTGCTTGCAGTAAAAACAATGTGCCTCCTTGGGTCCCCAAACCGCTTTAGCCCCTTAGCACAGGTCCAAATGTATATATATAGTGAGAGTGAACAGGGCTTTTCCCTGGTACACGGAAGAACTACGACAACTGAAGCTGAGCTGTAAACGTGCTGAGAGAGAGTGGAGGAAGCAGTACTCCGTCCCGGCAAAAAACTCGTACAGGCTCGCCTTGCGTGACTACAAGGCCTAGATTAAGAGGGCCAAAGCGACCTTCTTAGAAGCTTCCTTGACTCAGGCGTCTAACAAATCCCAAGCCCTGTTTAAAATTGTCAGGGACTTGTCCCACCCTGCCTGTGCGGCTAATACGGTTCGTGCGTCACAGGCACTCTGCGATTCCCTGGCTATCGCTTTTGAGGAGAAGACTGCTAAGATCTTGGAGGGCCTAACGCACCCCTCGCCCACTACCCCCGGCTCGGGAGCTCCGGTTGGCTCGCTCAGTCGACCACAGCCAACTGCCTCCAGCACTGGTTTGGGAGCTCCGATCGTGCCACCCAGTCGACCGCGGTCGCCTGCCCCTCCTCCAAGAGTGTCGGAGATGGGAACTCCGGTTGATCTGCCCAGTCGACCCCGGACTGTTGCCTTCGGCCCGAGTCTGGGAGCTCCGGGTAGCTCATCCAGTCGACCCCAGCCGACTGGCTCTGTTGGCACCCTGGTAGCCCTGGACGTGGGAGCTCCGGTGGGTCTGCCCAGTCGACCCCAGACGGGTGGTGATGACCTTTGTCTGGGAGCTCCGGGCAGTCCATCCAGTCGACCCCAGATCAATGACCCTGACCTTGGTTTGGGAGCTCCGGTTACCCCCCCAGTCGACCCCAACTAAGGTTTTTTCCTTCTCCTTCCTTCGAGGAATTTTGTAAGGTGGCACATACGGTGTCCTCGGGGTCCCCGCTTGACCCACTGCCCCCCAAATTCTGGAAGGCTTTCCATGCAGACCTTTTCTTGCCTTTGTTCTCGATCTGTCTCCAATCTTTGGAGTCGTCATCGGTCCCAGAATGTTGGAAATTAGCAGTAGTGTCACCTCTGCTTAAAAAGCCCACTTTGGATCCTGCCTGTCTCTCCAACTACAGGCCTATATCCTTGCTCCCTTTTCCTATCAAGATTCTGGAAAAATGGGTGACTCGTTCACTCTCAGGTTTCCTGGAAAACATCGGCTGGTTCGATGAGGACCAGTTTGGGTTCCGCCCCGGCCACAGGACGGAGTCCGCGCTGGTGACCGTGTTGGACAATCTTCGTTCGTGTGCCGACAGTGGTCGGGCAGCCTTTTTAGTGCTGCTCGACATGTCGGCCGCGTTCGACACGGTCTGCCATCGGACCCTTGTCAGGAGACTTGAGGAGTGCGGGGTCACTGAGGGGGCAAGAGACTGGCTGACATCCTATCTTGACGGCAGGCATCAGTTGGTTTCACTTCCACCATTCACCTCTGAGCCAAGGAGTGTAGGACAGGGGGTCCCACAGGGCTCGGCCATCAGCCCTATACTTTTTAACTTGTACCTCTGTCCCTTAGTCCAGCTAATAAAATCTTTTGGTGTCTCGGCATTTAATTATGCCGATGACACCCAGCTGGTCTTTTCACTGGAAGGGAATAACGCGGTCTCGCTGGATACCTTCCATCGCTGCATGGCAGCCACAGCAGACTGGTTACGAGCTAATTCTCTACAATTTAATAGCTCCAAGACGGAGGTACTCCTTTGTTCCATCGACAGGATTCCGCGGGCACTCCCTGACAACTTTTGGCCTAGTACCTTTCTTGAGCCAGTACTGGCGGCGGAATCAGCCCGTAATCTGGGGGTGATTTTTGGCCCCAACCTACAGCTTGACATACACGTCAATAAAACCACCTCTACGTGTATGATGCTGTTGCGCATGTTGCGCAAGGTTTTGCCCCTTCTCCCCGCTCATGCAAGGCCGGAAGTAGTTCGTGGGACCATATTAAGTCGCCTCGACTACTGCAATGGGCTTCTTTTGGAGGCCCCAAAAAATCTGACCGGTAAACTACAGCGGGTGCAAAACATGGCCGCCAAGCTGGCTCTCTCCCGCCCTAGGTCCAGTTCCTCCACCCTTGTCTTAAGAGACCTACACTGGCTCCCGGATCATCTGCGGGTACAATACAAAGCTGCGTGCCTTGTGTTTAAGGCTGTTCACCAACAAGGCCCCATCCCTTTGCAAAAGATGTTTGCTTGGTACTCTGCATCGCGACCCCTCCGCTCTTCTTCGGTGCATCTTCTTGTAGTTCTGAGGTTTCACAGAGTGAGGATGGGTGGCCGCTCCTTTAGTGTCGCAGCGGCCAAACTCTGGAACTCCCTGCCACTCTCTCTGAGAAGCCACAAGGACTACTTACTCTTTAGGAAAGCGTTAAAAACCCACCTATTTCCATAAAAGGCCTGAGCTGTTAAGTCTATGGTTCCTGATCAAAGCGCCAGGATGCCCTCTGGGTGACAGGTTTCGCGCTCTACAAATACACTAAATAAATAAATAAATAATTATATATATATATGTATGTGTAAAATTTCATATGTTCCATTACATAACATCCACTCACTCCCATATAAGATCCCTTTAAACCCCCCAGGTAGTTCTAACAGATCAGGGCTTTTTTAAACATATTTTAATGTTTTCGGGTCTTTCTGACAATTCTAACCTATGTACCCACACCACCAATACTGCAGTGCTCAGAGGTGTATCTATTTCTAAATTCTGAATGTTCAACCAGCCAGGTATGAATACAGGGAACCTCAAAATGTCATTTGATCTAGCAGTTACTATCTGTAGAAATGCAGATATCTCAGCACATCTTCACAAGTACTAGATCCAGTGCCACCAGCCTTCTGATCCCTTTTGAGATATGGAACACATTGTAATGTGTACCCAACCTTTTCAGGTACACATTTGATTACCTGCACCAGTATTCCCAATCTACTGGTCAAGAACTTGCTAACTGAGGGAAAGCAACCTGCACATTGTTGCCCTGTGGGCCGCATTGAGTCCCGCACCATGACAGCTCCTGAGGCAGGCTCAGGCAGGACGCGTGGCGGGACAGAGTGCAGGGCCCTGGGAGCATCAGCAGACTGTCGCATTCCCTTACCATATGTCAGCCGGCCCACCGTTGCAATTGTTTGTTCTCTTCTACTTTGGGTGGTGGATGTGGCCTGGCTTGAGGATGCTTTCAGCACCTTCATCATGCTGTTTCCTCTTGTTCCCAGAATCCTCTAGGGAGTATTCTTGATTAAAAGGCACTCCAAACCAAGATGGCAGACATTCATCTTTTCACTATGGAGGATTCCCAATCCATTATGGTAGCACCACTGTGGTGAGGAAATTTCCTGTTTTTTAGGTATAAAAGGAGTGAATTCCCATACTTTCTTTGCATTGCAGCACTTCTTTGCTCCTGTTGGTGTGTTTCCACACTCCTGTCAGCTTTCGTTGGATTCAGCTTTCAGTGCTGTGCTACCAGTTTTTTGGAATTAGTCACCTTTCCTGTCATCAGTGTTTCTCTCTTCTACTCTCCTATCCTCGTGGAACCTCACCGCCATCCTTGACGGTTTTTCACTTTCAGGCCTTCTCCTCCGTTGGGGCTCCATCTGGAAGGCACTATCTGCTTACGCGTTCTACAGGGTCGGCAGCATTATGACTGCTGAAAGGGGTTGCTTTTTCCTCTGGCAGACCAGGACTGTGAAGGTCTGGGCTCCAGAATCCTCCCACAGTTAGAGGTCTTCTGCTAGACGATCATCCATCCAGAGATTTGACAGCACATAAAGACATCCACTTCAAACCGGTCTCATTGACAAATTACACCTGTGTATGGTCATTGGTGTGCACCAAAGAGGGTGCAGCAACTCGTGGACATTGCTGCTGTTTGTGAGCAGCAATATGTCAAGTGTTGCTCTGCAAATTTCTCAGCCAAACGGCTCATGCCTTCTTGGAAGATAGCTTCGGCCCATCCTAGAAGATAGTATACCACCATGCCGTATAATCTCAAGACCCATCTTCTCTTATGCAATGTAGGTATGAGGTATGTGAGGGGCACCTATTCTGCTGGTTCTGGAACTGTTGGGGTCGGCTATCCGACTGTATGTCAAGTACTGTAGATGTTCTTCCCTCAGTGTACTGTGTTAGTGATATCAATTTTCGCTTTTGGTATAACCGTCCAATGCTCTACTGGCCAGATCTCTTCAGTCATCCTGTACCATGTTTCCCACCACTTAGGGGCAGCTCCTGGTTGCACACCAATGGAATTGCCAGTGAGCTGATGTAACTTTGCCATTTGACAGCTCATGGTGGTCATCAACTTTAACCATCAGCATGGTCTGCAGTGCACAAGCTGGGATTTGTTCCTTATCAATTATTGAATGTGGTAAATTATGGAAGGGTGGAACCAATTTATAGTAAAATGAGCATGTGCATCAAAGAAATAAACTTCTAAATATGACCCACCATTATCCCTTTGTCGCACAGAAGAGTTAATAACTTCTATCCTATTCTAGGCTATTTCCCTGACCATACTAGATGCATTAGAAGTTAGTATCAGGTAGCAAAGATATTTTGGTTTAAAGGTATCAGTATATTGGCGAAGAGATATACAGCATTTGGCAGTAGGATCAATTCAATCAGTGCTATTCTGCTGGCCATGGACAGTTGTAATGTAATCCATTGGTCTACTTAGGCAGACAACATATCTTTTGTATGTCCATAGTTCTCACTAATTATCGTATCTTTATGTGAAGACATTTAAGGGATATTTTACCCAAAATTGCTAGTTTCAAAATGGCCACTGATGCCTTAGCATATATAGAACAGAAAGTATAGCAGGCAAACCTGCTAAGTACCACGCACTTTTCACAGGTTTTGTATCCAACAAACCCTTGTTTCAAGTCAATCAACAAAATCCAGACAGATATGTATTCAATTATTGTATTGAATTTGCACATAAATACATTGATGCAAATGAGAAAATATAACGTTCATAATGCAAAACAAAATTTCAATGGTTAAAGATGCATAACATTGAACATTCTTAATATGGTACGCTATTCCATTGTCACATTGTGATAATACAAAAACATGGTTATACAATGCTTTAACTGTTTTTAGTGCACAACCCGATGCATTTCGGGACAAAAAGGTCCCTTCATCAGGGGAAAACCATGTCACGTATTGCAAATGACGTGTGACGGATAAATATTGGAATAACCATTTGCGCTCGTAATGCGGTGTATATGTCACGTGGCTGAAAAGTACTCAGAATCTCACAGAGAAATTCGCGGTCACATGAACCAGAAACTGGTAAAATGATCCGACGCAATTCAGACGTGACGCTCGCTCTCATCAGCATATATAGAGCCTTATTAAGATGTTGGTGGACAGCTTACTCCATCACAACAGTGTCAGATGTCCCATGTGCCAACTTATAAATCCCATAATATACTATGGGATTTCTATTTCGGTGGACAGGATATCCATCACCATTGTGACAGAGTGACCCCTCTGAAGAAATCTAAATTAGGCCCATAGTCTTTAGGGTGCAGACCAGAACATCAGAAATACAGTGTAGTCACAACACAAACTGATAGACAATCTTATTGAGCAGATTAACTTTTCACAGGAAACGGCCTTTAGAACGCGAGCTAAGCCACGAGTGCCGTTTCCTTGTAAGCGCAACCACGCTTGCCTTAACCACACATATGCCTTAACCACGCATATGCGTGGTTAAGGCATATACGTGGGCTGGAGGCTGGAATGGGCGGGCCCAAGTAGATGAAGGATCAGGAGAGGACGCCGTGAGGTAAGTGGGGCTGGGTGTTGGGGGAATGGGGTAGTTTTTAAGGGTTGGGGTCGTTTTTAGGGCTGAGGTGTCCGTGCTGTTTTCAAGGCTTGGGGAGGGTTGGGACGTTTTTAGGGCTCGGGGTCGGGGTAGTTTTTGAGCTTGGGGGATTTGGGGTAGTTTTTAGGGCTTAGGTGGGGGTCAGTGGTTTTTAGGGCTCGGGGGTCAGGATAATTTTTAGGTGTCGGGGAGGGTAGTTTTTAGGGCTTGGGGGTGAGGGTAGTTTTAGGGCTCAGGGTGTGGTCAGGTTAGGTTTTAGGTCTTGGGGGCAGGGTTATTTTTAGGGCTCAGAGCGGGTCGGTAGTTTTTAGAGCTGGGGGTCAGGGAAGTTTTTAGAGCTGAAGGGGGTCACAGTAGTTTTTAGGGTTTAGTGGTTTCATTTTTAGGGCTGGGGGTCTGGGTAATTTTCAGGGCTTTGGGGGTGTTGGTTTAGGTTTTAGATCTCAGGCGAGGCTCAGTACATTTCAGGGCTCAGGGGTGGTCGGGTTAGTTTTTAGGACTCAGGGGAGGCTCGGTGTGAATTTTACCACACATATCCGTTCACCAGTCATGCCTTTATCAAGAAATTGCATGGTAAAGGCATGCATGGTGAAGGCATTATGGTAAAGGCTTGCATGGTAAAGGCATTATGGTAAATGCATGCATGGTAAAGGCATGCTTGGTAAAGGAATGTGTACTTCAGATGCATTCGTGGTTAGGGCAGCATTGTAGAGGCGAGTGTGGTTTAGCCATGCGTGCCTTTATCATACAACCACTTTTCACACCTCTCCCTGCATGTTAATGAAGACTGTATGCTTCATTAATAATCACTGTACATAAACAGAAAGAGACATGAAGCGGAGTCCAGAGGTGTCTGCCAATTATAACCAAATCAGCAAATTTACGTCATCCCTACAATAGCGCATTAATAAGGCTGGGTAGGTCAGGCAACCCAGTGCATCCCAGGCCATGGGTCCAAGCGCATTCCCCTCCCCGGAACCTCTCTGAGTGCATCATTAGCCTCACAGGGCGAGTAGGTAGGTTGTAAAAGGGCTTCAAATATCCCTGGGTCTGTGGGCAGTGGCATTAATTCAGCATGCAGCTCTAATTGCTCATTACAATAAATGACTGAGTTTAGCCACTGTTTAAATTTAGGTGATCTCCCTCTGCCCCAGCAGCGGGCCACCTGGCTTTTTGCCAGTGATACATTTCTTATGCGGGTAGTCTACCTCCTTCACCCAGCCCAGACAGGTAATCCTTGGGCCCCTAGGAATTACAGTGTCAATCATAGTGGAGAGAGCAAGCATTATCTCCTGCCAATAAGCCTGTACCCTTCGGCAAGTCCAAGCCAGATGTATGAAATTAGCCTCCTACACGCCACATCAGTCGCAATGTGAGTACTGCCTGGGACCAAACTTCCAGAGTAACATGAGGGTATAGTAGGCACGGTGTAAGAATTTGTAACGGATGCGACAAAGTCTGCTGCTGGAATTGGTCAGGTCTGTCTGCGCACAACAGAATTTACACAAATCTCCTCCGAGAGTCCTATACCCAATTACTTTCACATTCCAACCTAGCTGATCGATCTATTCCGGATATTTCCTCCTGAATGTCACAATAGAGGTTTGTTAGTAGGAGTTCCATGGTAGTGACCATTAACATTTGGTCTAGGGGCTTATTAATGAGAGGCTTGCACCGGCAGAGGGATGTACGTTGTTACAACGCATGCTTTTACCATGCATGACTTTACAACGCAGGTTTTTCAACGCAAGTCGTTACAACGGCTTGCGTTGGGGGGTGCTGGATAGTGAATAGTTTAATTTACTATTTCAACTCCAGTCCCCTGTATAGTAGGGATAGTAGGGAAGGTGTTGGATAGTAAATTAAACTATTACCTATTCTAGAGCGCCCCCCAGCACAAGTCATTGTAATGACGTGCGTTGAAAAACCTGCGTTGTAAAGGTACTGCGTGGTAAAAGTTGCGTCGTAAAGGATGTTTCCCCCGGCAGAGCGTCACTTTTTAGAAGCTCCGGTGCCGCAAGCCTCTCAGTCATCTCTATAATGCCGCACAGAGACATGTTGCGCGGCTTTGAATGGCCTCAGAGATATGGAGTAAGACAATGCAGCGCGAGTCGATGTGCTGCCGTACGATGCCAGCCATCCATTCCATGAGCGTTGTGGTGGGTTTTCCCAAGTTACACTCATGGATTTTGATGCTGCCCCGGATTTACTGAATCAAGTAAACATGGGGCAGCTCCAAACCCTTATGCCTCCCCAGAGCAGGCGTAACGGTGAGAAATATTTTTTTTACTCCTAATTTTTTCTTCTTTCTCTGTGTGCTGCATTCTGCAGCTCACAGAGAAAGAGGAAACCGCCTCTCTGGATTGTTTTTGTGCAGGAAGGTGCCCCTTCCTGCACAAAAATAATCCTGCAGGCAATGCAGACACCCTTGCATGATGCGTTGGCACTAGGCAGCAAATTGCGTGCCAGCGTAGGGGGACAGGAAAGCACCTTATTTCATAAACACAGTGTATTTCTGCCCTTTCACATTGGAGTAGGGCGGTGCAGCAAGGAGCCTTTCAGGGCCGGACTGGCTGTAGGTGGCACCTAGCGTTTCCCCAATGATCCGCCACAGTGGGGGCCGGTTTTAGACACCTGGGGCGGCGTTTTTGCAATATTGCCCACCAGCAACAAATGTGGCACAAAGCTGCTGCTAGCATAGCCCCCTCAAGCTCCTCTGGGGGCGGGACAGCTCTTTGCCAGGGCTGGTTTCAGTTCCCTGTCCTGCCATGAAACCTTGCGGTGCTGCTCTACTCCAATACCCCATAAATGAAGGCCCTGGAGTTCAAAATATACTAGGCATTCCATGGACGACTGATAAAGCATTTATACATGAACCGCTCAATCGGTGCTAGAGGAAGATGTCTAAAGGTGTGCATAACCAGTCTTCCGTATATTCTGACAATGTAATAAAAATAATGTTTTATTAAAGGAAGCACCACTGTAGGAGAACAACTACTGATAGACTTTACATCAGGATATAGGAGCAAATTGGGCTTAATATAGGGTCTACACCGGCACTCATTATACATGGTGTTAAATGCCTATGTAAAACTGGGGATACAAAAGGGGATGATGGACGGAGAGTTTGAGCAAATCAAACACTCACCCCTAGTCAACTGATCTGGGTTTAATCCATCACCATTCTTTAGCTCACTCCGCCACCCCAGTTCAGACATGGCCATATGCAAATCAGTCTGACCCTGTGCCTCATGGGAACAGTCCAGCCCGAACTGCCAAACCATGTCTTCCGTGGACCGGAAACAAGCATCCTGGGACCGGTTTCGGATTCATAATCCTCATCCGCCAGGCTATCTTGAATCCAGTGGCAAAGTGAGCAAGGGACGCACGTCTGAGCATACCCTGCCAACTTAGGGCGAACAAAGCGAAACAAAAGCGATATTTGATTTGCTCAAATGCTCCGTCCATCATCCCCTTTTGTATCGCTATGTAAAACTGGGAGCAAGGATTTCTAGCCAATGAAAAGTGGGTACAAAATTACTTGAGCATGTCTCTTGCCTTTTATACAGGACCCAGTAAGGCACAATGCACACACCTGGCACAAATGTTTTTCTGTTGGAGTGTTTTCGCACCCATTGATATCTTATGAGTCTGGGCATGCAATGGGGATATTCTGGATACATTTCCATCTACAAGTGTGACAGGTCCGGGTAATGTGTCATGCTGGCACTGCAAAATCTGCGGAATTTTAGGTTTGTTTACCTGGTGGCTGATTGTCTCCATCAAAATGGCTGTCTACATAGTGGGTAGCTGTATGAGGGTGTAAACATTTAATGGAAATACTGACATTGCAGCTGCACAGGAGACGCTGAAGATTTTCCCTGTCCGGTTCTGCCATGCGCATACTCCTTGACAAGACCATTACCTTTTTGTTTCTGAGAAAGAAAAAACAGCTTTGTAGGTTTGTTTCTGAGAATCAAGAAAAATACAGAGGGGAACACAACAAAATGATGTCACTCTTGGCAAGCAGTCTTCAGGGCCATACTGGGAACCCAAAGCAGCTCTGGCAATTTTATTTAGACCAGCCGTATGGTGCGAAGCAAGCAAGCGCAGTAAGTGAGCCTGACTCCTGCAGGCAGGGTTTGGGATGTACCCCCCTCCCCCCCCAAGAAAATTTGGAAGAAAATGTACAAAAATTTGCATTTTACAACACTTTTTCATCAAATTCCAAAATAGATTAACTTTTAAAGCACAGTAAATGATCACTTCACAGTGCACCAGAGTACCCGGTCATACCTACAGACATTCGATTAAGGAGCACAAAAAATAAGATATCAAGCATGAAAGATGAATTTAAATATAACATGTCTTTCTCAATATAAAATACTATAAACAAGTGATTTAAAAACTCCCTTAACCTCAAACAACTGTCCAAAGGTTTAGAGATACAAATGTGCTAGACTATGTGCAAAAATCTAATGATTACCATAACCTGAGCTTTGTAAACAGTTCTAAACTGAAGCATCTCATTAAAAGTGTGACAGTGCACAACATTATGAATGTGAACATTTGCACATTTCAAACAGTTAACATCCCTTGCAGAACTTTTAATGATATATAATAATATAAACAACATAATTTAAAACTTATTTTCTCTCAAACAAATATTAGATTTATAGGACAGTGGGATACATTTATCAAGGCTTTGGGCTGTGCAAAACCACAAAAAGTGACACAAACTGGCAAAAAGTCATAATAAACTACTTTTTTTCCAAGGGAAATTTGTTTTGTGCTGGAAAGTTGTCAAACGGTAATGCGAATAGTACTTCATGTTACTTTTTATCAAGGGGGCTTTCCATGGGTTGGAAATGGGCATTCCAAAGTAACCACCCATGGGTTTTGAGGCAAAGTCCTCTCTAGTAACAAAGGTAGATTGGGTTTGCTCCAAAAACTGCCATCTCCTTGAGGCAGGCCATAAAAAGGCGAAATGTTTATATCCCTGCTAACTTTTCCAAAAATGCATCTGTGCAAATCCATTTTGGGAAACGTTTTAAAGTTAGTCTAGCAAAGGATTTTGTAGTGAATAGATATGGGGCGGCTCCTCCGCTATGGAGGAGGAGCATCACCCCACTACTTTTAAGCAGTGCGAAGCATATAATTATATTAACTTAGAGGTATTATCAGTTTATGCTTCGTGTCCTGCTGCTTTGTGATGGGTGGGCAGGGCTGCTCTGCTCTCCGAGCAGGGAAGGTGTGGTTTGCCCACTCCTAAGTGCGCAATGACTGTTTGGCCAGCCCCCCCCGGGACGCCCAAACCAGTCATGCGCACTTTCCCCATTCTCCATGCAGGCTGCATTACAGTGTGCATGGACAACATGCCCACCCCTCCAGCCCCCGGCTGAGCGCCATGTCATGGCACCCACGGCTATAGGAATGGAGCCTGGCTGCCTGCTTCCTGTTCCTTTCAGGAACCCTGCTGGACAACGGCGAAACCGCAGCCCTCATCTGCCTTCGACACCGTCTGCCACCACACCCTATGCACACGCCTCCACAATGCAGGGATCCGTGACAAAGCCCCGGACCTCCTTCCTCACCGACACAACCCAGAGAATCTGCCTCCCCATTCTGATTTGAAACCAGCAAGATCCCCTGCGGCGTACCCCAAAGATCTTCCCTCAGCCCTGCCTTCTTCAACGTTTACATGACACCGCTCGCCAACATCGTCCAGTCGTACGACCTCAACATTGGCTCATATGCCAATGACACCGAGCTGATCCTCTCCCTCACCAAGGACCCTGCCACTGCCAAAACCTACTTCCACGAAGGATTGAAGGCCGTCGCCGATTGAATGAAGAACAGTTGCCTGAAACTGAACTCGGACAAGACGGAGGTCCTCATCCTCGGCTCCACCCCCTCCGCCTGGGACGACTCCTGGTGGCCGGCCTCACTGGGTGCTGCGCCAACCCCCTCCGACCACGCATGCAACCTGGGGTTCATCCTGGACTCATCACTGTCAATGACCCAGCAAGTCAACGCCGTCTCCTCCTCCTGCTTCAACACCCTCTGCATGCTCCGCAAGATCTACAGGTGGATCCCCACTGCAATCAGAAGGACGGTCACACAGGTCCTGGTCACCAGCAGGCTGGATTACGGCAATGCCCTCTTTGCGGGAACCACGGCCAAACTCCAGAAAAGACTCTAACGCATACAGAACGCCTCTGCACGCCTCCTTCTCGACATCCCCCGCTACAGCCACATCACTGCCCACCTGAGAGACCTGCACTGGCTCCCGGTCAACAAGAGGTTTGCTTTCAAGCTCCTCACCGATGCTCACAAAGCACTCCACGACACCGGACCAACATACCTCAAAAAACGACTAACCTTCTACACACCCAACCGCCAGCTTCTCTCCGCTGACCTCACCCTCGCCATTGTTCCACGCATCCGCCGAGCGACCACCGGTGGCTGAACTTTCTCCCACCTTGCGGCCAAGACTTGGAACACCCTCCCCATCCACAAGCTACAGACCCAGGACCTTCTGACCTTCACGGGACTTCTCAAGACCTAGCTGTTCGAACAGTAGCAGCATTCGCTATATAAATCCTGCTTTCATTTAATTTCATTTCATTCCCCCCTTCCTCCCTCCCAGCGCCTTGAGACTCTTGCGGGTGAGTAGTGCGCTCTACAAATGACTTGATTGATTGATTGATTGATTGATTGATTGATTTGAATGGCAAAATTCAACCTAGCCCTTCCAGTCTGCAGTGGCAATGTGGGTGCCTTTTTCTACCTCACACACGGAGTGGCACAATCAGTGCTGCAGCCCTGGGAGAACACTCATGCCCTGGGTACCCTGGGTATCATATACTAGTGACTTTTAAGTAAGTCTGCCTCTGCGAATAGGGGTAGCCAATTTGAAGGGTTAGAACACTGGTACTGAGTTCTAATTAGCAGGCCTGAGTGCAGTCGTAGAGTGAAAAACCAGCAGCTAGTAGTCAAATAGGGGCAAAAAGTGTGGGGGGGGGGGCTGCAAAAAAGCCTGTTTCCTTACACAGTTTGACAAACTAAATAGGACAGACTACAGTGCCTTCAGCAGAGCTGCCATGATATCAGCTATACTGAAGGCACGGAGACCTCTGCCTGTTTGACAGAAATCTATAAGTATGGTGGTCAGTCTCCAACTAGGTCAAGAAGTGCATTCCTCCACTTCCCGCTGCCCTGGTGGATCAGCTGCCATGCCCCAAATAAGGCCTTAAGTATTTAATATGAAGCTGGAGGGAATATTTAGTAGGGGTCTAGCGATAAATGAAGTAGTGAAAGAAGACATGGCTGTGACTTATAAGAAAAAAACACTCCCAGGTGTATTTTAAAATGCTATTGCCAGTCAGTTTGGAGTTTGTATGCGGTGTTTGGCCTCATAGCGGCATTTGGTGATGGAACTCCTCAGCCACTTGTAGCATCCTTATGACATGCTGAAATAGGTGCAAACTTAAAAATGAAAAAAATCTCTATGAATTAATTTAATATATATTGAAATATTTGAAATCATGCATCATAATGTAGTTTGTAAGATAGATTCAGTGCTAACTGTCATTCCTTTACATTGTAAGAGGCGCTCCAAAGAAAATCACATCAAATTCACTTTGCCAAGCTTAACATTAGGAAGGACATGGAAAAAGAGGAACTGGGGAAGGAACCAGAAAGGTCCACTTATAGCACTGTCAGTTTCATTTAAAACCCCTGGGCATTCACCCAAATGCAGTGTAAGTGATGCACGAGAGCCAGCAGCGCATTAATGGATTAAATGCCATTATAGCGCTCAGGTTCTTAGGTTTATATTGACTTGCAGAAAACATCCTTCGCTCAGCCAATGCGTGAGTGATTGATGCGCTGTTCACCTTCCTATGATGCGGATACTCCTTAATTACACTTTCCATATCGTATTTGTCTGGATGGAGATGGACTTGGAGAGAAGTCATTACTCAGCACTGGCGCGTATTAAGAGCAAAAACCCGTAAATCCCACCCTCTTGGGATCTGCAAGTAAAGATGATTTGCAATGTAGGCAGAGAACATCATGTAAGTCTGCACAAGCTCGCTCAATTGATCTTTGATCAATGATGTAGCTAAGATGTATTTGACCCACCCTGAACCTGGCCCTATTGCTGCACAGCAAACACACAAAAGGTGATGGGAGGGTGCTTGCAATAAGTCTAACCACTGCCAATCACTTGCAGCGGCATTCCAACCCATCCTTTGCACATCATGCCTGCTCAGTTTGGACCAAGCCACATGCAAATAGGTCTTGACCAGCCACGTTCTGTGCAGGTAACAGCGGAGGGGTGGTGGGGCAGAGTAAGGTCATTTTGAGGGACGATGCAGAGGGAAAATTAAGTAAATAATTAATATTTCCCTCGGCATCGTCCCTCGAAAACCCCCTTTACACAGCCCCACGGCCCCACCACTGTTACCTGCACTGACCGTGGGTGGTCTTGACCCTGCTCTATTTGGGAACCGTCCAGCCTGAACTGCCAGGTCAGATCCTCCCTGAACCAGAACACAAGCAAACCAAGGCTGGTTTCATCCTGACTGGGGCTCTTCAGTTGTGTATCGATTGGTTCCAGTCCCACAGTGACCAAGAGACCCACGTCTGGGTATACCCCAAGTCTGGGTTTACCATTGCCGCACAGGGGAGAAGAGAAGGGGAAAGGAAATTCGCTACCCACACAAACCTAGAGACAACAAAACATTAGATGAGTTCTGGGCAGCATGAAATTCGCTCACATCTGCCATGGAAAGGGTCCTATTTCACTCATAAAAATAACCTACTAAGAGGCAAAATGTCCTGCTTTGTTCATCTTCAATCATGCTCAGGACAGTACGAACCGGTAAAATGACAGCCATTAAAATCCTGTCACAATGACAATGAAAGAGCCAGAAAGCTTCATGGAAAATGTAAACAATCATTAAATTTTTTAAAAAATCAGTTAGAAATGTCATCCACTCTTCAAATAAATCATGTCTACTAACATAATATAGATTCCTCACAAAAGCATAATACTGCTGTAGGAAAGTAGGATCTGCTTTCATGGTTACCCCTGCTTTTTCCCTGGTGTCATTCTGTTTTCTGACTAGTGTGACTGGGATCCTGCAAACGCCCTAAATTGGACTATGGTAAGTACATTGGTACCTTCCTAATTGGCTACTGGTGTACCCTTCTAAGTCCCTTCTATAGGGTACTAAGGTACCAAGGGCATAGGTACACCAGGGGTCTCCCATGAGCTGCAGCATGTATTGTGCCACCCATGAGAGAACACTCAAACTGTGACTACTGGCCTGCCATTGCAGCCTGGTAAAAGCTGGTGCTAGGACCACCCACAACAGATATACGTTTCCATATATCTGAGGTCCCTGCACTTAAAACCCATAAATCACCCCTAAGGTAGGCCTTTCAATCCTGAAGGCAGGGTGCTAGGATATAAGTGTGAGGGTGCCCTGCATGAGAAGGACACCCCCTACAAACCCAGGAGTCGATTCTCCAGGCTTTGTAAGTGTGGTCGGCCATTTTATACATACAGTGGACATCAAGTCAATTATGAGATATCTAACTAAATATTGGCTGCACGAAACCGGTCATGTGTGGGAGCCCCCTGTATTCCTGGTGCCAGCCTTTCAGTGTCCAACAGCAAGCTAGTGCTGTTGCCGACCACAGACACGATTCTGCCCTCCTGCTGCTGAGCTGAGCTCAAACAGGGGAAGATAGAACAATAGGTTTTCTGTCTCAGGAGGTATGACCACCTCCAAGATAGGACTTTGTGTATTGGGATGGGGTGAGGGCGCTTGCCAGCGCCACCAGACTGCTTTGAAGGGCACATTTGGTGCCCTCCAGGCATACTCAGCCATTGGCTCCTGCTCTGGCACAAAACTGGACAAAGGACATGGAAGTATCCTCCCATCTGTCCATCCCCTCCTCTGGGAGGGACCCCTGAATCGTCCCAACCCTTACCTCTGGGTACTTAAGGGCTTACCTGTGAGTGGCTCTTCAGATTCGTCGTGGGAGAAGATTCAGATCCGAAACCACTTCTACTTCTACCGTCTGGGCACTGTGGACTTCGTTGGACTCCGCTTTGGGAACCGATATTGCATCTGGGAAGACTCGTGCTGCTACTGGTCTCATCGTCCTGCCAGTATTCTGCTTTGTCTGTGCCTGTGCTTCATCCAGGTTCTTCTCCTGACCTGTGTGCATCAAAGACATCCAAAGAAATCTCCCTTGGAGTTAAGGAGTCACTCCCCTGTACCTACAGGCACCACAACTAAGTTGACTGGTCTGCTGCTCCCGACAACCTCTGGACTTCGAAAGACCCAGGAACACAGGTGGTGGTTCTGAAACTCCCTCGAGGCCTGCACTGTCTTCTCAATGGCTTTAAGGCCAGTATCCCTTGCCAGAACCGCTGGAACAGAACCCCTGTGCACTGCATCAAATTGCTGTTGCCAAGGCTTTTTGACTCTCTTCTCCATAGATCTTTGGGCTCCAAGAAGCTCCAATCTCCAGTATCTTTTCTTGCCAAGATCTTTGTCCTCACCATATCCTCTGCACCATGGGACTGATCTTTAGTGAGCTGCTCAAGGTCCTTTTGCGACTACTGTGCCTTCAGCCTATGGGTTCTTTTGAGGGTCTTCTTTGGCTCCAGTGGGCTCCCCTGTTTGCCTGGGACCTGCTCGGACTCTCCTGCACTTGGCGTGTCCAATGGATCTTGCCGGTCCCGACACTGCACCTTCTTCGTTTTCCACATTGGTTGCTGCTGCCAAGGTTTGTTGGTACTCCCGCCGGACACCAACACCCTGGTTCTTGACTTACGACATGGGACAGCTCATGAATGGCTCCTGGTCTTCCACAGCATCACCTGGTCCTCACAGCTGCAGCAACAAGGTCACCATCAACCCTCCTGCATCTTTCGTCATCGGTCTTCAATGCCTCCTGGTCACTCCTGAGTGGCATAGATTCTGTCCCCTCTGCTTGCAGGTACTCCTCTTCAAGTATCCACCCTTGGATTCCACCGGACTTTTTCACCTTCTTCGCCAGCGGTATCTTCACTGAAGTCCTCCATTGTCGTCTACGGTGGGTTCCGACATCACATCGCCCCTATGCACTGGCTTCTCTGGTGTAGGTATCCTGGTTCCTAGGGTATCCACGGATGGGGTGGCTCTCCAACCTTCTATCTTCCACAGGGCTTCTTTACAGTCCTCCGGGAAGGGTCCTTCTTCTGCAAAACTGAAACACGACTACCCCATTGACTTGCATTGAGTACACAGCTGTGTTTCCACTCTGCACACAGCCTCCGTTGGGTTCCTTGGTACTTACATTGGGTGGTTCCTTGAGTCCTCAGCTCTTCTGAGTCTTCTGGGTCAAGTCTCGACTTTGGCCGCAGTTCGCATTCCACTTTATTTGTATATGGTTTGTTCTCCCCCTGGGGACCACTGTGTATTTGTGCTACTTACCTGTTCTCCTTTTGAAATATTGTGTGTATTGTATTTATATCTCCTGCCCGGAGATATACCAATGTGTTAGTTAGTGTGTATTATTACCTACTGGTAGTTGCCAGTTGGTAGTTATATTTAGGACCTAGTTACCATAGGAAAAGCGGTTTATCTTTTCCCAATGACTTTGGCGCCGGATGAGGAATCTTCGCAAAATTTTCAAAACTAGTGGCCCGCTCCGGTCAGCTCCTGTCTTGAAAGTTTCGAGGTGATTTGTCAAGCAGGGGCCAAGAAAAAAGGGGCATCTCAAAACTCGTTTTCCCCATGTTATTTTCCTTAGGAAAGTTTAGACAAAGCTACAACCCGAACTGCTGAACAGAAATACACCAAATTTGGCAAAAAGGTAGCGCTTGGTTTAGAAAGCGACCTTTTTTTAAATGGTGTAAATTCGTTCAATAGTTCCTGAGAAATTAGAAAAAGAAAAAGTTTTGATATCTATGGCCACGGTGGGTTCGCGAACCCTCCCGGGCACGAGCTTCACTCTGATTGGCTGACAACACTCCAAACCAGGAAGTGTTGGCAGCCATCTTGTGACGCGGTAGAACCGAGTAATAAGGAAACAGTGAAAAAAAAGATGAAAAACAAGAAAAGGGGGCAGGGTAGAAACACCCTGACCCCCTAGGCCTGCTCATGGGGTCCCACAAGTACCCGCAGGGCCCGAAAACTTAAAAAAAAATAATAATTTCGGCCGAATTCACGCTGGGGTCGCGAATCCCGCCAAAATTATTTCAAAAAATGAAGAGCGGGCTCTGTGCGGCTCACGCCCTGCCATAGCAAACTCTGCTTTGCTTCAATGAAGTGAGTGCTGGGAAACCTGCATTTGCTGCAATGAAGCAAAGCAGAATTGCTTTTGAGCAAGGGGAGCTGCATGTCAGCAGCTCCCCTTGCTCAAAAGCAATGCTGGCTCCCACAGGAGGTGTGGAACCGGCGGGACCGTGGGGGCATTGGGGCTACCCCCACAGCCCCCAACACAAAGGGGCAGCCCCCGGGGGATGGGGTTCCCGGGGCCAGAAGTGGGTGGGTGTATCAAAGGTTATATTAGAGTGTGAGAAGGTGCATCAGATTTTCAAGTAGATGATGTCATCAGTGATGTCATTAGTGATGTCATTTGAGATGTCATCAGTGATGACATCAGTGATGTCACTGACCATGTCATGAATGATGTAATATGTGGCGTCATCAGAAGTGCATTGCCGGGGCGCGGGTTATAGTTAGCTGAACTAACTATAACGGCGGAATTTCTGTCGTTTCATACAAGTGAAATGTCCAACTAACTATAACGTCCCTGAAACGTATGTTTTTTTTCAGTGAATAAATATAACTATTTTTAGAACTACACTGTGTGGTTCTTTTTCATTTAACCTACACTATATGATTAGTACTGTTAAAACAAGCTGCCTAATACTCGTTCTGGACTAAGCATGAAGGCTGCTCTCCTCAGCTACCATTTAGAGAGCTTTCTAAGGTTGTCTAAGACTACTAAAATCACCATAAGGGTTGTCTGGATTAGTGCAGGGTGCGCATCACAGACAACTGCAAATGCCAGGTTGTCTCAGGTCCAAAACAAAACAGATGACAGTACTGATATGGTTCTGAAAACGTACTTATGATGCGCTACACGAAAAGCAAATCACTGAACCATATCAGTACTGGCATCTGTTTTGTTTTGGATGATTAGGGCTCAGCCTTACTGATTAGAGCCACAACCCAGGTTGTTTTTTGCAGGTTGTCTCAGTTGGCTGCATGGAACCCCTGATGGTAGGAAACACCGCTCTGCAGAAAGCTACTTGTGCAAATTTAAGCTGTGTATGTCCCTACCATTTACTCCTCCTAGGATGCTCCAAAGTAAAAGAAAGGAAGCAGGATAGATTGGGATACCAGGCCACCTATGGTCCTGCCTTTTAATGTTCAGCATCGTGGTGACCTTGCCGGTGCCTACTGTACCCTGTCTACCCCACAGAACTTCCATGCCTCAATCTGCTGCTTCCGGCTGTCTCTTGTATAGGGGTTAGCTGGCACCCCTCTCTACAGCATCCTGACACACAGCGTTGCTGCTGAGCATGGCAGAGACAGGTTGTCTCAACTCTGCAAGACAAAGGCAGGTGAGTTAAAGACCTGCATGCAGTGCTTAATTGGAGCCAGTGTTTGGGGTGCTCAGCACTGGCGCTTTTCATGAGCACCAGTTAAGGACACATTCATTTATAGACGGCACAGGGAGCTTAAGTGATTTGCCCAGAATCACAGGATGTTGAGCCGACGTCAAGATTCAAACCTGGTTTCCCAGCTCCAACGTCTGTAGCTCTGGCCATTACGCCAAATCCTTTACCCACTTACGTGGTTAGTAGTTGGTTCTGTTTTAGACGGCATGAACAGGAGGAAGGGGCCGGTAAAAGCTGCCTCCTGAGGAGAGTCCCGATACCTATTTTGCTACAAATTAACCAGTGCATGACACTAGGAAAAAGAAGAAAGTGTCAGATTCTCAAGTCAGTGCGACCAGAAGGACGGAGTGGATGAAGATCCACCGTTCCACTCATTTCTAGGGTCTCTGGAGACCAGGGGCAGGTGGGAAAAAAAACTGGAAAAACAGCAATTTTACTGTTTCACAGCACTGAGACATCACAGATGGGAAACATTAATGGTGTTTTCTCGCTGCTGGTGTTAACATCACAGCAGTGACTATCTAGGGAACAGATATACATGTTCCAGCTAATGGCATCTGATTTAAGCCAGGGACAACAATCAGGATTATAGAATGACAGCTGCCAACCACAAGGATGCTTTTAGTGAGGGATTAGGAATATTATGTAGACAATGGAGCCTCTCCAGTCATATGTGGAAGCCCTTTGTTCTTATTTGTGTTTAAATCCAAACTCGGAGGAGGGAGGGGGGGGGGAGTGGGGTCATTTAGAGCTTGGCCGATGAGGGATATCTGATAAAAGAAATTGTCAATGTCCCATTCACCAACTTTCATTTTGAGGAAGCGAATCTCAGGGTTTCCACTATTGGGGTCTTTGCTGGCACTGTTGGCTGAAACCCTAGACCCGATAGTCCGTCCCCCCAGGATTGAAGAACACATTGGTGGCAACCACACCCTGCGTGGGGAGGGTGCAGGGGATCTGTCGCTCATCACTGGATTTTCATAGTGGCGTAGGGAGGGGAGGGTGCGGTTGGTGCGGGCCGCCCTGGGGGTCATCACTGAGGGGGGTGACAAAATGGCAAAAATATGTGTTTTTAACACATAATTTTGCCATTTTATCAAGCCGGGGGTGACAAGTCTCATCAATGAGGGGAGTGACAGAATTGCAAAAATATGTGTTTTTAACACATCATTTTGCCAATTTTTTCAAGCTGGGGGTGACACGTGTTATCAATGAGGGGGGTGACAGAATGGCAAAAATATGTGTTTTAAACACATAATTTTGCCATTTTATCAAGCCGAGGGTGACAACAAATTTTCCGCACCGGTTACCACCTGACCTTGCTACACTACTGGATTTTCATGTCTGAGACTGCCACTTGAGGTATGATGGTCCCAGGCAGAGAAGATATTCAAATACTTGTTTTGGGAGTTTGTTTTTGAAATACACAAATAAGTGTGGATTGGAAAAAACAAATGGCACCCAGTTGGCATTCAACTTTGCCTTAATTGCATCAGCCACACCAATGGATGCACTTAAGAAGTGGAAGGCATAGGGATCTTGCAGTACTTCGGGTGGACCTCCAAACAGACCCTCTGCTGACCCCGCCAGTTGCCAGCCAATGCGTAAGAGAGTCCTTTCACCCTTGAAGCTCAGATTAAAATTGTGGTTTTGGAGCCAATCTCTTTTGCACTGGAGGCAAATGTGTTTCTGTGTACTGTGGCACGCCTTGCACTCCTTACTCATGAGAGGTTAGCCTCTTTTCTAGATGTGGAACAAGAAGGTTCTTGTCATCTCTCTCCCCGGGCCACTCACCCACGGCTTCCTGCTCATCTGGAATATTCTATGGATTTCCAGTTCAGCTTCCTCTCATATCTCAACTGTCAGGTGTTCTTCTAGAACCTTTGGCAACCCTTGTCCTTGCTCATATTTTAAAATGTCACCTTGATTGCTTTGCAGGTTTCAGGTCTCAGTGTGCATTTCATGGATCTTGAGAAGATGCCAGGTACCTCCAGGGCCGGATAGGTCTTATTCACCAGGCATTTCTCTGGTGGGCTGGAGCCATTGGTGGATGATTTTAAAGACCGGTGCCGCTCCTGGTGCCTTGTCACTTTTCCCTGCGCCACGAGGGCATTTGCAGCAGGCATGGGGAGGCTTCAAGAGAGAGGGAGTGGGTGGAGAGGAAATGAGCGAAGGAGGAGAGAGAGGAGAGAAGGAGAGAAAGAGAATGGATGGAAAGAGAGAGATTATGCAAGGAGATAAAGGGAGAGGGGCTGTTTTGAGCATCTTTGCCAGGACTGCTTGGTTCCCCAATCCGTCCATGATGCCTCATTGCCAAATCCTGGTCTTTGGCAATCATTTGGTCTCAATGGCCAGGTTCCTTTTTAATATGATTCTTATAGAATCGTTAATATCTTTGTATCAGGCACATTAGGTTATGTCAGTGGCATGAGGGCACTCAGGATTTGTCATTAGTGCCCGGGGGACAATGAAGTTTCCATCCTGAGTGGCCACCTCTGCCTGGAGGCTCAGGGACAGGAGCTGGGGAAACAATAGACAGAGTGGTGATGAAGATAGTTGAGCAGGAGGAAGACATTGCACGAGGCTAGCTCCATCAGAAGGGTTGTACGACAGTACAAAGTATGCAATTACTTTGCATCCATTTCACACGCATTTTTTAGCGCGCATGATTTTACCACGAATATGCATTTAAAACGCATGCCCATGCCATGCTTTGTTTTTATATTTAAAAACAATGTATTTGTGGGGGGGAGATCCCCCAACTTACCTTAAATGCGTGGTATTTTCATGCATTGTAAATGCATATTCACAGTAAAAATATGAGTGCTACAAAATGCATGATAAAGGCACAACTAGGTAAAAACCTCGTTGTAAAGGCTGTTTCTCCATCAGAAGTACTGTTGCACAGGTATAGATCAGTGTAGTTCATGAAGAGTGCTTCCTTACTGTGCAAGCCGCCCGTGCCATTACTGGAAGGCACCGGTGCCTGGCGCGTGTCGCGCGGCCCAATATCAGTCTTCCATTGTGTCTGGTTTCATTTTGCAGGGCCTCAGATGAGAAAACTTGAGATGTTAGTAATTAAATTTGCTGTGTAAATTGTATCAAATCATGAGGCTTTGTGAACCCTTTCAGCGGGTCAGATTGGCCATGTGATTGGTGGGCTTTGGCACCTGTGGTTGTGGTAGTCACTATTTTAGATGCTATGTTTACACATGTTGGTACATTAGAAAATATTCTCAACCTTTGAGTTTCTAAGACTATTTCACACTAGCATAACCTCAAGGTCCACTCTTGAGATAAAACGATGATTTATCTGCCTATTGTGATATTTAATCATGATTTATTTAATGAAATGTTGGCAGGCTGTCCTTCCAGTACAAAATGCTATGCTTAGACATACTCTAAAACTTCTCAAACTTTCTACATGTGCTGTACTTTGAAGCACACATGCAATGTTCGAAAATTAGGTGAAACTAAAACATTTCTCCTAGTTAGCGCCTGCCTCAAGGAGGCAATATTTTTGGTGCAAAGCTCTTTCCACCATTATAGGTAGGTGGGAATTTGCATCAAAAACCCTGGGTGGCAGCATGGGAAGGCCCATGTACCACTCATGGGAAGTCCACTTGACACAAAGTAACACAAAACCGCACAAAAAACACTCAACTTCTGTTTACCTTTCTCAAACACTCAGGTTTTGTTTACTTATCATGGCTACAATGATGATTCCACACATGGCAATGGTGAAGTTGGGCAACTTGTTTACATATTGGGATCATTTTAATACATGTCCATGCTCGGTGGCTACTTAGTGGCTAAGAAGATCCTTAAGCTGTTAAAATAATGCTCTACCCCTCCGATTACAGAGAATTCACACCCCACCCTTCTCAACACTCTCAAAGAACGGTTCGGTTTAGATGGCAACGTATTCAAATGGTTCTCCTCATTCCTTCAGAACAGATCACAGCAAATCAAGCTCAGCCACTTTCTCCCTAAACCTCAACCTGTCTCACTAGGCGTCCCTCAAGGATCCATCCTCTCCCCAAACCTATTCAATCTGTTCATGGAACCACTCACCCTCATCCTCAAACAAGCTAATATGAATTACCACCTCTATGCCGATGTCACCCAATTATATTACAAGATCAAATCCCACAAAGACATTCTCCACCTCAATGAGACCTTGACCAGAACTCAAATCTGGGTCCATCGGAACCATCTCAAACTGAACCCGAATAAAACTGAAATCATCCTTTTCTACCCCAAAAATAACATCCTTCCCATTCAACTCTGGATAAATGACATCAAAGCTCTTAACTGCACACTCTCCACCTCTAATTCTGTCAAATCCCTAGGCATCAGTATCGACCAGAATCTAAATCTCATTTCCCACATTAAAAATGCATCCAAAAGTGCGCCTTTCACCCTTCTCCACCTAAAGAAACTTAAACCATTTATTCCAGCAGACGATTTCAAACTTGTTGTCCAATCGCTTGTCCTTTCCAGGATTGACTATGGCAACGCCACTTTGGCTGACACCCCTAAAATCCATCTTGCTCCGATGAAATCTGTCCTCAATCTAGCTGCGAGACTCATCTCTGATTGTAAAAAATTTGATCACATCTCCCCCGTCCTCAAAAATCTTAATTGGCTCCCAATAGAAGGAACATCCACCTACAAGATTGCCTGCATCACTCACAAAGCTCTTCACCAAAATACCCCTTCTTACCTTACAACAAAACTACACAAAGCAGGTTGCTCCAGCTCCCTGAGGAGCACAAACTCCCGTGCCTTGATCCAACCCAGACTCAAATGTCAAAAGACCCAATCCTGTGCGTTCTCTGGTAACGCTCCTACAATTTGGAACTCTCTCCCTAAGGATCTTCGCTGCAACCCCTCTTACCCTCTCTTCAAAAAGGAACTCAAAATACTTCTTCTCAACAAGTATAGGGATATCTAATGTTACTGACTCTAACCATGTTCACTCCTTTCTCTTCCCATGTCCACTCCTCTTCCCACGCCCTCTCAATCCCTTCATTCTCCCACTCCCTCTCTCTTCACCCCCTCTCTCGCCTAACTTTTAATTATTCATTTTCCACTTAATTTTATCTCTCCGTTTCTTTGCCCCCTTAGCCCTGTTGAATGCATTATCATACTGTAACTCTTTTTCGCTTAATTGTTAATTTTATCTCATTATGTTCACCATCCTTGTAAAGCGCTCTGATACTCTTGGGTCCAGTAGCGCTATATAAAACCTTTGAAATAAATAAAATAAATCAATTAATGGGTAAGACACGATTTCTGTGAAATATGGGTGTTGAAACCACTGCAGTTTGTGCAGAGACAATAGGAGAGAGAAAGAAGGAGACAAAGGAAGAGAAAAACTGCTAGACAGAGCGAGGGGAGAATGGAAAATTAAATCCAATCACAGGAAATACAAACAAAGAGGAACTAAGGGAGGAAACTATGTTAAACTCATAAACAATGTTAACTCACATGGGTGTTTTCAATGGTAAACCAGAAAGAACATGGAAGGGAACATGATGTACTCCAGGATGAAAGGCCCAGCATGCACCGGGCTGCAACAAATAACCCTTCACTGGAGAATGGATGCGGCCGCCTTCTCAGACACTCTCGCTTTCCATTTGTCATGTATCATCCGTGCGAGCGTCTTCGGTCTCCCTGGAGAGGAGCAGACACCGACAGGAGCGCAGCCCGGGGCCCCGCTGCTTTCTGGAGCTGCCATCCCTCGCAGAGTGGTGATGGCTGGGCCATTTAGGCTCGACACGACCCTGATGCCTGCACAGAGTGGGGAGCTCCCGGAGCAGGCCTGCGAGCTCACTGAAGCCGAACTGCCGAATGAGCGCTGCTGGCTCGCCTGCTGTGCAGTGTCTTTTCATTACAGCATCTGCCCCCCCTGGGACGGGGCCTCTGCCCCCTCTGCAGACTGCCGAGGCTCACACAGCCTGTGTGCTGGCAAGTGCTGAAGAAGACGATCGATTTAGCTGTGGCAGGGATGGGTGACTCGTAATAGACATTGTTTTGTCCTTCTTTGGGAGTGTTTTTCAAGTTCACTCTCGCAACACGCAGCAGAAAGTGCACTAAAATGTCCATTTTCAGCCATTTGCTCATTTATTTGACTGCTTGAATGGTTGGAGGTAGAAGGCTGCTCAGAGATGCTCGGATGCTGGCCACAGCATCAACCCCGCAGGGGACCAGGAAGAGATTGTGCGTGAAAAGCAAAGTCTTAAGGGGAATATTATCAAGGGGCCGCGATAAAACTATCGCCGCTTTAGCAACCGTTTTCGGCCGAAAAGCAGCAATAATTTTGTCACAATATTAGCAAGGACACGCTAGCGCGTGTTTCCATGATTTAGCACCCGCTTTGCATTGCATCGTTAATGAGATGCAAAGCAAAGTAGGTATGTCTCAATAGACAACATGGGGTAATATCCCGAAGGCAGCTTCGCGATATTTACAACAATGCCCCGGCCGGCGTAGCGATAAACAAAATTGCGCTAACCAGCCATTAACGCTGGATTTTAACGTCTGCTAAACTCCAGTGTTAGGCATACTTTGCATGGGAGGTGGAATGTGGAGTTACGACCAAAGGGTCGTATCAGCAAGGTCATCACTGTTTAGCAGGGAACATCACTGGAATTTTCATCGCCAATGCGCTAAGCGTTGTAAATACAGCGCTAGCTTGGCTATGAATTCCAGCGATAGAGAAACTCGCGCTAGGCGCGGCCAGTGATAATTATCGCTGCCGCTTGTTAATATACCCCCAAGTCTTGTAGAACATTAGATAATGGGGTAAGTTGGAGCTCCAATGAAGAAGATTTTAGAGGATGGAAGCTTTGGGGGAAAGCATCCCTCACTGAGCCTGGCGAGGCAAACACAAATTCCCGATGCATCTTTCTCGGTCCAGCCCATACAAAGCGAGGTTTGCCTCTCCGAAGAGACAAGATGTACCTGTTCTAACCATAACAACGATTGAATGATAGAGGCACGCATGGCTAAACTACGTGTGCCTCTACAACGCTGCCCTATTTTATTTATTTATAAAGTTTTATATTTCCCAAACGTGACCCACAAGGGTATCAGAGCGCTTTACATACGCGGATGATGTAGTATACAAGCATTTGAAATGTACAAAAGAGAAATATAATATATAGGTAACAAACATAGGTGACCCAGAATCAGCAGGACATTGCACAATAAACGGTTATTGAGCATTAGGTGGTTGTGCTAATAAACATACATATAATTTACTCCTTCGTTTCACCCTGGGTATGAAGTATATGGATAATATAGTAGATTCAAGGCCAACTAAGCTTTACGCTAACTACAGTTATTGAGCATTAAGTGGCTGTGGTAATAATAATACATATAATAATCGCATTAATTCCGCCGTAGGTAGGCAATGATATGACTCGGTGTCAGCCTAGAATTAAGACTTAGGAAGTGAATTTGTTAATTAGTAGTATTTTTACTTCTTTTTTGAATGCGGTAAAGGAAGAGATTCCACGCACCGCAGGAGGTAAGGAGTTCCAAATCTTTGGTGCAATCCCTGAGAAAGCTCTGCAACCAGTTCTCTTCTTATGGAAGAATTGTGGTTTCAGAAGTAAAGTATTCGCACTACGAAGTTGTCTGCAACCTCCCGACCTTTCTAGCTTTAGAGCTGAGTAACTGGGTGTATTGTTATATAGTGCTTTATGGGTCATGCAGGCTACATTTAGGTGTATTCTAGCCTCATGAGGCAGCCAGTTCAGGGCTTTCAGGGTCGGAGAGATGTGGCTGTTTCTTTTAATTCCTGATACCAGTGTAGCCGCAGCATTAAGTGATGCCCTCAGCGGAGCCAGCTTGTATTTGGGGAGACCACAAAGAGTGGTGCTTCCATAGTCTAGTCTTGGTAGCACTAGGGCTTGTACCGCTATTTTTAGGTCGGCCTGAGGGAGGAAGGGTTTGAGTTTCCTTAGTATACTCAACTTGTGTATGGCTCCCATGGTGGCATTAGAGATGTCCGACTGCATATTCAGGTGTTTGTCCATGGTAATTCTTAGGGATTTTGCTGAGTCAATGATGAGGGGAGCTCAGTCAAAGGAGGTTAGGTGTTTTAACCATAGCTCTATCTTAGGTGCGTGGCTCGGTGGTGAGATGAGAATGAATTCCGTTTTTTTTGGTATTCGGCATGAGGTGGTTGTTAGTGGGCCAAATTTGCGTGTTCAATAGAATAGCATTGAGGGAAATGAAATCTTCTGGAGTGCAGATTTTCAAATACAGTTGGGTTTCGTCTGCATACAGGTGATATAGAATGTTCCCTGATTTCAGTGTGTTCGCCAAAGGTTCCATTAGTAGGTTGAAAAGAATGGGTGATAAGGCTGATCCCTGAGAGACACCACGGAGTGTTGCGTCTGAACAACGCATTTGTTTACCATGCACGTCTTTACCATGCAATTTTGTGGTAAAAGCATGACTGGTACAGGCATATGTGTGTTAAAGTTTACACCCAAGCCTCCCCCTGAGCCCTAAAAACGGTCCCAACCCCCCCCCCCCGAGGCCTAAATACTACCCGGCTCTGAGACCTAAATAGTAACGCGACACCTCGAGTCCTAAAACCTACCCTGACCCCCCCAAGTCCTAAAAAGTACCCAAATCCAAGCCTTAAAACTACCCCCTCCCGAGCTCTAAAAACAAACTCGACCCTGAGCCCTAAAATCTAACCCAACCCCCTGAGCCCTAAAACGTACCCCAACCCCTCCAGCCCTAAAAACTATCCCAAAACCACAGAAAGCCCTAAAAACTACCCGACACCCCTGAGCCCTAGCAACTTCACCGACACCCGAGTCCTGAAAACAACCCTGACCTCCCAGCCCTGAAAACGACCCCAACCCTTCAAAAACTATCACCCCCAGCCCCCAAAACCCGGCTTCAGCCCCACTTACATCACCACGTCCTCTCCCAATCACTCCTGCTTCTGGACCCGTCCATTGCCGCATCTAGTTGGCGCATACGCTTTACCCACTCATATGTGTGGTTAAGGCATATGCGTGGTTAAAGCACACGTGGTTGCTCTTGCCGGGAAATGACACGCATGGCTTAGCCCGCGTTGTAAAGGACGTTTCCTCTAAAAAAACTGCTTTAAACAAACATATCTTGTCCCTAGCTCTAGTCTCTCCCAGACTTTGGATCTATAAATAGGAACAACAGCTTTAAGGTGTCTTGTTTTTTCTGACTTGCAACAGAAGAAAATGGTGCCCAATAACATCTGTCTAACTCTGGACAGCCAGATGTTACTCATGATCTTCATGTGACACATGGATCTATGTCTAGGCAGTTGATTCTTCTGTTCCGCGTGCTGTCTGTTCTCCCTCTCATGGCACACTGGCTCCCGCACCCTAGCGGAGGCCGTCTATCTTTCGTAGGGGCTGGGAGAAGGCAGAATAGGGCAAAATGTGATGCATTTCGAAGAGGGCTGCAGCTTAAAAGGGCCTATGCCTGATGTAACCATGTGACTACACTCAGGGATTAGAAGATTACATGCTTCCGGATGGGGAGACAGTGAAGGGTACCTCAACTACTGCTAACGGAGGTCAGGGGAGAAGGCTCAGAAGGTGGCGAGCCGCCTTGTTTTGAGAGACTTGAAGTCTCAGAATTAGATATTTTGTGATCACAAGGATGACAATTTTCTCATAGTCCAATTTTGATTATATAATGGCCTACACAATATACTTTTCTTTAATATTATTTACACTTGTCTTTGGAGTGTCCAAGTTGTAGGAACATTATTTAAAATAAATGTATTTAATTGTATTTTGCAACAGTAGAGTCTGATACAGTTTTTATCTATCTATGTGATGCAGATTCCACGGTGTATCCTTTGAGATGGTGCCTGTGTAACTCACACACTGAGTCCCACGTGACTTCGGTCACTGTTACTACAGTCTCACATTGTAACATACTCAAGGCCACCTGCCAGTAATACTCATTCCAGTAATGACAGTAATGCTGGTACAGTCACTTATAAATAAACTTAATCTGGATTAAGTACTTTGTTGATTGAGTATTTTGTGAAAGAAACATATCTTTTTTTTATTGTGATTTGTCCATTAATCAATTCTAGGAGTTTTGAGATTAGTGGTGATTTTACGCCATTAAAGACCAAATAATCTCATATCGTACTTTTTGTCGATTTTGCACAAATCCATTTCATGCATTACTTATTACAATAAACTGTAGACTGAACCTATATTTCTAAAGATCCATATGTTTCGCTGCTTCTAATAGTATAAATTGAACCTACCAAGCTTAGTGCCACTATTCGGAATTGTGACATCAGGATTTCTACTGTCATTACAATAGAATTACACTAAATTTACTAGTACACGTTTCTAAGCTTACCTTGTCACCTAACGTTAAAGATTGATACTTATCAGGGTGTTGTGCAGAATTCTCCAAAATCGGTCCTGGAGGGCCGGATCCATGTCAGAAATTTAGCTTATCCACATTTAGATAAATGTAGTTTTCTTAAAAATCTGGCATGGATCCAGCCCTCCAGGACTGACATTGGAGAACCCTGGTGTTGTGTATGAGGGGTCCTAACAGCACCATGTTAGAATCAATAAACTCCTTGTCTTGTAATAACGATTGTCTAGCTATCGATTTTTGATTGTCCCTGGTTTTCCTTGTAAGCCCCTCCCCGGACGAGGAAGATGCCCCATTGACTTTCACATTATTGATATGAGGTTTGGAAGAAGTCAAGAAACACCTCATCGCCCAATGCCTCAACATTCATTTCAATGCCAGAAGGAAGGTGCTTTCAATACCCTTCTACCCCTACGATCACAAACAGATTTTTTGTCGGTTGTCGAAACTTTTGGTCATTTATTTTTTCTTTAATAAATGAGAAAAAGTTAGGTAGCAACAAAAAACTTCTTATAAGGTAAAACGCATCAAAATCCAACAAGTTAACCAAGGGAAAATGTCTCAACAATTAGAAAAGGAGCGTCCACTATATTGTTTTGTTTCTGAACCAAATTCAGGCAATCCAGTGTTAACAAATATAACAATGATGTACAAAAAATGAGATTCAGTTGTCAGGAGTCTTAAGAATGTGTCCAGTATCCAACTTTTATTGAATTTCCAACACATAAGGTTTTCCAGTCAGCCCAGCCAACACGTTTCTTCCTCTATGGACATCATCAGGGCTGTAAATAAAATTAAATGATATATAAATCACTCATATGTAATGCCTATTTGACATAATTACAAACAAATATATACATATCTATAAAATCACCTATAATGCCTTCCTCACCCCAAGACTCCACACATATTAATGACTACCCCTGGGTTGTGAACTCCGCTCTGCCAGCGGAGTTTGCGAAGTTTTGCTAACTCTGCGCTCCACTGGGAACACGTAGTTCGGGCAAAAACTCCGACTCCTCAGCAAAGTGGAGTTTGCCCATGCCCGCCCACGCCCGAGTCAGTAGAAAGGCAAAGCATCACTTACCTTGTCTAGCGTCTCCACTCTATGCCAAGCCAGTGATTAATGGAGTGTTAGGACACTGAGATATATTTAGAGCGGATTGGTGGGTCTTCTCTATAAGCATTTTTCCATGACACTCGAGCCCTGACGCACAAAGGAGGACGTTGAGTGGAGATATAGGAGGTTAAGCGCACAGATACACTGGATTGATGTAGACTGTTAGTTGATTTACAGAATAGTTAATATCAGTGGTGAAGTGGGCAACAATCAAATGTGGATTCTGCACCTGGACTGGTAGTGGTTAAATATGCAGATTCTCATGAGATTAGTGGACTGAAAAGGAGCATGAGGAATTTGTTGATTAAAGGCCTGGATAGGGGAACCTTAGGGGGACTAAGAACTACTTTTCAATGAGACACAGACCATTAAATTAGATTTTTGGGAGAAAGTTAATTTATATTATGCTGATTATGTTTCAATTATAGATGATTTAGGGTGTACTACATTACCCAAAAAGGGATTTATGACCCATGAAGACACTGAAACAGGAGACTATACTTCTTGCTATTTAAAAGTTAACAAGTTTGGAAAGCACTGGTGAGTTGAAATTTAATAATGGTTAAGTTAATCATTTTTTATTGTTAACACGTCTTTAGTTGGAAACTTTTGATAACATACTGACATTTAGATTTGCCAAACTTGGATAGGGTATTTTTGTAATATAAATTTAAATGTGAAAATGGTAAAAAAAAGCCCTTGGGAGATTTAATACAATTTAAAAAAAAAGGCAATGTAAGTAGGCAGGGAAGCGTGGTGTGTAGGGCTCTGTACATATTGCATTGACCCCTTCGCTGCTTCTGTCGGTCATCGGCCGTCGCGAGCACTACTTCTGTAGTGCTGCACACGTCCGTTAGCCGACGCGGCCCTGCCCACCTAATTAAACTGCAGCGGTTAAGTGGTTAATGATGACAACGGTGTTATTCTGTTTAAAAAGATAGATGTCATTATTCGTGTTTTGAGTCTTGGGCTGCGGAAGGCACTATAGGTGATTTTATAGATATATATAAATGTTTTTGTAATAATTGCAAATAGGAATTATATATGAGTGACGTATAAATCTTTTAATTTGATTAACAGCCCTGATGAAATCCATAGAGGCCGAAATGTGTTGGCTGGGCTTACTGGAAAATTTCATGTATTGAAAAATCAATAAAAGTTAGATACTGGATGCATTCGTAAGACTCCTGACAACTGGATCTCATTTTTTGTTCATCATTGTTATATTTGTTCACATTGGATTGCCTGCATTTGGGCTAGATACAAAACAATATGGTGGATGCTCCTTTTCTAATTGTTGTGGTGTAAATTGAATAGTTGTGGCTTCTAGGCAGTGGGGACCATGAAAAATTGAGTGTGGGATCACTAATGATGCTTGGTACGATACACTTGTGCAACGCTAGGGCCTACGCTGCTTTTGCGTATCTTTCGTGTATGTAAGGAAAAATGTCTATTGCGTGGCAAATCAAAATCAACAATGAAAAACTGTGTTTTGCATCAATGCCGCAATCTAATGAAATGTCAAAATAATGTATTAACAAAAGTTGTGCAGTGGCTTTGCTGAACACGTAATTTGTCCCAAGGGCAGAATTAAAAGCGCAGTAGGTGGTCAAGAGCCGTTCCTTGGAAATAATTTATTACCTAAAGCATTTTTAATTAAAATACTAAATTAAAATAGTTAATACTGCAAAGTGCATCGCTCATCAAGCAATCCAAGGCAAAACCTGCAAAACTATCATCACTCAAGAATGGCCGCCACGTTGAGGTTTCCATCATTCGGATTGTCTCTCAGTGCCAGCATTATAAGAATCAACCGCTACATCCAATCCCTCAGAGCACTGAGAACATGGCTCTTCCTATAATGATAATCTCAAGGTGTAGATGATGGTCTATGCAGATTGGTTAGTAGGTATGCATGAATGGGTCTGGTCTCATGATTTATGCATCACACTCTGTACATGTTTGAAGCATGTCGTTGAACCTCAGACACCTCTTCCAACATCTCCGCAGCAGGGCGTTCTCCGTCCAACACCCTTCCAACCACACACTCTAAAAGGATGCCCAGGCTTCAAATCAGAGCACTTTGAGGCGTTGTCAGGAGTTAGAAGCACTATACAATGAGTGATGCAATTTAATACATACCATTACAGTTAAATGGAAATTTAGATGTAAAATGAATTTTGTATGTGATTATATGAATACAGTAACATCTGAAAGCTGAAATGAGAGGTTTACAAATGAAGTAAAATACTTTTTACTGCTGTTTGTAAACCATGCCTTATTTTTTCATGAATACGTTTTAGTGCTTTACTAGATTGTTGTTGCATTTTTGGCAATTCTTTTTCTTAAAACTATAAACACAACTAAACAAAAACCAAAAACAGACATTATGAGAGTAGCATTAGGTCTGTCGCCTTTGATGGTAGAGTGACAGGTGGATTATCCATTAGTAGATCTTGTTAAGATGATAAAACTTGACGGGAATTGCTACATTTTTAGTTTTAATGATTTATCTTCGGTTAAAAAAAGGCCTGGTCCTGTTTTGTGGAATTTAACAGAGCATAACGTATATATATGTATTTCTATAACTTTTCGTAATATATGCACCTTGAATATTGACAGCAGAATATTGATGGGACACAATATTGAGGACAAAATATCAGAAATAAAATATTGACCTCTAGATTTTGTATCCCTAATTCCACATATATGTACCATGCTGCTATAAATATCATTAATGTATGCAGATGTGGAGTTAGGAATAGTAAATCTACACCTCCTCTACACACACTTACATTTTGATATTCTGTTCTTGATACTCTGGGGTCAATACTGAGTAGTGCAAACTTTTTGTAATGACTCAAAAAATAAAGAAATGTTGATCAGTAAATTGCTTCTTAAAAAACAAAATAGTATCCTTCTCCCACAAAAGTTCTAAAATGTCCAAATGTTCAAGGTGCAGCCCTGTGGCAGGTCTGTGGATGTGGGGTACTGACTTGAGCCCACAGAGTGAGGCAAGCACTCGAGGGCAGAGGCGTGGCGTCCATTGGTGCAGCAGGTGCAGTGGCACCGGGACCCAGAGGCCTAAGGGGCACATTGAACCCATTGTTATATCATATAATTCAATCAGCAGCAAGGGGTTGTTTCCTTGGGGCCCATTGACACACTGGATACCCCACTGCTCAGGGGTGCGTTGTGGGTTACTCGGATAGGTTTCCTCTTCATCTCAAAACAATTGCTAATAAATGGGAGAATTAATAAATTTTATATCACTATAATCAGAGTGGATTTTCCCTGAAGTCACCCAAGGAAACTCATGAAATATTCTAATCCTTCAGGGTCCTGCACATCACCCAGGAGCATTGTTTCTCCACAGCAGCACTTCCTGTAAGTGCCAATCAGAAAAAAATGAACAACTTATTTAAACACAAAGCAAACACACTAAGGATTTCATCTGGTTGCAAAGCACTTACTGCCAAGCAATGGCTTACGTGAGTGTCATAATTTAGGACAAAGTCCACTAAATGTGCACCTTATTAACTACTTCTCCTGATGCTCTTCGATGCACAGAGGGACAGATGTGACTGTGTCCAACTGTGCTCCCTGTGACTTCTGACTGCCACTCAGGCAAATGGCATTTCTATCCTTCAAGACGTCTCTGTTTTCTTTGACCGATGACACATGTTACTGTGCAAGGCTCGTCTCCAGATCCCATGGACTGCGTAAAACCCTCCAGTGTCCAGGGGAGATTGTAAAACCCGGAATGGGATTAAGAGAAGTGGTCTATGGGTCAGAGTTGATACATTTCAAATTGAGGAATCAGGTTCAACATCCTGTGGTTCTGGGCAAATCACTTATTCTCCCAGTGCCTGAAAAGGAAAGGGGAAAAAAGAAATGGTTATTCTGTAAAGTAATCTGGTGCTCGTGAAAGCGCTTCAGTGCCTAGGTTTGACTTCACGCCATTTAAATACTGCACAAAACGTGTATAGAGAGAGAAGCAACAAATTAGGGCCAGAAGTTCGAAGCTTAGTGGTTGCGATTAACAAATTGCGAATGTTTACGATTTGCAATTTGGTAATCACGAACACTTATGTACGAAAGTGTGTTTTACACTTTCTGAACTTCCCAGTAGGTCACAAATAGACTTAACTCATGAATATTAATGAGTAGGTCTCAGTTTGCGACCCGTCGGGATTCGCAAAAATCACAGGGATGGTGGCCTGCCGGGGTCAGCACTCGGCAGACCACCATGTCTGTGTTTTCTTTTAAATATAGCAATTTTTTTAATGCAGCCCGATTTTTTTAAAGGAAAATTGGATGCATTTAAAAAAAAGAAAAGTTTTCTGTTTTGTAAACAGTAGGCGCTGGCCCTTGGGACCACTGCCTGCTCTTAAAAAATATTTGTATTTCCATTCTCAAATGGGAAGGGGTCCCAAAGAGACGCCTTCCCTTTTGTGAATGGCTTACCACCAACTTCGAGTTGGTGGTAAAATGCAAATATTTTGCAACCACATTTCGGTCGCAAAACATTTGGTCATGCCAGTGCGAATTGGTATTAGAAAGGGATGCCCTAAAAATGCCCCTTCCAAATACCAATTCGCAATCCCAAATTCCGATTCAGTAACAGGTTGCTAATTCGCAATTTGGGGTTTGTACATTTGAGTATACCTTTTTGTGTTCGCAAGCGCCCGATGATGTGAATCGGGCCGTTTGTGAACACAAAATAATTGATTACATCGGTCTTCCGACTGTGAGACGGTATCATCAGCAGAGGTTGCTGATCCGGAATGGCACACTGGAGTATAGCTCGAATTGGCTGGTTTTTGTCCACTAAGCTTGCCTTCGAAGCATGAAGAAAGCTTGGCAACAATTGAGGACTTCAGATGGCCTGGTCAATAGGTGGTTCCCTCATTCACGTCCTTACAGAGCTGAGTAAAGAGTGGGCACATTTGTCCCACAATTGCCAATGCTGCTTTAGGTTACATGACCTACAGCTCCTTTCAGTATGGGAGTAAAAAGCCTTGGTTTTGGAGAATGGGGACATGTAGGTGATAGGGCTTTCATACAGTTGCAGTGTCTCACTGCTAGTCATTCAAATGAAATGGTAAGCCCTTTAAACGAGAACATACATCACTTCGAACACCTACAGCCTGGCTGACTGGTAGTAGAAACAGAGATGCAGCGACTTGGGAGTCCAGATACTGCAATGGTTCACTTTTCCACACAACTATCTGAATATTCACAGTCAGCAAAGGCAATATGTGTCAGTTCTTGTAATCCTGTATTGCCCAACACAAAGAGATCCACATTAGTCATCTGGCTCCATCCCAAAGCCACAATTCGGTTGAAATGACAAAACCTGCAACTATCTTGGCGGAATGATACCCAGGAAGAACATGGCCTTGAATTGAGGGACAGCTTGGCCTCTCCACGAGGTCTTTTGGATTGGATAGCTACAAAATATTCCCTGGGCCAGGGTTGAGCACCCTTACTTGGAGACTATGGTGGTATGCAGGCAGGGACCTGGGCTCATGAGGTGGGCTGGGAATCCATAGCATTGCCTGTGAATATCACACATTAGCAAAAGTGATAGTAAATGCATTTCCCATCTACCATGTGGATCAACCTGATTGGAAAACCAATGATTCTAGATGTTAAGTCAAGTCAAGTTCGAATTTGTATAGCGCACTACTCACCCAGAGGGTCTCAAGGCGCTTGCAGGAGGGGGGAACTTTACTTATCGAATATCCAAGTTTTTAGTTGTTTTCTGAAGGAGAGGTGGTTCTGTGTAAGGCGGAGGTGGGAGGGGAGAGAATTCCAGGTCTTGGCTGCTAAGTAGGAGAAGGATCTTCCCCCCATGGTGGATCTTTGGATGCGTGGGATTGCGGCGAGGGCTTGATTGGACAATCGTAGTTGGCGGCTGGGGGTGTAAAAGGACAGGCGCGTGTTGAGGTATTCGGGTCCTAGGTCATAGAGGGCTTTGTGTGCGTGGGTGAGGAGACGGAACGTTATTCTCTTGTTGACGGGGAGCCAGTGGAGGTCTTTCAGGTGACCGGAAATGTGCGCTTGGTGGGGAATGTCTAGAATGAGTCTGGCTGAGGCGTTTTGGATGCGTTGGAGTTTTTTCTGTAATTTGGCTGTGGTTCCGGCGTAAAGGGTGTTTCCGTAGTCCAGTCGGCTTGTGACCAGTGCATGGGTGACCGTCTTTCTTGTTTCGGTGGGGATCCAACTGAAGATTTTTTTGAGCATGCGTAGGATGTTGAAGCATGATGATGAGACGGCGTTGACTTGTCTGGTCATCGAGAGGGAGGAGTCCAGGATGAAGCCCAGGTTACGTGCGTGGTCCCTAGGTATGGGTGCGGTTCCCAGGGCCGGTGGCCACCATGAGTCGTCCCAGGCGGAAGGGGATGATCCTAAGATTAGAACTTCCGTTTTGTCCGAGTTCAGTTTTAAACGGCTGTTCTTCATCCACTCGGCTACTTCTTTCATCCCTTCGTGTAGGTTGGTTTTGGCGGTATTTGGGTCTTTGGTGAGGGAGAGGATCAGCTGGGTGTCGTCTGCGTAGGAGATAATGTTGAGGTTGTGTTGGCGCGCGATGGATGTGAGGGGACTCATGTATACGTTGAAGAGGGTGGGACTGAGTGAAGATCCTTGTGGTACGCCGCAGATGACTTCGGTGGCCTCTGATCTAAAAGGGGGGAGGCGGACTCTCTGGGTTCTTCCGGCGAGGAACGAGATGATCCAGTCCAATGCTTTTCCTTGTATTCCGACGTTGCTGAGGCGTTGTATAAGGGTGCTATGACAGACTGTGTCGAAGGCTGCAGAGAGGTCAAGTAGGATGAGGGCAGCTGTTTCTTCGTTGTCCAGTAGAGTTCGAATGTCGTCTGTAGCTGCGATGAGGGCGGTCTCGGTGCTGTGTTTGGCTCGGAAGCCAGACTGTGAAGGGTCGAGGGATTTGTTGGATTCGAGGAAGGCGGCGAGTTGACTGTTGACGGCTTTCTCAATGACTTTGGCAGGGAAAGGGAGGAGCGAAATGGGGCGGTAGTTCTTGAGTTCAGTGGGGTCTGCTGTGGGTTTCTTCAAGAGGGCGCTGAGTTCGGCATGTTTCCAGCTTTCCGGGAAGGTAGCGGAGTTGAGGGAGCAGTTGATGGCGTCTCGGAGATGGGGTGCGATAATGGAGTCTGCTTTGTTGAAAATATGGTGGGGACATGGGTCGGTTGGTGAACCTGAGTGGATGGTGTTCATCAGGCGGATGGTGTCTTCAGTGGTGATTGGGTTCCAGGCGTAAAGGTTGTTGGAGGGGGTTTTTAGTTCGGAGGTGGGTGGAGTGGACTTGTGTGCTATGTGCTATTTCTTATTTGTTAAAACAATACATTGACAATATGGGGCTGCATGCTTGATGCTGGTCTAAAGCCCTAGCATTATAGTAACAATGTTTGCGTTTTGTTTATTTTTTTTTCCTCTGTAAAATTTCATTTGAGTAGATTGAAGGTTTGTATGTGTAGTTCTGCATTGGCCCTTGCGCTGTGCTCAAGGGGATTTGAGGTGATGGAGAAATGGCAGATGTAGAGGAACGAGAGAACATATTGGAGTGCAGTATTACTCCTTCCTTTACTTCAATTAGCAGGTTGATAATCAATTTGGGCCTCAAATCACTGTGTACCATTGTTGGAGTGGGTCTGTTAACACCTGGAGCTACAACATGTTTGAGATCCTCTCTCAGCCTGTGATAAAAGAATGCTGTGGCTGCTTGGACTGTCCAAGGAGCCTCAGATAAATGGCTATGGAACAGAGTCATATATAATATTACATTTTGAGACCCTTATTTTAAAGAAAGTTGGCCCATATTGGCTTCTTTATTAGTTTGTCTTCTCTTAAAGACCCCACAAAATAGAGGCAGACATTTGTTACAATCAAAGATGACCCCTCAGTAGGTAGGCACTGTAGGTTTTATGATTAAGTTTATTTGAAGAATAAAGTCTTGGTTACAGGTGTTATATCAATGTCCCACCAGGAGCACCACCCTGCTGTTCAGCCCACTCTCTCCAACTGATCACTCCAGGCATATGTTAACACTCTATGACATCAGACACACCCTGGCTGAGCTGCCAGCATCAGGGAATCGAGAGCGGGAGAATGCATTATATCTAAATCAGGATGTGACAAAATTCAAGGCCAAGAGAGTAGCCCAGTTCACAGCATCCTTGGACAAAAAAAGAAAGCAAAACTACTGCTGTAAAAAACACTGGGTTGGTTTGTGCATGAAATGCAATTGGCATTGTGCCAGGAAGAATACAACTATTCACGGATCTCCCATCTATGTTTCTGGAGGTGCCATTTGTGATTTATTGGAACATAAGGGGAATTCTAGAGGATCCTGCCCTTGTTCCCTATGGAGCTGCAAGAGTAACTGTACCAAAGGGGCTACTAACCATAGATGAAGGGGTGGGGTTGTCCCTGCTTTTATTTGATTCAGCCAATCCAGAAAAAATGCCCTTTCACCCTTAGCTGTTTGAAGTGCCCTTTGTTTATTTTCTATGACTTTCATCAAGTTAGTCTGAGACCCACCTGTCACTACAAGATAGAGAACTGGAAATCAAGCAATTAGTTCCAAGACTGCCTAAAGCCTGGGGTTATTGATACATAAATTATCACAAACACTCAGTACAGAGCACGGGTAAGCAGAGCAAAAGGGGATGGAAAAGAAGAAAACTGCAGTACTTAATGAGCAGAACCCCGTTCACCACCTGTAATCAAAATGTGTTAGACGATAATATTACTATATGTTCTTCAAGGATAGTGACAGAAAGAGGTACACAGTTCCCCAAGGCAAGGAAGAGGGGGGGGGGAGGGAGGGGGAGGAAGAGAAAAGGGGAAAGGGGGACCAAGCAAGAGAAAGGTAAGAGCGAAGAGGGAATACCCCTTTTGGAACTAAAACCCTCACACACCCAGCGAGCTAGGTGTCATGCTTCATCATCTGGGTTCTGCTCCTCGTCAGACTGGCGCTGCAATGTCTGACGGGCACCCGCAAAGTGGCTCTTTATCGGAGATCTTTTGTTCCTGCCATTGGTTGCATGCAGGTATGAGGGTACTGAAAATAGTGTAGACGTAGGAAAATTGTGAAAAAGTAAAAAAGGTTTAGGCAATTCACGAACTACTTTTAATGATGTAGTTGCCCACCTTAATGAAACAAGCATTTGCAATGCAATAGGTCTCGCATTTGCAAGAGTTGGAGTTATTGGCATTGTAAATGACAAAGCCTTTTATTCTTTTATTTTGAAAACCTACAAGCCATGCATAAACATGCACTTTGTACGTATAGTCCTTGCTTACGAGAAGCAAGGCTGTCAGTAAAAGAGACTGCCATCTTTGCTTCTCATAAGCAAGGATTACAATTACAAAGTGCTTGTTTACGCACAGCTTGCAGGTTTTCAAACGCTTTTAATAAAAGGCATTGCCATTTACAATGCCAATAGCTCTAACTCTCGCAAATGCAAGACCTATTGCATTGCAAATGCTTGTTTTAATGAACTGTGCAACTACAGATTTGACTCTAGTGAGTCGCCGCCTGCGGCAGCGCAGAGTACAGCATCCCAATGCTAGATGTGCATGGGGAAGGCCAGATTCCAACAGAGACGGGTGTTCCTGAGACAACATAGAAGGAACAGTTCCACAGTGTCAGGAAGCCACCCAAGCCCTGTGAGCCACGGATTTCTCAAGTCACCAGAGCCTGTGGCCGGGCAGAGAAAAGCAGTGAGCCATGGTGGCACAGAGCTACCTTAGACCGTGGCAGGGCGTCCTTTTAAGATGAAGTTTCGTGCAGCTCTGTCTTGAATGCACCAAAATGATTACAAACACAACATTGATTTTTTCCCCAAGGACTTGCGAGTCTAATAGGCACCAGAGAGGCACCAGTGCCACCGCATTCACACTTATAAACATTTGCATAGCTCCCACATGGTTGTCTCTTGAGAGGCGCTGTATCAGCTGTGCGTTTTCCTGCAGACCCCGGCCAGTATGCACTAGCTGTAGTGCAGTGTGAGGGTAGCAGCAGCCCAGACCCCTCTGCGGAGGACGCCCCCTGACCAGCTGTGCGGGGCTAACAGAATGCGGGTGGGATATTAAGCCGGCCTTTGATTAGTAATTACAGTTATATGGGAATCCCAGCATTTGATATGATAATCCACATTTGTAAAGCGGCACAATCACCCGTAAGGGTCTCTAGGCGCTGGGGGCCGTCGGGAAGATTAAGCAAGCTATTGCCCAGAGTCATGATGGTAATTTGGAAATGTTACTATTGATGCTAAGCCCCTCCAGAGATCAGCCCCAGCCCGCTTTGAGAAGGTTGCAAAAGTCCCTCTGAAGCCCCCTCGAAGGGATTCCTCAGATCTTGTGGTTGTCGAAGTGCACATAAATCTGAAAGGCGCTGCTTCTGAGCGCTCCATAAAATCATAGCTCCCCGCCCCATCTTCTGGGAGAGCCCCCTCTCCTGACCATTCACCCACTCCCCGCCTCGTGTTAATTTCTAGGCAGATGCATTCAGAGGCCGGCGGCACTCAATGGGGCTGTGTGGCAGCCGCCCCTAATTGGCGTTAAAGCACTCAGTACTTGGGAGCATATGCAGGGAGGGGGCTCCCAAGTCCCATCGAACAGCGCACCCACCCGCAGGACCCTCAACCCGGAGGGGAAAGGCAGAGCAGAAGCTGAAAGTGTCAGGGTGTGAGGGAGCGGGAACTGGTACTGGACCGAGGGAGATTACCCCTTGCATTCTGCAGGTGTGGGAGCAGGAAGGGGGTTAATGGAGACCTGCCTTCTACAGGCAGAGAAATCTCGCTATAAGCCCCACAGGCCAGGCCATGAGGAAGGGCCAGTTGTTCTGCCCTCTGGCTCTGCAGTACAAATGGGAAAGGGTTGAGGGGATGCGCACCCCATGGGGGGCATCGATGGAAGGACATTACCCCTGCATTCCACAGACGGGGCCCAGTGAGGGGGGTTCATGCATAGATGCCCTCTACAGGCAGAGACATCGCGCTATAAACCCCACAGGCCAGGCCAAGAGGAAGGGGCAGTGGCTCTGCACTCTGCAGTACAAATAGGAATGGGTGGATGCGCACCCCATGGGGGTACTCGATGGAGTGACAGTGGTTTGGCTCCCCTCAGGCAAAGAGCCCGGAGGGGATCTTAGCGAGCTGCACTGTACAGGCAGGGCCTAGATTGAGGGCTGCGGGCATCGGACTGAGCGCCACACAGGCAAAGCCCCAGAGAGGGTGCTTCAAGGCTTTGCACCCGCATGCAGGGGCCCAATGGGGTGTGAGGGGGCTCAATACCTCAGAGAAGAGGTCTGCTTGAATTTCACAGGAAGGGCCATGAGAGGCTGGGAGAGAGTCTCAGAGAATAAAGGCGGTGGTCTCACCCGGCATAAAGAGGCCACTAAACAGGGTGCATCCAGCTCAGAGAGCCTGCAGTGAAGTCTGCCCAACAGGTGGATCCAAGGAAGACAGGATCTCGCACAGCTGAGGCAATCTTTTTTCCTCCTAAAACAGTCTATAAATGGTAACGTTTGTCTAAGGCTATAAGAGTAAATAAATTTGCCATTCAGGTCAGAGTGAGCGTTGGAACTTCAGGCTGAGGTGAGCTGGGGCAGAGCATAAAGTGTGTCCCTCTCTCGAAGAAGAAACCTAGGTTGGGATCCAGGCTCCTCACTTCATCCACTTGTGTGATTCTTGGCCTATCGCGCCTCCTTGTATACAGCAACATTCGCAGCTCTTTAAAATGTAAATATTCTTATCTAGCTAATTGAAAGCTTAGAGCGCATCAAACAAAGTTGGTAGACACTACTGAGAAACGCTGCAAGCAAATGCCGACCACAACAAGCGACGTATCTTTCTTGGATTAAGTGTTTCCGGTCCCCCTGCATGGGCGAGACACAGGAAGCCAGGCTGGACTGCCCGGGACTGCCTGCTTGAGGGCGGGGCCACCAGCACAGACAGGAAGCGGACGGGAGCCTAACCCGCGCTCCTGTGAAGGGAAGGGAGCTAGCCGCCTACGAACCCCATGCAGCGCCACTACAGCGGGACAGGACGAGAGGAGTATGAGAGACCCGGTAAGTGGGGGCGTCGGGGCACATTGACGGCTAGACTGATAGACGGAAGTCATTAGGCACGTTCGGCACGTTCACAACACCAGAGCTGCAGCGCCCAGGAGAGTCTGAACACGTGATGCGAGCCCGCCAGCTGAAACGCGTCCTCGAGGTGAAATCGCCGAGGTTATGCGCGTAACCACCCCCTCTCAGCCATTCCCAGGAAACCCACAACAATAGGTCTTTCGCTGGAGCAGCGCTATGCGCTGCTAACACCAGCGAGACCTAAAAAGAACCAATCACATTAGTTCACAACAGCTGAATGGAAGCGCACAGGAGAGTGTGCACAGAGCCAGCAGATGCGGCAGTGAGGCGGCTTTTTACATAACTTGTTGATTTTAATTAATTCCATAACATAAGAGCTATCGTGGAAATGATATATTGTAAGCCGTTCTTTTAACCGTAATGGTGTCAGCGACAAGAAGGGTTACGAAGTTTGAGACGTGGTAATGCTTTGGAATTTAAAAGCAACCATAGTCCCAGTGAGGCGGATTTTTACGTACCTTTGCGACTTTTAACACCGTGGTTAAATAGAAATCACCAAGCACATTAGTTAACAACATCTGAACTGAAGCGCATAGGAGAATCTGCACACGGCCAGCAGAAGCACGTGCCACTTGCCTAAAATAATTAGAAACGCGGAAGTCATTAGGAGCGATCACAACAACAGATCTGCAGCGCCCTGGAGAGTCAAGAGCGTGCAACTTGCCTAAAAAAAATGCGAGGCACGGAAGTCATTAGGCGCGATCACAACAACAGATCTGCAGCGCAGATCTGCAGCGCCCTGGAGAGTGAAGCGCGTGCCACTTGCCTGCAAAAAAAAAAAAGCGTGTGCAATTTGCCTAAAAAAAAAACGAGACACGGAAGTCATTAGGCGCGATCGCAAAAACAGATCTGCAGCGCCCTGGAGAGTCTGCACATGTGATGCAAGCCTGACTGCAGAAGCGCGTCCTCCAGATGAAATCGCCGAGGTGAAGCGCGTAACCACCCCCTGTGCCCCATTCCCGGCAAACCCACAACAATAGGTATTTCGCTGGAGCAGCACTTCGCGCTGCTACCACCAGCGAGACCTAAACAGTGAGGTAGAGATATACTCTGGTGCTAGGGTCCAGTGGTGTATCTACTGCCTGTTGGTTAGGTCGACATGTTTCATGCTAATGTATGCAATTCGTCAGGACCTATGGGAAGTTCTACACTTTGGAAGGGGCAATACTACCTTCCTTTTGAAGTGAGCGGGCAGGCAAGCCAGTCCAGCACCCGTAAAGGAAATCCTGTGAGGTTGGAGAAAGTGCTTCAACAGTCAATCCCGTGTCATGGCACCATAAAGTAGGTACCTGTCTGCCGCGATGGAAATACCCGTAACACCTACCCACACGGAGTCCCAGTGTGAACCCTGAGAGACTGGAGCCTTCTTCAAGACTTAAAAATGCAGATACACTTGTCACATATTGCATTCACTGTTGCAATTCATTATCTGGAGGCTATGGATCAGCATCGCAAAAGTGAAGGAGGCGAGAGGAGAAAGAAGGGAAAGATCCTGAGCATACCCTAAATTAATATTACAAATAGCAAGATACCCAGGGCTCAATTCACAAAGGTAAACTTAGACATCAGTGTAAGTTTACTACTTTTGGGTATTCACAAAAGAGTAGTAACTTTAGGAGGGTGGAGTGTTGGTAACTTGGGGCTGAGCTCTGCCCCCTAGGTGAAGGTCCCACCCCTGGGAAGACCTCCACTGAAGTGGTGGAGCCTCTGCCTTGAGTGCGGATACTCTGCCCTTGTAAAGTTACTACTCGTAAGTTTACCTTTGTGACCTTTGTGAATTGGTCCCTCGGTGTGGAGGAGAGAACCCTTACATGTTATTTGTGTCCATCAATGATCACGACTCAAGGAATTAAGTTCCACTGTGTGCCAGGAGGTAACATCTGGATAGAGCTACTCACTGAAAGGTTGTCAACGCCCTCATCCTCCTGGTTTCCCAGCCTCCACCTTCCAGACAGCCATAAGCATTATGTCACCTTCCCATTCCATGATGGATCGCTGACTCTCTCATGCACCTGGGTCAATGAAGACCCTGGAATGTGACCCAAGAAGCCTATAAAGGGTGAGACTTCACATCTGGCGGTGATCTCCAAGTCTTAGCTATAGTTGCTGTGAAGGCTCAAGAGTCTGATGTGTGAGTGCCATATTTATTGCTCCCACTCTGAAAACCTATTTGTTTTCCAACATGAAACTCCCAAAAGCAGGGGTCTGGTCTTGAAAAAGAAAAGATCAAAGACGCTGATGTTCTCCCCTTGCATGGAGGCCATTGGGCCATTTTCATGTCCACAACTGCAGTAACTTTCATGGCAGTTCTAGACAGAGACATAAATCTCGCCCTCAACCAGGAGCAGCTTCTGTTACTATGACCTGGTGGCATAGTGCCGGTAGGCTGTCATACAAGGCTCTGCAGTGAAAAAGCCTACAGTTCCACCACCTTCCAATGTGGCAGAAGAACCGCGAATTCGGCGGGGAGGACCCCACCATTGTTGGCTAATGATCACAACTTCTAAACTCTAAATGTGGATGTAAATCTCTTCTTGGGAAAAAAGCCAACTGGTTCTTGTGCACTGGATTATAAATTTCTTGCAGTGAAGGCTGATAAGTGAGTTTAGCAGGAACTGGAGTGTTATTCTCTTCTGGTAGGAGGGAAATAAGTACAATTTCTGTTTTAGAGTCCATAACCAGGAGATCATGGATTCACTGCACAGGCTAATAAGAGGCTAATAAGAGTCTTGGGCCATATGTATCAAGCCTTTTTCCGGTATGAAAACGGGCCGATTCTGAGAATCGTCCCGTTTGCGAATTGGAAAAAACCTTTTGGGATGTAACATCCCAAAAGGCCATGGCAAAATAGAGTATTGCAAAATTTGTGGATCTCTATTTTGCAAAAGCAATTAAGGAATTGCAAATTGTGATTCTTTAAATGCAATTCTGGAAGCACCAGAAATTTGCTATTTGGCCTTAAGGAATTGCAAACTACCACCAACTTCAAGTTGGTGGTAATTTGCGAATTTCTTTAAAAAGCACTTTTTGTTGATTTTTTTTTAAAGTGTCATGTCGCACATACATGCCTTCAGGTCATGTATGTGCGCTAAATGTGCACACATGCATATTTCAGGGGTGCAGCACTGTATCCTTTTGGCACCCCTGCAGCCTTGAAATTGCATTCTCAATTTTTAGCAAATCCTACATACATTGCATTTTGTGATTCTCTAATTGCGATTCGCAAAAAATTGCAATTTGAGATTCGCAAAACTCTTTTTTGATACATATACCCTTAGGACCTTGGGCAATTCTCTGACAAAATATCAAGGCCAAAAATATTGTGTGGCCAAAATTGTGTCACAAAAATATTGAAGACAGGAATATTGAGAAGATAACTGTAGATTTACTATTCTTAACTCCACATCTACACTCCTTGAAGGTATATCGTCAACATACATAAATGGAGTTAAGCACAGCAAAACTTTGCTTACCCATAGAAACTTACATTCATGATATTCTTGTCGTCGATATTCTTACCTCTATATTTTGGTCACACAAAGTTTTATTTTAGATATTTTGGTCAATCACCCCTTGAGAAGCCCCTTACTGGTGGTGAACAGAGACAGGAAGAGAATTATCTATTCTTATCTGCTGAGAGTAAAGTGTTCTGTAGGAAGTAGACGTATTTAGTACCCTCTCATTCAAGCCCATGCATGCTTTGAGAATTCCAAGTAAGGTCATGCGATTTAGAGTACCAAACACCACTGATAAAGCTAGAACAATTAGCAAGCAGACGTTGCTGCATCAAGTATGCACCATCCATCATCAGCTACTGACAGAATGACTTCTCTGTTCTACAACCTGGTACGAAACCTCCTTGTAGGCCACCAAGGAGATCCTTACAGAAAATAATTTGCTTACATTGTGTAACTGCACAATTTTCTAGAATATTTGTGAAGAAAGTTCTGAACATTCTGAAGTCTTCGGGATCTGCGCCGTTTTCTTCTCAGCGCATGTTAGAGCGCACCGGTTTTGAGACAATCGTGGACCTTACTTAACCTTGAGATTAAAAGAAATGATTTGGATTCTGTTGTGATGTAGGTTGACATGTAGAAATATGCAGACAACGTCAGTAGATTAGGAGAGGGTTTATTGTAAATTGAATGGATCCATAAATGACCCAACGAGGCGCAGATGTATTTAGATGTTCAGCCCTGGTCTGTCTGGCTCAACCACCCTTCATAGAACCTGCCTAACCGTAACATGCTACAACATCATTGGGTACTCCGACAAGCAGGAAACCACACATTCATCCAATCAGGAGCCAGCTAAAGACTAATGTCCTTCGTGATGGAGGCTGGATGGGGTTAGAAAAATGGACTTAGGATCTTAGATTGGCCATGGTGCTGACCAGATTGAGCTGGTCTAGCTCTGTGAAAGTCACCCATTCATCAGGGCATTTAGGATCAGTTAAGTGAGTGCTGTTCTTGGTAGCCATTTGGCAAATTCAGGCAAAGTTCAACATTTTCGAAATTTGCTTCAAACAGACTAAATGTCTCACAATTCTATTATGGGAGTTTGAAAGTGAAAGGGGGGTACTCTTCTTTTCAACAGTCTAAAATGGCTTTTGTAGCTGATTTGTAGCAGAGTGGATGAGTCAATTACTTATCGAAACCCTCTCATCTACACAGCCAGTTGTTTCTAAGGACCCCAACATAGCCGCCAATGAATACACCCATTGGCTCACCACAGCCATGAATAAACTAGTACCCACAAAAACTATTTCCAAAAATCGCAACTCTCCCTCAGCCCCCTGGTTTACCAACGCCCTTAGAAAACAAAAACAGATATGTCAAAATCAAGAACGACATTGGAGAAAGACGTACACCCCTGAGGATAAATCTCTCTACAAAAGTGAACTTGCTATATATAAAAAAATGATTCTGGAAGAAAAAAGCCTCTATTACTCTACCCAAATTGAGGAAGCTAAAAACTCCAATAAACAACTGTATATGGTTGTATCTAAACTGTCTAAACTACCTCCCCAATCATTGCCTACTCCCTCACAGCCGTTCTGTAATGATCTTGCCAGCTTCTTCTATGACAAAGTTAATAACATCTACAATTACTTTTCTCATAGGAATATTGACTACTCCCACCCCTCTCAAACCACATCACTTAACTCCACCCAGCCCGCCTTCAAGCAGTTTACAGCTACCAATATAGCCGAGGTTTCTAAGATCATGACCACCATTAAATCAGGCTCAGCCTATGATCCCTGTCCGCCTCAAATTCTCTTTCCCTCAATAGAAATAGTAGCCCCCCCCCAACTCACAGAAATTTTTAATTCCATGCTCTCTACAGGAGTCTATCCTGCCAAATGGAAGGATACCCTTCTTAAACCCCTATTGAAAAAACCACACTTGGACGCCGAGGACACTAACAACTATCGCCCGATTGCCAGGTTGCCTTTTGCTGCAAAACTAGCAGAGAAAATTGATAAATGCACAATTATCCCAATACATCGAGGATCACTCCCTACTAGACGACACCCAGTTCAATTTTCGCAAACACCACAGTACCGAAACAGCCCTTATCAAAGCCACAGACGAGATAAGAACTATTCTCGATCAACGTGGGACAGCAATTCTTGTCCTGCTCGACCTATCTGCGGCTTTTGACACGGTCGATCATAACATCTTGATCGACCGTGTCAGTGCCATAGGTATCCAGGACAAGGCCAAAGATCTTCTCTCCTCCTTTCTCCCCAACCGCACCCAAACGGTACCACTGGGTAATTTTAGTTCCGCCCCGATGACACTTCCCTGCGGCGTCCCCCAAGGCTCATCCCTAAGTCCTACGCTATTTAATGTCTACGTGACAGATTTAGCAAGGATCATCAAGGACTTGGGGATGAGCCTAACATCCTACGCGGACGACACCCAGTTGATTTTAGCAATAAAAAATAATGGAGATGAAATTGCAGCTAATTTCCACCAGGGTATGGTAATTATCAGCAACTGGATGACAACCAATTGTCTCAAGTTAAACTGTACCAAAACGGAAGTGATGATATTTGGAAACCTTTCCCCTCACTGGCCAGGCACCTGGTGGCCCACCGAACTAGGTCCACCACCCACACCAGTCACCAAAGTAAAAAATTTGGGAATACTGCTAGATGACAAACTAACATTTGCTACACATGCAAACTCCATTGTGTCCACTGCATTTTACAAGCTTAAGTCCATTAAGAAAATCCTCCCATTTCTTCCCCCCAATTCAGGAAAAACTCTGGTCACTGCTTTTTTCATGTCATCTCTTGACTACTGTAACGGACTTTTTATCAATGCCCAACAAAAAGTCATTCATAAGGTACAATCTGTACAAAATGCAGCCGCGAGAATGCTTTCGGGTACTTCAAAATTCAAACCCATCTCCCAAACGATTAAAAATTATCACCGGCTAGCGGTGAAGAATCGAATTAAATTCAAGGCACTCTACATGGCTTATAAAGCCTCCCACAAACTAGGCCACACTTTCTCAAAAAATCCCTAGCATTCTATGCCCCCAACAGAGCATTACGTTCTTCGAATGCCTTGCTAATGACCGTGCCCCAGACCAAAACAGCCTCCTGGGGTGACCGCCATTTCACTGTCGCCACAGCAAAACTGTGGAACTCGCTCGATATTGACATTAGATCCTGCCCTACACTTATAGCTTTTAGAAGAAAAATAAAAACCTGGTTATTTAACCAATAGCTCTCCTCACTTTTTCATTGAGCTGCTTCCGTCTACAGCGCCGAGACGCCCTTGGGCATTTGTTTGCGCTTAATAAATCTCATAAATAAATAAATAAATGAGTGTTTTAATGAGAAGGAACATTTTATGATATGAACAAATCATGTTGAGGTTCCATTTGTATCATTCTATGCCAAGTTGTGTTACCAATGAAGTACATTGGAAAAATCCTACTTTTTATTTATTTTTCCAGAGTTTTATATAGCGGAACTTGACCCCAATCAGGTATCAGAGCGCTTTACATAGCACCAGTTGCATTACATGAGGGCACACTCATTGTTGTTAGGCACAGGGAGATTAAGTGATTTGCCCAGAATCACAGGATGTTCAGCGTTATTGCTGAGACTCGAACCGAGACTCAAACACATTCCCCCAGTTTCAAGGTTAACCACCCCAGCCGTTAGGCCAACTCCTCTCCCCAACTCTGCTTATGTGGTGTGGCCTACTTATGTGGGGTGGAGCAGTGCTTTCCTCCAGTACCGAACACTCTTCAAAAATGTGTCTTTATTACACTTTTCTGTCCAAATGTAGCTTTTTGGGACTGAGGCATGTTAACACCATCTGCTAGTACAGACCTCCTGATACCAAAGGGGATGATGGACGGAGCATTTGAGCAAATCAAACACTCACCCCCAGTCAATTGATCTGGGTTTAATCCATCATCATTCTTTAGCTCACTCCACCACCCCAGTTCAGACATGGCCATATGCAAATCAGTCTGACCCTGTGCCTCATGGGAACAGTCAAGCCCGAACTGCCAAACCATGTCTTCCCTGGAACGGAAAGAAGCATCCTAGGACCTGTTTCTGACTAATCAGCCAGGCTAGCTTGAATCCAGTGGCAAAGTGAGCAAGGGACCCACGTCTGGGCATACCCTCCCAACTAAGGGCGAACAAAGCTATACCAAAGGGGATGATGGACTGAGCGTATGAGCAAATCAAACACTCACCCCCAGTCAACTGATCTGGGTTAAATCCATCATCATTCTTTAGCTCACTCCACCACCCCAGTTCAGACATGGCCATATGCAAATCAGTCTGACCCTGTGCCTCATGGGAACAGTCCAGCCCGAACTGCCAAGCCATGTCTTCCCTGGACCAGAAAGAAGCATCCTAGGACCGGTTTCTGGCTAATCAGCGGTCATCAGCCAGGCTAGCTTGAATCCAGTGGCAAAGTGAGCAAGGGACCCACGTCTGGGCATACCCTGCCAACTAAGGGCGAACAAAGCGATACCAAAGTGGACGATGGACGGAGCGTTTGAGCAAATCAAACACTCACCTCCAGTCAACTGATCTGGGTTAAATCCATCATCATTCTTTAGCTCACTCCACCACCCCAGTTCAGACATGGCCATATGCAAATCAGTCTGACCCTGTGCTTCATGGGAACAATCCAGCCCGAACTGCCAAGCCATGTCTTCCCTGGACCGGAAAGAAGCATCCTAGGACCGGTTTCTGGCTAATCTGACCTGCCGACCCCTACTTTGGGAGTTTTAGACACTGTGAAATCCTATTCCTTTACTATAAACCACTGTACAGTATTTTACACCTTACCACTTAAGATTCAGATTTTTACTACCCCTTGCTAAAGATATTACATTTATGAACAGCGCCTTTGGGACAAGAACCTGTCACTAAAGGTCACTCCCCATGTAACTATATCTATTCACTATGTCCTCACTACCCTTCTCTAGCTGTGTCTAGGACGCCTTCAGCTACTATATGTATATCTTTGCTGCATTATATATTTTCGGTATAGCGTAGTTTAAATTACAATTGGACTGTCATTGGTACCCATCATCCAAGGATGCGCTTACGCATTCAGAATCCCTGAGTGCCCCGTGATTACCCACCAGCGGAAAGTCTTTGTGTCATCGACCAGGACCACTCATTTTGTAAATATTTCATCCTTCTTTTTTGCCAGATATTGACCAAGTGCCTAAAGATCTGCAAAACAGCACAAAATGCCTCAGTGCATTAGGGAGGGTCCCAAGATGGACATTGAAGGCAGAGTGGGGGGAGGGGTGGTGCTTCAAGGCATAGCATGCGCGGGCCCTGTCCGTCTCTTACCAGGAAGAGCATCATGGGAAAAGGCAAGGGGTGGGGTGGAAGAGTAAATGGTCTATTCCCTGGTGATATGAATCGCACATAGTAAATATGCCAGAGCGCCAAATGTGCAAATTCACTTAAGGAAGTTTCATCCAAGACACTTTCAAGGGCCAATATTCCCTGGGGGGTGTGGGGGGGTGGGGTAATCAATAAAAGTATGTTCTTTTTATTTTTTATAAATGCTTGTATGTTGTATTTACTTTATTCTAATATTTTGTGTTATGTTATGTTAGCAATATGTAACATAGTGCTCGTTCAGTGGTTTCGTTTTTTTGGCGCTAGGAAGAAAAAATGAAGAGAGGGTAGACAGGGATCCGCTTGGATAATTTGATAGAATAAGCGAGTTTTAAGCTTACTTCTGAAAGGACATAAAAGACAAATCTTACACCGTGCTGTAATTGGAAGACAATTACTTCAGGAACATATACACTGGGGGTCAAGGGTGACAGAGGAAAGGAGTCACCTGGGGCAGAACTTAAAATGCTGACAATCAATGTATAGATTTATTTTTAAAACCATCTGCTGCAAAGAAATTGGCCACAGAGCATAAGTGACAGTAAATCTGTTCTAGCCTACTTAATTGGCCACAAAGAGGCTCCATTTGAAAATATCTCACAGGGTTAAGACACCTGTTGCAGCCATCATTGTGTGCCCAGCAATTTTGCGGGGATTACAACAGCTGGAAGAAAACTCTAGTGATTGTCATAGATCTGGGAGAGTGTTTTTTCCCCTCACAGTTTTGACTCAAAGTAGCATAGAGGGTTTTTGTTCTTGCTGCAAAGCACATTGTGTAACTTTCAGGTCACATGTTTGAATTTTAACACAAAGATCATTTTGTTACTTAAGATAGCTATGTGGGCATCAAGGAGCTACATTCAAAGTGTAGGTCATGGGTTTAGATGCTTATTGTTTTTTTTTCTCAATCTGTTCTTATTCAAAGATTGCAAAGAAGAGATCATTTGGGAAGTAATCAAATCTTGTTAGTACGGGCAACCACAATCACTGTATTACATTTTATATCCTGACTTTCTAAGCTCCCGACCATTCACTCTTAACGTATAATGTCCTGATCATTCACCCTTAACGTATAAAGTCCCGACCATTCACTCTTAACGTATTATGTCCCTACCATTCACTCTTAACGTATAATGTCCCGACCATTCACTCTTAACGTATAATGTCCCGACCATTCACTCTTAACGTATTATGTCCCGACCATTCACTCTTAACGTATAATGTCCCGACCATTCACTCTTAACGTATAATGTCCTGACCATTCATTCTTAACGTATTATGTCCCTACCATTCACTCTTAACGTATAATGTCCCGACCATTCACTCTTAACGTATAATGTCCCGACCATTCACTCTTAACGTATTATGTCCCGACCATTCATTCTTAACGTATAATGTCCCGACCATTCACTCTTAACGTATAATGTCCTGACCATTCATTCTTAACGTATAATGTCCCGACCATTCACTCTTAATGTATAATGTCCCGACCATTCACTCTTAACGTATAATGTCCCGACCATTCACTCTTAACGTATAATGTCACCACGGCAACATGGCTGAGCAACAACTCGCTGCAATTTAACAGCACTAAGACAGAGGTGTTACACTGCTCAGTGGACCGGGTCCCTCGATCTTTGCCACAAGATTTTTGGCCTTCCTCCTTTCAGGGCACGGCGGCAGTAGCCACTTCGGTTCGGAATCTAGGAGTGACAATGGAACCAAGTCTTTAACTGGACGGTTTCATTGATAAAACAGTATCCACTTGCATGGGCCTTCTGCGCTCTCTCAGGAAGATTCTTCCTTTGCTCCCTGTTAATGCCAGACCAGAAGTAGTGCGCAGCATTATCCTTAGTAGACTGGATTACTGCAATGCACTACTTCTGGGGGCACCTGCTACGGCGATAGGTAAGCTGCAAGAGTGCAGAACTTCGCGGCTAAGTTAGCACTCTCCCGCCGCCGCTCTGACTCCTCCTCTGCAGCTCTCAGAGATTTACACTGGCTCCCTATCCCTCAACGGATCGAATTTAAGGCGCTTTGTTTGGTCTTCCGGGCTCTACATGACTCTGGACCGTTGCCCCTGCAGGAGATGTTCACATGGTACATCCCCGCAAGAGCTCTCCGTTCTGCTTCCGCCCATTTGGCGGTTGTTCCTAAGTTCCGGAGAAAGCGAATGGGTGGCCGTTCGTTTGGTTTCACGGCATCTAAATTGTGGAACGACTTGCCACTGTCGCTTAGATGCTTGGGAGACCTCCTTTCTTTTAAAAAACTTTTAAAAACTCATTTATTCCCCAGGTTAGGATAATCACTCTCTGATCCTTCTCTTGACTGTGCTTCAGGACCTGTTAGATCTCAGCGCCAGGATGCCCGTCGGGGTACAGCAAGCGCTTTACAAGTGTGTTATACATACATACATACATACAATGTCCTGACCATTCATTCTTAACGTATAATGTCCAGACCATTCATTCTTAACGTATAATGTCCTGACCATTCACTCTTAACGTATAATGTCCCGACCATTCACTCTTAACGTATAATGTCCCGACCATTCACTCTTAATGTATAATGTCTTCACCTTATATCCCTCGCTGTTTTCTGTATCTATTTCTGTAAATTGATTTACACACTCATATGAATTCTTGCGCCTCTGTGTGTGATGTAAAGTGCTCTGACACACTACATTGTTGGCACCCGTGCACCCAAAAAGATTTTTTTAAAGGCTAAAAAAAGAATAAGGAATGAGCGACTGGGCCCGCTCATTTGTTATTTACTGCTCCACCAAGGAGTGTCCGATAATGCCCTAGGCGTTTTTTCTAAATGATATTTTTGCATCCTGGTGGTGCCCCTAGACGAGGCAGGGGCATCACCAACCATTTTTTTTATGTTGTGGGGGCTGCATGGATTGCGTTCACGGACGGTTATGCACAGGGCCTGGGTAACAAGTCCGCTTCCTATGGAAATGTGGACCTAACTATAACTACCCAGAGGCAACTGCTGGGGTATACACATATATATATTGATACTGTAAAGCACCGCTACACATAAGTGCAACGATAGTGCATATCCTCGTCATTTAATACGTAGCATTCCCTACGGTAAAATTGTAGGAATTCGGCTCATTTGTAGCTCTGATATTGATCTAGAGCAGTGCCAATCTGAAGCGGTTAAGCGTTTCATTTCCCGTGGGTATAGTCGCACTACAGTTATCAATACCCTCTCTAGAGCTAGTTCCTTGACTAGAGAACACTGTTTGTCATCTCACAACATCACTGTTAATAGACCAATTGCCACCACCAATACTGACCCCACTTCTGACAACACTCTAGAAATAAGGCTGATTACCACCTTCAGCAGGCAAGAGAGACAGATATGTAACATTGTCAATGCTCATTGGCCGATCGTTTTGACTGATATCACCCTAGGTCAAATTCTCCCTAAACGACCTTCCATTACATTCAGACGGGCTACCTCAATGAGAGTCTCTCTAGTTAAAAACAGTCCGGAGTTCAATCCCACACAAACTTGGCTTTCCAACAAATCAGGATTTTTGAAGTGCAATTCCTGCTGTGCCTGCAAATTCAGGGTAAATACCTGTGAATACACAACTGCTTTTAACTCTCAACCTATTAAGATCAAGGGGAATTACACCTGTCGTACTGAATTTACAGTCTACATTTTAGAATGTTCCTGTGGCCTTAACTATGTGGGCAGCACCAAGCTTCAAGTTTTTAATCGTATTTTACAACATCTGAGGGAAGTTGTTAACTCGGACCCTAATTATCCTGTGGCCCATCACTTAGTTCATGACAACGATCTTAATGAGCTTAAATATTTTATAATTGGTACTGTCCCTGTATCACGTCGAGGAGGTAATCGTGAAAAAAGCCTCAGACAGTTAGAGCCCCATTTTATTCTTGCACTCGGCACCAAAATACCAAACGGATTAAACACAGCTGCTCTTCCTACAGCTGTTTTAACAACACTGGGTTTGTCGTCTCTTTGTTAAATATTTAAACATTACTCGCTAATACATGTATTCACTAAGATATACTTAATAAGTCAGTTATACAATCAATTTTACAAAAAAAAACATTTGGGCCAGATGTAGGTAAATCTAATTTACCGACTCATAAATACCGAATCATACCGAATCGGTATTTATGAATCGGTAAATTAGAAGGAGGGGGATGTAGGTAATTTTTTATTTTGAATTACCGAATCTGTAAGATTCGGTATTTACTGAGTTGGTAAATACCGAATCGTTATTCCCCATTGATTCCTATGGGCTTTGGAGCCCATAGGAATCCATGGGAAATACCGATTCGGTATTTACCGACTCGGTAAATACCGAATCCAGCAAGTGTGCAGGGGGTGTCACTTTGACACCCTCTAGCACCCCAAGTGCAGGCGTGTGTGCCATGTGGCACACATACATGCCCTAAGGGCATGTCTGTGTGTCACATGGCACAGGTGTGCATGCACAGATGTGCATACACACCTGAATTCGGTATTTTACCACCCAATAGGATTGGGTGGTAAAATACCGACTCTTAAGGGCCTGTGGCACTCTGTGGAGTGCCACCTACATCTTGATTTACCGAATTCGGTAAAATTACAGATTCAGTATTTTACAGAATCGGTAAATTTACCGATTCGGTAAATTTACCGATTCTGTAAAATAATGGCCCCTACATCTCAATCACCAATTATCGGTCGGTAACGGCCGAATTCGGCCGTTACCGACCGGTGATTTGCGACCTACATCTGGCCCTTAGACACTTATATACCCATTTATTCTTCCATCAACCTTTAGATATACATATATAAAAAATATTTATTTTTCAGAAAGACACACATTCACTGGATGATGTCATCAGTGATGTCATTTGAGATGTCATCAGTGATGTCATGAGTTTTTAAATGCTAATTCCTAACTATAACGTGGCTGAAACCTATGGTTTTTTCAGTGAATTTCAAAGGTTTAGTAAATGATCATTTTGAAATGTATAAATTATTACATTTCTTTCTTTTTATACTAATTTCTTACATTTTTATAAAAAATATTTATATTTATTTTATTTTTTAAATTATATTTCATATTCTTAATGTAAAATAATAACAAAACTAAATCCCACATTTTTTTGTATAAAAAGTTTTTTTCTTCATTTTTTACAATTAAAATCTGTATAATTCCTTTTTCATATTTTTTTTGGTAATCGCACCATACGCGTACAGTGATTGCACCACACTTTGTACGGCAAATGGTCCTCTGCGCGTAGCTACGCACTCGTTACGGATACGCATTGACCTTGCGCATCGCATCAGCGCTTCTGCGTGACGTCATATACGGCGCCCCGTAAGCGTACGGCGCAAAAGTTTCTAATTGTTCAAAAACATATATTTATGTATTTAATGTACATATTAAGGGAAGACAGTATCTAGGACAATCATGAAAATAGTTTTTTTAAACTTTTAATAAGCAAATATTACTTTTAAAAGCAATTACGCAAATCGCAGAGGTACGTCGTACGTACTCGCATCTTAAGAGCACGTAAGAGCACTGTAAGCGTACACAAAGTCATGTGACCATAAAAGGAGAGTTTTGATTGGTTCATAATAATTCCTATTCCAACTGTTGAAAGACCCCTCTCATTTTGATCATCCTACTTCGACTTTCCCAGGAAAAACATCTATTCTGTGGAGCTGTAGTGTTTTACAACCAAACTCTACAATGGCTGCTCTTTTTGAGACTTCATCAGTACATTCCTCTAAGGAAGATTTTGTTACTGAGCCACCTCAGAAAAAGAAATAAGAACTTTTATTTAGATGTTTTCTTCATTTCCGGAGGGACAGAAAAAGGTGAATGTACCGAAAGTAACCTGCAATATCTGTGAGGTTACACTTTCTAGGGCTGACCCCACTAAAAAGTACTCTTTCGGGACAGCCTCAATGGTTCGCAATGTCAAAAATTTGTATCCAAATAGTTATGGAAGGATGGCAACACAAAGGTTCCAGAAGAACCCTCAACCTGCAGTTCCTTCTACCTCAACTGCACCACCACCTCCTCCGAGCAGACCGCATCCTATTATTTTGCCTCAGTTTGTAGTTCTTACAATTCATTGTAAATTTTGCAGAGAACTCCTTTGTTAAGGTGAGCAGTCTATTCACCTCATTGTGAAGAGCAAGGAAGAGCACCGTTGCCAAAACAATAATATATTTTTTTCTTTTTTCTTCCAGTTCCACAGTTTTTTTCGTTTCCAGTTTCATTTTTTTGGTTTAAAAAATACAAAAAAATAGAAAACTAAAAAGAAAAAGAAAAACACTTCTTTTCAGAACTACCTCTACTATCTTAAAAAATAACTATGTTTACCGAATCGGAGGTGCAACAAGAGGTTGCTGGGCACTTCCTTACCTGCACTGGACTTGCCGCTTGACCAGGGGGCTATTGAGATCTGCTGTAAGTCTCCCCCGCCGTCGCTAGAACCAACACGCGGCCGCCGAGGGGGGAGACTACAGCCCCCAGGTCTCCCTGCTCTATCACCCCGTCCACTTCCGCCCACTTCAGCGCCCGGAGGCGCTGAAAGGCGAGGCACTCCTCCGGTGGAGCGGGGGCTTTGTTTACCGAATCGGAGGTGCAACAAGAGGATGCTGGGCACTTCCTTACCTGTGCTGGACTTGCCGCTTGACCAGGGGGGCTATTGAGATCTGCTGTAAGGCTCCCCTGCCACCGCTAGAACCAACATGCGGCCACTGAGGGGGGAGACTACAGCCCCCAGGTTTACCTGCTCTATCACCCCGCCCACTTCCGCCCACTTCCTTGCCCGAAGGCGCTCAAAAGCAAGGCACTCCTCTGGTGGAGCGGGGGCTTTGTTTACCGAATCGAAGGTGCAACAAGAGGTTGCTGGGCACTTCCTTACCTGCGCTGGACTTGCCGCTTGACCAGGGGGGCTATTCAGATCTGCTGTAAGTCTCCCCCGCCGCCGCTAGAACCAGCACGCGGCCGCCGAGGGGGGAGACTACAGCCCCCAGGTCTACCTGCTCTATCACCCCGCCCACTTCCGTGCCCGGAGGCGCTCAAAGGCGAGGCACTCCTCCCGCGTCGCGGGACGCGCACGGGCGACGCTGGGAGAAGCCAGGGACAAGGGCGGGACCGTCTGAGGCCATCCGAGGCAGTACAAGGCAGGGCTGGGCTATGGTATTTGGTTTCTTCACCCTATTGTAAGGACTTGGACTTGGTTTTGGTTTTGGACATACTAAGTCTGTTTTTATTTTTAAACAAAGGACAGTGAGTACACTATATTTTTAATTGGTTAGTCCCTGCAGTATTGTATAGTGACCTGAGCTAATTTAGGATCATATTACAGTATTGTTACATTGTGCAGGTTTATTAATACTTTAAGCAATAAAAGGGTCTAGGCAATTGTTTTACTTGCTAAGTTGGATATCGTTTGGGCTTGTTCCATTTGTACTGTGTTTAACAATCATGATGGGTCGGAAAAGTGCTAAAAATAATACGGCTACCGGGGGCTCTAGCATAGAATCGTATCTGGTATAGGCAGTTAGTGCCATTAATGAGGAAATAGGAAGGGCGGAGAGAAGAATCTCCCTGGGTACAAGTGGTTTGCCTGCAACTCCGGATATCTTGGAAACCCCCAACCAATCAGGGGATGATGCTACCTCACCTAAAAAAATTCCGGCGGAACTCACCGAGGGGGTCCAAGTAACTAAGAGTCCAGAACTCAATACACCCTAGAAACAAATAATTAATGTAGATTCGCCTCCACCCAGGGCAAGAAGGGGGTGTAGGAAAACACAGAGTAGCCAAGGTGCAATAAGAAAGGGTAGGAATGTGAATACCATTGTACCAGTTACAGAAACAACCTATATAGGGAACCCTAATGATTTACTTGTAACCCAGATTACTGATGTAATTACAGGGAGGATTGAAGCATGTCTCAAACCCCTGTATACTAAATTAGACCTAATCAATGAGGAAATAACTAGGCTAAGGGGGGACTTGACTACTCAAAACGAGAAACTGAATAAAGTCATATTAGCCCTAAATGAAAAATGTGTGGCTATAACTACGAATACAGCGCAAGAAGTTACAAATAAGGATAGTACGGGAATTGTGGCATCCCCAATTGTATCTGGATTAGCAGGGGAAATGCAAACCCAGAGTCTGGGTAATTGCGATAATAATAATAATTTATTAGAGGTTAACTCTGGAGCGCGAGAAGGGATCACAGAGACGGGGCGGTATCACTCAGTTAACCTGCCTCCCGACTGTGCCCCGTATGTAGTAGTTATTACTAATGTACCTCCCCTTAGTCAGCAACAAGAAGAGTCTCACGACTCACTCAAGAATAAAAGTATTAGTTGGCTAAGTCGTTACTGTGACTTTCCTACGACGTTTGCAGATCAGATTCTTACTACACGGAGAGTTAAATGGATAGGCCCAACGAGAAAAACCATAAAGGGTGATTGCATTATCATTAAGTTTAAAAACAGACACTATGCAAGAATATCTCTGAACAGATTAAACTTGGGACAATCAATGGGGCATGGCACTTCATTATTACCCCTTGCCTTTTTCTATAAACACCATAGGCAAACTCTACCAGGTGGGTTTATTCAAGAATTGAATAGAACTATGAGCAGTACTTTTCCGCAACAGGATAATAGGTTTAACCTGCCAGTCTCCAACCGGTTTCAACCGATTAGCAACTTAGAAGAAAACGACTGACTGGCTAAGAACAACCTGAATAATGAGAATACTGTTAGGGGAGATAGGAAGAACTCTGTAAGTGGCCAGGATATAGAGCCCGTTATTCTGGAACGAGTTGGCCTGATTGATGAGGAGACTACATCTGAGCTAGGTTCGGTATGCACTGAACAGCCCCTGTATATGGATAGCTGTCCTGGTATATCTGTAGGAAAAGGTGGAGTCAAACAGGAAAGAAGGGTCTCAATAGCCTCCTGGAAAATTTCTGGTATATCTAATAAGCGGGAAATGCTAGGATGGTCAGCGTTCCTTGACTCCAATGAGATGATATGTCTGCAAGAGACCTGATGTACAGGGTTAATTAATTTTGTTGGTTTTACCGCTTATGAATTACCGGCATTAAGATCAGGCCCGGGCAGAGCTAAGGGGCGGCTCGTTATTATTTTATTATCAACTAGAATTGACTTGACTGTAAAGAAGCACATTAACATTGGGTGTCACTCTCAGGTTTTGTGGCTGAAACAGAAGCATGTTAGAGATGTACTTTTAATGAATTTTTTTACAATAATGTGTTTGACAATACCCGGTGTAAGGTTGTCGTAGAATTAGTGAATGCTATCGCTAAGCTACATGGGGGTATGATGGCTGAGTTTGACATCTGGGTGGGAGATTTCAATACACCCACCTGTTTATTTTCCAACACCAGGGTATGCGGTGTTATAAATGATTTAGGACATGATGGCACCCATTTCCCCCATAATTCCTACGGGGAAACGCTTAATACCTTTATGGCAAACTATGATTTAGTCATCCTAACGTGTGCAACTGATGGAAATGGAGAAGCGATCCCCACTTTTACGGGAAGAAACGCAAACACAATTATCGACCATGTTTTAGTATCTTCTAGTATCTCCCCCAAATGCATTACTCCATGGGTAGAATAACTTATGCTTAGCGATCATAACTGTATAATTATAAAGGTAGATATCTGGGACACCACTTATGAGATTATACCGGTTATTGTTGATCATATTGCACCCACTAGGCCAAATGGGGTAAGAATTAAATGGAAAGGAGTGAACCCAGAAAAAACTATGGGAAATATTGTCAGAAATAGTTATCAAGAAATAATAGAGAACCTGAATGCTAGCAATTCTCCAATGATGATTTTAACAAATTTTGGTAAAATAAATAATAAAATCAGTACTATCCTAACTATAGCATCTAAAAAAGAATTTGCAGGGGGTAAGGGCTGGTTTAATCATGCCTGCACACATTCTCTAACCCTGTTAAAAAAGGCTGGCAAGCTCAACCAGGGACCCGGGACCGATGCTGGTAAAGAAACTTAGGATTGAATACAAAGAAGTCCTTAAAACAAGAAAGAGAGAATTGCAACAGGACGCCTGGGATAAACTTAACCAGGCTGTAGATAGCTCTGATACCCAGTTGTTCTGGGCTACTGTAAATTCCCCTTTCCTAAAGAACGAAGCCCAGCCTGAATTATCATCCAATGTAAACTGTGAGGCATGGGTAACTCATTTTTCGAGCATTTTTAAAATTGAGGCTGTTAATAACCTCACTGACCTAGCTAATTGGCCAATCTTACCTCTTGACATTACCCTTGATGAAGTGGCACAAGGCATTAAGAGTAGTAAGGGGGGAAAGGCCGCAGGCCCAGATGGGGTGCCTGTAGATATCTATACGTCATTACCAGCCCTCTGGGTACCGTTTTTAAATATTGTATTTAATACCGCAGTAATGGAAGGCCCTCCGGATTCTTGGGGAGAATCAACTATAATACCAATATATAAAAATAGGCCGAAATCAGACCCAAAAAACTATCGACCAATTTCACTGTTAGATTCTTCAATTAAAATAATGAGCAGAATCCTACTAGTGAGATTAGAGGAATGGGCTGAGGACAATAGGATTTTAGCAGAATCACAATATGGTTTTAGAAAAGGTAAAGGCACCCTTGAACAATGTATTAATTTAGATTTGATCATTGGGAAATACACTTGTGCTAAGCAAGGGTCACTTTATTTATGTTTCGCTGATCTTAGCAGCACTTTTGATTTAGTGGACCACTCTATTTTATGGCCACCTTTATTGGACCTTGGTGCCCCGAAACCTATAGTCTTCTTCCTGGCAAGGCTTTACGAAAGGCTTTTTACATCTGTCCGGTATGGCCAGGGAGGAGAATGTACTCCCAAGTTCAGGGTAAGATGCGGCATCCGCCAGGGTTGTGTTCTGGCCCCATTATTATTTACACTCTTTATTAATGGGGTAGACTCAACCCTTAAAGGGGTTTTATCGGTTGCGCCCAAGGCAAATGGAATAGATGTCCCAGTGCTGCTATACGCGGATGACGCAGTACTCTTATCAAGAACCCCACTAGGGCTCCAGCATCTACTTGATTCATTTGCTGATTTTATGTCTGGGAGGAAAATGGTGATCAATAAAAGTAAAACGTATGCTATGGTTTGTGGCCAAAAAAGGAAATTATGTAAATCCTTTTACATAGAAGGACAGAAATTTGAGACAGTCGATAAGTTTTGCTACTTAGGGATAACTTTTGCCGGGAACGGCACTTGGTCAAATTAAAAATTAAATATACAAGCAAAAATGGCCAAAAGTTGCCATGGTATCTTTAAATTTGCAGCCAATTTGGGGGACCGTCGAATTAAGGACATGCTACATATATATCTTGCTAGAAGCGCATCCATCGCACTATATGGTGCGGGGGTGTGGGGTCACGGTTGTAATAAGCAACTACAAATAACTGAAAATAAGTTTTTAAAGAATTTGCTTAGCCTTCCTAGTTCGGCATCAACAGAGCTTATCAGTAATTATCCAAGATTGTCTACCGTTGGACAACTGGTATAAGATCCCCTGGCTGAAATATGTTGTACAATGTTTTAATGACATTTTTAAAGTAAATATTAAACATGATCCTGAGGTAACATTAGAACTGACAAAATTAGAAATTAAGAATCTGTTTCTATCCAATAGAACTATGGTGAATAATCGTGCTAACAAACAGCTAACCACCTGTCAATTCTATTCTAGCTATTCGGACGCTGTAGGTTTCCAAACTTACTTGAGCTCTGTAACCAGAGCGTCCCATAGATATGTCCTTACCAGGGTGAGATTTGGCCTCGCGCACCAATTGGTTGCATTCCCTAAGATTAAAGAATACCCAACTTCTCCTTGTCCGTGTGATGGCCACACCAAACAAAGCACCTTGCACTTCCTCCTAGTTTGTAAATTGTATAAACATTTTCGGATAGCCTTTTTAAAACCGTTATTTTTTAAAATATCCTACTTTTACCATTGATGCTGCTATGAGGCTGATTGTCTCAATGAATGCATTAGATGTCTGCTTCTTTACTGCAACGTTTCTGCTCAAATCTATTGAAGCAAGGAAAAGCATGATGTTTTAATCTTACCCCTTATTAACTGATGTAATTTTATGATCTTTTTAAATATGAATGTAATGAGAATTGATATTGATGTTGTATGCATATGCTTTTATGGTTATTTTTAATGACCCGAATAAAGCTTTCTGAAAAAAGAACTATGGGGGGGTTTGTCTGAAGGTCACAAAACACTTGATGCCCCAACGAGTGTGTTTGAAAGCAGCCCCTGATGAGGGGGGGAGGCCCCCTGAAACGCGTCGGGCACCTGACAAAATGTAATGCGGAGAAGCGTGCTGACACGAATAGCCTGGAGGGAAGAGTCCCGCAGTGTGCCTCTCGAAGCCTTTGGCATTTGGTGAACAATTTATCGCACGGTGGCCTTATTGTGGAGAGAGCACCACCGCTTGTTGGCTGGGAACTGACTGGCCGGCAGGATGAGGCTCGGACTTCTGAACTGTTTGGAGGGACTATGAGCGCAGGACTCTGTGTCAAAACACGGCGCGCTGAACCGCGAATACAGCCTACTAAAGGTCAAAATACAATGCACTAATGATTCAGAACACTCGACTTTACTGAAAAGTGTATATCGTTTGCATCACAAGGACTTCAAATCCCAAAAATCAAGGTATGATGGTGTACTTAACACACGCCTACCAGGGGGTTTGTCTGAAGGTCACAAAACACGTGATGCCCCAACGAGTGTGTTTGAAAGCAGCCCCTGATGAGGGGGAGGCCCCCTGAAACGCGTCGGGCACCTGACAAAATGTAATGCGGAGAAGCGTGCTGACACGAATAGCCCGGAGGGAAGAGTCCCGCAGTGTGCCTCTCGAAGCCGTTGGCATTTGGTGAACAATTTATCGCACGGTGGCCTTACCGTGGAGAGAGCACCACCGCTTGTTGGCTGGGAACTGACTGGCCGGCAGGATGAGGCTCGGACTTCTGAACTGTTTGGAGGGACTATGAGCGCAGGACTCTGTGTCAAAACACGGCACGCTGAACCGCGAATACAGCCTACTAAAGGTCAAAATACAATTCACTAATGATTCAGAACACTCGACTTTACTGAAAAGTGTATATCGTTTGCATCACAAGGACTTCAAATCCCACAAATCAAGGTATGACGGTGTACTTAACACACGCCTACCAGGGGGTTTGTCTGAAGGTCACAAAACACGTGATGCCCCAACGAGTGTGTTTGAAAGCAGCCCCTGATGAGGGGGGAGGCCCCCTGAAACGCGTCGGGCACCTGACAAAATGTAATGCGGAGAAGCGTGCTGACACGAATAGCCCGGAGGGAAGAGTCCCGCAGTGGGCCTCTCGAAGCCTTTGGCATTTGGTGAACAATACATATACATATATATATATGTATTTTACAAAATGTCAAACTGTACAATAGAGACACCAGCTCCCTCAAGTTTGATATCTCAATAAGGTGTAATATGCCCAAAGCCTTTGGGTTCCATCAACATGTGGCCTCTTATTACTGCGGAAACCTGTATGCATGACGAGTGCTCTAGAATACACCACTGTATTTTCTCTGGAGCTCTAAAAATTCTCTCACCATTTTTGATCCCTATCTGTGCTGAACTGAAGCAATTATTAAGTCCTTAGGTGTATCAAAATGTATAATAAGCATAATTTTGTTCCAGATTTTATTTTATTTCAGTAGGGACAGATGGGCACGTCTATGCTATAAAAACTGTGACAACAAAAAATGGTGTAGAGGCAAAAATGTGCCATGTCTGTAAATTGTGAGTTTTGAGAATTTGCTATTGAAAGTTCATATCTGTTATGATAAGGGATATGCTAAAGGTAGTGTCAGGGAGCTTTAAATACACTATGGATTGCACCTGATTAGACATGTGCCCATCAATTAAGCTCAATTTGGTTATTGTGGGTTCTATAGACATGGATAGACTGCATCCTTACATAGGTGGGTGCCCTTCTCTATTACCACAGATCAGCTACAAAAATTACAGCAAATGCTGTCTGGAAAATTGCTGCACAGTGTATTGATGTCTCTGTAGCCTAGCCAAATAGACCGCCAACATAGGCAAATTCTGCTCAGAAGTGACACCGTTTGATGCTGTGTTTGTGCTTCCGCACTGAGTAATGCAAAAAGTGATGGATGAAAAGCTTGAATTAATCTCAGCCATTGGAAATTACTCGGGCTGCATCCCAGTACATCATTGTTTTTTTTCGTTTTTCCCACACTGCCACCTCGGACAGAAAACAGCCCCATGCAAATCAGGTCCTGCTACAACAGTAACAGTCTAGCACGAACTGCCAGGCCACTTCCCGAACACAAGCCAGTGGCATAGCAAAACCTTAGAGGGTCCCCCTCGGCTCAGTTCTGAAACTGAGGCAACGACGGAGAGGTAAGAGCGCGCTGTGGGCTGTATGATGTGTGGGCAGGCTGCTTTAAGAAACAATATTTCTCACGTTCTAGAGAAAATTGTAAGGCAGTATTTCTCTTGCCCCTAGTTTTCAGAGATACAACCATCCTTCTCAATTGATCTTCTGTTTCAACTAGCAAAAGACTTACTAATAACAACTTAACAATATGAGATTTGTACTCTTCTTAGATGGTAATACTCATAGCTTCCAGCATGCATTTAATTTGCTGCTTTTACCACCCCCAAGTAAACAGAGCTGATGATTACCATAGGATGGGTTAACTCTACCCCACATTCTAGAGTGTCATCTTTATCCATGGCCCTTTGGACTGCCTTTTGTGTATCACTGTGTAAATACTTCTTGGACTGACAAGTCTGAACTTAAAGATGAATTTTTAGATGAACTGAAACTGGTGCTCTATTTTTGTAGTGCGTGGCCTCCTTTATCCTGAGCAGTTGCCAGGTGAGGTGAGGTTTTTCCTCCCTTCAAATAGGGTGAGTTGAATGTGATAATATTATGCTATAACTTAACCAAGTAAGGTGCATGAAAATTGTCAAGGACACTTTAACCTTTTCTTTTTTTGTTTCCTTATTACACATACAGGAGAAGATACACCAATTTTCATTGAGAATTGGATATGGTCTGTAGATTTTCAATCACAGCACAATAAGTAAGTGTTGCAGTAGTGTATCATAGGTCCTGACGAAAGCCTATAAAGGCTGAAACATGTTGACCAAATAACACTCATGGTGAATAGCAATTCCTTGCATGCTATTTTTTCACTCTGCTTTTAACAATACAACCTTGATGGACAGACCTAATAAAGTTTTCTTATGACATCAAGATAGGTATTTTTAACCACTTGGATTTTGTTTCTTTCCTTTTCTGTATTCACAAATTTTTGAGCACTGCAACTTTGCCCCTCTAGCCTATACTCTGTCATCCTGCTCGGTTGAAGGCTCAACCATTGGGTCCAAGATCTGCTAGCCTCAGGTTTGCCCTGAGGAAGGGCAAATTGGACACCTTTTCACAAACAAAAAACCCAGATGACGAAGTTCCACTAATGAGTGGGCTGATGGGTACATTCTCTATTTCTATATTCTGTATCCTCTCTCCTGGCCTTTTCCAAACTTATATTTTTCTTTTGGATTAACCTTGTTGGTCTCATCATCCACATTGGGATACTACATAGGTCCCAACGAATATAGACTTCTGGTATCTTCCGTGTGTTTAATTATTCTATCTTAATCAGTGTTTTCTTGGCCGGAGTTCCTTAAGGCAGCATCATGGACCACCTCTACTATTAAGAACCTGAGAGTCTATACTGACCGTCAACTCTCTTTAGTTCCCAAAATTACGACAGAAGTGAAAGGTTTAGTCCAGACTGGCCAGAAATCTCCTTCCATTCTTGGGCTCAACGAAAAGGGCTGCATTTATGAGCGTTATCATTTTATTTTGTATGGTATATGACAATGTCCTTCATGCCAAGATAACTGCTGGACAGATTTACATGTTCCAGATGGCTCAAGACCAAGCTATGTGATTGATTTACAGAGTGAAGAAACCACATTATGTTGTGCTCCATAGAATTAAAGGAACTATGTCTGGCCCATAGAGCTATTTATTACAAAGGTGTTTTGTGCCTTAAGAAGTCATTAGAAGATACTACCCCAGAAGACATTTGAGATATTTAGCTCCAATGAGACTTATCTCTCCGAGATACTGTAAAAGTCACTCCAGTGAAGCATTCTATGCCATTTTCCTGCTTTCCCTATGTTACATATTGCCTTTGGATAACTAGGTAACTGAGAAACTGTGAAAAACCAACCATTTCAAGAAAATGTATTGCTAAGGATAAGTTACTGCTCTAATAGGTAATGTTCTTCTTTGTACAGTGGCCAACACTCTACATACATGCACATTCGCCATAATATTACACCAGAATGTTAATCTATATTTGTAATACGACAAGCTCACTTTTCGCCTTTGTGTTGTACTTCTTTGCAAGTTTCCCATTCCTATTGCTATTCAACCAATCTGTGTCTTCTCCTACTAATATTCTACTTCATGTGGCCTTCTCCTTTTACTCTCTCCTTCACATCTTTCCTGTCCTATGGTTCTCCCCTCCCTTTCTCTGCCTTTTATTTCACTCCTCTCCTCTGCCCTCTCTTCCATACTTTTTTTGCCATCTCTCCTCCACTGGGTTGTCTGTCTTTTCCCCCTTCCATATTACTCGTCTCTGTGTCACCTGTTTTTCTCTCTCAGCTCTCCCTCTTTTTCTCAAGCCTCTTTATCATCACCGCTACCTTTCCCTATCAGTTGTTTCTTGATTGCATATATGTCTCTTTATTACCTCTTTCACCCTTCTCCCCACTCTTGTTCAGCTGTATCTCAAACACAGAATTATGATTTAATTACCACTTTTCTACCTCTTCTCCATACCTGTCTCTTTTTATCATGCATGTCCCTTTATCAACTCGCTATCTCTCCCCACCCCCTCTGCTCTCTTTCTAACCTGTCTCTATATCACCATGCTCTCTCCTATCTCCCCACTCTTATTTATTTTATTTATTTTTATTTTGAAAGTTTTATATAGCGCGAACAAGATCTTCACAGATATCAGAGCGCTTTACAGAGGAGGGAAGCATGTATACGCAGATACATCAGTCATGTTAGCAGTACATCGAAGTGATATCATAAAACAATCAAGTAAATCAATTTCAAAGTCAACATAAAATACAAGGGTTCGAACAAGTAGTACAGATGAGTATCGAGTCTTTGTAGTTTTTCCCCAATAGTCGTTCAAGTGTATTTAGCCATGAGGATCGCTTTTACTTCTCTCTTGAAAAGTATGGTAGAGGTGATGAGCCTTGTTTCAGGGGGGAGCGAGTTCCAAATCCTGGGGGCCATTCCTGAGAAAGAGCGTTTATAGGTTTTTTCCTTGCGGAATCTTTTAGGCTTTAGCAAAAGATTGTTTGTGCCTCTAGTGTTCCTGGAGCCTCCAGAAATCGTCAGCTACTCTCTCTCAGTTCTTTCTCATCTGTCTCTTGATTTACCTCACTCTCTTCCCCTACTGTCTCTTTGTCACCTGTCTCTTGATCCTAACACAGAGTTACAATGGCCAAATTGCCTTGGCCTTTCCCCTCCACCAAAAGGCCAGATTAAAAGTCTTGACATGTGGCTGGATCATTCCCTGACTTTTGGGTACCAAACAGCGAAATTGTCAGCAATATGCTACGGCATCCTGAGACTGCTTCGGGAAGTCCTCCCTCTCCTCCCATTCCAGGCAAGAAAAATCATGGTCCAGGCATTGATTCTTTCACGCATGGACTATGGAAATGCACTCTATCTAGGAGCTCCTAAAACCACTACAGCCCGACTCCAGATCATTCAGAACTGTGAAGCACGTCTGCTCCTAGACATCCTTTATCGGCTATCAGCCAAACCTGCTTTGAAAACCCCACACTGGCTTCCGATATTGGAGAGAGTCAAATTCATGGCACTCTGTATTACCCATAAGTCATTTTGGTTAAAGGGATCAGCAATCAATCGTTTGATTATCCCTTATCAACCGAACAGAAGAATTTGATCCGCGAACATGTTACTCTCCACAGTGCCAAAAATAAAGAAAGTGAGAAGCGGAGGCCGCTCTTTTTCTTACAATTCGGCTAGGCTGTGGAATGCCCTTCCACTCCAAATACGTCAGGAATCTAATCATATGTCTTTCTGGAAACTACTAAAAATGTGGCTTTTTAAAATCACTGGCTAGTAAAGTCACACTCTTGGTCTGTGTCTGCAAACAGCACTGGGATGTCTCAGGGTAGCTATGTGCTTTATAAATGTTTCTTTATTATTATTATTATTATTATTATTATCATGTCTACCATCACTTCTCCTCTCTCTGCTGCTCCATTCTTACCTGTCTGTTACTTAATCACCTCTTTTAGCTTGTCCCTTTCTCACCTCTCTCTCTCGCTCTCTAACCTGTATGCCTCTTTCTCATCCCTCTATTTTGTGACTTCTTATGCTCTCTCAAGCCTATTGCTTTCTTGGCTGTCTCTTTTAACCTCTCTCATCTGCCACCCTTTTCACGTCTTTCAGTTGTCTTTCACCTCTCTTCATCTCACTCAAACGCCTGCCTCCTCCCTAGCTCTGTCTGCCTCTTCTACTCTGCAGTTCTTTTTCCTTCTCTCTCTTAATCACCCACTCTATCACGCTCACCTGCCTTTCCCTCCCAGTCCTTCTTCCTCTCCCATGCCACCTCTGTGTGTCCTTTAAGCTGTCTCTTTCCCAAATGCCTCTATGGCTTTATCACCCTTGTCACACAAATCTCTCCTTCCATATCTCTCATCTGTGTTTAACTAATCTTCCTCCCATCAACTGTCTCTCTCTTACTCAACTGTCTTTCTTTCTTTCTTTCTCTCTCTGAGCTATTTATTTTCTTCCTGCAGTCTCTTTTGTACCTGTTTAACTTACCTCCCCTCTATCGCTCCCTATGGTCCTTCACCTGTCTATCTCTCACACACCTGTCTCTTATCTGTTTCTCTACCCTGTTCCTTTCTCACCTACCTGCTTCTTTATCACCAATCTACTCTAATTATCTGGCAGCTGTTTCTCGCCTATTTCTGTCTCACATCTGTCTCCTCTTTCATCTATCTTGTTCTCACCTCTTCCACGTCTCCACCTCTTTGCCCAATTTGTTCTTTATTACCCCACACTAATTCTCGCAGTTCTCTTTGTCTCTTTACCCCTCTCTCCTGTGCCCTTTAAGTGTAATATATTTCTCTTTTGCCTGTCTCCTTCCCTGTGTTGTCTTTCCCCTCTCTCTCTCACCCTGGGCTCTGCAGGTGATCCTCACTGACACAAAGAGACATGGAGGCATTTTTTTCCCACCAACATTGTTTGATTTTGCAAGTTTGTTATGTGTTGCATCAGTGAGGTATAGCTTGAGTCCTGTGGCACAGTGAGCACGGGACCCACATCTGGACACACTTGTCATACTTGGGGTATATCCAGCAAAAAACAACAAAGTGATGGAAGGAATGCTTGAATCAGTCTCAGCCCCTAGCATTCACACGGAACCACATTCCAATCCATTATTTTTTTGCCCACCATCCCATTCTAGACAAAGACCTGCCATATACAAATCAGAGTTCATCCTGGTGACAGAACCAGCTCAGCCCGAATCGCAAGACCAGGTCCCCTCCGTTTGGGCTGAGATATCCCATCCCGTACAGCAGGCTTCAGCCAGGCAGCAGCTGCCGTGTTTTTTCCTACAGCCTATGCAAGAAGGCTTCAGAAGTACATGGGCCTCCCGCCCATCCAGAGTAAGGGTACCTGGGGGCTGCAAAGGCCTGTGTTACGCCCCTGACACAAGCAACCCTAGACCAGTTTCTGCATGTTTTGACCTTGTTAGTAGAGTGTGACTTGGCTCCAGTGGCACAGTCAGCACATCTGGGCACACCTGTCACATTTAGGGTGTCGCAGTGAGGAACAAGTGATTGGTGGAATGCTTGAAATCACCTCTGCCTCTGGGAATTACTTGGTGCAACATCACAGTCCATTTATTGCCCACAAAGCTACCTCTGACATGAACAATTGTATACAAATCAACCTTGGTTCTGCTCCAGTAGGAAGACTCCAGCTCGAACTGACAGGCCAGGTGCCCTCTGAGATGAAGAGGAGCATTCCTTTCATCACTCACCTTGTTGTTAATTGTAGTAGATGCCCTAAGTGTGACGGGTATGCTCAGATGTGCATGCCATGCTCGCTGTGCCACAGGACTCAATATTTACCTCTTGATAAGATCTAAGTAGATTGAAACCACTCTGGATTTGCTTGTGTTCCCAACCAGAGGGGACCTGGTCTTGCGATTCGGGCAGAGCTGGTTCTGTCACCAGGATGAACTCTGATTTGCATATGGCAGGTCTCTGTCTAGAGTGGGATGGTGGGCAAAAAAACAATGGATTGGAATGTGGTTCAGTGTGAATGCTAGAGGCTGAGACTAGAGGCTGAGACTAGATTCAAGCATTCCTTCCATCACTTTATTGTTTTTCGCTGGATATGCCCCAAGTATGACAAGTGTGTCCAGATGTTGATCCCGTGCTCACTGTGCCACAGGACTCAAGCTGATGAGACTTAAGTAGGTCGAAACCAGGGGTTGTTTGTGTTCCGCTGTGGAGGGGACATGGTCAGGTGGTTCAGACTGGACCGTTCCTATTAAAGCAAGAACAAGACAGATTTGTATATGGCAAAATTGTTTAGAGTGACATCTTGGGCTATAAAACGGTGGTCTGGAATGCATCCCAGAGCAATTGACGGCGCTGCTGTAGACGTCATATCCGCAACAGCAATGCCTACAGATGGGTGCCATGTTCAATGTGCCACGGAGCTCAGGTATAACTCACCGGTGAGAACTAAGGAAGCCTAATACCGGTCGGTAACAGCCGAAATTACTGAATTTCGGCCGTTACCGACCAGTATTAGGCATTTGAGATGTATGGGCCTAATTTAAGGATTCGGTAATTTACCGAATCGGTAATTTAAGGAATCGGTAAATTACCGAATTCCTAAATACCGATTCAGTAAATTACCGAATCCTTAATGTAGGAAGCTTTTCACTTGTAAGGATTCGTTATTTACCACCAACTACAAGTTGATGGTAAATAACGAAGACCGTTAAAAAAGCACTTTTGTGCTTTTTTAACAGTGCCATGTGGCAGACATACATGCGCTTAGGGCATGTATGTGTGCCACATGTGCACCCATGCACTATTCAGGGGTGCAACAGGGTGTCAATGTGACACCCTGCCACCCTTGTAGGTCTTCCCCCTCTTACCGATTCGGTAATTCCCATTCATTCCTATGGGCCTCCAGGCCCATAGGAATGAATTAGGAATACCGAATCGGTAAATACCGAATCAGTATTTACCGAATTTTACCAATTCGGTAAAAATTACCTAATGAATACCTACATACCATTTACCCATTCTATAATAACGAATCGGTAAAATTCGGTATTTTACAATCGGTAAATGGTATTTACCTACATCTGGCCCTAAGTCAGTCGAAGTTGTTCTGAGGTTGCTTGTGTTCCTGTCTGGAGAGGTTTTGTATTAGCAGTTCAGGCTGGTGCTGTCTCATTGGAGTATATGGCCGGTCTTTAGAGTGAAACAGTGGGTGAAAAATGATGGTCTGGAATGCATCGATAGCGATTGCCAGTGGCTGAGATTAATTAAAAGTATTCCTTTCATCACCCTGCTGTTTGTTGCAGGTTTCTGTTATGTAGCAATTTGTACAAAAAAAGCCTGTCTGAGATTTTCAAAAGGTGCCACAGACACGGCCTCCCTCACTCTTGGTCTAAAGTCAGTGATGTATGCTTCCTACTTGCAGAGGTCAGGGCTTGTATGAACAACCACTTCAATATCTTGTAACTGCCAGCGCTGCTTATTTTATTAAAGTGCCTACTGCAGCTATCTATAGCCACGCAATGACAGGTCGGCGCATTAGAAGCCCGAATGTGGGAGCTATTTTTTCATTTTGTCAGCTGAGAAATTAGTTTTTCCTGAACCTTATGCTAGTGAAAAGGCAGTTTATTTGCAGGTTGTTGATTTAAGCTAGTATTCAGTGGAATGGATGGCAACCGCGTGTTATAAAAACGTAAAGGATCATTTCTTAACTTTCTCCTACTAATGGCAGAATCATAAAAGCCAGGGGATATAAAAGTCACGTAATTTGCAAATGCAAATCACTCCTTTTGCGCTACATTTGACAGAACATGGATCCTCGTCGATTTTTGCACGAGGATGTGTTTGAACAAAAGCACCGTGAACAGCAGCTGCGTGTGTCCTGTTGGTCACATGCGTTCACTGCAATTTTTTGTTGCAAATGGTGTGCAATTATGCAAAGTAGCATTATCTCGTAATTTCAGGAATTTTACGTAACTTTTATTTCAGAAAATACAATAACTATTGTGTTATGCATTTTTTCTTTTTCTTAAATGTCATTCCTTTAAAAACCTCAGAGGCATGAAGAGAGATAATGCTAGCCCTGTGTCACTTAACAAAAGATAGATTCTCCTGACTTTCATATAGGGTGTCTCCATTTTACAACCAGACCCGAGGCCAGCATTATGTAAGTAGAAAGCTTCTAAGAACTCCAAAAAATGGCTTCCAGTAAAATGTTAAAACCACAAGCATTATACCAGTCTGTTACTTTCAAAATGTCTTCCAAACTCCTTCTGACAAGAATCCACTTAGGAAAAGAGCCGTAAATGAAGTTGTGCCTGCACAAGCCTCACTCATAACTACCTTGTCTCCATTGCTAAGTTTGGGCAGGAATTGAGGTCGAAGGCAGTGCGAGTCATTACAGTGCATCAGTGGGTTAAGAATAATAAAATACAAATATTTACTCACCCACTTCATGTGCTGGTTCGAATCTGGTCCTCCTGCTTCAGTCCCTCAGCGCTGGTCTGGTCTGCAGGCTACCGCAGTTCTCCACACCAATCCGAATGTTGCTCTCATGCTGCTGAATATGTTAGCAGCATGAGAGCAGAGCCAGGATTGGCAGGAGCAGGCTGCCTCAATGCTCCCGCAGGCGCTGGGGCCTGTCCCTGTTCTCTGACTAGACAGCAAGGTGGAGAGGTTTACATTGCAAATGTTATTCTGGCCTTCGCAAGAGAGCCGGCCAAAAGTCACATGCGCACTGCAAACTGGTGGAGTGAGCACCACCCCCCTGCTGCCAGTCAGAAGCAGTGGCCCCGCCCCCGCAAACATGGTTAAGGCCGGGGAAAGGGAAAAATAAAATGGTAATAAATTATTTTTACTTTTCGCCTTTTGCGGCGCTGGCAGCAAGGTGGCAACGCTCCTATACCTTAATGGAGGGGCCGTCGCTGAGTTTGGGAAGTCAGTGTAGCCGTTGTAACGTTTACATTCTCCGCACCACTAGGATAGTGCATAGAAAGTGAATGTCACTTCCACACACTACAGGCTGAAAACCTTCTCTTTCTAAGTCCTGACCTTGGCAAAGAATCTTCCTGGGAGCCTGACATTTTTTTGTGAATGATGATTAGTGTGAATGGTGCAGTGACGTCATCACTATTAAAAGTGAAAGTAGGAGGACCGGTTTAGCTCCTTCTCCTTTCACTGTGTCAGGTCAATCCCCGAAGCACTGATCTCACTGAAAAAGTTATCACTGGAAAGGGGAGTCTCCCACACTCTTTCTAATGGTACCTCCCCCTAGTGCATCTCTGCAGGGATTGTTTAAAAAAAAGGATAGGTAGGGTGCCAGTCCATCCTGGCTTCGGGCTGCAGACTCTCACCCCTGGAATCAGAACCTTCTTTCTGCCGCCCTGCAGAGCAGATTGGAGGATGTACCCACTTGTGCCCTCCCTTGCAAATAAGGGAATATTTTGCATTTCCCCTGCACCATATTGTAGATGCAGACACAGAGGCAAATAAACTATTGGTTTGGCATGGTTTTGATATATTTGGGCTGACCTTCATCCCTGGATCTCAAATTGTCTTTCTTCCCCTTGTGGGCCCAGAGCCCAAATATTACAGTGATCACCAAGGCAAGGAAGAGGAATTTTGGATCTTTTGAGCATAGTTTTGACATGTGGGCCAGCTAAGAGAGGGTAGATCCTTCCATTCTATTTCTGAGGGGTGGCGTAAAGGCTAGTTGGTGCCCAGGAGTATGACCCGAAACCAAGCTAGGCTAATGCCGCACACATTTCTTTTTCTGTACACCAATCCCTGGTGTCTGGTGGGCTTTGTGGCCCCAGGGGCAGAAACATTCAGCCACTTAATGTGCAGAAAGATGATCTTGTTCCTGGGAGGGTGTGTGGAGGTCTGCAGCCCAATGCCAGGTAAGCCCAGCACCCCATTCCGTTTCTCACAATTTTTCTCTGGTGTTCTATTGAGCTTTCAGCCCCCACCACCTCCTTGAGATGGGCAGATAGGGAGAAAATACCTTAGTTTGCTAACACAGGGCCGAATGCCCACAAGATCACTAGGTAAAAAAGTTTTCCAATATTAGGGGATGGCAACAAACAAGCACTTAATGCCCCAGGCAGTGTTTCTTCCCCCAGCCCAAATAGGAACTGGGGTATTAACTCTTAATCTGCACACTGAGGGGGTCAGAAAGCCCATGAGACTACCAGGAAAACAGGGAAAAGGGAGCTTTCCCTCACATAAATATGAGAAAAGACTGTTACATTTGCTAAAGTTTGATGTTTGCAAGGAACTCTGGGTAACAAAAGAAGCTGGGATCCACTCAACCCTTACCACCTTGGCTTCCGTGAACTTTTAGTTTTCAGAAATGTGTGAGATGGGTAGGTTTTTCTAGGTGGGAACCGGACCTGGGTCCAAATACTGCAACAACCCACATCCAAGGAAAGACTGAACTTCTGAGGAAAAATCTTGATGTTTCTACTTTGCATTTTTGGGCCATAGCTGTGGCAGGTGATAGGGTCACTCAAATAAGTGGGGTACTGGTTAAATAAGGATAAGTGTAGGAATATGGAATAGTTGAACATTTGTTATTATTTATTAAATGTCTCTCTGTTTTGGTTTGTAAACATAAGTCAGTCTTCATGAAAGAATGCATTTTGCATTTTGCAAAACTTCCTCTGAACCACATGCTCTTATTGATAACCCCATATTACGAACCGTACAGAAAACCACAATTTCTAAATTCCGACTCTTGTGCAAATTTAAGAAATGCACAGTTATCCTTCATACTCAGTTTCCATTCCTTAGAGTTTACCTTATGAATTAATGCATGGTTGGAACCCAATTAAAAAGTCATTGTAAGCAACAGCTTGGTTGATGGCTGTGGGCATCGCGTGTTTCTGGATGGCCAAGAAACACTATGAATCCTTGATATCAGAAGAGGCCGGCGGACGTAGTAGTGTTACTTTTGCAGATTGGCCATTGGGACACAAATTACAACCGAAGTCAATGTGATCTATTTTTGTGTTTTCCTACTTATTTTTTTTATGTAGGTTTCTTTGGGAAACCCATGAGCAAACTTCGCAAATACCTTGCTGAATTCATAGTTTTAGCTACTGTTCAGAAGTGTTCACCGGTCTGGGATCACCATTGGATTTCAAATCTCTTTTCCCCACAAGTAGATAGAAACCACAAAAGTAGGAAATATTAGCATTTAGTTACAAAACACTGTGGTAAAAAATCTTTTTTTTAACAAATAGGACTGTTCCTTGAATCTAGGAAGAGGGCACTTTTGTTAGTGACATTTTTAGAAGAAAAAAACTTAGTTGCACTGCCCATTTCTCCTAGAAAAGGGTATGCAAATTGGACCTAGATTTATGTGGAAAAAGGTGATGAAGGCTTATGAGCAAACTGCTCGAAATAACAAAAAAGGGATGAGCACTGGAGGAGATAAGGCCAAGTACTTAAGGAGTTAAAAAGGTTTCTTGAGTAAAATTCCACAACTGATCAACCTGAGGAATCAATGTACTCTCACAGTAACACTTAGCCAAGTTTGCTCATCCAAGCATGGAGAAAAAGTAGTAGAAGTGTCAAAAAAAGCACTCTCCAAGTCTACTTAATGTTTATAATATGTTTAAGAACAAAAACAAAGAAGTTAGTAACAGCAGAGCAAACCAACGTAGTTTATCCCTCCAGGTTTTTCAGTTTATAATGTTAACATGTCTCTAAATCACATTACTTTTATACATTTTCTTCACATAAGCAAAATAAAGAGTCACATAACGGATAGTGAAACCGCAGGATTTTAGAAACTATTGGCCCAGGTTCATATGAGAATGCAGTGGAAATACCTTGAACCCGAGGCACAGAGCAGAAGCTTCTCTGCTGAGCTAACAGGCTGAAGCCCCTTGCAGGCAAGAAGGCCTCCACCTCTTGGTACAACACAAATGTATATTGTAAATGCAATTACACAACAACATGGCTGTTGGAAAGCAGCTTTCTAATAAATGTTATGTTACTTGTAATTTTACAATTCCCTCTCTTTTGCACCTCAAAGTGCAAATCTAAAGCATGTGCATGGCATTCAATCTGTTACTTTCTAGTTCAGACTCAATTTCATCACATTCTAATTCATTTCACTTCCAGTGGTTAGTGGAAAAGCACAGGTAATGCCTTTATTAGAAACAATACACTGAATAATGCACACTGATATTTGTATCAATACATAAAGTGTCAATATTATTAGTATTATTGCCAGAATTCTTCCGAAGATCTTCATTCCTCACTTTCCAAAAGTGCCAGAGAGCCAGGACCATGTCCGCGGTGTTTAAACGGAACCCTTCCTGGATAGTGTGGAGTTCATAATGCTGTGTTTAAGGTGATCCACTTGCTTTAGAAAACTAAGGGAAGTGTTGGGAATGTAGGAGCAAAATTTGTCACCAACAATAGCACAAACACCACCCTTGGTGGCAAGGACGAAGCCTATGGCCATTCAGTTTTTCATGATCACAGTGATTTGCGAGTCTCACTGGTCCTTGATCAACCCTAAGGAAACAGCAGTAACGTTGGCCATCTCCTCAAATAATTTAGTGTTCAGTGTTGTTTGGTCTAGGCTGCCCCCACACCATACGAAGGAAACAGAAAAGAGAAAAATCATAATTTCTCAGATAATTTTTGGAGTCTCTGCCGGGAGTGTTAAGTAGAGTGGCCACGGACGGGGGCCACATTTTTATTTTTATTTATAGAGTTTTATATAGTGCGACATGACCCTTGGGTATCAGAGCGCTTAACAGTTACATTTGGAACATTTGTGATACAATGCGAATATCTATATATAATTCCTGTACATGATTTTTCTTATCAGTTTCAATAAAATGAGTAGCATTACTATATACAGATTCCTGTACATGACATGATTTTCTTATCATTTACCACAAAAACAGCATCATCTAGACTACTATTATAAAGAGAGAACACGCACCTTTGAGCCAGGTAAACTCGGGAACCACAGCGCCAATCCACACACCCGATACATTGTAGAAATTGTCAGGGTGTGCAGAAGGACATAGGCTATAAAAAATAAAAAAATAACGTACATTTAAAAATATAACTTTTTTAAAAAAGTAGTGCCCTGAAAGTAGCGCCGGCCGCGACGCTGCTCTGACCGCGACGTGCGTGATGACGACCAGGAGGAGTGGCGGACATGGAGCTGTGGTGAAGTGAGGTGCGCGGGTGCGTCATGGCGAAGAGGAGCGGAGCGGCAGCTCAGGTAAAGTAAAGCTTGAAATCAGGGCGGGAGGGAGTCGGGGCGGGAGGGGAGCAGGAGGGAGTCGGGCGGGAGGGGAGCGGGTGTGCACAGAGGGACAGGCGGGAGGAGTGGGGGCGGGAGGGAGTCGGGACGGGAGGGGGTCGGGAGCGGGTGTACTGCCCCCAGCCCCTTTCTGCCCCAGGCAACGCTGGGGCGGGCTGCTAGTTACTATATATAATATTCCCTTGCATGTCATTCTTATTCGTTTTAGTAAACGTAATATTATTTCTTTACACATGATTCTGATGTGCTTTCTGTGGAGTCTACAACATGAGTGGTTCCTGATTGACGTTTGTGTATTAGTCTTAACGATTAAAGAGTCGTCTGGCCCTATGGTAGGAACTTGCTCATTAGGAAGCTCTTTGCTTCCTTCTTGAATGTTGCTGTGTTTGGAATTTTTCTAATGCTTGGAGGGAGTGAGTTCCAGATTCTGGGGGCTGCTCCGGAGAAAGCTCTGTCGTATGTCTTCTTCTTCCGAAACATGGTTGGTTTCAGCAGCATATCTCTGGCGCTCCTGACTGGTCTGCTTCCCCCATGAAAGCTCTATTTTCTACGCAAGGTACCTAGGAGTTCTGGGGTGGAGCGCTTAGTGTGTAGTGCATGCTATTTTAAATTGAATTCTGCTTCGTATGGTAACCAGTTTAATGCTTTCAGGTGAGGGGAGATATGGTTGTATTTTCTGGAACCAATAATGAGTCTTGCTGTCGCATTTAGACATGCTTTTAGAGGGGCTGCCTGGATAACCTAAGTCCAGCCTTGGGGTAATAAGGGATAAGCGTGACTGCTCTAAACAACATACTGCTCTCTCAAACTGGATTTATGGCCAGTAGGGTAACAGAAATCAAATGGAGAAATGGAATCTGATATGACTTCCAAGGTAGTGTCACATTCACTTTGGGCCACAGTTTCTTGGATCGCAGCGTTCACAAATCATCGCACACTCTGAGGCCCTGATACACAAAGAGCCTCTCCAGTCTGGGCGGAGGCTCTGAAGTCGGGCTGGATCACCACACTCGTGGAGGTATCTCCACAATGGAAAACTGCCGGGTGGACATCCCTCCATGAGTGCGGGATCCCTCCTTGAGTGCGGAGCCTCCGCCCCGCGTGCAAAGGCTCTGTGTGAATAAGGACCTGAGTAAACAAGATGAATAGTGTTGGCTGGGAAGGAATGCTTGGGGCTTTGGAGGTCTTCCATATGGTGTAGTATTTCTAAGGGAGTGTCAGCACACTCTGACAGATGGTGTCCATGGAAATACATATCAAGGCGTGTTTCATCTTTGCAGATAGGCATCCCCCCAAACATCAGTGGACAAGTGAGCACAAATCCACAAAAAAGAAAGATTTACTTCTTGACTATATTTTGCTAGTAACGGCAGGTAGGATTCAACCTTGAACAAAGATCAGCCACTCCTTTTAAGGGTAGGAGTGAAGTTTTTCTTTACACCATCATTCCACTCTGTTTCTACAAGGAGCGTCAAAACAAGAGTTGCACCAAAGAGCATCACCATACCCACAATGGGAACTGATAGTCGAATGCCAGTGTTGACCTTGGATGGAGGTGGTAGCACTAAAAGGGAGGAAAGGCATCTTGTGGAACTTTCACAGCAGAAGTAGGGAGGTATGAAGACAATTTTCTTGCCATACCAGGTCCCGGATCAGATTTTGCGGCCGAAGCATTTGTTGAGGCGGCATGAGTGGTGTCTGGTGAGGCCGTGGATCCAGATGGGCAACCCTGACACTTAACAGTGGTGTTGGTGATCAGCAGAACTTCTTCGGCTAGTGTACCTCCATTTACACCCAGTTGCCAGGCTTCACGGTGTCGCAAAGCTCAGGTGGGAACTCCGAAGGGGCAGCTGAGATCTGAGAACAGAAGGTGAAGAGACAGTGACTCCATTGCCTTCAGTACTGCAAGACCACATCATAATTTAACTGTAAATTCAGAGCAGCAGCAGGACAGGAGGGTTGTAGAAAAGTATCAAAGCTCGGTTGATGACTGTTGAAAAGAGCAGAGTTTTGTTTTCTGGGTTGCCATAGCTTGGATTGACTAACAGAGAAGAGAATAGCATCATCATGCCACTTGAGTTGGATCTCAGAACATATCCTCGCTATCTTTTTTTATGAGAGTGGCATTGTTGCAGTCTCTTGAATTTACAGTGGCGGAGCGTAAGCCTTTATTTTATGAAGACAAATTTCATTTGTGCGCAACAATATGCCCAGCTTTTCTCCTCTATTGGTGTATCAAAGTCTAGTTCCCATTTTGTAAGGGCGTCACTGTCTGTTGGAGCAGTGAGACCATTGTAGGCACTGTACAGTCTAGAAACCCAATTCCTTCCAGTAGTAGCATTTATCATATGAGTGAGCAGGTTTGTTTGAAAAGGTAGGCCACTTAATTGAGGCAGCACAGTGAACTCTAAAATATGCAAACATGCCAACACCCTAATAAGTCATTCCTGCTGAAGCTCTTCAAGAGAGCTAAATCTGTCATTGATGATTGCCTTAGGCCTGCTACATTTAAGCTGTTTATCTTACTCTCTTGTCCAATGTTGGTGGCAGCACTGGGTCATTAGCAAGTTTAATTCAGCACCTAACTGCCTGTCCCAAAAAACAAAGTGATGGATGGAATGCTTGAATTAATTTCAGTCACTTGTGATCGCTCAAGCTGCATCCGAATCCATCGTTTTTTACCCACCATCAGCCGCGGTCGGTAGTGAGAGTACCTGCTGGGCGGTGACGTGGGGAGGGGGCGGGGCAGGGTGGGGGGTAGTAATCTATGGATTACTGAGCTTTACAGGTAAATAAACATATAAATAAATAAAACAAATTTTGTTGGCCGCACTGCATCACATTTGGGGATGCAGTGCACGCAACCGCATTTTATTTATTTATATGTTTACTTACCTGTAAAACTCCGTAATCCATAGATCACTACCCCCCACCCTGCCCCTACCCCTCCCCATGTCAACGCCCGACAATTACTCCCACTACCAACCGCGGCTGCCCACCATACTACCTCAGTTTGGACCCACCCATATGCAAATGAGCCTTGGCCCTGCTCCTAATGGGAACAGTCCAGCCGAACTCCCACGCCAGGTCCTTCATGAACCGGAACACAAGCAACCCAAAACCAGTTTTGCCTCTGTTAGGGCTCATCAGTCAGGTACAGCTTGGTTCCAGTGGCATAGTAAGCGCAGGACCTACATCTGGGCAAACTCGCCACACTTGGGGCAACAAAGACCAAAGTGATGCGTGGCATGTTGAATTATTCTCAGCCACTGGCGATCGCCCGTCCCAGCCATAGTTCAAATTCAACATTTAGTGAACCAAACTGTTTGTATGTATTGAGTAGGTCTGGAGATTTCACTGCGTGGTAATACTTTGTGTGGTCCGCGATTGCAAAACCTCCCTTCGCAAATGGCAGCATGAGTGTTTCTCATTTAAACCAGGGGCTGCACCCTTTCAGACTAGTCTAGTTAGCTGGGTTCTCACCTTTGCAAATAAATGTTTAGCCATTGGAATGGGTAGGTTAGTGAAAAGGTAAAGAATCACAACAACACAAGCATTTTAATCAGTGCTCCTCTCCCCCGTAGACAACAGCAGCAGGATCCATCTATCACTTTGTTCGGCTAGCTTATCCATTACTGGGCCATAACTATCTCTGATGATCGTTGGCGTATCTCTGTTAATGTAGATGCCGAATTAGTTAAACGATTCAACATACCAGTGCAGCGGGTATGCAACTAGTGGACTCTTCTTTGTTGCATCTGGTAATAGAACAATTTTGGATTTCTCTTAGTTAATTGGATACCGGAGATTCTGCCATATCTCACTATTTCTCTACTAACCTCCACCAAATTGACCTCACGGTCTCTCACAAAGAGCATAATATCATCAGCATGCCGTGACATCAGAATTAATTTCTTGGGGAATGTGATCCCTCTGTGTGAGTGACTCTCCCTTAGCCACACTGCCAATGGCTCTATAGTCAAGGCAAACAGAAGGGGCGAAGGGGGACCACCCTGCCCACCATACCTCTAAATATCTGAAACACACTTAATGTATATCCTTTTATATGCACATGTTACATTGATAATACAGCAGTTTAATGATTTCCAAAATATTGGAATTCTGCCCCATTCCACACAGTACCTTAAACAGGGAAGGTCATTCTAAGCTATCAAAGGCCTTCTTGGCATCTAGAAATACTGAGATGGCACACATGTCTAGGTGAATCTGATGCTTAAGGGCAAACAGGGTCCTGAGATTCTTAGAGGTTGCTCTGCCAGCATAAAGCCCAACCCTCCTTCAGTACTAGCTTCTCCTTCAGTAAGGTCAGCATTTTGGCCAATATTTTGTTGTCAAGGTTTAATAACGTTCTACATTATCTTCTATTTTTCCTGCCTTACTTAGAAGGACCTTGAATGCCTCTGGGGTTATATTATGGAATAAACCTACATCTTACTTCTAACCACTGTCTCCTGAGTCATTTCACTTATAGCTGTAGTACCTCCTTCCCTGGTGGTTATTGGGCGTTTCCAGGGCCTCCTGATAGGCCTGGTGCTAATACGCACTCAAACTCCTTGTAAAATTCTGTCTTAGGTCCCTCAGAGGCTTGAGTTCCTGGCAGTCACTTTACAGCAATTATGATGTCATGAATAGCAATTGGCTCCTATAGTTATATAAGCGCCCTGCCTTCGAACCAAGGTAGTGCCACTCCAATGCATGAGTGCAAGGCAGGCACCCGTGGGCACGCTGTACCCTGAAACATTTTACAGCGCTGTGGAGCGCCCCAGAGTTGGGTTGATTGGGAACGGTGTTCACCTCGAATCACAAGTCAATGTGTCGCAGAGACAAGGTTCAAATTAGCATTTAAAATTGCAATCAGATTAGGGAAGAACTGACTCAAAAAAGTTCTTTCTGGGGCAGAATTTAGGAGAACCATGTAGGTTTATTTCGAAATTCAAAAGTGTAGAATACAGAAATAGTACAAGCCGCTGCAGCAAATTTAATCAACTTCATAAAATCTTTTCCATGAAGGCTCACAGTAATAAAACAATGTAGAATAGTAGGCTAAATCAGATAGAAATCGGTCAGCACATTCAAGGGCTTACATAGCCATGTGCTCCATTAGTAATGATTAGTGCTGCAGTCACCATGGTGTGAGCAAAGATTTACATTTTCAACCAGTCAGATTACAGATTTTTAACTCATCACATTACCCAACAACTTTAAGCACTTACCCACTAAATGAATATTGATAGGCCCTGTAGCGTCCAGCTACAATGAACACAGACACTTCTTGTGGTCTTCTAACTACTCCTTTATTCAACACGTCTTCCCTGTTCCCTGTCCCTACTCTAACTAACCCCTTCCTCTCCTGTCCCCACCTCTTCCCCTCTGCCCACCTAACTCCGCCCACCCAGCTACTGGACTGCTAATTTCGTTACATCTCCCCCTTTCTTATTAAAGTGAACAAATGAGAATATAGATTAGTCCATCTCCACGATCAGTCTCTTGGGAGGCTGCACATGACGTCTGGGTCTCGTCGGAGTGGGCGCAGTGCCCTCTTCCGGTAGTCCTTCTGCTGAAGAATGTCCGGTGTGTGGTGCGGCAGGCTCAGGATTGTCCTGGCTCTCGGGCGTGGGGGTTGACGTAGTACTTTCTTGATCTGCAGGAGAACACTTCTTGAAGTGAGAGGCATTGCGGGTGACTCGTCGGGTTTCCGATTCCGCAGTCACCATGGTGCCCTTTTGTTGGACAACTGTTAGAGGCTCATCCTTGAAACGGCAGTCAGTCTTTTGGCGTTGTTCCTGCTTGACAAGGACTCTGTCGCCTTCCTTCAGAGAGGGTGACCGGGCTCTCCGTTTGCGGTCAGCATATTCCTTCATTTTGTCTTTGTGAAGTCGATCTGTCACTGACATCTTTTGATGTTGTTGGTCCGAGAGGGGCATTCTCAGTGCTCCGTCCCAGGTTGGGATCCGATTTCTCATTGTCCTCCCGAGCATGAGAGTGGCGGGGCATTGCCCTGTTGTGGAGTGTGGAGTGGTTCGGTAGGCACTAAGGACCTCGTTCAGCGCTGACTTCAGGTCTTTCTTGTCGGCAGTGGCTTGCTGGAAAGTTCTCTTAATGGTGGACATGAATCTCTCCACTGTGCCGTTGGCTTGTGGCCAGAGTGGCGTGACTTTGCGGTGTTGAAAGTCCATTTGCTTCGCGAACTCACTGAACTCACGACTGTTAAATGGGGGTCCGTTGTCCGTCTTGATGACCTTGGGGACGCCCCATGTCGCGAAGGCTTCTTCAAGTACCTTGAGGGTACAGGCGGCACTGGTGGATGATATGAACTGAGCCATGGGGAATCTAGAGTATTCGTCCATGATGACGACCACGTACTTTCCTGATTGTAGGGGCCCGTAAAAGTCCATGGCAACTTCCTGCCATACCCCGTCAGGCAGTGGGGTCATTTGTAAAGGTGCGGGTGGACTGCTGTGGCTGGTCAGTTGACAGAGGTGGCAATCCTTCAATGTGTCTTCAACCATCTGGTCGAGAGCCGGAAACCAGACACGCTCTCTCAGTGCTCTTTTGGTGGACACGACTCCTCGATGGCCTTCATGGGCGAGGTCGATTACTCCTTGCCTCAGTGTTGCAGGAATGATTAGTCTGTGATCTCTCAGAAGGATGCCATCAGTAGTTACAGAGAGTTCATCAGAGATATGTCGGAAGGCCTGGAGTTCTTTCTTGACGGCAGGGTCTTCCTCTTCCTCCTGCGGGTGGTATCTCCACCGGTTGGATTGTATGCGCTTCAGTACTATTTGTAGGATGTTGTCTTGATTGGTCGCTTCCCGGATGGTGTGCATGGGGATAGCCGGTGGACGAGCATGCCCGGTCACAAAGTGGATGTATTCCTCCGCGATGGAAGGCTCAGTCTCTGAGGATTCTCTGGGGTGGCGGGACATGTAATCGGCTGGATTCTCCGCCTTCCCCGGTTTGTGGACAATTGTGAAAGTGTACTCTTGTAGCCGTAGGCCCCATCTTTCGATCCTGGGGGGCATCTTGCATTTGGGGTTTCCATAGATCGTGACAAGTGCCTGGTGATCGGTGATGAGTGTGAAATGTTTGCCGTATATAAAGATGTGGAAGTGCTCACACGCCCACACAACGGCCAGGCTCTCCTTCTCTGGCTGAGAATACCTTCTTTCGGGGTCGGTTAGGCTCCGACTGGCATAGGCGATGATCCGCCTCTGATCTGACTCGTTGTCGTATTGTGCCAGGATGGCTCCCAGGCCCACGGGGCTTGCGTCTACGGTGATTTCAGTCTTCCTCTTGGGGTTGAAATAGGAGAGGCAATCAGCCGATTCCACGGCGTATTTGATGTCTTTGAAAGCACGTTCACATTCTGGAGTCCATACAAATGGCTGGCCAGCTTTCGTGAGGAGTCTTAGAGGGTGACTTACTGTGGCGTAATCACGAATGTAGCGGGCGCAGTAGCTCGCCATCCCGAGGAAGGAGCGTAGGTCGTTGACGTCAGCCGGACTCTTGGTGTTGTTGAGTGTGGCGATCTTGTCAGGGTCCGGTTTCATACCACTCGCCGAGAAGATGTGACCGAAGAATTTCAGGGTGGATTGATGAAATTCACATTTTCCCTTGTTGAGGGTCAAGTTGGCTTCCATCAGGGCGTGGCAGACGCGATCAAGGGCGATGTCGTGCTCTCGCGTGTCGGATCCGTAGACTAAAATATCATCGCTGTAATTGAGGGCGTTAGGTATGTGTTGGATGACAAGTCGTATGGCCTCCTGGAAGATTTCGGCAGCCGACGAGACGCCAAAACTGAGCCGTTTGTACCGGAATAAACCAAGGTGCGTGGCGAATGTCGTGATGGAGCGAGAGCTGTCATCCAGTTCGAGCTGATGGTAGCCCTTATTCAAGTCCAGTTTAGAACCTACTCTAACTAACCCCTTCCTCTCCTGTCCCCACCTCTTCCCCTCTGCCCACCTAACTCCGCCCACCCAGCTACTGGACTGCTAACTTCGTTACATCCTCCTCCAACTTAAAGTCATCCAGAGATGTCAGAAACTAGTTACATAAACAACAGTGAACCATTGAGAATTAATGCAATCCTGCCTGCAAGCAAAAGGTCCTTGAAAATATATAACAAAGGCCCTTCTTCGAGAACAGTGTCATTTGGAGACAAACAAACCCACATCTTGCTAAAATACATGCAGCATAAATAGAAATGAAATATGATACTGTGACAATCATTTTGTATGAAATGCAATAGAGGCACATCTGAGGTCTAGTTAGCATAAGCCAGGAAAGCACACCTTAAAAGGTGATAGCAAATTTGTTTCAGCTGCTATAATTTCATATCAGCTGCCAGTATACACATGTGAATTTGAGTGTATATAAATCACTCCACACTCTTTTAATAATGCACACTTTGAATCAAACACGTTGTGTGTTATCTGCACTACTATCTGGTTATTTTATCATCACTAAAAACCCCAAACTATTTACAATACAGTCTGCATGACTTTCTGTCTCTTGCGCCTCGATTCTTCCAACATCTTAAGCTGATTATAGACTTGGTCTCTGGCATCTTCTTCAATCTCCACCATTTTCTCTTGCATATCTCGTTCTTATTACACTCGCAATTTAGGCCCAACTTGTTAATTTTTATTATTTATTTATTTCTATATTTATAGAGCGCCTGGTTACACCCACTGGTGTGTCCCCACGCTATATGTACTCACTGCAAACTCCGGGAATCAGTACATCTAAAGACCAGGAACAAACCCTCCCTATTGAGTAAAGAGCCAAGTTTTAAATTTTTTACGGAAAAGACTCTCTGATGGTTCTTCACACAGGGTAGGGAGTTCCAGCTTTTTTCAGAGAACTTGAAGAGAAATAGAATGACTGCACAGTTAACACAATACTTATAGGTGTTAGTTTGACTGGCAGCAGGCTCCCTATCAAACTGTCAAACCTCTCACCAACCATTCTAAAGCCCTTTTGAATCTAACCTAACCAGGAACACACTGATTCCCATACGCTGTACTCTTCAAAAGATTTTACTTCAGGAGCAACATTAGTTATGTTATGTACATAGGCACTAGTATTAATCTTACTGTTTTCTCCGATGAAGGTAGAGCACTCTCCCACCTTCAAAACCCTACAGATTCCATCCTCCTTCACAAGAAGGATATCTAGCACTAGGTGATTCTGCACAATCATCACCCATATAGCAATTAATTTGTTATTTATCTGAGTTAATGCACCAGCAGTATTTCAAGCAAGGTGATCTCCAAGCGAAGATAATCTTCCAAGTTTCACATAATTCATACCCACACTAATCAATTATATCATAGCTTTTGACACATCCAGCACAATTTGCCCAAATCCTTGTTTCACTGTCTTGAAACCAACAGCATCACTCATTTCATTCAGACGGGAAACCCTTGACAATGTAGCAGCTGCCCGCCCAGTTATGGGGCAGGTTAAAATAGGCAGCCTTCTAACACACAATACATTTATCTAAATATTGCCTCTTCACCATCCAGAAATTCACCACTAACAACATATCTTCTTTAACACTCACGCTTTCCAACAAACGTCTTTGACCTACCTTCTGTTGGTTCATGAAGCCCAATACATAATTCACCGTTTCTCATACTCCCTTTCTCAATCATGGACGCAAACCTGAATTTCGAAATTTCTCTTTAACCTCAATTTGTTCTCTAATGTTGATCTCACCATTTCAGTTTCCCAAAATTTTCGCTGTTCTCATTATATTTTTGAACAAATTTATGATTTTCTTTATTCAAGCCACAAAACATATGCTACTTTAGTGAATTTAGTATTCATGTTAGTTTGTGCAACCAGTTGTAAGTATTTAGAATACCTTACTGCATACCGAGATTTTTGGGAAACAGGAAGATCTTCCAGTGAAATGTTGAAGTCACAAAGAAAGTCTTGCATGTTAAATATACTAACAAAAACAATGCAAGCGAAACTATAGGAAAGCATGGAAGAAATGTACTCACAAAATAATTCCCTATCCCATTAATCATGGCTTACTCGTCTAATAAATTAGCATAGACATTTTCCCCATAACTATTCACCAATCTGTCCCTACGTTTTAATGTCATGTATTGTACTCTGATGTGCTGGGGTTAATTGAACTTGTGAAGGGGAATCATATGAAACCAGGTAAATTAGAAACAACATTAGGACAATACTATTAGTATCACTATTAGTGAAAGTATACAAAACATTATACAACATTCGACGTATGCCATCTTCTTCTGAGATCAAAAACAAAAATTAAAATCAAAATTAAAAATCAGGAAGTAAAAATCAGACTTCAAGATTTTTTTTCAAAACAATAAATCTTTTTTTTACATAATAATAAAACAAAAGCAAACTTTTAGGATTTTTTTTCACTTCACTTCACATAGATTCCAAATTCTATTTTTTGCATCTGGATACTCTCAAAAACAATATCAGTGGTTTCTTGCAAAGTTCAAATTCTTGATGCAAAAATCATTTGAATCTAGCAAAATTCAAATCAGCTCTTTTTCTTCAGGTTCATCTTCGAAGATGAATCGGCAACAGTTTATTGGACTGTAGACTTCAACATCTGGTTCTTGTTCCTGTGACCAAGGGCCAGATGTAGGTAAAATAGATTTACCGATTCTTAATTACCGAAAATTACCGAATTTTACCGATTCGGTAATTAATAATCGGTAAATCTGAAGGGTGGATATGTAGGTATTCCAGATGTGCTGGAATAACGAATCGGAAAAATTCGGTATTTACCGATTCGGTAAATACCGAATCGGTAATGCCCATTCATTCCTATGGGCTTTGAAGCCCATGGGAATGAATGGGCATTACCGATTCGGTAAATACCGAATTTCACAAGGGTGCAGGGGGTGTCACTTTGACACCCTCTGGCACCCCCAAAACAGGCTTGGGTGCCATGTGGCAGGCATACATGCCCTAAGGGCAGGTCTGCCTGTCACATGGCATAGGTGTACATCTGGGTGCCTCAGATTCGGTAAATCTACCGATTTTTTATTTTACCGAATCAGTAAAATTACCGAATCTGTAATTTTACCGATTCGGTAAAAAAATGCCCCCTACATACCTGTCACCCATTTACCGATCGGTAACGGCCAAAATCGGCCGTTACCGGTCGGTAAATGGCCTGAAACGGCCACCTACATCTGGCCCATAGATACTAGAAAGGTCCACTCATGTGATGCATACTTTCTATTCAGGATTCTACTTTTTGTGGGTCTCTTGGCAACATGCGATTCACTGCCACTGGTCTCAGAATATATTTCAATTGTCTCTGGTTCTTCTATGGCTCTGCTCTCCAATTCTTCCAGAGTCGTGTTTTACTGGTTCTTTTCACTGCTTTGGGCCATTTATCTCCTTGATGCACTCTCTCAACCTTTGTATCTTCACTGGTAACTACTGCTGAATCTTATTCACTCCCAGTCAAACATATGCTTTGATCAGTATCAGCAACCTGACTCACTGTGAATCGATTTACCTTGGGGGCTTTTGAGACTCCAATTTGACTTCTCACAAACTGTTATTCCTCACGGACTTTGCAACAGTTTTTGACTCTGATTCCTAGACTGAATTTGTCTACTGGTACCTTCTCCAGGATCTTTTTCTGCTTTGCCTTCACCAGTTTCAGAATTCATTTATTCTCTCCTCTGGGTCCAAACAACGAACTTGAGCTTGACTCTGTGAATCAGTGTTTTTTGTCGCCACCTCTTCATCCACTGTCTTCCCACATCTTGTGTGAGCTGCATGGATTCACTGCAGGATTCTGGCACCCTATACAGCACTGTTAGTCACAAGTACATCATGATGTGGCCCTTTCCACCTCTGCCACAGACAATTTTATCAGGTATAATAGTTCTTGGTCAGAAACCAGTCACCTGGTGGCAGTTCATGACACGGAGCTTCCTTTTCAGTACTGTTGCCAAATCCACCTGATCCAAGACGGATTTCACCACATCAGCCAGATCTTTGCTCTAATTCAATACGCTATCATCAGTTATTGATAGGAGCAATGCAGAAGGGATATATGCAACTCTCAGGGTTCTGCCCATCAGTATTTCATGGGGTGAGAGACCAGACTTTTGATCTGGAGTCCTACTTGTTCATTAGAACAACAAGAAGAGCATCATGCCACTTGGGATTTGTGAAGGCACATACCTTGGCACTTTAGATTTCATGGTGCCATTCGTTTTTTCAACAAGTTCTGATGCTTGAAGTTGATGAAACATTGGAAATTTTGCTCAATCTGGGGAAAAGTACACACCAATTTAAAGACCTCGTTTTTCAAATGAGTTCCGTGATCCGTCTCAATAGAAGTAGGCAGGCCGCACTGTGGTATTAACTCCCTCAAAAGGAGTTTGGCCACTGTCATGCTGTCACTCCGCTGGTTGGATAGGCTTTGACCCATTTATAAAACGAGAAGACAATCACAAGAACACATCTGAGCCCATTATATACAGGCATCTTTCTGAAGTATGCCTGGAGTCTAAAAATGGGTCATCTGATTTGCCTCTGTAGTAATGACAACAAGTGTTCGCTTTCCCTGATTATTTCTGTGGCAAGTAATGCATCTATTACAGAAATCTTCCGCTACACATCTGAATTTTGTATTGTGCCAGTACTTTCTGAAGCTCCTGACCATGCCATCCCTTTCTACAATACATCTATCTAAATATTGTGGCATGGAGTATAACACAGAATTTGTTAAAACATATTGATGATCTGAGTTTATCAACGAATGGTTATGGATTTTCCTACAACAAGATAATTCCCATCTGTTCTTTTAATCCTCTGGTACATCCTTCTACTGCTCTTGTAACTCACTTAATGTTGTCTATATTGGATTCAACAACAAACAATTGCCATTATTTACATCATTATCAGTCTTTACATGAGGTTCATATTTACATTGGTCTGATTCGTGTATTTGTTTCTACTAATTTGATCTTTCAGGTGCACTTTCCAGGGAGCAATACTCAGCTACCTGCTCAGCATAACTGTTGCTAATTGTGACTGTGTCATCACCAGACATATTGGCTACACACTTTACCATTGAAATTCCTCTAGGTTGTTGGATCTCCTCCAATATATTTAGAATGTATGAACCATTCTGGGAGTACCAGATGAGGTCAAGAGGCCTCTTGTGACCACAACTGCCTAAAATCATGTACCGCTCCAAATCCGTACAGGCTGACTGTGTAATCATCACACTCAATTCATTTCTAGGCAGCAAGATCTAGTCAAGGCAATTAACTCTGCCACTTGTGCTGAAGTTACATCAGGTAAGTATGATGCTTCACTGATTTCAGAAATGGAACAGACTGCATAGCTGATTTCAGCATCCGTTGATAGTTAACCATCCACAAACAAGTTGGATCAGCCATTTCAAGAAGGACATCTTTGATATCGGGTCTTGGCACATAATTCTGTCATACTAACAGAATCGTGATCAGGGCCTTTATCATCATCTTCATCGTTGTTTGGAATCGGCAGCAGTGTTGCAGGATTTAAGGTATTATACATTGTAACCAAAATGTTTTCAACTTCCAGTATTGTTTGATAATACTTTGTGAAGCAGCTGTTTGTCAAGGGCTGAGTCTGAGTATGAGTCAACTAAATCTCAACAGAATGAGGGACAAACACAACAAGTGCATGGCCCATTACAATTCCTTCACTCTGCTCTATTGAAAGGTAAATAGCTGCAGGCACTTTCAAAGAACCAGCACCAGTCAATGACTGTGTACCATTCCGCATCTTCACGAATTTGGAACAAAAGTACAGGATTTGGTACCACCAGACAGCATGGCACTTTAACTTGAATAATTTTCCTAAGGTCCTGCACTTTTCTCCACTTAGTTCAAGTTCAAGTTCAGAGATTTATATAGCGCACTACTCACCCAGAGGGTCTCAAGGCGCTTGGGGGATGGGGGTGCTTTTACTTATCGAATATCCAAGTCTTTAGTTGCTTTCTGAAGGAGAGGTGGTTCTGATTAAGGCGGAGGTGGGTGGGGAGAGAATTCCAGGTCTTGGCCGCTAAGTAGGAGAAGGATCTGCCCCCCATGGTGGATCTATGGATGCGCGGAATTGCTGCGAGGGCTTAATTGGACGATCGTAGTTGGCGGGTTGGGGTGTAGAAGGACAGTCGCATGTTGAGGCATTCGGGTCCTAGGTCGTAGAGGGCTTTGTGTGCGTGGGTGAGGAGACGAAACGTTATTCTCTTGTTGACGGGGAGCCAGTGGAGGTCTTTCAGGTGACCGGAAATGTGAGCTTGACGAGGGATGTCCAGTATGAGTCTGGCTGAGGCGTTTTGGATGCGTTGGAGTTTTTTCTGTAGTTTGGCTGTGGTTCCGGCATAAAGGGTGTTTCCGTAGTCCAGTCCACTTGTGACCAGTGCGTGGGTGACCGTCTTTCTTGTTTCGGTGGGGATCCAATGGAAGACTTTCTTGAGCATGCGTAGGATGTTGAAGCAGGATGATGAGACGGCATTGGCTTGTCTGGTCATCGAGAGGGAGGAGTCCAGGAAGAAGCCCAGGTTACGTGCGTGATCCATAGGAATGGGTGCGGTTCCCAGGGCCGGTGGCCACCAAGAGTCGTCCCAGGCAGAGGGGGATGAACCTAAGATGAGGACTTCCGTTTTGTCCGAGTTCAGATTTAGACGGCTGTTCTTCATCCATTCGGCTACTTCTTTCATTCCTTCGTGTAAGTTGGTTTTGGCGGTGTTTGGGTCTTTGGTGAGAGAGAGGATCAGCTGGGTGTCGTCTGCGTAGGAGATGATGTTGAGGTTGTGTTGGAGCGCGATGGATGCGAGGGAGCTCATGTATACGTTGAAGAGGGTGGGACTGAGTGATGATCCTTGTGGTACGCCGCAGATGACTTCGGTGGCCTCTGATCTGAAAGGGGGGAGGCGGACTCTCTGGGTTCTTCCTGCGAGGAACGAGATGATCCAGTCCAATGCTTTTCCTTGTATTCCGACGTTGCTGAGGCGTTGTATGAGAGTGCTATGACAGACTGTGTCGAAGGCTGCGGAGAGGTCAAGTAGGATGAGGGCGGCTATTTCTCCGTTGTCCAGTAGAGTGCGAATGTCGTCTGTTGCTGCGATGAGGGCGGTTTCAGTGCTGTGTTTGGCTCGGAAGCCGGACTGTGAGGGGTCAAGGGATTTGTTGGATTCAAGGAAGGCGGCGAGCTGACTGTTGACGGCTTTCTCAATGACTTTGGCAGGGAATGGGAGGAGCGAGATGGGGCGGTAGTTCTTAAGTTCAGTGGGGTCTGCTGTGGGTTTCTTCAGAAGTGCGCAGAGTTCGGCATGTTTCCAGCTTTCCGGGAAGGTAGCGGAGTTGAAGGAACAGTTGATGACATCGCGGAGATGGGGTGCGATGATCGAGTCTGCTTTGTTGAAAATGTGGTGGGGACATGGGTCGGTTGGCGATCCTGAGTGGATGGAGTTCATCAGGCTGATGGTGTCTTCGGTGGTGATTGGGTTCCAGGCGTAAATGTATGAAACTTAATGTATGAAACTTATATAGCGCAGGACTTACCCTGGGTCATCTCCGCGCTTGCTTAGGGAACCCGTCCTGGTATTCCCCTGTGAGATAGCCCTGGAAGGGTATCCACAAGGTGAAAGCCAGGCATCCCGCCGCGAAGGGCCAATGTGGAGATTAAGCAAGCTATTGCCCAGAGTCGCAGAGTGTGAACCCGTGAGTCGAGAAGGCACCGGAGCGAGAATTATCGAGTCCGTGGGATTATTGAGCCCAAGACCCGCCGAGGCGGGGAATTGAACCCTGGTCCAGGGCCGAAACTCAAGCTCCAGGTCTGCCGCCTCTAACCCCTGAGCCACACTTCTCCACCTAAAGGTTGTTGGAGTGCGGTTTTGGTTCGGGGGTGGGTGAAGAGGGCTGGTCTTCGGACTGGTTTTTGAAGCTGTTATGTATCTCAGCGATTTTGTTGTGGAAGAATGAGGATAGAGAGTCGCAGAGGTCTTGGGAGGGAGTGATGTCGTTGGTGCCGGAGATGGGGTTGGTGAATTCTTTGACGATGTTGAATAGTTCCTTGCTGTTTTGGGCGTTGTTGTCAAGTCGATCCTTGAATGTTGATTTCTTTGTGGATCGGATGAGTTGGTGGTGTTTGCGGGTGGCGTTCTTGAAGGAGGCCAAGTTGTCAGTGGTTGGGTTTTTTCTCCAGGCTTTCTCGAGGGTACGACAGAGCTTCTTGGATTTCTTAAGGTCGTCGTTGAACCAAGGGGCTTTTTTGCTACTCTGCTTGATTTGGTGGTTTTTCAGGGGTGCTAGTTCGTCGGCGCTGTGGGTGATCCATTGTGTGATGTTGGTGGCTGCTTGGTTTGGGTCCGATGATTTGGCAGGAGGGTTTTGGTGAAGCGGTGTGAAGAGCTGGTCGGTGGTAATTTTGTTCCAGTTTCTTCGGGGAATAGGTTGTGGGGGGTTGTGGGTCGTGGTCTTTTTGTAGTTGAAGTGAACGCAGCTGTGGTCCGTTCAATGGAGAGCTGTGGTGTGATCGAAGGAGATGTGCTTGCTGGAGGTGAAGATAGGGTCGAGCGTGTGTCCGGCAAGGTGGGTGGGGGTGTCAACAAGTTGTTTGAGTCCGAGATTGGCCAGGTTGTCCAGAAGGTTGGTGGTATTGCTGTCGTTTTTTAGGTCGAGCTGACGTGGCATTCATGCGAAAGCATGAATGCTGTCAGCTCGACAACTAATGCTACCCGTATTTGTGAAAGTGGACAGCAATCAGACGTGCGCCTTTCCATTGTCAGATTTCACCTCGGGAGCGCGCAGCTTGCTGTGTGTGCAGTGTCAGTGTCAGTTTCGCTTTTCATGAGTTTCGTTTTCCCGAGGCTGGCTTCGAATGAACACGCTTGCTGTGACCATTATCTGTGCACACACAGACACATGCAGCCCCCACCCCTCTGCATGCACGCAGACACACACACACACAGGCGCGCGCAGGCACACGGCACACATACAGGCACACGGCACACATACAGGCACACAGCACACTATCCCCTGCCTCGCATTCTCTCTCAATCACACACAGTCACGCATGCGCACACACATTCCCTCGCGCACACACGCACACGCGCACACACTCCCCCTCCCCCACAGGCATACACACAGGCAGGCACGGAGTCCCCTACGGGGGACTCTAACTTCACATCAGCCCTGGGCCCCACTCACCGGCTGCGCTCTTCCGGCGGGGCTCCTCTCGCGCTCCGCTCCTCACGGCGCGTCTCCTCTTCTGGATCGGGGCTCCCTCAGGTCAGAGGAGCCCCGCAACAGGCGCCACACTCCTCCTTCTCCCCGGCCCCCTCCTGGGGACCCGGGCTACCCAGGACCGGCAGGGCGCTCCATGCGCCGGCAGGCCTTCTTCTCACGGACATCAGGAGGCGGGACTTCCGGTCGGCCGCGAGCGGATTGGCCGGCCGGCCAAGAGCTTCCGGGTAGGCGCGGGCAGCGCGGCGGCACCCTCCCGATCTGCCTTCCAGGGTTGTGATGTGTGTGGAATGAAAGGAGCACGTGAAGACTGTCCGCCTGACGCTGCAGAATGGCCCCGCCGGAGACCGAGGTGACCCCCTCAAGCAGAAGGTAGGACCCGCATGCCAGGGTTCGGATGCGGGGCCCTGCTAAGTGCAGGCCCGGCGGGAATGGAGACTGCTGCTGTTCCTTGTTTTGAAGAAGGCGGGAGCACAAAAGGTCCTCTCGATCCCCCGCCCTCCCTTTGTCCGGTCTGTAGAGGTTGAGCTGCGGATGCCACAATGCCTAAGGACATCTGCCGGGCTCTGAATAAAGTGCTGGAGAAAATGCCCCCTGATACAGATGCTGCCACATTCATTATGAATGTTATCCTTTGTTACGGACTTCACTACGATTAATCGTCAAGTAAACCTCGTAGAGAGCGCTGTTTGAAAGACGACCAGGTACGCGCGGGAGGCGCAGGCCTCTGCTGCTATTGTGCCACTTATGTCAAACTTTTAAAGCCCAACCGAGTAAAAAGACTGCACAGCCCCGTGAGTTCTTAAGAGAGCACCCCATCGGACAGCACGTCTTTCCTCTTGGAGGGTAGGTAGGGGTGGGCAAATCGAGAAATTCATAGGGAGGATCTTGCCATGGTTCTAGCTTGACTCTGCGAATCAGAACCATAGCGGGCATGTATGTATTCTGATGATCTGTGAATTTCACAGTTTCGGGACGTGTCTACGTGAGGCATTCAGTGCTTTTTGTGTGCCACTTTATCGTCAGTAGAATAAGGCATTCATTTTTATGCAGATGGGTGCATTTTTATAATGTAGCCCCTTTTATTGCAATTTAGGGGTCTTGAAGAAGAAGTAAAACTGCTGCATTACTTCTAAAAGTTAATATGCAGAATCATAAAGCATTTATTTTCTAATCTGACAACATTACTGAAGGGACATATGAAAGTGAATCAGTGGCCTAAGTGCTGCAGAGTTTGTGGGACAAAGCTTTAGTCCTGAACAGGCAATGGTCTACGCCCCCCACGAAGAGATGATGTTTACCCAACTTCATTTGATAGCTCTGCATAAGCAAGAGTTTTCCATTCCTACTGCCAGAGGATAGTTGAGATTGAGGCACCACCTGCCCCCGAAGGTGCACAGAGGAACAAAATCCTAATATATTCAGGGACAAGAGGCATCAGAGAACACATGGCTGATGTTGTAGACCTCTGGGAAGTCGTGGCAATCCCCCCCACCCCCCACACCCCAGAGACTACAAGACATGCCTGTGCCTAACGGACAGCTGGCCTGCTGAATGGCAGAATCGAACATACTAGTATAGCAGCATAACAATGTGATTTAATATTTTTTTTCCAATGAATGACATTTTATTAGTATAGACCTCTTCCGAGATCCACAGTGTGTTAAAATAGTATATACAGATTTCCAGATCCATAGTACCACAATAAAAAAAAATACATTATATACAGAAGAGATTATTATTCATACGCTTTAAAAAAGCTAAAAACTTTATAAATTACAATAAGAAACATACGCCAATCCCACGGTTAAATTACAAAAATTACAAGAACTTTTATTTAATTATTAATTATTAAAAAAAAATAAAAGCCATTATTATTTGTAATATCAATACATCCAAGTCACGTAAAGAAAACACATATTGCATGACAAATGCTATAGGTGTCACATTTGCGAAAGTTAAAACTATTGGCATTGTAAATAACAAAGCTATTAATTTCGCTATTTTCAAAACCAACACATAAATAAAATATTTGTCATTTACAATACCAATAGCTCAAACTTTCCTAATGCGAGACCTATTGCATTGCAAATGCTTGTCTTTTCCAGGTGAAAGTTGAGGTCTCCCAGTAAGATGTAGTTCTCGGAGGGGAGGGCATGTGGGCTGATGAAGTCAGTGATGTCTTCGCTGAATTGTGTACGGGGTCCTGGTGGTCTGTAGATGAGGGTGCCTCTGAGTGTGGTCTTGGGGTCGGTGTGGATCTGGAAGTGAAGGTGTTCGGCGGTAGCGAGGATATCGTCTGAGTTGGTCGTGATGCGGATGGTGTTTTTATGGACGATGGCAATGCCTCATCCTGTTTGGTTGGTGCGGTCCTTTAGGATGATCTTGTAGCCGTCCGGGATGGCTATGGCGATGTCGGGCGCTGATGAGGCGTTCATCCATGTTTCTGTAAGGAAGGCGACGTCCGGAGATGTGGTGTCGAGAAGGTTCCAGAGTTCAATGGAGTGTTTGTGGATCGAGCGGGTGTTGAGCAGGATGCACTTCAGGTGGTTGTTGTCGGAGCACTGTTTGGAGTTTGTGGATTTGGAGTGGGTCCTGATGCAGTCGAATTTGCAGGAGTGGCAGGTGAAGGGTCCATGGGTGTGTCCTGGGGCGGCTTGGTAGCAGTTTGGGATTCGGCCGGGGTTAAGGGCTGAGAGGGTTGCGGCGTCGTATGTTATGCGGGTGGAGTGGGAATTGCGGGGGCAGGGGGTCTGGCGCTGACGGGCGTAGACGGGCTTACCTTTGGCGCACCTTCGGCGCGCATGGGGCGCGACCGCTGTGCGTGGACGCTGCGCGCAAAGGCATCTGTCATAAGAGGGTAGTGGAGGGGGGAGGAGCGAGGGAGGAGCACCTAGGAGGCGGGAGCGGGGTGGAGAGCCGGGCAGGGAGGCACAACAACAAACAACAAAATGGCAGCAGGCCAAAATCGAAACTGGAATGGGGCACAACCTTAGATGAACGCTATTCGCAAATGAAATTATTCAGCCAAAGGCAGCCAAGCACAATACAATGCTACTGAATGCGCGCTTTCAAAATATAGCGCTACGATAAATATATAAACAGCAGACAGGCACTAATGCGCGTTTTCGAAATATAGCGCTACAATAAAAATATTAATAGCAGACAGGCACTAATGGAAGTAGGAGCAATGCGAGTTCCCGAACGATCTGGCAGTAAAGCAAACTGGCAGTGTAAAGCGCTACGATACCACACCAGTGCGGGGAGCAGCGTGGGGAGCGACCGCTTCTGAAGGCTTCAGGACGGTCAATTTATTGATGCCCATTGCAGGAGAGCTGCAAGGACTACCAAGTACCTCCCGTTGAATACCCTGCTCTATTCCTATGATGGCCTTCATTCCTTCCTCTGCCTCTAGTGAAAGTAGGTATTATTGAATTCCAGGGTAATTTACGTTGGATTTCACCTGAATTCTGAAGGGCCTTCAGGTTTTTATCAGTCCTATCTCTTTCCAAGGGAAATCCAACACCATTACTTTCACAGGCTGTCTTAAATCAAGAGGCAGGTCTTCTCTGGTAAGAACCAGAAACAACTGAACTCTCAACTCTTGGGATTACATTTTGAATAATGAATCATCAACTTGAGTTTCAATTACAACACCGTTGGTTACAATAAATCATGCAATTCATCTTGCAAAACAAATCTCTGTGAGTAAATGACCAGGACTCGAATCACACAATATGAAATGGTGGCTGTTCTCCATTGACGCTATTTTAACTGGGACGTCTGCTGAGACAACTTTGATTTCTTTTCCTGATAGGGGTAGGTTTAGAACCTCCATGGAATGAACCATTGAGCAGGTAGCACCAGTATCGATTAGAAGTTATACACACCATGGCCATTCACCTCACCGTCTACATATGGCCCACACTGGTCTACCTCTAGGGCTGCATCAAGCATGTAATTCTCCTCCCCATCAGGCACTGTCATTGTGAATTTGTTCCATCTGGTGAAAACTGGGGAACATTGTTACTCAGAATCAATGGATTCTGTTTATAGCCCGGATTGTATGTTATTTAATTTCTTATGTTTTGCTGCAGCACTGGGGCTAGGGACATAGTCGTATGGAACTGCCCTTGATTTTTCATTTTGCTGCATCTGGGGAACAAAATGATTTTGAATTCGATCTGGGTTCTATCTACATTTGGTCTTCCTGGGCCCAATTGTACAGCAGATGTGACAAGCAGTGCTTTCCTTCAGCAATTTGACATTCACATTCATTCGCATTCACAAACCCTCTACTTTGGCCCTCTTTCTGCAATTGCAACATCTAATTCCCCATTCCCACTCCATGCATTCCTTGCATCCCATTCACACCACAATTTTCAGGCTGCACAAAATAGGAATCTAAATGTATCATCTGATTTTTATTATTTCTCTGAATTATCTTCGCCTGCACAATTATCAACTTCGCTTAAATAATTTTCTTCTACGTGCCAAAACAGTCACTAGAATACTTAGCATACTTCAAAATCTGAGCAATACTTTTAGTCTGCAAGTACATTACACTCTGCTGAATGTAAGACCTGTTTTTGATGCAACTTCCAAACTTAAAAAGTAAAGACATATCGCCAACTGCATATTATTATACATATATTAATTAACCACACTCAGCTTCAAAGGTACACAAGCCGAGAGCTGTAGTTTCTTCTTGTATTTCTTAGCAACAGTTTTAAGGATTGTCACTGCTTCTTTGGGGGAGCTGCATAGCTTATTTTATCATTTGTGCCATGAGCTCCTTCTTTACCTTCGCAATTGCTCAGCTATCCTCCTGCACTACCAGTGTGAAGTCATCGTACAGTGAGATAGATGAGCTTTGGTATTGGAAGGGGTCACCCTCCCTGCCATCCTCAAAGTGGTATTGTGGTCTCTGTAGATCAGCAATCTGGCAATCAATGGTCTGGGTGAGAACCTGGAGGAGGACTAGGACCCAATGACCTGTGAGCTTGTTCCACAAAGAACAAATCAGAGAAAGTGGATCTGCCCAAGATGTCCCCTAGTCATCCAGTCCAAAAAGTCTACAGTTTGTCAAGGTCCATTTATTGTGAAACATCAAGTATTCAGATATTATTTGTAGGGTTGGCGGGACTTGTGAAGAGCCACTCCACGGAATACAAGTGAAGTTACATAAAAACTCCACGAGATTACGGTGAGTTCCACAAGCAGTAGAATTCAGCACATCATGCTGCTCGAGCTGCTTTTTCGCTCCGGGTGCTTGTTCCATGCTGTGAAATCAACACGAATGCCGCTCAAGTACATTTTCTACTTGAGCTGCAAGTTTTTCTCAACCCGAATGATAGAGACCTTCCGCGACCGCCCGCGCTGAGAAATATCGACGGGAGGCATTGTAAAGCTTGATTTTTTAGCTTATGCTCACCAACTTAACGTTAGCGAGCCACGCAGGAGAAAAAACTCCATGGTTGGCAGAGTTTTTCCAGAACTCCGCACTCCAAGCCGAGCGCGGAGTGAGCAAAACTCTGCGAACTCCACTGGCGAAGCAGAGTTTATCACCCACCCCTAATTATTTTTTTGTTATGCATTTCTAAATCTTCATTCTTGTCAACTATCTTAGCCATCTCCCTTCCCATAAATTCAATAGTGCTTTGTAGCTCCAGGGTAGTATATTTGATGTCAGATATCCTGTGTTTTGCCTCATTCTGGTCAATCCGTGCTGTTAAATTTAATCGCTTCACATCTATTGTCTCTAGAGGGCACTGTAAAAATGATGCCACCATCACTGCTGGACTCTGCCTGCCTTGCTTTGAGGTCCAGCTATTTCAGACGCAGTTCATGAGCAAGTAACTACTTTTTCTCCTCCAAGACCCTCTCGGCCGCCTTCTCCTCCATGGCGAGTTTCCTGTACTCCATTTTTCAACTGAGCCATTTGCAGCTTGAATTCCCTCTCCTCACTCCCTTCTGCCAGCTCCTCTGGGAACAGGTTGCGGGAAGAGACACTGCTCTCTGCTCTGGTAAGAGGCTTCATTCCAGGGGGTGAAGTCATCCCCCCAACTGCAGGTAGTACTGCATCTCATTATCTACTTCTGTGGCTTCACCCAGTGACTGATGGGCTTCCACTCAAGCCCTCAGCACCTTTCGGAGTTATACCTTCTTAATGGTGCTCTTAGCTTGGAGTCCGCTCCCCTTGCCGAACTCCTTAAGCTGGGCCACAGTGTAGGACTCGATACTGGCCAGCTCAAACACCATTCTTGGAGATGTGGATTCAGGCACAAAAGGCAGAGAGAATTCAGAAAAAGCAAAAAGGCCAATTGTAGAATTTAAACACAAATTGGTCTTTGATATCGGATGGTAGTGTACACAAAATCACTGTATGGCACCGCACAAAAAAACGTCCTAATCCTCACCACTGATCAACCATGTGAGAAATTGGGTTTTTAGTTGACGGGATTTGAGCCCTGGTCAAGCAGCAACCACAGTCCTTGTCAGGGCGAGACACAAGCCAATCCTAAATTAACCTGTACTCAACCCTCTGGAAGCTTTGCACAAAGTAGTCAGGCTTAACTATGAAGCAATGTGTAAAGTATTTGTACAGCACTTCAAACATTAGTAAAGTGAAACAACACAGAATAAGGATCCCACACCAGGTTATAACACTACAACTTCCTTTAATAAATACAACAAGATCAAAATGACAAACATTGAATTAGTAGAACTGGAGATAAACAGTTTTAAAGGTTTAGTCCCAAAAAAGTGCCAAAAAGCAAACATTTCCAACTGGGGATATCTGGTTGCACCAGACCACGACAGAGTCACATGTTCAGGCTGATCGCAATAGAGCTTGGACTGGTTATGGAGCTGCATTATGCGAGCTGAACAAAGTATCTTAAATCCTGGTTTGCAGAGCGTTGCTTGGATCCGCGTCCAAGATGCATCACGGAGCCAAGGTGATGCAATGGTTCTGAGATGCAGCGAGGCTGCGATGAGAGGGCCTACATCTTCATCGAGTGGTGCCAGAGTAGACTCACAGATAGCAGAGTCCAGATGCAGATCTAACGTTGTTGGAAGTCTGTTATGCCCCTGAGACCAGCCAACCAGTCACTCTGGGTTCAAAAGATGCAGGTCCAGTCCTTTTCACCTAGTCAAGATGGCAGCAGCCAACATGTCAGCACAGCAGGAAGCAGTTCCGTCAGAGCAGCAGTCCAGCTGAATGGCAGTCCTTTCAGCAGCACAGCTGTCCTTCCTGGCAGAGTATCCACAGGTGCAGAAGTGTACTGAAGTGGTGGTGTCTTTGAAGTGGGTAGAAGCTTCAAGATGCATGCCTTCATGGATCTAGCTCCAGGCTATGTAATGGTGGAGTGCAGCCCTTTCCGTTGAGACAGTGCACAGCATATTCAAGTGTGAGTGGAGCTGGGCCCAGCTCTTCCCTCCCTTCCTGCCAGTGGTGGCCCATCAAGTCACACCTAAGCTCCCCATTGTGTATGGCTGTCAAGGGGGAATATAAAAAGCCCAACTGTCAGCACACCTAGTCAGGTGACTCAGAGACAGTCTGCAGGCACTATATGGGTAAGACAAGGAAATGCCAACTTTCTAAAAGTGGCATTTTCAGAACTGCAATTTAAAATCCGACTTACCCATAAGTTAGGATTTTAAATTGTGATTCCAGAGACTCCAAACATGAACTGATTACTTGTTCCCATTTGGAAATTACACTTCAAAAATATTTAATAGGGTAACTCCAATGCTATCCTATAGGAGAGGTAGGCCTTGCACTAGTGAAAACACAATTTAATGATTTTCAGTACCAGGACATGTAAACCTAAAAAAGGTATGTCCTACCTTTAAAATACACTGCAATCTGCCTCTGTGGCTGTCCGGGGCCTGCATTAGGGGTGACTTATATGTATCAAAAGGAAGGTTTGGGCTTGGCAAAAGGTTTACTTTGCCCGGTTGAAATGGAAGTTTCTCCAATGGCAGGACTGAGACATGTTTAGGCTGCTACTTAAGTGGGTGGCACAATCAGTGCTGCAGGGCCACTAATATCATTTAATGTACAGGCCCTGGGCACAGGCACTTACAAATAAATTAAAGATGCCAATTGGGTTTAAGTCAATGTTACCATGTTGTGGCGAAGTAGCTCAAGCACTTTAGGACTAGTTAGCAGTGGTAGAGTGTGCAGAATCCTATGGCTAGCAAAAACGAAGACAGCAAAAAAAGGAGTTCTGAAAGCAAAAAGTTAGGGGAAAATCACACCAACAATGCCAAGACTAACACAGCTTCTCAGATGTGAATGGGTATGCATCAAGCTGAATCCCAAGAAACTAAACAGGCAAGTTTTCCACACCATGCTCTCAAAGTGTGGCACATAAAAGTAGCCTCTAATGTGTTAGGCTGCCAGGATCATTCCAATCATGTATTCTCGCTGTTAGTGAAATGCATTAGTTCTCTACTATTTATATTCTGTGTGGTTATCGCTCATGTACTAAGCAACATGATGAAACCTTTAAATACACAGGCCCTCAGTACAAGTGGGCCATAAATGGTGTAATATTTATCATACCTGATAAAATCAACTCTACAGAATCTGAATTATTCGTGCAGTAAATATCGCCTCATTACAGGTCTTTGAGGAATAACATGAGGCTTTTAGTGCTTAGGGCACCAAAATACTGGCACATACAAGCACGTGTTCGCACGGGGATCGGAATTTTAACCCTGCACTTGCAATCAGGACCAGAGTGTCTTTTCTAAGTACAGTACTTGTGTGTGGTCTTCTAAAGAACAAAATAGGATTTGAATTACCACTCTGTACCTTACCTCTTTACAGGACTGTTAGTAATCTAGAAAGAACAGACACCACATCGACAAGTATGTCAAGTGGGCTTGTGTGGAATTTCATGTTAAAGTGTTGGCGCACTGAACCAAGTTCGGGCACCAGTGGATGGGAAAGACGAAACTGGTAGAACTAGGCCAGCTCCCTGTATGCAACATTACAGAATACTGAAGTTTTGGGCTCCTCAAGACTGTGACAAGACCTCTTTGTGCCAACAGTGAATGTCCATGATGACCACCAACAAGAAACTCTAGCAAGACTTGCTCTTTGCACTGACAGGGGCAGCCCGTGTCGACTGCCAATGCGAATCTCCAGCGATGACCGTCTCTTCGCATTGCAACAACAACTGTCCATGACCCCTACCCAACTCCTCATGCAGGAAGCGACCTCTTCGTGGCCCCCACCAAGATGACCAGCAGCTCCTCGTACAGACTTGAGAAGGTGACTCTTCAGTCAATGAACCTGGTCCCTGTATTCGACCCAAACTCCGTTGCGGTCAGCCTGAACCTATGACTTTTCCCTGGTCTAGTGCGGCCAGATAAATGACAGTGGCGCTCTGTACTTTTTGGCACTATTTTCACCTAAAACTTAAAAAAACTCTTATCTCTTGTTCTACTGATTGCATTTTTGTCATTTTGGTGTCATTTTATTTATTACAATCTACACTATTTTTCGTTATTGGTTTGGGATTTTATTGATGTTATATCGTCACTTTATTACTGTTTGAGGGTTTACAATTTACACCTTCCCCCTAAGTAATGCCTGACTGCTTTTGTGAAGAGCTACCAAAGGGCTAAGTACAGGTCTATTTAGTGACTTTTGTGGTTCAACCTGATAAAAGACAGAGAATCCATACAAATCACAAACTTTCTTATGTTCCAAGCAAATTATATGTCACTGCAAGCAACCCTTTAGACGTGTCTTGAGTGGAATGGGGGAAGATTATCACTAGTTCCATTAACCAGTTCGATGCTGATGACGGAACCGCTCCGTCATCAGCTGCGGTTGGGCTGTGCTGATAACGGAGCGGTTCCGTCATGGCCTGCGCGGCGCGTTCTATTGAGCGGGCGGGGCCATGACGGAACCGCTCCGTCACAAGCACAGCCCAACCGCGGCTGGTGACGGAGCGGTTCTGTCACCAGCATGCGGCCGCCGCGCGGCCGCTCCGCCCACTTAGCGCTGCGGCGGAATAGCCGCCGCAGCGATGTGGTTAAAGAAAGATAACTATAACTACCTAGGGTCTCGCAAACAACACAGATGCTTTGGGGCTTCAACGACTGTGGCAGAGGATACAAATGAGAAGGGGCAAGGTAGACCCTCTCATGATTTCATATATGCTACAAAAGCTGACCTATTGTTGAAGGTGAAACACATTAGTGATCCATGTAAAACTTGGAGGAATTTACATTATACCCTTGTGAGGAAGGGGCTCATAAGTTTGCTCACCTGGTTGCCTGCAACAATCATGTGATGGGGTGAGGCTGGAAAATGAAGAAGAGGGCAGGAGTTGGCCTATCTTAGGTGTCAGATTGGGACAGTATGCTGGCTGTTGAAAAGGAGTGGAACACTTATGTAGATTTCTATTCAGGTTAATAGGTTTTGTATTATTGCATGATACTCTGCAAAAATTATAGCAAGAAATCACAGTAACAACGCCAACAACTAAAAAGTGAGTGGCTGTTGATCATGGCATTTGCGTTTTTCACACTCATCAAAAGCTGACCCGCGGAAAAATTTCATGGTAAAATATAGCGCTAAATGACATTTGCATTTCATGTAATTATACGCAATTTCATGGCATTTTCGCAAAATTGTGCATAATTATGCAAATTTCACACACACCCCTACCTTTAGTGCACATAGTGGCACATGGCATGCATTACTTGTCACCGCCGGAGTCTCGCGCACAGATCCCAACGATTATCTGAGCATGCTAAAAATCATTAGTTTTAATTCTACAGGGTGGAATGACCCATCAAAAAAATATTGGCTGTTCTCCTAATACTAAGAGAATCTCAGGCGGACATCTGCTTGATGCACACATTATGAAAACATACTGCCATTGGTTAACTGGCTCCCAATGTGATCAATCCAAGAAGGGAGGGGTATCGATCCTTATATCTCAAAGTTGCCCTTGGGAAGTGGTGGCAGTGCTCTCTGATGATTCCGGTAGATCAAAAATGGTAGAACTCACATTAGGGACACACACACTTTTGATTGCAAATATATAATCCTCAATACAGAACAAGAAGGATTTCTTAGGGAAATTATTACGCTCTGAACTTACGAGGGCAGTACAGAATCGTAGGTGGGCGAACTGAGCATAGATAAAGATGGCATCAAAGATAGACCCATCTTAAAAGTGGACCTATCTGGAGCATTGATTTCAGCAATACACCACTCGCTGGCATCGATGGGGCTGGTAAGCATATGTTATACTAAGCTGGACCACTTCCTGGTGACCTTTTTCATGCAAGAAAAAGTGAGCTTCTCCTTGATCAGGAACATTGACCTATTTGACCGGGCCATGACAGCTGGACAAGGATAGAAGGTGGCGGCTTGATTATATATTTTACTCTACAAGAAGCAGACACAAGAAATAAGCACTGAATGATTTAGATTATTTCTGGCCTAAATGGCAATGGGAAAGTCAACATTTACATATTATGGCACTCCCTTAACACCTTGGGTGCTATGGGTTTTCCCCGCTGGGTGCTGAATTCTGAAAATCCCAGCCAACGTGACAAAGCCAGCTCGTCATCCGTGTAGCGCAGGTAAAGCCCATGACGAGCTGGCTTTGTCATTAGCGTCGAAGGTGTTAAAGTAGCAATCGGAGGGCAGCTAATGGCCATCTCCTTAGTAGTAAAAAAAAAATCCAGGAGCAACATGCACCAAACTTGAAGCTCAATTTATAGAATTAGAATACTTGCATAAAAGAACGGGAGCAAAAAAAAAAAAAAAAACTACTATTGGTCAGCGCACAAGAGAATACACCATACCTAGTTATAGTGGAATATTCTCTTCTCCATACACAACAAAAATTCTAAATTGTGCGTAACAAAAGTGGATGAAATACTGGCCTGTAAGATAAGGGCAACAAATCACTTGGGATAGAATAATGACGGTTAGAGACACTGCCGGAAAAGAAAAACATTCTGGGGCTGATTGACAGAACTAACTTAAGACAAAATCCTAAACTTACTACTTTTGGTATTCACAGAAGTTAGGATTTTGTCTTAAGACAGACTTAAGACAGAATCCTAACTTAAGTCTGTCTTAAATCTGTCTTAAGTCTGTCGTAAGACAAAATCCTAACTTCCGTGAATGCCAAAAGTAGTACGTTTTGGATTTTGTCTTAAGTTAGGTCTGTGAATCGGCCCTCTATTCAGACATCACAAGGGCCTTGAGTGCCTATTACAGGTAGTTCTACAAAGCAGATGACAACAGTTCCTTAGCACAGATCAATATCTGAAGATACCTGCTCAGATTCTCACAACACACCCTGGAGTGCCCCATAAAACTGTAGGAGGTTATTTCCAGCAAGGCTAAATCACTAATTGAGAAATCTCCATGAAGTATGGTCCCAATTCTGATGAGACTCTTCATTGGTTTCGTGGAACAAGACATAATGGGGAAACCCATATTGCAAGTGCTGGTGATAGAACACATCCAAGACCCTAGCCTTTGCAGCACATATCAACTCACCTCTTTATTGAACATAGTTGTGAAGCTATTTATCGGTATCTTGGCAGCTAGATTAGGGCCAATTATACCAGGTCTAAAAGAGACTGGTCAACCAGGCTTCATAGCAGATGGAATTGTGAGAATAGCACTTACAAAGTTATGTGTATCATAGATAATATCAGCTGAAGCCAGCAACACATGACTCTCTTGTCGTTAGATGCTAAAAAAGCATTTGATCAAGTAAACTGGTGATTCCCAGGCTACACACTAGAGAAATTGGGCTTTCATTTCAAATTTAATGAATGGGTACTTTGCATCTATGGGAACCCTTATGAATGTGTAGGAGTAAACTGTAGCTTTGACATGTCATGGATCAGTTCTTTTATTGAGTTTTATTACCTCCCCCCGCCCAAACGCTGAACTATGATCTTGACAAAATCTGTATTCAACTAGAATACCCATTAACAGCTGCCCGTATCTCCTGTTTAGCAGGATCTGCAATGAGTTCCATCATCTCCCCATCATCTCCCAAAGATCCCATGGGCGAATTTAGCGAATTGGCAATTCGCGAATTTGCGGATTTGCGAATTGGCAATCCACAAAATTCCAGAATTTGCGGGAATTTGCGGATTTTTTTATTTTTGCGTGTTCGCGGGTGTTCCCGAGGCGCTTTGCGTGTTTGCGGGTGTTCGCGAGGCGCTTTGCAATTTCGCGGGGTTTTTTTTTTGCCTGCTTAATCACTGCCACCCTCTTGTTTTTTATGCCCATCTGCCCACTGTACCACTTGTTTCTGTGCCCTTCTGCCCTCTGCCCCACTCATTTTTTGTCCCCTTCTGCCCTCTGTCCCACTTTTGTGCCCTTCTGCCCTCAGCCCCACTTAGAATGGCGCCGACAAGCTGCCAGCGCCATTCTAAAATAGCTAGTAATAGCTTCAACAGGAAGCACTAATAGATAAAGTAAAGCAGGTGCTCCAGTTGAAGGTCAAATTAAGTTACACAATCATTAATCACCCCAAGTTTGGGGGTGATTAATGATTGTGTAACTGAATTTGAGCAGCACCTGCTTTACTTTATCTATTAGAGCTTCCTGTTGAAGCTGACTTTTGTAACTATTTTAGAATGGCTCTGGCAGCTTTCTGGCGCCATTCTAAAAGAGTTACAAAAGTCAGCTTGAACTTTTGACCCAATCCCCGTTCGCGGATTTTGCGGGAAATTCGCGAATCTCGCGGATTGCGAATTTACCGAAAATCCGCGAGCGGAACGGATTTTCCACCCATGCTTAACTATTACCCCCCCTTTTCAATTTGTTAGCCGGTGTATCCTGTGGTATAAAGGGCAAGTGATATCTTTGAATTCCTTGGCTAGGAGAGCCAGACATGAACGCCATCCTTTCTCAAACTTTCTCCCTCTTTGCTCCACTTCTCCATCCTTACTATTTTCCTGTTCCTGTATAGCCATTGTCGGCGCTCCGGAACTTTATTCCTTCCCCATGTTGTCAGGATCGCCAATTTATCACCACACAAAATAATTATGCTAAGTTTTCTCCACGGGGATCTAAACGGTTATGTAAGCGGGTCATCTACCCTGAGGAGTATGTGTACTGGGTGTCTTAGAATAGGACAGTCAAGTCTTGCATCAATGGCATTTGATACCTTTTCCTAGAATCTAGTCAATTTGGGGCATTGCCATAACAAGTGTATTAGGAAACATGAAACTCTGCAGCCTCACCAACACCCTTTAGATCTGGTGGCATCCCACGCTTGCAATCTTTCGGGTGACAGTTTTATTATGGGTTTGTTGATTGTGAAATAAAATGAATAGATAAAGTTGCAATCTTCATGTCCAAGGCAGCGATATTCTTTCTTTTTTAACTGACTCGAACTTTTCTGCACATGGTCATTTTGTAGGGGCCCCTAGATGAAAGAACCTTATCTTCATGTTAACCTTTTGTTTAGGTAAAGCCCTCTGTGTAGTACTTAGTCTTACTGGGTTTGCCTATTTCCCGGTCATTCTTTTTATTATTACAGATAGTAGTGGACTTTAGTACTTGGGGTTCCAGAATCAGTGGCAGCTGGCATCTATGGGGAGTGGTGGGAAGGCAAATGGGTGGTTGCAAACACTATCGCGCCACAAATAGAATAATAATTATTCACTTACCGACGCGTACTCCTCCTCGCTGCACGTACTCCTCCTTCCGCAGTCCGGTGTTCAGCGCGGTCCCCAGCCAGCTGCCTTAACCAATCCTTGTGCTGCTTTCATACAGTTAACCAGCATGAGAGAAGCATCAGGATTTGAGGAAGGGGCTTGTCTCGGCGCACTCGAGGGCACCGGAGTCTGCGCTTGCTCTAACTCAGCTGTCTCAAGACTGCTGGGTTAGGGAGGTTTCAAGGTGCGCATGTCTGGCTGGCCATTGCAAGACGACCGGCCACATGGACATGCACACTTTGAAATGAAGTGCCTAGGCAGCCCTCCCTCTCCCTGCTGCTGCCACCCTGTCCTCACCCTCAGTTTGGGATGGAAGGATAAAACATAAATAGGTAATAAATTAACTTTATTACCATTTTATTTTTAATCTCTGGGGATTTTGGGGGCCTTTTAGTTGGAGGGATGATGCTCCTCCACTCTCATAGAGGAACCAACTCTCTCCTGAATTCAAGTCCAATGCCTTTTTTGATGGGTAATAATAGGTGAGGCTATGGACTTTCAGCATTCCCTTCATATATATATTCCTTTGCCAACCAACAGCTTGTCATTATTTGAGAAGAATGAAATGCTTAGGGCCCAATTCACAGAACTAACTTAAGACAAAATCCTAAACTTACTACTTTTGATATTCACAGAAGTTAGGATTTTGTCTTAAGTTTGTCTTAAGACAAATTTAAGACAGAGTTAAGACAGACTTAAGTTAGGATTTTGTCTTAAGTTTGTCTTAAGTCTGTCTTAAGTCTGTCTTAGGTTTGTTTTAAGAATAACTGAAGACAAAATCCTAATTTCTGTGAATACCAAAAGTATTAAGTTTAGGATTTTGTCTTAAGTTAGTTCTGTGAATCGGCCCCTTAGTCTTCTGTTCTTTTCAAATGTATTCTAAGTCACTTGTTCGGTTTTGCATATTTTTGTACCTTTCTTTCAAACAAATCTCTGAGCCAACATGCATAGCGCTTTACCAACAGGGCCGGACTGGCCATAGCTGGCACCGGGCAATCCCCCGGTGGGCCGCACGGGTGGGGGCCGGTTTTGGGCACCTGAGGACCGTTTTTGTTACAGGGCCGTTTTTGCAGCATAGCTGCAAAACCGCCCCTGTACCAAAATCGGCCGAAAACCGGCCCTGGCAAAGAGCTTGGCGGCACCTCCAACCTCCCCCAGGGGGGCGGGCCGAGCACTTTGCCAGGGCCGGTTGTGGTTCCCAGTCCGGCCCTGTTTACCAAGACTTCAGCAGATAAATCCCTAATACGGTGCCTTCTGGTCAATACGCACACAATATGGACTTCGGGACAAGCCCCGAGTCCACCCTACTTTTATACACTATCTAACACTAGTTACATAAGATATTTTCAACAATAAGTTAAAGAGGGCTTTGGCATGTCTCTGTGGGAATTTTCTAGTATGCATGTTGTGAGAGATCAGTTAGCGCAAGTATATCATTTGTAAAAGAAAGAGTGCTGGTGCCTGAAGCTTTGCTCAGAAGTCCGCGGCTGCACCGAATACCAAGGCTGGTCATCTCAAACCAGGTCACGCCTCTCAAATTTACTACCAGAAACTCCCTGCCTTTTTATCTCAGTCTTACAGGTTCCTGCAGTTTCCCTTTGTAGCGGTTTTGCGTCTTTCTCTTACTCCGTCTTTTCGATTTGTGCATTTTCCCCTCTCTTGCTCTAGGTACTTATCTGATGCAGAAAAATAAGTAACGGTCCCCAAAAATAAGTGCTGGTACCCCCCACTGGCAACCACTGGCTCAAATTAAGCACTGGTCAGAGCACCTTCTAAAATCTCTGACCGCTCTTTTAAACCTGCGCTGCCTAAGGATTTCTGGTAAATTCATTTTTCACTAAGTCTGGGTGGAAGATGGCTGCTTCACAGGCTTTGCCAAAGTTGGCAAGAGTGTGTCACTGGGATGTGGATTAAGGTTTTTTTGCCCTAATTAGGCATTCTGGCTGGAAGCCTCAGGGCTCAATATAGACCTACTGGGGTTTAATGGAGAGGAAGCAATCCTGGTGTCTGATCTAAGGATTGGAAGGGGTTTCAGTGACATTGTAAAGTCAGTAGTCCTACCATTCACCTTTTGCTATGCCACGCCTTAACCCCGAGGTCACTGCTAATTTTCAGGTGCTGCTCTTATTCTTCATTTCTGGTTGCCATTGGCCTTTTCTCCTTGCTGTCTACCAAATGTCAATTTTCTTGCAAGTCATGAATGACTCCAGCCCTTTATTTTTTTTTTTAGCAGTTGTGTACGAGATTGCATTTTTTGAGTGAAATTTCTGTGAAAGTATGTGAAACTCTGAAAAAAAATGCATTTCTGTATTTCACAAGAGATTAAGTGAAATGAGATTACATTTTGTGAAATAAAGTGAAAATGAGAAAAATATTGAACATGAGGGCACACCATGCAATCAGACGTCATGCACGTTGCCATAATAAGACTGGCTGAAGGAGACACTGCCTCCTGAATGTGGAAGATTTCTCCTAGACCTCCTTGTTGTTTTCCTCTGTGTGCTGGTGTTCCAGGTGTGGTCAGCCATGGTGACTCATTTCTTTCCACCTGCTGTCCCTGCACCAGTGTATGTCTGGAGGTAATTGAGGCGGTAATCTAAACTTCTTTTTTATTAAAACATTTGCACAATCCTTCGGTACAGACAATAGATAATAAGCAAAACCTTTTTGGGCAATTACAGGAGTGAGATATATACATTTCCACACATCAATTCACATCGTGGGTGCATTGCCCAGGTCATCCAAATGTCCCTCCTCCCCTGTAGTCCCTCCCCCGCACCCCCCACCACTTCAGGCTACTATGCCGCCTTTTAATCATTTTCTGCCTTTTGTTCTAATTCATGGCGAAACCACTACAACCTTCGAAAAGGTACTACAAGTAAGATGTGTACCACTCATCTTACCATCTACAGCACGCTGTGCTACATGTACGAAGCATTCCGAATCAGGTCGTTTGCAACCGCAAGAATGCTTTTTAGGATGTACAAAGCCCAAATTGCGATTCAGTAACTTGTTTCCGAATCGCAATCTGGGTTTTGCGATTCAGAATTGGAAGGGGCGTGTTGAGGGTGTCCCTTCCTAATAGCGAATTGGGAATGGCATGCATGAACGTTTTGCGACCGAAATATGGTAGCAAAATATTCACAATTTACTATCAATTGAAAGTTTGTGGTAACCCATATGCAAAGGGGACGGAGTCCTCAAGGGACCCTTTCCCCCTTGAAGATGTTTGGGACAATATTTTTTAAGAGCAGGCAGGGGTCCCATGGACCACTGCTTGCTCTTAAAAAAATTTCACTTAAAAGTAAAATTTTTGTTCTTTTTGTTCTTTTTACACGCATCCCGCTTTACTTTAGGAAAAATGGTCTGCATTGAAAAATATATAGAGTGCTTTATTTAAAAGCAAACTCAGACATGGCGGTCTGCTGACCCCAACAAGCCACTATCCCTGTGATGGCTGCGATTCCTAATGGGTTGTAAATTGCGACCTCCCTCATTAATATTTATGAGTTCGGCTGATTTGCAACCCACTAGGAATCACTAATGAAAATCAAAAGAGTTTCATTCATTAGAAATAGCGATTTGCTAATTGCGATATGCAGGAAATCATAATTAGAAAAATCGCTCTTCATGACTTTCATACATGTAGGGCCCGATGTACGACCATTTTATTTTGCGCCTCTCAATTTGAGACTAATTGTGAGTCGCAAATTGGTAAGCACAAAATAAAATGTACAACAGTGTGTTTAACACTGTTTGCGATTCCCAATGGTGTTGCAAATTGCAAGGCTCATTAATATTAATGAACCTCTCACAATTTGCAAGGCTATTGGGAATGGCAGGCCCTCCCAGGTATGGTGGCCTGCTGGGCTCAGCAGACCACCATGTCTGGGACTGCTTTGAAACAAAGCTGTTTTTTTGAAAATGCATTCCGTTTTCCTTAAAGGAAAACGGGATGCATTTAAAAAAATAAAAATTAAACGTTTTCATTTAATTTTTTAAGGGCAGGCACCACTGCCTGCCCGTAAGAAATATTAAGAAATATGTTTGCATGCATTTGCAAAGGGGCTTTCCATTTGCGAATGCATTGCCACCTACTTGATGTAGGTGGCAATTGCGAGTGTTTTGTGACCGCAATTGCGGACGTAAAGCATTAGTACATGGTTTTGAGACTTGCTATTTGGAAGGAAACGCCCCTTCCAAATAGCGAGTCGCAAAACCTATTTAGCGAGTCGCAAATAAATTACGACTCACTAAATAGGCTTTGTACATGGCCCATGATGTTTTTGCATTTGCAAACGGGTTTGCAAAAACGTTTGCGCATGCAAAAAAGGGTCGTACATCTGGCCCATAGCCCTCTCTGTTTTATAGCTATTTTTGGCTTTTTGTCAGTCCCCTATATACATACATACAAACATGATCAATTCCACACAACGACTCATGCAGACTTTCGCTGCTTGCCGCAACATGGACCCAGGTATGTGCTTTTCAAGTTCTCTTTATTCCTGAATTGCCAAGACCTGTTTTGCAGTCACAGCCGCTTGTTCACTCGACAATGAGTGTATACGTGTTCGTCTTTTTAAAGTGCTAGTGCATACAATAGAAACAAAGTGTCAGGTCGAGCAATAGAACTCGACAACATACTCGCGCCAAACAACGTTCAAATACATTTCAGAGATTCTGCCATTGATAAATCGATATTTATACAGTCAAAATTGATGAAATCCCAAATAAATCGTCATTGGAAATCTAGAATAATTCTCACAGGCGAAAAAAAGAATTCTCGTTCACCGAAGCTCATGGTAATCTGTCACGTGGACTAAAACCATTGTGAATGTGCAATAAAGTGCAAAGTGCAAATTAAATCATGATCAGGAACCCACTGTGCAGTGGAAAATTAATGTAATCACTGTATAATACAGTTAAATGGAGACATGAGCAAAATGAAAAAAGTATGCATCACTGCGCTTGCCATTCATGGTAAATACTACTAAAGAACATCCCATTTGGTAATCCTGAAAATCATCAAGTCAAGTCAAAAATGCTTTATTCGAGTTTTTTCTCAGAAAAGCAAGTACAATCCCAAGTATAAAAACACCATTACAAACTCAGCAATTAAAATTAGACTTGAATGGCAATCAAACATTTTAAAGCATAGAAAGCCGTAGTAACATGTGAATTCACAATTTAAAAATTAACAAGATAAAAATGTTCAAGTATTTAAAATACAGACGATCTTAAGATACAATAAAAAGCGATCAGCTCCCTAGAGACTTCTGTCTGATACTCCACGCCCATCCTAAAAATTTAGCTGTAGCTATAGCTAAAGGCAATAAAGTGCTGGAACATTAAGGGCCCGATGTAGGTAGGGCTTTACCGATCGGTATCGGCCGAAAATACCGATTTTTGGCCCTTACCGATCGGTAAACAGCCATCGAGATGTAGGGAACCAAAAACAGAACGAATCGGATAGAAAACCGATTCGGAATGTGTACCGAATGTGAAAGAATCCGATACGTACATACCGAAAATCGGATATGTAACGAATCGGAAAAACACCGATTCGGTTACAAAGACCGAATCGGTCCATGTACCGATTCGTTAGTGACACCGAATCGGAAAATCACCGATTCGGTCCCACTACCGATTCGTTAGTGACACCGAATCGGAAAATCACCGATTCGGTCCCACTACCGATTCGTTAGTGACACCGAATCGGAAAATCACCGAATCGGTCCTACTACCGATTCGTTAGTGACACCGATTCGGAAAATCACCGATTCGGTCCATGTACCGAATCGGAAAAAATACCGATTCGGACATGATCCGAATCGGAAAACATGCCGATTCGTATGAATCTCCGATCGGGAAATTCCCCGATTCCGACAGTTGGGGAGATGTAGGGAGGCACAGAAACACCGAAATCGGCTCAAAATCGGTAGAATTCACTCGGTATTTACCATGGATTGCAATCAGGTGGTAACCAACTCCAACCCATATAAACAGTCCCAAAATGCATTGCAACTTGCAGGATGGCAGCTTTCTATGTCATTGCGAGGCGGCTACGGCTACAGCAGGAAGGACTGAGGGAATGGCTAAGAAATGAACAGGTCTACAGACAGAGGATAACCCTGTTCATGCTCACTGAGGCTGAGATCCTACAGAGATACAGGCTGGACTCTGACACCATACTTGAGCTCATCAGGGACCTTAAGCCATACTTGGACCACCACACCCCAAGGGCACACGCCATCCCTGCGCACGTCCAGGTGCTATGCAGCCTACACCTGGTAGCGTCTGGCAGCTATCAAAGTGGAGTAGCAGCAGCAGGAGGGGTGAGCCAGAGCAGCCTGTCAAGGTTCTTCCACATATTCCTTGACGCCATGATAGACAGGATGGACCAATACATCTCATTCCCTGCAACCCACGCAGAACTGCTACAAACCAAAGCGGACTTCTACCAGATGGCACACTTTCCCCAAGTCATCGGTTGCATAGATGGCACGCATATTCCGATTTGCCCACCAGCGGACACCGAATACATATACCGCAATCGGAAATCGACACACACCATCAACGTGCAGGTGATCTGCAATGCCAAGTGCACCATCACAGACCTGGTAGCAAAATTTCCAGGGAGTACCCATGACTCCTATATATTCCAACAGAGCGGCATATATGCACGGCTGATGGCTGGCGATTTTGGAGAAGGATACCTCCTAGGTGAGCCACATCATCAGACCCCCATAACACATAGTAGGTAGGTGTAATACATGTGTGCATGTGTCTAATGTGACCCCTTTCTCTTCCAGGCGACAGTGCATATGCCCTCCGCTCATTCATACTCACCCCCTACCTCAACCCCTCCACACCCAGCCAAAGGAGGTATAACCGTGCCCACATACGCACCAGGAATGTTGTTGAACGGACCTTTGGCATCTGGAAAAGTAGATTCAGATGCCTGCACAAGAGTGGAGGTGCAAGGCAGTATACCCCCATCACCTGCTGCAAGATCATAGCTGTATGTGCAATGTTACACAACCTTGCGGTCAAGAAGGGCACTGAGGTGGAGTTGTCTGACTACGAGGACTATGACGACGACGAAGCTGTGCCACTGACACAGCCAGCTGGGGTGTGTACGCCATGTGATGGCAGATACAGACGTGAGGAGATCACTGAGAACTATTTCTGACTGAGTACAGATGCAAAGACAGCTAAATGTTGCTTGGAAAATAAAATTTTTAATAGTGATGCACCACAGTTACATCACTGAAGTGCATCAAAAAATGGAGTCTGTCAAAACAAATAAAGTCCAGGGTCCTGGTTTGATCATCCCCCCTTGCCAGCCTATTTTTTGGCCCGCTTTCCAGACCCACTGGGGTGTCCCTCGGCCCCCTCCGAATGGCCTGCAGCATCAGCGGATCGCCTGGTGCTCCTCCTTGGCTCTGATGCAGCGCTGGCCGGGCTGCTGCGGCTGCTGCTGCCACCAGCATCACCCAGGTCCAGGGCAGGATTGGAGGCGGCGTTTGATATTAACATGGCCTCCATGGCCGTGGTGATCCTGGCCATCCCCCTGGTCAGCTCAGCAGTATGCTGACTCTGCACCGACTCCTGATTTGAGCTACGATGGCACAGCTGTGCCGTCGCCGCTGCAAGGCGGGCCATGGCCCGGTTGAGCACCCGGGCATCCCTCCTGCGCGCAACCTCATGCTCCTCCTGCCTGGCAGAGGAGTGGGTGATGGCAGTGGTCAGCCTGCCCAACCCTGCTGCCACCTCCTTGTTGCTGTCCACAACAGCCTGGAACCCCTTCACCAACTCCCCCATCTGCAGGTTGTGCTGCAGGAGCTGGCGTTGGCAGGCCATGGTGGATCTGGCCTGTTGGCGCTGGATTTTGACCATCTGGCCCTCCAGGCCCAGGAACACACTGCCCTCCCGTGCTGGTGCAGCAGTGGTGGTGGTGGTGGTGGTGGTGGTGGCACGGCGTCTGGCACTGCTGCCTCCGGCCTGCTGAGTGGGCTGGGGTGCCACTGGTGGTGGTGTGGTGCTGGCCGGTCCCGGAGCCCCTGCTCCCAGGACAGGTAGGACGGGTGGCAAGGCCACGGTTGTGGCAGGAGCTGTTGTCGGCGGAATGGTCTGCCTTGTTGGGGAGTTGTATGGTGAAAATTGCAAGGGGGGTGAGCTGGGCAGTACTGGGGAGTGCACTGCCTGGAAATCAATCACCAGGACTCCCTCCATTCCAAGCCCTGGGGTGTCTCCTTCCTCATCCTCTTCCTCCTCCTCCTGGCCAGGCTGGCTGGTGCTCGGCCCTGCCACTGCAGTATGTGATGTCGAAGCTCCCTCTGCTGCCACAGTGGTGCCGCCTGATGGTGCCCCTAGGTACAAAGAAGCATTTGTAAACTGAGTGCCGATGTATTACAGTCAGTACAATTATGGCATTCCACATGTCCTTGCATCTCCTTACACCGTGTCACACTGTTTCCTGTCTTGTGATTCTGCACTGACATATTTGGCTAACTTCTGCTGACTACATGTACCATGATGCTTGTCTCTTGTATGTTGGTGACAGTACAGTGCTGGTGTTTGCCTATGCATTGTGTCTAATGGGGAGGTGTCTGGTAGGGTGTGTCATGATGCGCATGCTTCTTACCTGTAGCTGTGGCCATCGCAGTGCTGTCCAGGGTCCCGATCCCTACGATGCTCTCCCTCTCGATGGTGCTGGAGACAATTTCCTCCAGCTCGGTGAGGGGTGGCGCCGGGTTCTTGCCTCCTCCGGTGAGTCCAGCCTGCCTTTGGAGGTCGGCCAGCTTCCTCTTGGTGAGGCTGCGGAGGTCATAGAACCTTTTCTTAAGTTCCTCGATGGACCTGGGGGTGACTCCAGCAGCATTGACCTTCTGGGCGATGTCTGCCCACAATCTCCTCTTGGTGCTGTCTGGCACGTTGAGGGACAGCTTGCCAAAGAGCTGGCGGTGCACCCTCACCACCTCCTCAACCAGCACCTGTAGTTCTGTGGTGGTGAATTTGGGCTTCCTCTTTTGGGAGGACTTCTGGCTTCCTGCCTGATCTGCCATATTCTCTTGCTCCTGCTCAGTCTGCAACCTCCTTCTCCCACTGCTGCTAACTGTGTGTTGGGCTCAGGCAGGCTTTCCAGAAACTTCTAGAAACTTCTTAATTGGCTGCACCTGCCAGGGTTGCCACTCCCTGTTTGGGTGGGGGAGGGGGAGCCACCTCATTGGCTGAATCGCCTATTGCCGAGTCTGCTTTTACCGATTCGGTAAAATCCGAATCGGTAAAATCCGATTCGGTAAAATCCGAATCGGTAAAATCCGATTCGGTATTGTCCGATTCGGTAAAAGCCGAATCGGGTCATGCAATGCATTCCTATGGGCTTTTTCGCCATGGGTCTATGATTGCCGATTCGGTTTTTACCGAATCGGCTTTTACCGATTCGGTATTCGCCGAATCGGAAATATCCGAATCGGTGGTAGCCGATTCGGTATTTTCCGATTCGTTGTTGGCCGATTCGGTAATTTCCGATTCGGACCGAGCTGAATCGGAACGTACCGAATCTCATTACCGATGCCGACCGAATCGGTTTTCATTCGGTATTTTTTTCCTACATCTCGTTTTCCGATTTCAGAATACCGATTCGGCCCGCCTCGGTATTTTGAAATCGGAAAATCCCGTTTACCTACATCGGGCCCATAATTCTTAGGGCTACAACACTACTGGTGGTACCTAAATTCTTACACACTGGGGATAACCAAATATGCCTGTGTTCTGCATAAAACTTACAAGCAAATAGGAAATGGCCAATTGTTTCCTAATGTACTCCACAAACAGGACAAGTACTATTGGATGAATCCCCCCACCTACCTGTAAAAGATCTAAGGGGGAGGGCACCCACTCTAATTTGAAAGAAAAGCTTCCTGTCCCTAGGTGTGGTTATGGCATCCCAATAAAGTTCTAGACTGGGGGACAGTTTTGCTTCTAAGAATCCACCAGCCATAGATAGAGCATTGGCGCCTTTCCAATTACGAATAGCCACATTCTCCCAATATATTTCTTTTAGGACTTTTTTCGAGGGGAATGAAGCTCCTGTCGGGTTATCCCAAAGCATTTGAAGGCCGAGATCGCCCAACGTCACTCTAAGAACATTCAGCCATCCAATTTTGTGGAACACATCTGCTTTGATTATGTCTAAGAACCCCTCAGCGTAGTGAGAGAGCTCAGGTGTAGTCCAGAGCCTCCTCCAATATAGGATAGGGCGGAGCCTAGCCAGGTCTACTACCGCCTTCCTGCCCAAATCATACCTGAGTGGGAGCAATGGAGTACCTTTAGAAAGACCTGTGATACTCCTGAGAAACTTATTTTCCGATGTTTGTAAGGACTGTAGCTTCTCAAAGCCCCACAGCTCGGCACCATATAGTGCAGAGCCGAGGGCCTTGGCCTTGGCCTCATAAACCTGCAATGCCGGTTTGATTGGTTTAGTTCTAGATTTTCTATGCTCTATACTAAGGGCACCAGCCAGTTGTCTATGATGCAAGACTGTGATGTCTGCATGCTGGGACCATCTAAGGTCATTTGATATATAGATACCTAGATACATAAAGGCGTTGACTATCTCTAAAGGGCGATCATTCATTACTAGCTTAGATCTGAAACTACGGGTGGGGATTGAAAGTCATAAGCTTGGTTTTAGCCGCGTTAACTTCTATGCTGTGCTCCTTACAAAATTGATCGAAAATGAATAATGCATGCTGTAAACCACTTGGAGTCTTTGATAAAATCAAGGTATCATCAGCGAACATTAAAATCGGTGTCTTTTTGCCACCTAAAGAAGGAGCCTCCAAGTTAGCAGATAACATACAAGCCACAACTCCGTTAATGAACAGGGTAAAGAGTGTTGGAGCCATCGAGCACCCTTGCCGGACTCCACGCTCTACCGGGAAGTCTGCTGTAACCACTCCCTGCCCTCCCCACTGGATTTTGGCAAAATTTGCTTCATGCAGCCGCATTATCATTGACAGTAGATCATCAGGTAAACCCAAGTTCTTTAGTACTGACCACAGCTTAGACCTAGGAACCAGGTCAAAGGCAGCCCGCAGGTCGACAAATGCCGCATACAGGCTGCCCTTGCCCAGTAACACAGTTCTCCACTGCAGCAGTGTAAAACGGAAAACCTGGTCCACCGTAATAGTAGATGCTCAAAACCCCGCTTGGAATGGAGACAGGGCGTCATTCTCCTCAGCCCAGTCTAATAGCCTGTTGACTACCATCCTCCCAACCACCTTTTGAATGGTGTCAATTAAGCTTATGGGCCTATAATTCCCTGGTTGAGATCGATCTCCTTTTTTAAATACTGGTATTATAACCGCTCCTTGCCAAGATGTAGGCACAGGAGCCCCTTGTGAAACTGCGTTGACAAGGAGGGAGATGTACTTAGTCCAGCGCTCCTTGTCATTGATGAAGAGGTCCGGCGGTACCCCGTCTAAACCTGGGGCTCTACCACTTGTCACTGTCCTTAGTGCTGTCATTACTTCATTACTACTGAACGAGTTTTCTTTGTAGTAAACCGGCCTGAAGCCAATCATCTTAATTCCAGGTTGCTTTTCTGCACACTGGGGCTTGAAATAGTTAACCCATTCCTCCTCTGCTATGTTGTTATCTGGGGGGTCGGGTACACCACCCCTACCCCATTTTACGATGTTCCAAAAGAGCCTTGAGTCTTTTTTCCCACTGGCTTCCATTAACTCATTACAGTGGAGCTCATCCCAGAGTTTTTTTGCTGTAGATATGCTATTTTTATACTCTTTTCTAGCTGTACGAATGGCCGCCAACTCTCTACTTTTGATTGCAGTACCTAAGGCTAGGTGGGCACTCCTACACTGGGTATTATGCCACTTTACTGGCTTAACTGTTTCCCCTCTGGCCTTCCTTGCTGGTTTAAAAAAATAATTCATGATGGTAGAAAAGAGGTTTTCGTGGATTTTAGTTACGATGCCCATACCTGTTTCAGTTTTACTAATTTGCTCCATGGCGTTTATAGCTCTGTACACCTCAGTATTTATATTATCCATGGACTGTTGGTTGGACACAACAAATGGCCATTTTAACCTACGCATGTCGTTAGTAGGAACAATCAAAGGGGGGCCATCCTTCTCAAAAATCGGGGTCACGTTGTCAAGTGTCCACCACTTGTGCACTACGCACAGCAGGTTGTGATCGTTTTCGATCCTCCACTTAATTTCCATATCACAGACTAGTTTCCAAAGTTCCATGCTACACAAAACATAGTCTATTCTACTCCTGTGTCGCCCATTATCGAAGGTGCATGCCCCAACCTTGTCACTTGTGATCCTCCCATTTAATGCCCTTAGACCCCTTTCGAAGCAAATAGCATTTAAACATATGATATACTCGGTCCAACGAGTAACAGGGTTCAAATCTAATTTGGGGATCCCCCATAGCCTATTCTCTTCATCCCCAGCAAAATCGTCGCAAATAGCCAGAGGTTCGAAAGTACGGTTCAAGTCACCAGCTATTATGATGTTATTGTCCAAAGAATGGGTTTCAAGGAGGGAACTCAAAGCCACTAAAACTTCCGACCTCCCACCCTTGTTATCCCTGGCGTAGACATTGTAGATATCGAGCCGTCCTAGAGAGCCCAAGTCGACTTTAATATATTGGATATCATTACTTCCAACGTCTACTACCTTAACAATAAGGGACATGCTCTGACGTACCCATATGGTTAAGCCACCCATGGGTTGCCCCTTGGGACCTTTTCTTGCTGGAATTGAATAACTCAAAAACCCCTGTGCAAAAGATGGTTCACAGAGCCATGTCTCCTGGAAAATGCACACATCATAAGTTTTAACAAAATTTAGCCACTTCTGAGATTCCATTTTGGTACGCATACCAGCGATGTTCCATGATAGTAGCTTTCCCACACCATCACTAACACGGGCAGAAGGTCCCAAGGGAGTTGCCATAGGGGGAGTGCTAAAAACGATGGTATTAGTGATAGCTGCGTGCTGATCAATATTTCCATCCCCCGTGTCGACCAGAGTTAAGGGATGGACAGATTGGGTGATAGGGTCGTCCTGCAGATGACGGCAAGCTGTTTTACCACCCAGTCAGTCACAGTCGTTGAGGTCCGAAAGAGCATGAAATCTGTTTGAGACCTCAACAGCTGCGATGTCTCTTGGGCCACCTCTCATCCAGGCTCTGTTAAGTTTCATAGGTACTGTATTCCACCCTCCTGTTTCCCTGTAAAAACGAGTATTCTTAACAGGCATCCCTATTGCTAGAAATTAACTGATTCTCTGGTCTACAAAAAAAACCTGAGAGGCAAAATTTCAATGCCCTGACCCCCCGTCATTGTTCTGCACTCTACCTCCCATAGAATTCTAGCTGCAGGTATAGGACTATTAAAATTTATAACTATGCAGTCACCTTCTCTGGTCTTCCTAGAGCGGCCCAACCATGCAACACGACGGGCCATAATAGTATTTTGACCTACCGCGTAGCCACTAGCAGTATTTTGGGAGAGCCAATGTGTGACCTTGTTCTTCAGTTGAAAGAAATCCTCTCTTTCACCTTTCCGTAGAGGGGGGCCGTTGGCCAAAACTATCACTAAAGGAGTACTCTGAGGGGGTAGATCTAAAACAGATCGATTACCTGTACCCTGGACCAGCTTGTTGGAATCAGTAGGGCCAGACGTCCGTATAGCTAACTGTACACCACCCTCCTGGTACAACTGCTGGCCCCCTAGGGTATGCTGGCTTCCCCCTTTAACCGGGGCTCTACCCCTTTGGTCTATTTAACTAATGTCATTGTTAGTCACATGCCCTTTATCTGGTTGCAATGCAGGTTCACATGTGACTAATATAGGGGGATTGGAATTATCTACCCGTTCAATTGCTTGTATATTATCAACTCCCACCTTCATGTTGTCATTTAAAGAATGTAACATTTTAGAATTATCAATAGAGACTTGTTCCAACTTGCCTAGGTTAACAGTGATTATTTTCAATCTCTCTATTATAGGGAGAATTAAAGATCTAATTATCTGCTCTATCTGCCCTATCAAGGCCTGGTCTCCATAAGCGGCAGCTATAGGTTTTAGCATTGATTGCAGTTGGGCGTTTTTCGTATGAAGAGGTTTGCATTTATTATTCTGTAACAAAGTGTCAGCCTGTGTGTGGTTCAGAACACCCAGGGATTTGGCCCCTTTGTTTGCTAACTTTGGGATTTTTGCACGTTTACCTTTCTGTCTTCCACCTCCACGCTTTCTTTTACCTGTCAGCATGTTACTAGAAGATGACAAGTCCACTATGTGACTAGTGGATTTAAGCGGGGGGTGCCGTACTAGGGACAGCTTCTACCTGAGTAACGCTACCTGTCTGTAAGATCAGTGAGCTGATCTCAAGGGAAACATTACTGAGTGAGTCAGACTCTATACTGATCTCAGGCAATCCTAAATCACTTAACCGTTGACTTAAACGGTTTTCCGTGGTTATGCAATGCTGTATTAATCCCAGGGAAGACCGTTTAGAAAATATTTCGGTTGACAGTCTTTTTTCTACATCAACTATCTCTTGGTCCAAGGAGGCTGAGACCCGAGTAATGTAGTTATCAAGAGTTGCCATAAGACTCCCACTGATAGATTTAAGTCCCGACTTTCCCTCTTTGACCGGCTGGGCGGCCATGTTATTTATACCAATACCCTGACGAAAATGTGGACGGTGTACAAAAAGTATGACAGATTACCAGTTAGCCTTCTATCGGTGACGAAACAACCAGAACATGTAAAGGAAAAACCAGTATGATATAAAGAATCTTAGAGGCGGGGCCCAGCTGGTCTTCGCAGTCCCGCGGGTGATCTTAGGGTCAGTCTCTCGGTTTGGGGCAGATTCCTTCCTCACGCTCCACAATGCGAGCGGCTCCCGCGTAGCGGGGGCCGCGAGAAGTTTGTTTTACTTCCAAGGAAGGTCCACAGTATCCAGAAGTCCCCAGCAGCAACACCAGCTCTCCCTCCACAAAGTAAACGACAGGCAACACCAGGTAGGCGCTCTCCCGAGCAGGAGGTGGGGGCGGGAAGAGGACCAGCTGCGGCTAATCAGCGCCGCTGTGCACGCTGGTTCTCGCAGTCCCGCGGGTGATCTTAGGGTCAGTCACTCGGTTTGGGGCAGATTCCTTCCTAACGCTCCACAATGCGAGCGGCTCCCGCGCAGCGGGGGCCGCGAGAAGTTGGTTTTACTCCCAAGGAAGTAAAACCAAGGAAGGTCCGCAGTATCCAGAAGTCCCCAGCAGCAATACCAGCTCTCCCTCCACAAAGCAAACGACAGGCAACACCTGAAAATTATGGTTGACATGCAGGTTAAATACACTTTGTGAAATTCAAGTTGATTACTAGTCATCCTGGTATGTTTATTATTATTATTAAAAATTTTTATAGAGCGCGTAGTCACCCTGAGGTATCCCAGCGCTAAAGATCCCTACACCTGTGGGGTCGGGGGTGAAAAGAGGGGGGGGGACAGCAATTGTAAACAGAAGTGGTAAAAGATTAAGGGAACAAGTGAGTTTTGAGTCGTTTCCTGAATCGCAGGTAGTTCGGTTCTTTCCTCAGATCTCGGGGGAGAGCGTTCCATAGGCGCGCTGTGTGGATCGAGAAACGTCTTCCACCAGTGCGGGCTTTCTTGAATCTTGGCAATATGATGAGGGACTCCTTGTCCGATCGGAGGGATCTAGGGGCTTTATAAGGTTGTATAAATTTCCTCAGAATGGGGAGGCCCTGATTCTGCAGTAGCCTATGGGCAAGGCTTAAAGCTTTGAATATTACTCGTTCCCTCACTGGGAGCCAGTGAAGGAGCTTCAGAGCAGGTTTGGCTGAAGCTCTGGCAGGGGTGTGCGTGAGGATCCGGGCGGCAGCATTTTGGATTTTCTGTAGTTTGTTTAGGGTTGCTTCGGGTGCGCCCAGGTATATAGCGTTGCTATAGTCAAGCCTGGACAGTATGAGGCCTTGGATGAGAAGTCTTTGCGATGTGGGTGGAAGAAGGGGCAGGATCTTTCTCATTGATTTGAGTAGCCCAAAGCAGGTGCCTGCCACTTTTTTGGCCTGCGTGGTGAATGAAAGGTCCGTTTCAATCCATACTCCCAGGCTTTTTACTTCCTGTTTGGGGGCAGGGGGGGTCCCAAACAGGGTGGCCAGATGTTCAAAGGGAAGGTGAGTCCTTTCTGACCCAGAAGGAGAATGTCAGTTTTAGAACCATTCAGCTTTAAGGCTGAGTTATTCATCCACCCTTGGATCTGCGTCAAGCAATTGAATAGGTCCGCAGGCTGTTGGCTAGGGTGGGAAAGGGAGACAACTAGTTGTGTGTCATCCGCGTAACTGACAATGCTCACTCCGAACGGGATGACGACCTCCTCCAATGGGGACATATAGATGTTAAACAATGTGGGGCTCAGGGAGGAGCCCTGAGGCACGCCACATTGGAGGGGTGTGTCGGAGGAGCGGGTGTTATTCTCCCAGATCTGGAAGGAGCGTTGGGCCAGAAAGGAGGAAAGCCAGGATAGAGCGGTGCCTTCTACTCCTACCTTCTTGAGCCGTTTGACCAGGAGTTGGTGGTTGACGGTGTCGAAGGCCGCGCTCAGGTCGAGGAGGATCACTGCCACTGATCCTCCCTCGTCCAGGAGCGCTCTGGCCTCCTCCACTGCTGCCAGGAGGGCGATGTCGGTGCCCTGTCCTGGGCGGAAGCCTGTCTGCGAGTTTTTTAGCAGATTATTGGATTCAAGAAACTGGGAGAGTTTCTTATTCACCAGTTTCTCAGCGACCTTGCTGGTCCCGGGGAGGAGGGATATTGGTCGGTAGTTGGCCAGTTCTGCTGGGTCCAAGGAGGGTTTTTTTAGCAGCGCCTTAACGACTGCCGCTTTCCAACTAGGGGGGACGACTCCCTGTTGAAAAGAAGCGTTAATCAGCTGGGTGAGGGGGGGGATGATGATGGGAGCGACTTCCTTGAGGGTCCGTAGCGGAGCGGGGTCCCTAGGAGATCCGCTTTTGATGGATTTGAGCGTGTTCTCTACTTCTTCGTTGGTTATTTGTCCCCAGGAAGTTAGGCGAGGGGCGATCGAAGTGTCAGGGGGATCGTCAGTCTCGCTCGGAATGGTCGAAGGGATGGAATCAAGAATTTTTTTGATTTTTTCTTGGAAGAAGCTGGCTAGCTGATGCCATTTTTCCTGGTCTTCCTTTGGATCTGGGGGGTTTCTGGGGGCGGGGTCGGGGGCCTTAAGAAGTTCTTTCAGGATGGTATAGGTTTCTTTGCTTGAACAGGCGGCTTTTTCGATTCGCTCCTGAAAGAATCGACTTTTTGTCTTGTCGATCAAAGATTTGTAAGCTGATAAGGAGGTGGAGTAGGCGTCCTTATTAGCGTTGGATTTCTCCTTCCTCCATGACCGTTCAGCTCTTTTACAGTCCTGACGTAGCGACTTGAGCTCTGGAGTATACCATGGGGCTGAGGGTATACGTTTGTTGTGTCTGAGGGTGGCGGTTTTGGGGATAAGGGTGTCCAGAGAGGAAGTGATCCAGGAGCGAAACTGTTCATCGGCCGTTATGGCGTCGGAGGAAAGCGCTGGGGCAGTATTGGAGAGGATGCCCGACCATTCTGATGGTCTGAGTTTATGCCATCGTCTATCAGTGACTTTTATTTTTGCAGACTGGGTGGTGACAGTAGGAGCCTCCCATGAAATGGGGACTAAAAGGTGATCAGTCCATGGCAGTGGCAAAGGTGGACTGGTGGTGATATTGGCATTAGTGAGGACGGGATCTAACAGGTGTCCCTTATCGTGGGTGGGCTCGTTATTGGCCAACCTGATATTAAGTGCCAGAAGGTCCGCTAGTAGGTCAGAGGCAGACCGGTCAGTGGGATCTGTGAAGTGAAGGTTCAGGTCGCCAACGATGAGAAAGTTGGAAACGGAGGCGGCTAGTTGCGAAGCCGTTTCGGTGACTGCATTGAGAAATTTCCCAAGGGTACCTGGGGGCCTGTAGATCAGGAGTCCCGAAAGGGAGTGCGTCGGGGAGGATTGAAGGGAAAAGTGACAGCTTTCGGAGTCATCAATTTGGGCGTCACTGGTTCTGCAAATGAGATGTTCCCGGTAGATTATGGCCAACCCACCTCCTCTTCCTCTTGGTCTGTGGAGGGTTTGGATGAGGTGGCCTGGGGGGAGGGCGGAGACAGCGTCCGCATCGGTGCTGTCAGAAAGCCAGGTTTCTGTGAGAAATAATGCATCCAAGCCTTGGTCTTGGATCAACTCATTGATTTCGAGTGCATGCTTGGGGAGGGAGCGACAGTTGAGAAGACCCAGTTGTAGTCTGGGGTTGGCTGTGGTCTGAGTGATTGGGTAGCAATGCGTGCAGCTTGTGAAGGGTTTACCTGCATCGTGAATGTAACAACAACCTAGGTTTCTTTCGGGTCGGAGATCCAGAAGCGTGTCTGCAGGGTACATCAGACGACTAGGGGGTGGATCTGGCAGAGTCCCTGAGCCTGGGTCCGTCCGGGCCCGGACGGGCCCAGACGGGCTTGCCTTTGGTGCGCCTTCGGCGCGCTGACGGCGCGTCCGCTGCGCCCGTCCGCTGCGCGTACGTGAGATGCACATGTTTAAGAAGGCAAAGAGGGCGTGGCCTCGAGCGAGTGGGCGTGGCCACAGGACCGGCTCACTGGCTGTTGGCGGCAAATCTGGGCGTTCCCGCTGCAGCGATTAGCTCTGCTGCGTGGGGCAAAGAGAGACGATCAGCCCAACAAAGGCACGATCGAGTGAAGGAAGGGGGGGGGGGGGCAGTGACACAGTATACACCACACAAGTTTTTAAAATCAACAAGTTACAAAGTTTCTAAAAAGCGCTCCCGGCTGTGCCTCAGGAGGAGTGATCTGACCAGAGCTCGTGATCAGCTCTGTTTAAGAAGGCAAAGAGGGCGTGGCCTCGAGCGAGTGGGCGTGGCCACAGGACCGGCTCACTGGCTGTTGGCGGCGAATCTGGGCGTTCCCGCTGCAGCGATTAGCTCTGCTGCGTGGGGCAAAGAGAGGCGATCAGCCCAACAAAGGCACGATCGAGTGAAGGAAGGGGGGGGGGCAGTGACACAGTATACACCACACAAGTTTTTAAAATCAACAAGTTACAAAGTTTCTAAAAAGCGCTCCCGGCTGTGCCTCAGGAGTAGTGATCTGACCAGAGCTCGTGATCAGCTCTGTTTAAGAAGGCAAAGAGGGCGTGGCCTCGAGCGAGTGGGCGTGGCCACAGGACCGGCTCACTGGCTGTTGGCGGCGAATCTGGGCGTTCCCGCTGCAGCGATTAGCTCTGCTGCGTGGGGCAAAGAGAGGCGATCAGCCCAACAAAGGCACGATCGAGTGAAGGAAGGGGGGGCAGTGACACAGTATACACCACACAAGTTTTTAAAATCAACAAGTTACAAAGTTTCTAAAAAGCGCTCCCGGCTGTGCCTCAGGAGTAGTGATCTGACCAGAGCTCGTGATCAGCTCTGTTTAAGAAGGCAAAGAGGGCGTGGCCTCGAGCGAGTGGGCGTGGCCACAGGACCGGCTCACTGGCTGTTGGCGGCGAATCTGGGCGTTCCCGCTGCAGCGATTAGCTCTGCTGCGTGGGGCAAAGAGAGGCGATCAGCCCAACAAAGGCACGATCGAGTGAAGGAAGGGGGGGGGGGGGCAGTGACACAGTATACACCACACAAGTTTTTAAAATCAACAAGTTACAAAGTTTCTAAAAAGCGCTCCCGGCTGTGCCTCAGGAGTAGTGATGTGACAGGGAAGGTGAGTGATTTTAAAAGCAAAGTGAAATTTTTCAGTTTTAAAACAAAGTTATGCTCAGTTTTCCTTGCTACTCCCGGCTGTGCCTCAGGAGGGTTCAAAAGTTACAAACTGGAATGCTCTATGCCGGTCAATTGCAATGCATCGTCATGTTCTTGACATAATATATCTCTAAAGTGCAGACTAGTTGCTTATAATATATAAATAGATACATACAAACATATATACATAGTAAGCTGTATGCAGCTTGATCATATTTTGGATATCCTTGCTTTAAAGATCTTAGGTCACAGAGGGGCGAATTGGCAGAGTTTCAAAATACCATATGCGAAGCGTACATGATTTATATTCTGAACCGCAAGCTTAGGCCCTCGAGAAGCTAACAGCACGACGCCTCCTGCTTGGGATACCCCTTGTAATTGCACTGAACTTTAATGTCTTGCATTGCCCGCAGAGAAGATTAGGAGAATGCTGAGAAGGATAATTGTGAAATAAAGCAATTGTAGCAGGCAGCTTCAAGAATAGAATTATAAAGTATGGGCGGACGCCTACCATGTTTATTAAGTCATATTGCAAGACACATTTTTATGTAGCAATACCTTACGGTCTGCGATAAAATGAATACAGCCTCATTTGGGTCCTAATTATATGCAAGAGATTTGCATGCAGATATTCTGAGAGACAGAACTTCTGATAATGGTTTAACACAGGGGGTAAATGCTGGGGCTCCAATGTTTGGAGGTGCTGGGGAGTAAAGAAGAAGATGTGAACTGGTGGGGGGAGCATTACATGACACACACACACCCCCCAACCCCCGACAGATATAGAAATCTGTATATCTGTCTAATATATACTAGACAGTGGCAGGCAGCAGTTACATCACAGTTTCCAAAGTTAGGGCATTTTGGTTGCGCAAATAACTTTGGCAGAGTATGATGAATTTTCACAAAACTTCGGTATTTAAGAATCAGTATTAACCGATTCAGTAATTCCCTTTCATTCCTATGGGCCTGCAGGCCCATAGGAATGAATGGGAAGCCATTCAATATTACCGATTCGGCGGTAAATACCGAATCGGTAATAGTGGGTGTAAGAAATTGGGTTACCAAATCTCCAAGGGGGTAGCATGAAACCAAGCGGGCAGGCCAAACTTCGGAGGACATGTGAAGCACTCACGCAGTATCCACAGACGACACACCAGGCACACCACAAAAGAGAAAGGACACCAGCTTGAGTTGGAAAATTAGTAAGTAGTTTAGTATATCTCCAACCTGCAAGGCAAAAAAATGCATAAACAGTGGTATCACAACACAGCGCCAACTGGCACCAGAGCCAAGTGTATCAGGGGGGATTATTTACATGGGAAGTAAGGGCTGAGTCCGTAAGTCCATGGCTGAAATAAAGAAGAATGTTTAAATTGTCATTAAGGGGCGTGGCTAGCAGCCGATGATGGCGGCAGCAACCTAGAGAGGCTCCCGTAGCAAGGCGGCTTCCCGCAACAATCTGCATGCCTATCCGCTCAATACTCGTCCCAGAAGGGGTGTCCTGGGTGCGGTGACCGAACGGCGTTCGCTGTAGAAATTTGGGAGCTTTCAAGCCCCGGGAAGAGGAGGAAAGACCTACTTTGTCCTCCACCGAAGTGCGGCCTGGTGGCACGAGTGCAGCCGCGGTGGTCTGGCCGGGCTCCATCCGGGCGGAAGTGGACCCTCCTCGGCACGGCCGACAGGAAGTGCCCGCAGAAGACATAGTTCGACACCACCGAACCTCCAGACCGGCAGGTCCCCTTTGAACACTCAACTTCCGACTCTAATTGTCCGGCGACGAAGCGGGGCAGTGCCTGCGGCGGCAATCGATCGCGACTGAAGGTTGAAGTTACCGCGTGATAGCCGCCATTTTGCCCTGGCCTGCCTGTGCTGAGGCGGACCCGCCGCCGAAGAAACTACAACGGCAGCAGCGGTCACCGAACTGTGCCTAGCTGAGCACTCCATCTGAACGCTTCAGCGCCGCTGGCCGCGGACGGCCTGCTTCCCCTATCACCGAAAGTGCCTCGCCGTCGAGCCAAAATGGCGGGGAAGGGACTCCGACAAACCGCCGCTCAGGCGAAACTCGGCAAATTCGCCTACGATAACCAGGCACTTTCCCAGCCTGAGCAACGCAAATCCCTGGGCAAAGGTGCGGACAGCGACGGAGCTAAAAAGGCTACTTTGGACGATGTCCTACGCGCCCTAGAGCAGGTTCAAGCGACGGTGGGCTCGACTGCTACCGAGGTGACCCTCATACGAGCTGACCTCCAAAAGATGGGTGAGAGGGTGAAGCAAGTGGAGGTGGTGGCCAAATCACTTGTGGAAGACGTCTCGGATCTACAGGTGGCAATGGAAAAGTTGCAGGCTGACAATAAACTCTTGAAAGACAAGCTGGATGATCACGAGGGTCGCTCCAGGCGAAACAACGTCCGCATTTTAGGGGTCCCGGAATCCGAAACGAAAGGGGCCATGGACCTGTATGTGGAGGACCTCATCAAGAACCAGCTAGCCCCTAAAGGACTCTCCAACTTCTTTACTGTAGAGCGAGCCCATAGGGTACCCGGTGGGACACCTAAACCGGGAGCTGCACCGCGTCCCATCCTGGCAAGACTTTTTAACTTTCGAGATCGAGACACAATTCTCCAAGCAGCCAGGGTGGCACCACCTATTCAGATTCAAAATTCACGCATCTCCTTCTTCCCGGACTACACGGCGGAGGTCACGCGCAGGAGGAGGACTTTCCTGGAGGTGAAAAAGACGCTTCGCGAACAGGAATTGCCGTACTCCATGCTGTTCCCGGCCCGGCTATGAGTGGTGGCCGACAAGAAGGTTTGGTTCTTTGACTCTCCGGAGACGGCAAGAGAATGGCTGGAGGGATGGCGCACAGTGGACCGCACGTCTACCCATCGACGCAACAGGCCCGAAACCGACAGCCGGCCCGGCTCGCAAACTTCGGCAAGGAGGAGCGCAAGTGCATCGCCATCACAAGATCGAACTGGGGCTGCCGGGGGCGAATGAGAATCGCAGGCGATGAACTGGTTGAACTCTGAATTCCTCCCATAAAGATTGCTCTATCTCGTCGTTCTTGGACTCTGGCCTGGACATCCCGAGGGCGGCAATGGGACCGCCTGCTTTGGGGGACACTCTCCCCTGACGCGCAAGTACTCTGTTTTTGGGATGGGATAAGCGCTCTGCTGAGTTGGGGTGGCGGGCAGTTGAAGGTCCGTTAAGCAGGGAGGCAGGGTGGGAAGGGGTGGGGGGGGTTGTTTCTTTTTCATGGGAAATTCGCTAAGTCGATCAAGAACTGTACAGTGTATTTTGACTAGGATTGTGCTATTGCAGGTGTGGATGATTCTTGCTGGACATATTATGTGTTGGATGATTGTTGATGGCGGATGAACGACTCAATGCCGTGGGGGTGGATGGAACGCCAATGAGTGGCTCCGCCCTCCGGCTTCTCTCCTGGAATGTGCGGGGCTTAGGGGATAAGGTAAAACGCGGCCTAGTCTTGTCTGAAGTGAAGCGCTATAAACCAGACTTGGTACTCCTGCAGGAGACTCATTTGGTGGGTGGAGCTACCAGGGCACTGGACAGGAGGGGATACAGAATGCTCGTACACTCCGAATGTTCCACTGGTTCAAGGGGCACAGGTGTGCTGATCAAAAAATCCTCCCACTTCATCACACTTAGCACTAAATCCGACGCTCAGGGGTGCTTTGCAGCGGTGGTGGGACAGTTGGACGGTCGCCCGTTAATGGTGGTCTCAGTGTATATCCCGCCTTCCCTACACTCGGTGATGCTTCCAGCCCTGGGCGACTTCCTGCTGTCCCTCCCGGATGGTGACATGCTCTTGGGTGGGGACTTCAACGCAGCTGCAGACCCGCGGCTCGACAGGTTTCCGGTGGCTGCCCCGCCGGGGGGACCCTCCCGGTTCCGGCGGTTCTTAGAGGCACTGGGGCTGGTAGATGTTTGGCGCCATGTTCACCCCCTGATCAAACAATACACGTTTCATTCCGCAGTTCATAACAGCCTATCCCGAATTGATTATTTCCTAGCGTTGGGAGACGGGTTGCAGCGAGTAGATGAGGTAGGCATACACCCTCGAGGCATCTCCGACCACTCCCCCTTAACCCTCACCATTACCTCCCGGACACAGTCCCATCGCCGCATATACCCCATTCAGGCCTCTTACCTTAAAGTCCCTAAAATTAGGAAGGCTCTTCAGAGGGCCACGGAGCAGTACTTCATTGAAAACGAACCAACTGCGGCTTCTGCTGAGATTCTCTGGGAGGCATATAAAACAGTATTGCGGGGACAGGCTATAGGCTCCATAGCGGCACATAGGAAGGAACGAACAGCTGAGCACTCTGCCCTTGAGCTCCAACTGCGCGAAGCCACAGCCACCCACGAAGCCGACCCCACGGAGGACACGGCACACAACCTTACACTTCACCAGCAATTATACACAGACCATACACGCCTCACGGTACAGGGGCATATCACTGAGACACAGAACCGGGTGTACGATGTAGGAGACAAGGCAGGGAAGATGCTGGCCTGGCTTGACAAGAGAGGGGGTAGCTCCAGGGGGGTCCAACCGGTGAGGGACGGACATGGCGTGATGCTAACAGACCCTGACCGAGTGGTGGAGGCGCTGGCGTCCCACTTCGAAAAGGTGTATACTCCCGAAAGGGAGGTGACCGTGATTGCGGCCCAGTGTGCACTGAGCGACATAGACATTCCGTCATTGCGACCGGAGGCCGTAGCCGACCTGGAGGCGGCTTTGACTACCGATGAACTTCGGTTAGCCATAGGGGCGCTTAAACCCGGTAAGGCACTTGGACCGAACGGCATCCCGGTCGAATGGTTCCAGGCACGCACTGAAGACCTTTGTCCCTACCTGCTTAAGATGTTTGTAGAATGTCGTGAAAAGGGCCAGCTCCCGCTAGATCAGCGGATGGCCACGATAGTGGCTATACCAAAGCCAGGCAAGCCACCGGAAGAGTGCGCTTCCTACCGCCCTATCTCTCTGCTGAATGCAGAAAGCAAAATTCTAGCGAAGCTCCTAGCCAACCGCCTACTGCCCCATCTGTCCGACCTAATCCACCCAGATCAATCAGGGTTCATGCCTCATAGAAACACTGCACTTAATCTCAGAAGGGTACACGGGGTTCTGGCAAGAGCGGACAAACTTAGCGATAGTGCAGTTATACTGGCCCTGGACGCGAAGATGGCTTTTGACCTGGTGGAGTGGACCTACCTCTTCGAAGTCCTATCCCACATGGGCTTCGGCCCGAACTTCATATCGTGGATAAAGCTTCTCTACACAGCACCAGTAGCGCATGTGGTGGCGAATGGCCACATATCACGCACATTCCCGCTTGGCCGTGGCACCCGGCAGGGCTGCCTTCTATCGCCCCTGCTCTTTGCGCTTACCTTGGAGCCTCTGGCTATTCGCATCAGACATACCCCCTTACTCAAGGGAATTCAATGGAGGGAAGGATGGGAGGACCGCTTGTCCCTCTATGCGGACGACATGCTGGTATATCTGACGGATCCCGAGCGTGGAGTCCCGGCCCTTCTGCGCCTGTGCGATGAACATGGTGAGGTTTCAGGATACACCATCAACTGGAACAAGTCGGAGCTATATGTGCTGGCAGGGAGCACCCCGACACTCGGGCCAGACTGCCCTCTGCGACTGGCCGGTTCCTCCTTTAAATACTTAGGTATCCATATCACGAGGGACCCCTCTGAGCACAAGAGACTGAACCTCATGCCACCACTGGAACGTCTCAAACAGGACGCAAGCTTTTGGGCAGGGTTGTCGGTAACGATGCTGGGGAAAGCTGCATTGTATAAAATGAAATCGCTGCCCCGTTTTCTGTACATCCTAGACAACACACCATTCCCGGTGGCAGCGGGATACTTCAGGAGGGTCTCAGCGGTGGTTTCCGGGCTGCTTTGGGGCAATCGCCCTGCGCGCATAGCCCGAGCTAAACTCAGCAGAGGCTGGTACGAAGGAGGCATTGCACTTCCTGACTTGCACTTATACTACTGGGCTGCGCAACTCAGACCCATCAACCAATGGCTACATGCCCCGCAGTCTGACCCGGCATTTCAAGCGGACAGGGCACAGTTGGGCACCGATAACATGCTTGCCCCGCTTTACGATCGTAGGAAGCTGAGACTGCTCATAGGCCCCACTAAACTCACTGTAGACACTTGGCACGCGGCGACTGCTGCGCTGGGATGGAAAGGTAAAATTACTAAGCTCACCCCGCTCTGGGACACGTGCGCTCTGGGAAATTTAAGGACCAGTAAGGGGTTCTCCCGCTGGGACTCCATCGGTATCTCCACAGTGGGGGACATGTGGGAGCAGGGAGGTGTTATTTCATTCACCCGCCTGCGAGACATATATGACCTCGGACCGCACGAGTCATATCGATACGTGCAGATCCGCCATGCCCTGCTCTCTGCCATCCCTGCTGGTTCGACTCTCCCTGAGTCCTCCCCGCTGGAGGATCGCCTCCTGACCGACATCATGGTAGAGAGAGCAACTTCCCTGACATACCGTAAGCTCCTAAATAACTCACCAGATCCTCTGACACCCCTCAAGGACAGATGGGAGCAAGAAGTGGGCGCCCTAGATGAGTACGAGTGGAATGAGGCTCTAGCTTCCCCCAAAGAAGCGGGCATATCGGCCAGGATGAGGCTGGTACAGCTAAAGGTCCTTCACAGGGTATACTACACGAGGACACTGCTACACCGCATCCACAGAACTCCACACCCCTTTTGCTTGCGTGGTTGCGGGGATGAGGGTACCTTCCTTCACACGTTCTGGGACTGCCCGCGCATACAGAACTACTGGCGTCAGGTTTTGCGTACTATCTCACAGGTGCTGGAGGTCTCGGTCCTTCCGGAGCCACGGCGGTGTCTCCTCAATGTTTGGGAGCCGACGGACCTGTCACGGCATGGCCGCCTCTGGGTGACACTGGGGATGATGGTGGCGAAGCGGGACATTGCGCAGCGTTGGGGGGTGGCAGACCTTCCGACACCATCACAGTGGTGCATGAACATGGACAGAACGATGGTGACTGAAAGGGCGGTGTATCTAAGTCGGGCCTGTCCGGGCAAGTGGAATAAGGTCTGGTCCCCTTGGAACGCATACCGGGGTGACATCTGCGATCCTCTGCCGGAGGAAGACCCACTAGATTCAGATGAAGAGGAGGGGGTGGAATGAGGGGGAATGATTGCGGGGGAGGGTCCTGCGGGAGGGTAGTGGGGGGGTGCTAGTCTCTCCCCGCCCCATGTTGATTCATAGATAACACAGCACTTTATCCTGTCTTTAGGCTACTCCTATACCTATCCTGCAAAGAACATTGTCAATGATTGCACTGTGATTTCCCGATGTTCTTTTGTTCCATTTGTTGTTTTCAGAAAATAGAAAATGAAAACCTCATTTATACTGTATGACAAATGTGCTAACGCCCTTCATTCCTTCCGGTGGCATGCCTTCATTACACTGACTTTTTCAACAATATGAACCTTACTTCTACGAGGCTGTCATTGCGAGTTTTCTCTTTTGTTTAGCGGCCGGCCCCTCGGGGTTGTAGGCGGCATGCTGTGTAACAATATGAAGGTACAATAAAGGTTTTCAAAAAAAAAAAAATTGTCATTAAACCTGGGGTCACAATGGTGGGGCCAACTCAGGCTCTCATCCTTAGCAGTAGACTGTAACTACAAAGTATAACTTTAGCATCAGGACACCCCATGCAGTATAACTCCAACCCGACCCCTGTAAAGGAAAACTTCATGGCATCACAGTCAATCCCAACAGACAGGAACACCTGTAATAAATCAGCCGTAGGATCTACCCAGGGGCCTGGAATGACACGTCAGGCCAGCACCGGGGCAGAACACCTGCAGTAAAAGGGCACATCAACATTAGATATCGGTCTCATCACCTTAGGCCAGGGAGATGAACATCTCATCAGGGTAGTAGGCACCTTGTATGCAATTGAACCTTGGGCATACACATTACGCTGTAGCCTGCGCCAATCCCTGCTCCGTGGTTCAGGTGCGCCGAGAGCGCACCGTCTGCGCAGCCTGCGCCAATCCCTGCTGCGTGGTTCAGGTGCACCGAGAGTGCACCGTCCGCACAGCCTGCGCCAATCCTTGCTCCGTTGTTCAGATGCGACGAGCGCGCATCGTCCGCGCAGCCTGCGCCAATCTCTGATCCGTGGTTCAGGTGCGCGCTCCGTCCGCGCAGCATGCGCAAGTCACTGCTCCGTGGTTCAGGTGCGCCGACCGCGCACCGTCCGCGAAGCCTGCGCCAATCCCTGCTCCGTGGTTCAGGTGTGCCGAGCGCGCACCGTCTGCGCAGCCTGCGCCAATCTCTGCTCCATGGTTCAGATGCGACCACCGCGCATCGTCCGCGCAGCCTGCGCCAATCCCTGCTCCGTGGTTCAGGTGCGCCCAGAGCGCACCGTCTGCGCAGCCTGCGCCAATCCCTGCTCCGTGGTTCAGGTGCACCGAGACCGCACCGTCCGCACAGCGTGCGCCAATCCCTGCTCCGTGGTTCAGATGCGACGAGCGCGCATCGTCTGCGCAGCCTGCGCCAATCTCTGCTCCGTGGTTCAGGTGCGCGCTCAGTCCGCGCAGCATGCGCCAGTCACTAGTCCGTGGTTCAGGTGCGCCGACCGCGCACTGTCTGCGCAGCCTGCGCCAGTCCCTGCTCCATGGTACAGGTGCGTCAAGCGCGCACCGTCCGCGCAGCCTGCGCCAATCCCTGCTCCATGGTTCAGGTGGTCCTCCGCGCAGCCTGCGCCAATCCCTGCTCCATGGTTCAGGTGGTCCTCAACGCAACCTGCGCAATCCCTGCTCCGTGGTTCAGATGCGACGAGCGCGCATTGTCAGCGCAGCCTGCGCCAATCTCTGCTCCGTGGTTCAGGGGCACGCTCGGTCCGCGCAGCAAGCGCCAGTCACTGCTCCGTGGTTCAGGTCCGCCGACCGCGCACCGTCTGCGCAGCCCGAACCAGTCCCTGCTCTATGGTACAGGTGCTTCGAGCGCGCACCGTCTGCGCAGCCTGCGCCAATCCCTGCTCTATGGTACAGGTGCGTCGACCGCGAACCGTCTGCGCAGCCAGCGCCAGTCCCTGCTCCATGGTACAGGTTCATCGACCGCGCACCGTCTGCGCAGCCTGCGCCAATCCCTGCTCCATGGTTCAGGTGGTCCTCCGTGCAGCCTGCGCCAATCTCTGCTCCGTGGTTCAGGTGCGCGCTCGGTCCGCGCAGCATGCGCCAGATACTGCTCCGTGGTTCAGGTGCGCCGACCGTGCACCGTCTGGTCAGCCTGCGCCAATCTCTGCTCTGTGGTTCAGGTGCGTCGAACGCGCACCGTCTGCGCAGCCTGCACCAATCTCTGGTCCGTGGTTCAGGTGCAACGAGCGCACATCGTCCGCGCAGCCTGCGCCAATCTCTGCTCCGTGGTTCAGGTGCGCCGAGCACGCACTGTCCGCTCAGCCCGGGTCAATCCCTGCTACGTGGTTCAGGTGGGCCGAGCATGCAGAGTCTGCGCAGCCTGCGACAATCTCTGCTCCGTGGTTCAGGTGCGCCGAGCGGGCACCGTCTGCGCAGCCTGCGGCAATCTCTGCACCGAGGTTCAGGTGCACCGAGCGCGCACCATCCGCGCAGCCCACGCCAATCCCTGCTCCATGGTACAGGTGCGTCGACCTCGAACCGTCTGCGCAGCCTGCGCCAGTCCCTGCTCCAATGTACAGGTGCGTCGACCGCGCACCGTCTGCGCAGCCTGCACCAATCCCTGCTCCATGGTTCAGGTGGTCCTATGCGCAGCCTGCGCCAATCCCTGCTCCATGGTTCAGGTGGTCCTCCATGCAGCATGCGCCAGTCACTGCTCCATGGATCAGGTGCGCCGACCGCGCACCGTCTGCTCAGCCTGAGCCAGTCCCTGCTCCATGGTAAAGGTGCGCCGACCGCGCACCGTCTCCGCAGCCTGCGCCAATCTCTGCTCTGTGGTTCAGGTGCGTCGAATGCGCACCATCTGCGCAGCCTGCGCCAATCTCTGGTCCGTGGTTCAGGTGCGACAAGCATGCACTGTCCGCGTAGCCTGCGCCAATCTCTGCTCTGTGATTCAGGGGCGCCGAGCGCGCACCGTCTGCGCAGCCTGCACAAATCCCTGCCCCGTGGTTCAGGTGCGACGAGCGCACATCGTCCGCGCAGCCTGCGCCAATCTCTGCTCCGTGGTTCAGGTGCGCCGAGCACGCACTGTCCGCTCAGCCCGGGTCAATCCCTGCTTCGTGGTTCAGGTGGGCCGAGCACGCAGAGACTGCGCAGCCTGCGACAATCTCTCCTCCGTGGTTCAGGTGCGCCGAGCGGGCACCGTCTTCGCAGCCTGCGACAATCCCTGCACCGTGGTTCAGGTGCACCGAGCGCGCACCGTCCGCGCAGCCCGCGCCAATCCCTGTTCTGTGGTTCAGGTGCGCCGAGAGCGCACCGTCCACGCAGCCTGCGCCAATCCCTGCTCCGTGGTTCAGGTGCGCCGAGCGCGCACCGTCTGCGCAGCCTGCTCCAATCCCTGCTCCGCAGTTCAGGTGCGCCGAGAGCGCACCATCCGCGCAGCTTGCGCCAATCCCTGCTCCGTGGTTCAGGTGTGCCAAGCGCGCACCGTCTGCGCAGCCTGCGCCAATCTCTGCTCCTTGGTTCAGATGCGATGAGCGCGCATCGTCCATGCAGCCTGCGCCAATCCCTGCTCCATGGTTCAGGTGCGCGAGAGCGCACCGTCTGCGCAGCCTGCGCCAATCCCTGCTCTGCTGTTCAGGTGCACCGAGAGTGCACCGTCTGCACAGCCTGCGCCAATCCCTGCTCCGTGGTTCAGATGCGACAAGCGTGCATCGTCCGCGCAGCCTGCGCCAATCTCTGCTCCGTGTTACAGGTGCGCGCTTGGTCCGCGCAGGATGCGCCGGTGACTGCTCCGTGGTTCAGGTGCGCCGACCGCGCACCATCTGTGCAGACTGCGCCAGTCCCTGCTCCATGGTACAGGTGCGTCGAGCGCGCACCGTCTGCGCAGCCTGCGCCAATCCCTGCTCCATGGTTCAGGTGGTCCTCCAAGCAGCCTGCGCCAATCTCTGCTCAGTTGTTCAGGTGCGCGATCGGTCCGCGCAGCATGCGCCAGTCACTGCTTCGTGGTTCAGGTGCGCCGATCGCGCACCGTCTGTGCAGCCTGCGCCAGTCCCTGCTCCATGGTACAAGTGCGCCGACCCCGCACCGTCTGCGCAGCCTGCACCAACCCCTGCTCCGTGGTTCAGGTGCACCGAGTGCGCACCGTCCGCTCAGCCTGCGCCAAACCCTGCTCCGTGGTTCAGGTGCGTCGAACGCGCACCATCCGCGCAGCCTGCGCCAATCTCTGGTCCGTGATTCAGGTGCGACGAGCGCGCACTGTCCGCCCAGCCTGCGCCAATCTCTGCTCTGTGATTCAGGGGCGCCGAGCGTGCACCGTCTGCGCAGCCTGCACCAATCCCTGCCCCGTGGTTCAGGTGCGATGAGCGCACATCGTCCGCGCAGCCTGCGCCAATCTCTGCTCGGTGGTTCAGGTGCGCCTAGCACGCACCGTCCGCTCAGCCCGGGTCAATCCCTACTCCGTGGTTCAGGTGCACCGAGCACGCAGTGTCTGCGCAGCCTGCTCCAGTTCCTGCTCCATGGTACAGGTGCGTCGAGCGCGCACCGTCCGCACAGCCTGCGCCAATCCCTGCTCCATAGTTCAGGTGGTCCTCCGTGCAGCCTGCGCCAATCCCTGCTCCATGGTTCAGGTGGTCCTCCACGCAGCCTGCACCAATCCCTGCTCCGTGGTTCAGATGCAACGAGCGCGCAACATCCGCGCAGCCTGCGCCAATCTCTGCTCCGTGGTTCAGGTGCGCGCTCGGACCGCGCAGCATGCGCCAATCCCTGCTCCATGGTTCAGGTGGTCCTCCACGCAGCCTGCGCCAATCTCTGCTCCGTTGTTCAGGTGCGTGATCGGTCCGCGCAGCATACGCCAGTCACTGCTCCGTGGTTCAGGTGCACCGATCGCGCACCGTCTGTGCAGCCTGCGCCAGTCCCTGCTCCATGGTACAAGTGCGCCGACCGCGCACCGTCTGCGCAGCCTGCACCAATCCCTGCTCCGTGGTTCAGGTGCACCGAGTGCGCACCGTCCGCTCAGCCTGCGCCAAACCCTGCTCCAAGGTTCAGGTGCGTCGAACGCGCACCATCCGCGCAGCCTGCGCCAATCTCTGGTCCGTGGTTCAGGTGCGACGAGCGAGCAAAGTCCGCGCAGCCTGCGCCAATCTCTGCTCTGTGATTCAGGGGCGCCGAGCGTGCACCGTCTGCGCAGCCTGCACCAATCCCTGCCCCGTGGTTCAGGTGCGATGAGCGCACATCGTCCGCGCAGCCTGCGCCAATCTCTGCTCCGTGGTTCAGGTGCGCCGAGCACTCACCGTCCGCTCAGCCCGGGTCAATCCCTGCTCCGTGGTTCAGGTGAACCGAGCATGCAGTGTCTGCGCAGCCTGCGCCAGTTCCTGCTCCATGGTACAGGTGCGTCGAGCGCGCACCGTCCGCACAGCCTGCGCCAATCCCTGCTCTATTGATCAGGTGGTCCTCCGTGCAGCCTGCGCCAATCCCTGCTCCATGGTTCAGGTGGTCCTCCACGCAGCCTGCGCCAATCCCTGCTCCGTGGTTCAGATGCAACGAGCGCGCAAGATCCGCGCAGCCTGCGCCAATCTCTGCTCCGTGGTTCAGGTGCGCGCTCGGACCGCGCAGCATGCGCTAGTCCCTGCTCCGTGGTTCGGGTGCGCCGACCGCGCACCGTCTGCGCAGCCTGCGCCAGTCCCTGCTCCATGGTACAGGTGCGTCGAGCGCGCACCGTCTGCGCAGCCCGCGCCAATCCCTGCTCCATGGTTCAGGTGGTCCTCCACGCAGCCTGCGCCAATCTCTGCTCCGTTGTTCAGGTGCGTGATCGGTCCGCGCAGCATACGCCAGTGTTGGACAGGCCACGTGAAGGGCCGCTCCCCCTCTGCCCGACCAGGCCCGAGCCCGGCCCCTCAAGTGTCACACACCACCACTTCACGTTTTCCGTCCCCTCCGGGACCCTTGCCTCTGAACATATCGACCTCGTGGGCCCGATCCACTACCGGCCCGCGCACCCAGCCTGGGCGCCATCTTGGACCCTCCACCACGAGGCCGCGTGGCTCCCGATCGACCCCAACCCTGGGCCTGGTCAGGCCTCAGACATCCCGGCACCACCATCCACCCAGGAGGTGAGCGGACTACTTGGCAGGTCAATGGGAGAAAGAGGTGTCGATGGCTCTCCCCCGCCAGGTACCGCTCGCCCACAACCTCCCCGGGCGCTGGCTCCAACCCCCTGCTGGGTGTCTGGACTCCTTCATCCCGGACCCCCCGACCTCCAAGTGCGAGGGTCCGGACATCAAAGGGCACCAGCCCTATAACTGGGGCAGCTCCAGAGCAGGAAGGCAGTTGTATCTTGGAGTCGAGAGACGCAGAGAAGAACTCATCCTTGACGGGCTATTGGCGCTGCCGTAGCTCTGCCTTGCGAACTATCGTCCTGCCTGCTGGCGCTGCCGCAACCTTCGTAAACCTTCATCGTCGTCGGGACCTGCTGGCGTGGCCGCGGACCGTTTGTAACCACCATCTTCATCGGGACCTGCTGGCTCCGCCGCGGACCGTCGCTTCCTTCATCCATCTCGGGACCTGCTGGCTCCGCCGCGGCCCGTCCATCTAGAACGCCGAGCTCGAGGATTGAGAGCTATTCCATCTATTTGGTAACAAGACTGTCCCGCTACCCCTTTTCCCCATCCAGAGACCAGAATCGAGGGGACCCCTGAGTCCAGACCTCCTTGTATCATTTCACCGTACTTAGAGAATTGCTTATAAAGTATCGTTAAACCTTAACCTGGTGTGGTGTCCGTCTGTGGGGGGGAAGTTACTGGTCTGTACGATCGCTGGAGACGGCTCTCCCTGGAGACCTCTCCCCTTATCCTCGGCCGACCCTCCCGGTCCGTCTAACATTGGTGGCCAGCGGCGCGATCCGAATCACCGCATAATCGTACAGAAAGTAGCTCACCCCACGACGAAATCACGATGACAACCAAAGAAAGCGGATCCACCGAGAAATTTCAGATGGAGAAATTGGACGAGTACAGCCATCGTGAATTAAAACAATTCTGCATCGAACTAGGTATCGCTACCACCGGTCTCAGTACCAAAGATGATTTCAAGCATGCCCTAGAGTCCTGGGCAGAAACCGGGGCCATCGGAACCACCGACCAAAGCATCGCAGCAGTAGAAAAAAACACCACGGCCCCCGAGGAGCAAAGAAAGGGTCTCTCGCAAGACGAGATCCAGGAACGAGAAAAAACACGGCTACATGAGCTAGAAATGGCCCGGCTCAAAATGGACGTTGAACTTAAGTTGGCCGAACAAAAGCTGAGCTTAGAGCACCTGCGTCTCCGAGAAGAAAGAGAGGAAAAACAGAGACAAAGGGAGCTCGAGGAAAAGAGACTGGCATATGAACACGAGCGCAAGTTAGCTGAGATAGACTTACGCAAGCAGAACAAAGAATTAGGAGTGCCCGAGCAACCCCCCACCCCAGGGCCAACAGTTAAGAAGGTACACATCCCCAAGGATGTCGTTCGAGAATACTTCCGAGAGGACGACATCCAGCAATGGTTCAAGGCCTACGAAATCGCTATGACCGCCCACCGGATCGATCGAAGCGACTGGGGAGCCGGTCTATGGGGGAGATTCCTCAATGAAGGCCGCGATGCCCTGCTACAGCTCCCGGACCACCAGATGACCTCCTATGACCACATGAAAGCTGCCCTCCTCACCCGCTATGGGCTCACACCCGAGATGTACCGTCAGAGGTTCCGAGACTGCACCCGCATCCCGGGTACAACTTGGGTGGACTACGTGAACTATTTTAGCCGAGCCTTCGAGGGCTGGATCAAAGGAAGCAATGTCACAACTTACGAACAACTATTCAACCTCATGGTGTGGGAGCATCTATCAAACAATTGCTTCATTGAGCTCCGGCAGCACCTCCTCGACACCAAATTGACTGATCCACGGCAGCTCGCAGCCGAGGCTGACCGGTGGGAAATCACCAGAGTGGGCCGAAATGGATCCTATGAACAGAACCGGAACAACAACGGTCAGCACCGTCCCCGAGGAGGGGGAGGGGGCCAAGGACGAGGAAGAGACAACGCTCCGGTCGCCCCCGCTACCAGCACCACCCCCCCGGCCAACCGGGGCAGCACCCCGGCGCGACCGGGATACAGAGCCAATGTCACGTGTCACCGGTGCCAACGAGTCGGCCACTATGCAAACGACCCAAATTGCCCACAGTACCAGAGCCCAAGACCCCGCCAGGTGGCCGCTGCTGCCCTGGGGGAAGAACAGATCTCCGAGGAACAGGAAGAATATGAGCAAGAGCATCAAGAATGGGAGCCAGCCGCCATGGCTCTAGCATGCTTAGGGGGGAAAGACATGGTCCCGCGGGTCCCCCTACCCGCTAACACCCGGAAGTACAGCCAATGGGTGAGCATCAATGGACGCCAGGCCGAAGCTCTCCGTGACACCGGGGCCAGTGTAACAGCCGTCCGCTGTCACCTGGTGACCCCAGAACAGTTCCTACCAAACATTCTCTGCCCTGTCCGTTCAGCCGATAACTCAGAAAGTCTGTGTCGGATGGCCTGCGTCCCTTTCGAATGGGGAGGGGTCTCCGGCATGTTGAAAGTGACGGTCCGGAATGATGCCCCCGTAGACTGCCTCCTGGGAAATGACCTTGAAAGTTCTCCGTGGGCAGCCGTAGAACGAAGAGAACACCTGGGGATGTTGGGCATCCCGGACTGGGCGTGCGTCACCACCCGGTCCATGGCCGCCCGTGCCAACCCCCGACCGGAGGAACCCGAATGGCCGGCGCCTCCTCCCCCAGTCGCCCCAGTCGAAGACACCGACCGTGCCGTCCCCCCAGAACCAGCTCAACCTCCGGACCTCGCTGGCCTCGACCAGTGGCATCAAGAGGGGGGGCCCACTCAGGAGCAGTTTCGACAAGAGCAGAAGACCTGTCCCTCCCTCGAGGGACTCCGCCAACAAGCCCTCGCCCAGAGCGCAGGGGATACCTCCGGAACACATTGGATTTACTGGGACAATGATCTGCTATACAGTGAGCAAAGGATCGCGGAGCTGGGGGCCAGCCGAGTGCTAGTGGTGCCCCTCCGTTTTAGAGACTTCCTGCTAAACCTGGCCCACGATGTCCCCCTGGCTGGACACCTGGGTCAGGATAAAACCTACAGCCGCCTAGTGACCCACTTCTTCTGGCCCAAAATGAGGAATGATGTACTCCAGCATTGCCGATCTTGCCCCACGTGCCAAGCCAGTGGAAAGAGCGGCCGCAAACTAAAAGCCCCCCTGCAAACATTTCCCGTGGTCACCACCCCGTTCGAGAGGGTCGGGATAGACATTGTGGGGCCCCTGGACCCCCGTACAAGACAAGGACATCGGTTCATCCTGGTACTGGTGGACCACGCCACCCGCTACCCCGAGGCTGTTCCCCTGCGAACCGTGACAGCCCCGGTGGTCGGCCGGGCCCTGATGGGGATCTTCTCCCGTGTGGGCTTCCCCCGAGAAGTCGTCAGCGACAGAGGCACAAACTTTATCTCTAAGTATATGAAGTCCCTCTGGCAACAGTGTGGGGTCACCTACCGATTCACGACCCCCTATCACCCTCAAGGGAACGGACTCGTTGAGCGGTTCAACCGCACGCTCAAAGGGATGATTGGGGGGTTGGAAGAGCCCCTCCGTCGCCAGTGGGATGTGCTGCTGCCGTGCCTCCTCTTCGCATATCGAGAGGTCCCCCAGAAGTCCCTCGGCTTCAGCCCGTTTGAACTATTGTATGGACACCCCGTACGGGGGCCGCTCAGCCTAGTCAAGGAAGGCTGGGAAATGCCCCCTCTAAAGAACCCTCCAGATGTCTTCAAATACCTCCTAACCCTCCGCAACCAGACCCGCCGGTTCAGAGAGCTGGCAAAAGCAAACTTGGAGGCCAGTCAAGAGGACATGAAAAAGTGGTATGACCAAAATGCCTCCTCCATCGAATTTGAACCCGGACAACAGGTATGGGTGATGTCCCCCACCGAACCCTGCGCCTTGCAAGACAGGTGGACGGGGCCCTTCAAAGTAGTCGAGCGCAAGGGTCCCGTCACCTATCTCATCGACATGGAATCTTCACGGAACCCCCTCCGAGTCCTCCACGCTAACAGACTGAAACCCCACTTTGTACGTTCAGAACTCAGCCTCCTGATGGCCACAGACAATGGAGCCGAAGGAGACTCCGAACCCCTCCCTGACCTCCTACGGACTCGGGAGAAAGATGGCTCTGTGGATGGGGTCCGACTCTCGGAGGCCCTCACCCTGGAACAACGCCAAGAATGTCGAGACCTTCTGTTGCAGTTCGCCGGCCTGTTTTCCCTCACCCCAGGTGTCACTTCCTGGTGTGTGCACGACGTGGACACGGGGGACAGCCCCCCTATCCGCCACCGGGCCTACCGCGTACCAGATCGGGTACGGGCCTGCATCCAGGAAGAAATAACCAAGATGCTCACGCTCGGGGTCATTGAGCCCTCAGACAGCCCCTGGGCCAGCCCAGTAGTACTGGTCCCCAAAGCAGCCCCTCCCGGCACCACACCGGAACTCCGGTTCTGCATCGACTACCGGGGCTTGAATGCGGTCACTAGAACGGATGCACACCCCATCCCCCGGGCAGACGAGCTAATCGACCGCATGGGAGCTGCCCGCTACCTCAGTATTTTCGACCTGACGGCGGGCTATTGGCAGATCGGCCTCACACCCCGGGCCCAAGAACGATCTGCATTTTCCACTCCTGATGGCCATTATCATTTCAAGGTCATGCCCTTCGGCATGAAGAATGCCCCAGCAACATTTCAGCGGCTCGTCAATCAGGTCTTGGCCGGACTCGAAGGATTCAGCGCCGCCTACCTAGACGACATCGCTGTGTACAGCCACCATTGGTCCGACCACCTCCACCACCTCCGAGCGGTGCTACAGGCCCTTCAGCAAGCTGGCCTCACGATCAAGGCCAGCAAATGCCAAATTGGTCAGGGGTCCGTAACCTACCTCGGACACCAGGTGGGAAGCGGCCTGGTGGCCCCTCTGCAGCTCAAGGTTGCCGCCATCCAGTCCTGGCAGCCCCCCACCACCCAGACCGAGGTACGCGCCTTTCTGGGACTCACGGGCTATTACAGACGGTTCGTGAAAGACTATGGTACCATCGTGGGGCCCCTCACAGAACTCACGTCCAAAAATCAACCCAAGAAGGTCAACTGGACCCCAGATTGTCAAACAGCCTTCGAACAACTGAAGGCCGCCATGTGCTCCGCTCCTGTGCTCCAGGCCCCCGACTACAGCCGGGAATTCGTCGTCCAGACGGATGCCTCCGACCACGGCATTGGAGCGGTCCTGTCTCAATTGAACACCGAAGGCCTTGATCAGCAAGTGGCCTTCATCAGCCGGCGACTCCTACCTCGAGAACAACGCTGGAGCACCATCGAGAGGGAGGCCTTCGCTGTGGTGTGGGCCCTCAAGAAGCTCCGGCCCTACCTCTTTGGCACACACTTCCGGGTGCAGACCGACCATCGACCCCTGCAGTGGCTGATGCAGATGCGGGGGGAGAACCCAAAACTACTACGTTGGTCCATCTCCCTACAAGGGATGGACTTCACTGTTGAACACCGGCCTGGGCCAGATCACGCCAACGCGGATGGCCTGTCCCGCTTTTTCCGCCTCGACGAGGAGAGTCCCCAAGAGGATGGGTGACTCTCCCCGCCTTCAGCTGGGGGGGACGCATGTTGGACAGGCCACGTGAAGGGCCGCTCCCCCTCTGCCCGACCAGGCCCGAGCCCGGCCCCTCAAGTGTCACACACCACCACTTCACGTTTTCCGTCCCCTCCGGGACCCTTGCCTCTGAACATATCGACCTCGTGGGCCCGATCCACTACCGGCCCGCGCACCCAGCCTGGGCGCCATCTTGGACCCTCCACCACGAGGCCGCGTGGCTCCCGATCGACCCCAACCCTGGGCCTGGTCAGGCCTCAGACATCCCGGCACCACCATCCACCCAGGAGGTGAGCGGACTACTTGGCAGGTCAATGGGAGAAAGAGGTGTCGATGGCTCTCCCCCGCCAGGTACCGCTCGCCCACAACCTCCCCAGGCGCTGGCTCCAACCCCCTGCTGGGTGTCTGGACTCCTTCATCCCGGACCCCCCGACCTCCAAGTGCGAGGGTCCGGACATCAAAGGGTACCAGCCCTATAACTGGGGCAGCTCCAGAGCAGGAAGGCAGTTGTATCTTGGAGTCGAGAGACGCAGAGAAGAATTCATCCTTGATGGGCTATTGGCGCTGCCGTAGCTCTGCCTTGCGAACTATCGTCCTGCCTGCTGGCGCTGCCGCAACCTTCGTAAACCTTCATCGTCGTCGGGTCCTGCTGGCGTGGCCGCGGACCGTTTGTAACCACCATCTTCATCGGGACCTGCTGGCTCCGCCGCGGACCGTCGCTTCCTTCATCCATCTCGGGACCTGCTGGCTCCGCCGCGGCCCGTCCATCTAGAACGCCGAGCTCGAGGATTGAGAGCTATTCCATCTATTTGGTAACAAGACTGTCCCGCTACCCCTTTTCCCCATCCAGAGACCAGAATCGAGGGGACCCCTGAGTCCAGACCTCCTTGTATCATTTCACCGTACTTAGAGAATTGCTTATAAAGTATCATTAAACCTTAACCTGGTGTGGTGTCCGTCTGTGGGGGGGAAGTTACTGGTCTGTACGATCGCTGGAGACGGCTCTCCCTGGAGACCTCTCCCCTTATCCTCGGCCGACCCTCCCGGTCCGTCTAACAGCCAGTCACTGCTCCGTGGTTCAGGTGCACCGATCGCGCACCGTCTGTGCAGCCTGCGCCAATCCCTGCTCCATGGTACAAGTGCGCCGACCGCGCACCGTCTGCGCAGCCTGCACCAATCCCTGCTCCGTGGTTCAGATGCTCCGAGTGCGCACCGTCCGCTCAGCCTGCGCCAAACTCTGCTTCGTGGTTCAGGTACGTCGAACGCGCACCAGCCGCGCAGCCTGCGCCAATCTCTGGTCCGTGGTTCAGGTGCGACGAGCGCGCACTGTCCGCACAGCCTGCTCCAATCTCTGCTCTGTGATTCAGGGGCGCCGAGCGTGCACCGTCTGCGCAGCCTGCACCAATCCCTGCCCCGTGGTTCAGGTGCGATGAGCGCACATCGTCCGCGCAGCCTGCACCAATCTCTGCTCCGTGGTTCAGGTGCGCCGAGCACGCACCGTCCGCTCAGCCCGGGTCAATCCCTGCTCCGTGGTTCAGGTGCGCCGAGCACGCAGTGTCTGCGCAGCCTGCGCCAGTTCCTGCTCCATGGTACAGGTGCGTCGAGCGCGCACCGCCCGCACAGCCTGCGCCAATCCCTGCTCCATAGTTCAGGTGGTCCTCCGTGCAGCCTGCGCCAATCCCTGCTCCATGGTTCAGGTGGTCCTCCACGCAGCCTGCGCCAATCCCTGCTCCGTGGTTCAGATGCAATGAGCGCGCAACATCCGCGCAGCCTGCGCCAATCTCTGCTCAGTGGTTCAGGTGCGCGCTCGGACCGCGCAGCTTGCGCCAGTCCCTGCTCCGTGGTTCAGGTGCGTCGAGAGCGCACCGTTTGCGCAGCCTATGCCAGTCCCTGCTCCATGGTACAGGTGCGTCGAGCGCGCACCGTCCGCACAGCCTGCGCCAATCCCTGCTCCGTGGTTCAGGTGGTCCTCCGCGCAGCCTGCGCCAATCCCTGCTCTGATGTTCAGATGCGCGCGACGCAGACCCGGTGCGATGCGCTGTGCGCGCGGAGGGGGCGCTGCTGAGAGCTCGCGCCGTTGGCAGAGCCCTTGCATTGGAATACAGCCTCGGCGGCGGCGGCAGCAGCTCATGACAGCGTCTCTCCTGCCTCGGGCGCCGCTGGACCGCACTTGCCCCTCTCCCCTCGGGTCTGGCCGCCAACCCACTGAGCTATTGCAGCATCTCAGCGGTACCCTTCCTCCATACCTTCTTCGGTCCCCGCTCTCCTGGGGATGACGCCCCCAACCCCTCCCCGACTGACTGTTGCCCCTACCTTCCTCGACTATTGCCCCTCACTTCTGCTTTCTGTCTGTGAGTTCCTGTCCGCCCCCGCAGTTGTGGGCTCCTTCATCCTGGACACTTGCGCACACCCCACGTCTTACCATTTTTAGCTGCCCCACCACCCGGAACTTTGCTACCTGCCACGCCCCCCCCTTGCTCCACAACCGTTGTTCTTGCCCCCTCCTTAACATCCCCCTGCCCCCTTCCACTCCACACCTGAGCTAGTGCTCTTCCTTTGCCCTGGACTCCTGCCCTAGTACCCTCTCTACACTCAGCTCCCCTCCCCCAGCTTCGGCACTTGCCTCCTCTACAGCAAGCCTTTAAACCCCCTTCCCCCCCCCCCCCCAGTTGCTCCTCTGATCGGTACTCACACCCCACCCCACTCACCTTCGTTTCCTTCAAGTCCCACCCTTCACACCTCCACACCTCCTCCTCCAGGACTCCTGACAGTTGCCACATCTGGGTCCCTTCTACCCCCACCCTTCCCATTACTACCCGCCTCACCCCTCGGGAATATTGTCGACCCCCGGACCTCTGTGCCACCACCTCCATCCCGGCATCTACTTAAGTTATTACCCCCTAGCTCGTGCCCCGCCCCCCACCCGGCTCGTGCGCTCCCCCTCCTCCCCTGCCACAGCCGTGTGTGCCTGTGCACAGCCCCGGTGCAGCAGGCGCACAGAAGCATCGCATTCCCTCGAACCCAGCGGAGGCGGCACCATGCCTGCGCTCTCGCTGCCTCGCCACCCCTCCGGCCTGGCAGCTCTCTGAACCCAGCTCGCTTCCCTCCCCTGCCCCTGGAAGCTGCCCCTGCCCGGCTGCCATGGTCTAGGCATCCCCGGTCGCCAAGGAGGACTGTCGGCGGAGAGAGGCAAGCCTGCGGTTGCTAAGGTAATGAGACGTGGACCCCTAACACTGCAACGAGAGGGGGTTCTCTAATTGCTGTTTTCGTGTCAGGGAATGAACAGGCTGCTATGTGTGTGTGACGGGCGTGAGCAGGCAGAAATATGTGCGTTCACATCTGCACAGAGCAGGCAGGTAGCACCAGCAGGCGCACTGAGCATCCCCCGGGAGCCGCCACTCCCCTGTGACTGACAGTGGCGTTTGTGTAGAGTTAATCCGTCCCAGGGGGCGGTAGGGGGGGGGGGGGGGGGGGGGGGGGGGGGGCGGGGGGGGCACGGGGAAGAGTCGGCCATGGGTAGGCGGGAGGGGTTGGCAGGACACACTATGGCGCTTGGGGGAGAAAATGTAGGACGCTTAAAAGCAGGTGCAATCATGCATTGAGTGTGTTTGGTGATGTGTAAGCAAAAGAAACGACAGCTGATATGCAATGGCAACCTTTCCATAATGTACTAAAAAATAGGGCCCCTCCAAGTATGTCCACCCCGACCCCACATCCTAAAAAAAAATCAGGACCGGTGACAGCATGGTCATTTATGTGGGGGAGGGGCGTTAATATTGATGCAATGTATTAATATATTGCTGTTGAATGTTCGTAGCTTCTTATATTCGAGCTATCCCTTGTAAAGCGTGCACCATCAATGTAACGGCTTCTTTGCGCTCGTTTTTCGACCCCAGGAGAACCCGTCAGCTGCAGCCCGAGCTGAGCCAACTAAACTATCCAATTGGCAATTGATAACATATTTTACATAGCCTACTCTACCATGTGCATAAAACTCTAAATGTCAGTTGTCCCCGTCACTTGACTGAATGTATCTGCCTTGAAAGGATGAAAGGTGAGTTAGCCCAATCGAGATTGCCAGCCGAGATCTGGAGATTGCGCGTACACCTCAGCAGCGAGCGCTTCACATAGTGGGTTTTTGTTGCCATCCACGTAAGATTACTGGCACAATTTAAAACTCAAGTCTTTATTTATGCGTAAACTGTGTTTGAGGAACTCAGTTCCTCGAAACCGGAGGCGCTAAAATATAGCGCCTATTGCAATACATGCGGAGAGACTAAACGCTGTGGCTAACAGGTGTGGGGCTTGACTGCGTTCAGTGCATCGACTTTGGAGGTGAATGTCTCAGTCAGTGGACACTTGTGTGGCACAAATTAATTCATGCCGTGCAGGACGCACACCGATTTTAGCATCAATTTAACCTATATACCAACCTCACTGGGCTGAGACTGGAACTTGGGATTTGTTGGTTGCATCCACACCCAAACACCTAAAATGTAGATTAAATTATGCTAAAAAAAACGGCTAACATGTCTGTTGTGGTCCCATTAGCGCCACGCACGTGAAATCCCCACAGAGGCGCTAAAGAGCGTCCAATGGGACGCATTAAGAGGCATCCCCAGCCCCCTCTGATTAAATAAACGCTTCCCTCCCCCCACCCCCGTCGCCGCTGAGCGCCGAGAGGCCGACCCTGCTCCGCAGTTGTCATCCAGTTATTAGCTGAGTTCTGACGTCGGACTGAGGGGGGCAAGGGGAGGGGGTGGGTATATTGCCGCTCGGTGTGTACCCCGAGGAGCAGAGAGGAGGTCGCTTTAGGAGCCGGGGCTCTGATGCCACCGTTTGTAAGGCGCACACTGGGAAGCAGGTCGACTCTAGGTGCGCATGCGCACCGGAGGAGTGCTATGGAAGTGATGCTGTCTGGAGCCAGTGTTGGTACACAAGAAAGGATTAGGGAGCTAACGATATTTAAAGCGTGGCGGCGTGTGTCCAGGCAGAGCTGGGGGTGTAACATTGCACTGTGTGTGCACGCGCAGAGCTGAGGGGAACATTGCACTGTGTGTGCACATGCAGAGCTGGGGGTGATTGAACTGTGTGTGCACGCGCAGAGCTGAGGGGAACATTGCACTGTGTGTGCACATGCAGAGCTGGGGGTGATTGAACTGTGTGTGCACGCGCAGAGCTGAGGGGAACATTGCACTGTGTGTGCACGTGCAGAGCTGGGGGTGATTCCACTGTTTATGCACGCGCTGAGCTGAGTTGAAACATTGCACTGTGTGTGCACGTGCAGAAATAAGTTGAAACATTGCACTGTGTGTGCACGTGCAGAGCTAGGGTGAAACATTGCACTGTGTGTGCACGCGCAGAGCTGAGTTGAAACATTGCACTGGGTGTGCACGTGCAGAGCTGAGGTGAAACATTGCACTGTGTGTGCACGTGCAGAGCTGAGGTGAATCTTTGCACTGTGTGTGCACGTGCAGAGCTGGGGGTGATTGCAATGTGTGTACACACTCAGAGCTGAGGTGAAACTGCACTGTGTGCACACGTGCAGAGCTAGGGTGAAACATTGTACTGTGTGTGCACGTGCAGAGCTGAGGTGAAACATTGCACTGTGTGTGCACGTGTAGAGCTGGGGGTGATTGAACTGTGTGTACACATTCAGAGCTGAGGGGAACATTGCACTGTGTGTGCACATTCAGAGCTGAGGGGAACATTGCACTGTGTGTGCACGCGCAGAGCTGAGTTGAAACATTGCACTGTGTGTGCACGTGCAGAGCTGAGGTGAATCTTTGCACTGTGTGTGCACGTGCAGAGCTGGGGGTGATTGCAATGTGTGTACACACTCAGAGCTGAGGTGAAACTGCACTGTGTGCACACGTGCAGAGCTAGGGTGAAGTGCAGAGCTGAGGTGAAACATTGCACTGTGTGTGCACGTGTAGAGCTGGGGGTGATTGAACTGTGTGTACACACTCAGAGCTGAGGGGAACATTGCACTGTGTGTGCACGTGCAGAGCTGAGTTGAAACATTGCACTGTGTGTGCACGTGCAGAAATGAGTTGAAACATTGCACTGTGTGTGCACATGTAGAGCTGGGGGTGATTGAACTGTGTGTACACACTCAGAGCTGAGGTGAAACTTTACACTGTGTGTGCATATTCAGAGCTGAGGGGAACATTGCACTGTGTGTGCACGCGCAGAGCTGAGTTGAAACATTGCACTGTGTGTGCACGCGCAGAGCTGAAGTGAAACATTGCACTGTGTGTGCACATTCAGAGCTGAGGGGAACATTGCACTGTGTGTGCACGTGCAGAGCTGAGTTGAAACATTGCACTGTGTGTGCACGTGCAGAAATGAGTTGAAACATTGCACTGTGTGTGCACATGCAGAGCTGGGGGTGTAACATTGCACTGTGTGTGCACATGTAGAGCTGGGGGTGATTGAACTGTGTGTACACACTCAGAGCTGAGGTGAAACTTTACACTGTGTGTGCACATTCAGAACTGAGGGGAACATTGCACTGTGTGTGCACGCGCAGAGCTGAGTTGAAACATTGCACTGTGTGTGCACGTGCAGAGCTGAGTGTGCACGCGCAGAGCTGAGGTGAAACATTGCACTGTGTGTGCACGCGCAGAGCTGAGTTGAAACATTGCACTGTGTGTGCACGTGCAGAGCTGAGTGTGCACGCGCAGAGCTGAGGTGAAACATTGCACTGTGTGTGCACGCGCAGAGCTGAGTTGAAACATTGCACTTTGTGTACACGCACAGGCTATCAGAAGAGGGGGTGTCTTGTCTACGTGCAGGTGGGATGCTAGCGTGGCTTCTATCGATCTCCCAGCTCGCGCGTGCCCGATTAATAGGGCCTGTATATTTTTCGATATATTTGTGTGAGATGTGTTTGTTCGGAGGAGGGTAGGGCTGGTGCTACAGAGGGGGCGTACCATATTTGGGGTCCAGTGTGAGCATGTATGGTAGGGTGGCATGACAATCCTGTAGTTTCCTCCAATGCCCTGTCATTTATCAGTACATTTCAGCGTCAAATGCTTAGTAGCCCCTAACAGAGAGCAAAGTAGTTAATACATATATAATCTTGGGATCCAGCGCTAGCGTGTTTACGAGCAGAAACAAGTTACCTTTTTACGCAGAGGTGAAGGATATATGGGCCTTTTGTGTTCTGTGCTTACCTATGCCACGCGCAGAGGAGATGGACTGGCCGTGCGCGCGTGTCCTGGGTGTATCTGAGCATGGAACCGCCTGTCATTGATAATAACCTCCCTAAAATGCACCTTCTCAGTTGTCCCTGTGAACAGGAGCATGAACTACAAATCCCGATAGGCCTTGCGCGACTAACCATATGAGCCGCTGAGGAGCTAAGGGAAGACCAGCCGTGGGCATTGCACGTGACCAAAGCACGGTATTTCGTTACTAAGGCGATCGAGCAGCCAATCGGCATTTTGAGGGATAGACTTTTAGGTGTAAGCGAGGCATTATTGCGCACACAAGGCGGAGGAATGCGCAAAGGGTTAGCAAGGGAGGAAAAGCCAGTACTGCAAATAAGGAAAATGTGTTCATGACAGTCGGTCCTCCTATTTGGTGATAAATAAAAGACTCCCTGGACACCGATTCCCGGTGTCACTGCACCTGCTGCACTAATGACCCTCGAATATACCTGCCATCTGTTGGTGGGCGGAGACTAGCCTAGATTAGAGTAATTTATCTATCTAAAAATAGATCCTCCAGCCACAAATATGTAATTTCTGTTACTTATGACATTATATAGTAACTAGTTCGATGACATATTTTAAAGAAGCATTTACAATGCAATGGTCTCGGCAATATTATAGGTAGAGCTATTGGTATTGCTCATTATTTTTTTTTATCTTTTTTGTATCCCTAAATAAATGGCATTGTCATTTCTATTGGCATTAGCTTTTTTTTGCATATGTGATACCTATTGCATTAGCAGAGAGAGAGTGAGGTATTGAAATAGAGAGAGAGAGAGGTAGTGAGAGAGAGAGTGAGGTAGATAGAGTGAGGTAGTGAGATAGAGAGAGTGAGGTAGTGAAAGAGTGAGGTAGTGAGGAGAGGGATGTTGTGAGGTAGTAAGATATAAGCAGAGTGTGATGTTGTGATGGAGTGAGATAGAGAGAGAGGTAGTGAAAGAGAGAGTGAAAATGAGTTAGTGAGATAGAAAGAGTGAGGCAGTGAGATAGAGAGTGATTGAGGTAGTGAGTTAGAGAGAGAGTGAAGTTGTGAGGTTGTGAGCTAGAGAGTGAAGTAGTGAGAGAGTGAGGTAGTGAGGTTTTGAGAGAGAGAAGTTGTGAGATAGTGAGGTAGTGAGATAGATAGAGTGGAGTAGTGAGGTAGAGAGAGTTATGTAGTGAGAGAGAGGTAGATAGAGAGTGAGGTAGTGAGAGACAGAGAGAGTGAGGTAGTGAAAGAGTGAGGTAGTGAGGGAGAGGGATGTTGTGAGGTAGTGAGATATAAGCAGAGTGTGATGTTGTGATGGAGTGAGATAGAGAGAGAGGTAGTGAAAGAGAGAGTGAAAATGAGTTAGTGAGATAGAAAGAGTGAGGCAGTGAGATAGAGAGTGATTGAGGTAGTGAGTTAGAGAGAGAGTGAAGTTGTGAGGTTGTGAGCTAGAGAGTGAAGTAGTGAGAGAGTGAGGTAGTGAGGTTTTGAGAGAGAGAAGTTGTGAGATAGTGAGGTAGTGAGATAGATAGAGTGGAGTAGTGAGGTAGAGAGAGTTATGTAGTGAGAGAGAGGTAGATAGAGAGTGAGGTAGTGAGAGACAGAGAGAGTGAGGTAGTGAAAGAGTGAGGTAGTGAGGGAGAGGGATGTTCTGAGGTAGTGAGATGGAAACAGTGAGTGAGTTTGTGAGGTAATGAGGTAGAGAGAGTGAGGTAGTGAAAGAGAGTGAAAGTGACTTAGTGAGATAGAAAGAGAGAGAGTGAGGGCCCATATGTGAAGCTATTAAGCATTTTTTAATTGACCGAATCGCTATTTCTGGCCGTTAAGAAGTGCTACATAGCCTTTCCATATGTACAAAGGGAGAAACGGAATCAGAAAATGCGATTTATAGCCAGTAGAAATCGTAGTTTGCGATTACAAAAATAGGAAATCGCAAATCCGGAATTCTCTTTGCAATTTTCTTACCGCATGTACATAGCATTTCCTTAATGCAAAATGGGCATTTATCAAATGCTAATACCCTTGAATCCAATGAGATGGGAACCACGTGCAAATTCAATAACGGCCCCCAAAATGCTGTTTCAGCAGTGCCATATAGAGCTTGCCGTGGCCCGAGGGCATTAGAGCGCTTTATACTAGCACCGCATATTTTTAAAGTTCATAGAAGGGATGCCTTGGGCATAGAAATACGAAGGGTTCTGCATTTCCAATTTTACGATTTCTCCTAGTAGTGATTGATGCTGCATAGGAATCGCTATTAGGAAGTCGTAAATTCCGTACATTCCATTTTGCATTACCTAAATAGTGATTTCTTAGGAATCGTTATTTAGTGCACGCTGGAAGTTTCGTACATATGTGCCTAATTTATTTAATTGTTTCATACAGTGTTCTTCCGTAAGTGAATGAGCTTTCACTGATGACCTGTTACAGAGTGCTTCACTGCCACTCTATTTTTTTCTGCAAAAACATAGCCCTGTTTTGAGCATGGGGGCTCTCTTGGTTGTGCCCCGCCCCCACCATATCAATTCAAAACCTGCCAGGGGGAGTCTGCCCCCCCCACGCCCCTCAAATTTGAAGACCTCTTCTTTAGGGTGAAATAATTCCACTCTTTTTCATGCTTTACTGAATATCCATAGGAGATTAGTTCTTGTACGCATAATTTTTATTTCATGCGGTCATAAATAAACAACATTCCAATCTGTAGAATTGGCAATATGCAGTTTCAAAGATTTAGGTACGTATAGCGCCTAAAAGCGCAAATCACCACTCGAGGTAATCTGCTAACGCTAGGCCTGGGAAAAGTCACAAGTTTAGTCTGACCGTGATTGAGCGTGGGTCGGATACAGAGACAAGGTTAGTCCTCCTGAAATGTTTCCTTCGCAAAGTCCGGCAGTTGGGTCTGGGAGCCCTGAGCCGGGGTTGCTAACTGTGTTGTTTTTTCTCTAACAGGTTTCAACTTGTTAATTTTCTGCATCAGGAACATGGGTGTCAATTCATCAAAATACCTAGGGTAGTGGAAGTGACATCACATCTCCCTTGATATTAATGATTTCACCAGTAGTGACATCATATTACTTTTGATCCTGAATTTTCACAGGAGATCATGTCACATGACTTTAACCTTGTTCTATGACCATACATCACCCAACTCTTTAACAACTCCCTCAAAACTGCCACCTTTCCCGATAAATGGAAACACGCTTCCGTAATCCCTCTGTTAAAAAAAACTGGAACCGATGTCCTCAATCCCGAAAACTACCGCCCTATATCCCAACTCCCCTATCTCTCCAAAGTCCTGGAAAAATTGGTGAACAGGCAACTATCCAACTACCTAGAAACAAATAACCTTCTAGACCCATCACAGACGGGATTTAGGACAAAAAATAGTGCTGAAGCAACACTGCTGGCTGTATCAGACAATATTAGATCCGGTACTGACCAAGGAGGGGCAGTCGCGTTGATACTGTTGGACCTGTCGGCAGCGTTCAACACGGTCTTGCACAAGAGTTTGTTAGAAGCCCTCTACGAAAAAGGAATTCACTCCAAAGCACTGAGCTAGATCAGCTCCTTCCTAAGCAACCAAACACAATCACTTCACCTCGGCCAATATCAATCCAAATCGAATCTCATCAGCTGTGGCGTCCCGCAGGGAGCATCACCAAGTCCCACCTTATTTAATGCCTATGTCTCCTCACTGGCCAAAATCAGCAGGAAGTGGGGCATTGGCATTTGCTCCTATGCTGATGACACACATCTGATGGTGACCCTGGATGAAAAGCCTGAGGTCACTAAATCAAAGTTACACAATTGCCTCACGGAAATGGCTCAATGGATGCATGAGCACTACTTAAAGTTGAACGCAGGGAAATCTGAGATCCTACTCTTTGGAGGTGCCAAATTAGTCTGGGATGCCACATGGTGGCCACACACACGTGGCACTGCTCCAACCCCAAAATACTGCGCAAAAAATCTGGGCATCACCATTGATGACACTTTGTCCATGAAGGACCATGTACGGGCCCCTTTGCAGGCAAAGGCTTTGCAACCCTGAACCTCCTGGGCCGGCTTTTTCCCTGGATACCTCTGGACTGCAGAAGATCTCTCACACAAGCCTTGCTGGTTAGTCAAATGGACTATGGGAATGCACTATTTGTAGGCATGAACAAACTCCTGTTCACGCAACTCCAAGTGCTTCAGAAAGCTGCCGCCAAACTTGTCTGTAATAAAAGCAGGCTAAGCTCGGCCTCCACGTGCATGAAGATCTTGCACTGGCTACCTACGAGACAAAGAGCAGCATTCAAGCTGCTCAGCCACGCACATAAGGCTCTGTATCGAACTGGCCCTTTAATACTCCAGGAGAAAATCGAGTTTTATGTCCCCACTAGGAGCCTTCGCTCACTTCATTTAGCTCTGGCCAAATGAAGTGGAACGAGCTACCTCTGGATCTACGGCTTACCTCCAACTACACACTGTTCGGAAAAAACTAAAAACTCATCTGTTCCCCAAGTACTAATTCCCAATCCCGCTACTGTACCAGGATAGTCGCTACCAGAGCCTTGATATCCCTCGGGATGAGTGCAGTGCTTAATAAATAAATAAATACATAAATATATAAATAAATAACAGTCCTATAAAGTATCTTTATTCAGTGAAGTATCACGAGGTAATCTCAGAGGATGTACATGGTTGCTATGATCCTTACGTACCACTGAGTTCTCATGTCAACATGTTTCTGCCCTTCTACTAGAGGCTAAAATGGTCTTAGGCATTCATCAGGGCTAGATATATGTATCCCTACACTTATAAAATGATAGTGAAGGGTACAATAAAAGAATTCGAGAGGACCTACCTCTCTTCAAACAATCACCAGTGGTTAATACCTAGTCAAGGGAAAGAGAAAACAAACATATAGCAGTGGTAGTAGAACAACTAGTATTGGTAACCATAACATTCTGAATCTCAATTGCGATGGTATCCTGAGAAAATGCACAATGAAAATTCTTCACATGAAAAACAATATTGTAAAAACAGTAACAAATGTGACACAAATGACATAAACACGTTCATTCAATGCATGCATGCATGCACAAGTGATAAATCGTGGGGGAAGGGGTGCCATAAATAATCCCAGAGTGGATAATTAAGCTATTTTTTTACCTAGCGCCAGGGGTGTGTTTTCCTCATATTAATACAACGAAAAGGAGGGGTAGAAACAATGGTATTGGAGACAGTGAGTAAATATGCTGTCCCCAAGTGCCTACTGAGTGCACTTGAAAACCACCTCAGGTCTTTCACAAGTTATCGCAGTATCCCATATCCTATGGGCACTGCACCCTTAATGGGATCGACAATATGTCACTTAATATGTCACGGTAGAGCGCCCGCAACGATCCTACTTTGCCCAAATAATCAGCTGACAGGTACCATTGGGGCGGTAGCAGCACCTGTTTCTATTTAAAGGTAAGCGGGCTGCCCGGGCTAGACAATCCGCCTGCTATCTCAATTACCAGCCATATTGTTGGTTATGAGTCCCGCCTGCGTTGGGACGTAACGCCTTCAAAGCCCGGTATTGGGGAGGTGTGGAGTTCTGGCTGGGAATCGACGGTTGTATGGTTGTGAACCCTGTAGTGCAATAAAAAACAACAATAAGTACATCTCCCTAATACATACTTTAAAGAAAGGTGTTACATCCAAAAATACACATGTCCCATAGACCAGTTATTTTTCAAAATGTATCAAAAATTATAAATAATTTTTATAAATTAATTTTTTGATATCACAAACATATATAAAAATATCTTGAAAACATCAACATTGAAGGAGCCCCATTAACAAGATGAGGCTCAGTGAACGTGATGTACACATCAGAGAGAAAGAAGAAACAAACTTAAGAAAAGGCAACACAGATTCTTCAATACAAATAAGCCAAAACAAGACAAAAATTGTGAAGACACACAATTACATACATACACAAAATTTACAATACAAAATTCTCAAAATTAGATACATATAAGGAAATGTGCATGTGAACCCAGTAGTGGTCACGTGATTTCAAAATGTAAAAAACTACAGAGCCACGGTCCTTATCACAAGCCCATCGCAGTACGTTGCGCCAGGCCCGCCTGTAGGAGGAGTGGACGACAATGATAGGAGCACTGTAGCCCTGTCAGTTGCACAAGGCTCGTCCCTTTGACACCCAGTGTCCTACTACCATCTCTACCAGGGATCATGGGAAATGGAATCTTGCTCATATCTGTATGCCTTTGTTCCAATTTCTCAATCACATACCATTCAATGTCGTCAACATTGTGATGGTGTTCAATAAAATGTCTAATCAATTTTGTATTGTCTCTCCTACACCTTATTGTGCTTCTATGTTTAGTAATGGCCTGGAAGCAGGCCATGGTCATCCCCCTCATCAAAAAGCCTAATCTTGACCCAGAGGTGCCTTCCAACTATAGGCCAATCTCGCTCCTCCCAGCACTGACCAAGATCCTGGAGAAACACGTGCATAGCGTGCTTTCTAACTTCCTGGAGTCTAATGAGTTACTTCATGAATCCCAATCGGGCTTTCGTTCCAACTTAAGCACCGAGACGGCGCTCCTGGAAGTTTCTGAGATCGTTAAGGAGGTGCTGGATACCGGAGGCAGGGTGATGTTAGTCATGTTAGACCTGTCGGCGGCGTTTGACACCGTCCCCCATGAGGATCTCCTCACTAGACTTCACGACATCGGCCTAGGGGGGATGGTGCTCAATTGGTTTCGTTCCTTTCTTGCCAACCGCCGGCAGACGGTCTGGGTCCCACCTGGGTCCGCCGAGATGCCGCCATTGGGAGTGGGAGTGCCTCAGGGCTCTGTATTGAGCCCCACTCTATTCAACATTCTTATGACCCCTCTGGCGACACTGGCGGAGTCCTATGGGGCCCGGATCGTTTCTTATGCTGACGACACCCAGCTTCTGTTTACCTGCCGTAAGAGCGAAGAGTTCGATGGCGATAGGATCCGCGAGTGCCTTGGGGCTGTTTTTAATTGGTTTCATCACAACAGCCTCAAGTGCAACTCGGACAAATCCGAAATACTATTCTTCGGATGCCCATCGGAACCAGACTGGCATGGTTGGTGGCCTGCTGACATGTTCCCTCCCACTCAGTCTTCTAAGTGGGCTAAGAACCTGGGAGTTAAAATTGACAACAAGCTTTCGCTCAAGTCCCAGGTTTCTACTCTTACGGGAACATGCTTTGGGATCCTCAGAATGCTACGCAAGTTCTTTCCCCTTCTCTCGGAGGAACATCGGAGGATCACTGTTCAGGCACTTATAGGATCCAGATTGGACTATGCAAATGTCCTATATCTGGGTCTGCCAGAATATCTCCTCCAGCGTCTGCAGGTTACCCAGAATGCTGCCGCCCGTGCAATTTTTGGCCTGCACCGCCGCACCAGTGCCTCTAACCTCCTTGTATCCCTCCACTGGCTTCCGGTGCGGAAGAGGATACTGTTCAAGGCCATGACTCTTGCTCATAAGGCCTTGCATGGCAACGGTGCTAAATATCTTCAGAAGAGGTTGGATTTCTACCGACCTACACGATCCCTCAGGTCAGAAACATTGGCTCTGGCTCGGGTACCACGTATCAAAAGGGCTCGGCTAGGCGGCCGGTCCTTTAGATTCCTTGCTCCTCAGCTATGGAATTCCTTACCGGTGTCTTTGCGGAATACCACGAACCTGCTTGTCTTCAGGAAAGACTTAAAAACTTGGCTGTTTTCTGGATAGTCTGTCTCTTCTTTCTGGCCCCTGTTCTTTTACTGTTATGTTTTCCAGCTTTTTCTTTGGTCTGGAGCACAAAGCGCCGGGACACTCCTTTGGAGTAGCCGTTGCGCTATAAAAGTCCCATTTTAACATAACATAACATAACATAATGCAAGCACGTATCTTCCTAGTGTTCATGCCAATGTATAGAAGCTTGCAAGGGCCTATTAGGACTTATACAATGAGACTGGAAATGCAGTTTGTCAGATGCTTTAACACTCAGGGGGTGGCCAGGCCAGGTCAATGGGTTTGCATTTCTTCGTAAATTGACGCGCCCCACACCCACCGCAGGGTTGGTGGCCCGTCGGTGTTGGAGTTTCCCATAGGGTCCTTTGGATCTCTACCCTTCTTTTCTTGGGGAATGTGCGTACCAGTGCAACACGTACATTTTGGCTCCTTCTTAAGGAGAACATAGAGTGTGCAATTTTCAAAAGAGGTTAGAAGGCCCTAGTGTCTCGTAACCAGTTTTGTGACTGAGTTGGTAAATGGGGGAAAAAGTTGTTACACAAATAGGTCTTGTCTCCCGTGTTGTTTTTTTATAGGTGCCCAGCAGGGCATCCCAGTTGTTATTCATGGCTCTCTTTCTTGCCCTAGTGATAGTTCTCTCTGGGTAGTTCCTTTCTCAGTTTTCTGCTCAGTATTTCTGCATATTGTCTGTACTTCCCAATATCTGTGCAATTTCGCATGAGTCTTAGGAATTGACCCATGGGTAAACCTTCTCTTAGTGCTTGGGAGTGGAAACTCTCAAATCGTAGTAGACTGTTTTTATCCGTGGGTTAATAGCAAACCTCAGTCTTCAAGATACCCCCGTCATGAAATATACGCAGGTCGGAGGATGGTATTTCCACATCACTCATGTTCATGGTGAATCTCAGAAATGGGTCCAAACTGTTGACCCATTCTGCAAACTCGATTGCTTCCTGCCTGATGCCTCTCCAGCTCACCAGGATTTCATCGATGCATCTTTTCCTCAACCTCATCTGTCTAAGATATAGATTATCATCCTCTATAGATGCATTCAGTTTTGAAGTTGTCTATGTACAAACAGGCCAGACTGGGGACACAGTGGCTCCCCATGGTAGTACCGTGCGTTTACAAGACAAAATTTATTTCTTATTCAAAGACATTTCTCGTGAGAACCATGTGGGTGCAGACAAGGATGAATTCTGCAGGTGAAATTTTTGTAATTGTATTTGCCTGTCTAGGATTCCAATAGGTGTGCTATTACTTCTAGCGAGGCTTCTTGGGGAATGTTTGTGTACAATGATTCCACATATAGGGTCAACAGCAGTCTGTTGCCTGATTCAAAGGATATATTTTTTAGTTTCTTTCGTATGCCCTTTGTGTCATTCAAGTAAGAGGGCATCTGAGTTACTAAGGGTTTCAAATAGTAATCTCAAAATTGTCACAGTGGTTCGAGGGCTGACCCTAAACCCGAAACAACCAGACGCCCATGTGGAGGGTTTTTGTTCTTATGCACCCTAGGCATAGAAGTATGGCATGTTAACTTCTTTCTCAGTAAGGAAAGACGCCTCCTTCTCAATCACCTAGCCATTGCCAAGGACTCCTTCGATCATAAAGGAGATTTCGTCGATGATGTCGGGAGTGGGAGTCTCTTCTCAATTTCTTATAATGTAAAGTATGACCCAGGAGTCTCAGGCATTCGGTGTGATACATGTCTTTAGGCATTATGACTATCCCACCCCCTTTATCTGCTGGTTTTATAATCACAGTGGTGTTCTCTCGGGTCTTTTGCTCTGCCCTGCTGAAATTTTTGGATGTATCCTGTTTTACCTGCCTCAAAGAGTCTAGCCCTACATTGATTGCCTGTTCAAAGGCGGCCACTTCTGGTGGTAACTGTTGAATGGTAGGTGTAAAGGTTGATTTTCTATGGAGGCTCGTAGTGGTTTCCATCCCACTATTGTTGCCTGTTGGCTCATGGGTAGAGAAAAAGACTTGTCGTCTAATCTTCCAAAATAAATTGACCATTTCCATTTTTAGTTGAAAGGGATCATTTCTTGGTGTGGTTACAAAACCCAAACCCTTATTCAATACTTGTTTCTGGGAATCAGTTAGTATTTGGGAGGTTAGGTTAATGATATTATCTGATTACTCCTGCTGGTCCCTGGTTGTGGTTCTCTGGTATTCGCTGGTCTTTGTTCTGTCTATTTCTATGATACCCCGTGGTCCCTGTTTTTCACTCTTCCCCTCCCCCGGCCTCTTTCTAAAAAAGACTGTAGAAAGGGTGTTTGTTGCCATGAGAAGCTTTGTTGGGGTGGGAACTGTGGAAACCCAAATGGTGGCCATCCCCATTGTGGGGCAAAGAAATCCCCAGAGTTATAAGGCCGTTAAGGTGTAGGGCCCTGTCTATAGTTTCTCTTCCACCGGGCTCTTTTGTTGGTATTGTCTGAGGACCCCTCTGACCCTGAACAGTTTCTACTCTCTTCTGATGTAAAAGAGGAATCGTTTTCTCTTCGGACATGTTCTGTCGCTGGCTCGTTCTAGGATACCCTGGGGTCCCTGTTTTTCCATCTTCCCCGCCCTTGACCTCCTTTTAAAAAAGACTGTGGGAAGGGTAGGAAATGCTGTCCTGGATCCAAGTATGTTATCCAGAGAAATTATTTTTTTCTAAGAACTCCCTCACGCTAGCCTCCCCCGAGGTCGAGTCCGCGTTGGTAGTACCATCTCAATAGGTTGGGACGAGACGGCAAGTGATGAAGCATACCACATTATGTGAGGGAGCCTACCTCGTCCAATTCTTAGAATTGCCCATTCTTTGGTAGGTAGACAGGATCACACAAACTAGCGAAAAGGAGATAACCCCGTAAGACCATCCAGAGGGTTTCACATTAATTCTGTGTTTTTGAGTGTTTTTCCTAGAGGCAGGCGTGAACCCAATATATTGCCTCTTTCTCTCCCTTTGGTGTTCGTGATCATAATAAAAGTGACATCACTGAAGCGCCATAATAACTGATTAACATAGCAACCCAACATGTACCCATTTCTGTTTTTTATACCGCCTACATTAGGGTGCTGACATGATTTTAAAAGATCTGGTTCAGAATAGTAGCCCTGAATAGTTGCAAGGAAGTCGAGCAAGTGAGTCAGACCTCTTTTAAGACAGTTTGTGAGGACCTGTCCCAGAATAGTTTTTTGGAAAAAATGGGGTTGAATACTGCATTTCAAAGCACAACTTTCACATAAATTTGATAAAAAGCCATAGGCTCTGAAATGACGCAACTTAAATATTCAAATCTTTTAATAGTGTGCCGAGCCAATGAAATATGACACTCCCCAGGAGTTGACCTACTTTTTTCTAAATGTCTGATTGGTTTCCCAGTGTGTCAAAAATTACCTCCATAGTGCTAGGTTGAACATTTTGTTGCAGGCCTTAAGCCAAAAAATACACACAATAATACACAGCCAGAATTTTGTCATTGAGGCACTCCTTATACCATGGGTGACCCTTATGTCAACAATTACCTGAGCCTCTGAGACCAGCAATTTATCATGTTTTCGCCATCTCATATGCCGCGTTTGACCTCCCACATGACACTAATTAACTCCAATGTTCTGGCTCACAGACAGAATATCAGAAGCAAAAATATTGTGTGGACAAAAAATCGTGTCAAAAATATCACAGACCATAGTATCGAGAAAGTAAGTGCAAACAGGCGAGTATAGATTTACAGTTCTTAACTCCACATCTGCATACTTTGAAGATATATATTATCAAGGCCCATATATGTGGAGATATATATAGTAAAGCTTTGCTTAACTGTCAAAACTTACTTTCACAATATTTTTGCCCTCAATATCCTTGACACAATATTTTGTCCGCACAATTATTTTCCAATATTTTGTCTAAACACTCAATGTGCTAGTGCCAGCATTTACACATGCGTGCCCTTAGGAAAAGTATGAAGTCAAGTATGCCAGCTCCAGCATTTCCCCATGGGTGCCCTGCATGCCAAGAATCGCCTTCAGTAAGCCAGTATCAGTCATTTCCCATTACCTCAAGAACTGCCTTAAGTACTAATGACATGTAGTATCCAAGCACCAGTGTATGCCAAGATGTACCTCCAAACTGCTGGCATTTTGTCATGTCATGCTTAAGATTATGAGCACCAGTATTTTGAAGTGGGTTCCTCCATTGTCCAGTATTCCGTCCATCAATTGTTTCTTTTGCATATGTTGCCCTAAGTGGGATGGGTATGCCCAGACGTGGGTCCCGTGCTCATTACACCACTGGATTCAAGCTAGCCTGGCTGATGAATGGTGATGCCCTGAAACTGGTCCCAGGATGCTTGTTTCCTATCCAGGGAGGACCTTGCTTGGCAGTTCGGGCTGGACTATTCCCACAAGGGACAGGGTCAAGACTGATTTGCATATGGCTGGGTCCAAACTGGGGTGGTGAGGTGAGCAAAAGAATGAGGCATTAAACCCAGATCCTTGTGACTGGGGGTGAATGTTTGCATTGTCCAGCATTCCGTCCATCAATTGTTTCTTTTGCATATGTGGGTTCCCACCATAACACAAAAATGACCTTCACTATGCTAGCGCAAGTAGCAGACTCACAAGCATAACACCACATTCTTACTCACCCTCACATTTAGTAACTCAACAATTATTACCACTCTCACCTATTTACTTTCACTAACATGCAGTGGATCATTCATTGCCACTCCCTTTTACTCTCACTCCTTAATTCCTACTCACTGTCACTTATCACTTACTCTGACTCACACACACCTGCACTCACTCAACTCTACTCTGACTCAGTCATCCCTTGTTACTCACACTCACATGTACTCCTCTTATTATACCTATTTTTTCACTCATCATCACTCTCATGCCTACTTAGTGATTCTCACACTCCCTAACAGGCAGCTATTTTCACTCACTCACTTGTAGTCAATCTCACTCAGTCTCAATCACTTACTGACACTTAATCACACACATTGTTGCATATAGTAAGACTTTGGCTTAGCTCTGCCTGTGGCAGTTCGAGCTAGACTGTTCTTAATGGATCTTGCATCAAGGCTGATTTGCATATGGCTGGGTCTAATCTGAGGTGGAATAGTGGGTGAAAGAACAATGCATTGGAATGTTTCCTGCAGTGATGCCAGAGGTTAGACTTATTGCACAATTTCTCCCTGTGTTCGATGTAATGCCCTAAGTGGCTAATTGTATGCCCAGACGTGGGCCCATTATTTACGCTGCTACTGGAACCAAGTTATACTTGGCTGATGAGCCCCGACCACAGCAAAACTGGTCTTGACTTGTTTGTGTTCCAGTTCAGAGAGGACTTGACTTGGCAGTTTGTGCAGGACTGTTCCTATTAGATCAAGACCAATACTGATTTGCATATGCCTGGGTCTAATCTGAAGGTGGCATAGTAGGCAAAAGAACGATGGGTTGGAGTGCTACCCTGAGCGAATGCCAGTGGTTAGACTTAGTGCACGGATTCCTCCCATCTCCTTTTATGTGTTCTGAGATAGGTCTTGGCGGTAAACTCCACTCTGTTTGTGGAGTTTGCAGAGTTTTCCGCACTCCACGGAGCACTTGCAGTGCTGAAAAACCGTGCTCTGCAGAGCGGAGTCTTTTCCTCACTCGCGCTTGCCAACGTTGAGTTTGCAAGCACGAAAGAGGAAAATCCAACTGTATACCACCTCTCAGCGAGATTTCTCAATATGGGCGGTCGCGGATGGTTGTGTTGAGGAAGCTGCAGCTCGAGAGGAAAATCTACTTGAGCGGCAGGAAGAAGCAGTGCCCTCTTGAGCTGCGCATAGTGCAGTTCGTGTGGATTTTCCTGCAAAGGACAAACACTCGGTACTAAAAATCAGCATGAACGGTGCGACCTAATGTGCTCCGCCGCTTGTGGAACTCCACCTAGCGCGGCAGAGGTTTTTGGTCACAGGAACAACGCCCAGGCCTATTCTGAGAGAGCCCAACCAGAGCATCCTAAATTCCTTCAACGACATAGCAACACTAGCTAACGTTCTCTTACCCAATGCTGGTACGCCATAGCAAGGGGTCACTGGATGTGGAATCCAGTTGTTCATACGGCTCTCTATGAGAGCAATGCATAACAAAAGGATCTCTGTGTCAAAAGCAGTAACCCACTTATCTACATAAAATAAATCTGTGATCTGCATGTTACACAATTTGCTGTTTACAAGACACGTTAGCTGTCTGCATTATTTTAAGTCAAAACTGTGACTAGACAAAACACAGATCTCTCCAGCAATTACATTAACCATTTTACCATACGTTTTCTCCCACGAAATTTACTGGGTACACAAAGATCTCTTAGCCCATAAGCTATTTTAAATGCAGCCTCTTTGTGACCAGTTAGGTAAGCCAGAACATATTTAACACCTTGAATGCTAAGGCAATTCCCGCTGTGTGCTGAGAAATGCAGGATCCCATTATACATGACGAGTTGACCTTGTCATGAGCATGCAAGTGGTTAATGTCATGTTTGTTCTTGTTGTCAATTTTTTAGCAGCAGTTTAATTTTTTTAATAAATTAACTGTCAGACTCTTCTTTTCAAGACTCCGTCCACCATGGCCCCACCCATGTCCGCTGTCACAACATAATCCCCAATTTATGGGTTGCCAGAGTACATTTTTTCCAGTTCCAGCACTTACCTATTACAGAAAGCTTAGGAACTCGGAGGAGGGCCACTTCGAAATAGGGTCTGTGGAGGGTAGTGGGAGCCACTCCAGGAGGGACCCATGGGGTATAATGTGAACCTGTGTACTCGCTGATGGCCTCCTCATGGGGCAAGGGGTCTACGGAGAGTGATGAGAATGGACGTTCTCCCATTTTAAGGCATTTCACTTAAAGTGTAAACCAGAAAGATTTTTCAGAAACAGCTCTAGTTTTCAAAGTGCTACTGTAAAAAAACAAAATGAAGAAAAAGTTGTGAAAAGAGAAAAAAGAGGTTGGGGAAAGTAAGAAAGAAAAAGGTAAAAGAAAAGCCAACATTGTCCAGCAAGCAGTGCTTTATTTGAGCCAGTCGTTTCCGGTGCTCGGCACCGGCACTTCACTGTCAACACTCTAACTTGACAGTCTGCCACAAGGTGGCACTGTCTGGTAAATTTAGATATGACCACAACAAAAGTTAATTATTCACCCAATAAACATTAAACATTACTATTACCTGCCACCTATTCTTATTACTTTGGGGGGCTGAAGTAGTCTGAATTGTAACACTTGTAGGAGGTTGATGTTAGTAGTTGAGTTGTTACTATAAGTGGCAGCTTAGCAGAGGTAATGTGTGATGCAAGCTGCAGGGGTCTCCTGACAATAGCGCTGGCACTTATTGTTTACCAAATTAAGCACTGCCAGCAAAACATATGACCTGTTTTGGAATATGGAGACATCAAGAGAAAATGTGCCAAGTTCTCTGGTAGTGCGGTGTAATGTTTGAGTGGGAGGTGAGCTGCAAATATCTGCGGAGACTTCGTTGAGAACATGCATGTAGAATGTGGGTGGTATTCAAACCCATCTTTTGTTTTGCTCACTGTGCCACTATAAACAGAGGCTCACTAATTAATACTGACCCTACTCCTCATTGGAACAGTCCATTGTGAACCTTGTTCATCTCAGCCCTTCATCTTGCGACCCACTGCTTTTTTAGCTGGGGTATTTGAGAGTCACAACCCCCTTCTCACTTACTATGCTACCCCCCACCCCCCTGTATGGGGATAGGGTTCTGAGGGCCAGTAATGTAGGCAAACCTTTGCACAGCTGGCATCCTGATTCTATGGGGGTGCTCTCACTCTGGGGCCTGGGACATGAAGGTGAAGGATTTAATCAATTGTGCATCTTTGTGTAGTTCTGTTGACATAGGCCCCCATGTGCTTGGGATAAAGCCATTTACTACAAGTCACATTCAATGATAGCCATGGTTACATCAGTTGCACTGCCAATGTCCACTGAAGATTGGCCTGCAGCCAGTGCCTAATTAGTTTTTTTTTAAATGCAAGGCCTCCAATGTTTTCTTAGGAGTCCCCCACTGGCCCTGTTGAGTGCCCGGGTTGGCCAGTGCCCCACCGGGCGGCCGGATCTTCACTCTGCCTCACATGGCTTCCTGGCACAATCCTACACTTCCGGTCTGTTTCGCTCACTCTGGCAGGTTCTTTTCATCCTTGCTTTTTCAATTTTTCACTGTTTTCCTTATTTTAATTCCTCCCCCTTTTTCCATTGCCTCATTTCTCTCTCTTGCTGCTCTGGGTTAAAGTCTGATTATGAAAAATAAGCCCTGGTCTCAAACATTTGAGTGTCTAAAGACACCAGAACAAATTGAGCACTGTCCGCCAAATTAGCTAAGTTTGCACGAGGATGCTTGCATGCATTTCTTGAAAAATGAAGTCCCTTTTCAATGCTAACTTAGTTAAAGCAGCGCTGGTCATTTTGTCACTGGGGCAGTTCCTGGCTGTGCTACTGGCTAGGGGCTTAGTCCAGAGCAGGATTGGCTGCCATGACCCAATCATGGCCCCCTGGACCTCTTTCCTTCACACGGCCTCCTGCAGCGTGAAGCTGGTTTAAACCAGGATTCAGAGCAGGGCACAGCACGGAAACAGCGATCCTCCATATTGTTGATGATGCGCTACGGATCACTGACAGAATTTCGACCTCCTAAATATCGACCTACAGGAATATCGAGTCAACAATATAGATGGCAAGAATATCGCCATCCTATCTACAACATGGTAAGTACAAAAATATCGAAACAATAATATAGATGTAAAAAATATCGATGTTAAAAATATCGTTTTTTTTCTTTTAATATATAAATGTAAAATAAAGTATATAACACTAATAAATAAAATCTACATAGTTAAAAGTATCTAATAATGTTTAAAATTAATAAATAATACATATATATTAATAATACATTAATTAAATATATATAGTAAATATATAATATATATGTGCTGAATAATAAGTATTAATTATTATTTTACTAATTTATAAATTAATAAAATATATTCTAAATTACTAATACATTTACAAACATAAAACAATAACATAAATAAAATGTAACTAATATAAAAAATAAAATAAACATTTAATTTTTTACAATTAATTATATAAAACGTTGGATAGCGTAAGGGTAAAAATTACTATTCCCACTCCAGAGAGTGCAACAGTAGGGAAAGCGTTGGATAGCGTAGGAGTAAAAATTACTATTCCCACTCCAGAAAGTGCAACAGTAGGGAAAGCGTTGGATAGCGTAGGGGTAAAAATTGCTATTCCCACTCCAGAGAGTGCAACAGTAGGGAAAGCGTTGGATAGCGTAGGGGTAAAAATTACTATTCCCACTCCAGAGAGTGCAACAGTAGGGAAAGCGTTGGATAGCGTAGGAGTGAAAAATTACTATTCCGACTCCAGAGAGTGCAACAGTAGGGAAAGCATTGGATAGCGTAGGGGTAAAAATTACTATTCCCACTCCAGAGAGTGCAAAAGTAGGGAAAGCGTTGGATAGCGTAGGGGTAAAAATTACTATTCCCACTCCAGAGAGTGCAACAGTAGGGAAAGCATTGGATAGCGTAGGGGTAAAAATTACTATTCCCACTCCAGAGAGTGCAACAGTAGGGAAAGCGTTGGATAGCGTAGGGGTAAAAATTACTATTCCCACTCCAGAGAGTGCAACAGTAGGGAAAGCGTTGGATAGTGTAGTATAAATTACTATTCCCACTCCAGAGAGTGCAACAGTAGGGAAAGCGTTGGATAGCGTAGGGGTAAAAATTACTATTCCCACTCCAGAGAGTGCAACAGGAAGGAACGCGTTGGATAGCGTATGGGTAAAAATTACTATTCCCACTCCACAGAGTGCAACAGTAGGGAAAGCGTTGGATAGCGTAGGAGTAAAAATTACTATTCCCACTCCAGAGAGTGCAACAGTAGGGAAAGCATTGGATAGCGTAGGGGTAAAAATTAGTATTCCCACTCCAGAGAGTGCAACAGTAGGGAAAGCGTTGGATAGCGTAGGGGTAAAAATTACTATTCCCACTCCAGAGAGTGCAACAGTAGGGAAAGCATTGGATAGCGTAGGGGTAAAAATTACTATTCCCACTCCAGAGAGTGCAACAGTAGGGAAAGCGTTGGATAGCGTAGGGGTAAAAATTACTATTCCCACTCCATAGAGTTGAACAGTAGGGAAAGCGTTGGATAGCGTAGGGGTAAAAATTACTATTCCCACTCCAGAGAGTGCAACAGTAGGGAAAGCGTTGGATAGCGTAGTAGTATAAATTACTATTCCCACTCCAGAGAGTGCAACAGTAGGAAAAGCGTGGGATAGCGTAGGAGTAAAAATTACAATTCCCACTCCAGAGAGTGCAACAGTAGGGAAAGCGTTGGATAGCGTAGGGGTAAAAATTACTATTCCCACTCCAGAGAGTGCAACAGTAGGGAAAGCATTGGATAGTGTAGGGGTAAAAATTACTATTCCCACTCCAGAGAGTGCAACAGTAGGGAAAGCGTTGGATAGCGTAGGGGTAAAATTTACTATTCCCACTCCAGAGAGTGCAACAGTAGGGAAAGCATTGGATAGCGTAGGGGTGAAAAATACTATTCTAACTCCAGAGAGTGCAACAGTAGGGAAAGTGTTGCATAGTATAAGGGTTAAAATAACATACTTATAAATAAAAGATTTTTGTAATTATAAAAATATAAACTATTAAATAAATATAAACCATATAGAATACCTATACATAATTATAAAATACATGCTTAGCGAAATATATTTAACCTAAAATAAATTTTAAATAATACCATTTAATAATATTTTATTACCAATTAATAATTAATTAACAATTATATTATTAACAATACAATTATTTTTAATACATTATTATTTAATTACATTTACATTACTTCCCACCATATTTCCCTATAAAACTACTACCCACAACATAACACATTTATCCATTTATGAAATAATGAAAATTAATTAGCTCATAATTAAAATTAATTAACTATTAATTAAAATTAATTACCAAATAATTAAATGTATTGTTATATTTCCTACTAATTATTAATTAATTAACCATAATTAAATTACTTCCCACCCTATTCCCCTATAAACCCACATCCCGCTACAGAACATATATATCAATTAATCAATTAATTTTTTTTTCCAATTATTAAAAAATAATTAGCAATTAATTATAATTAATTAATAAATCCTACTAATTATTAATAAACTTACCATAATTAAATTACTTCCCACCCTATTCCCCTATAAACCCACAACCCGCTACAGAACATATATATATCAATTAATAAATTAATTAAAATTATTTTCCAATTATTAACAAATAATTACCAATTAATTATAATTTATTAATAAATCCTACTAATTAATAATCAATTTACCATATTTAAATTACTTCCCACCCTATTCCCCTATAAACCCACAACCCGCTCCGGTACTAAAACATACAATTTTCTTATAAATTAATTTATTATTATATATAATTAATACACATATAATAGTAATTATTTTAAATACTTAAGTTAAACATATAACACATACATAATAAAAAACTATAAAATAATACAAATATCGATATTAGTGTCATCGAAATTAGTAACATCGATATATATGCTATCGATATTACTAACTTCGATATTACTAACATCGATATAAAGAATTTTGATATTACTTACCTTAGGGTCGATATTCTGTCCTACGATATTCTTGACTTCGATATTATGCTCCTTCGATATTTCATACTCGATATTATGGTAGGTCGATATTTCCTACTCGATATTTTGACTGTGTACCGATGCGCTACATGCCCTTGACCAAAATCAAGCATGCTTACTGGTTCTCCTTGACCTGTCTTCGGCATTTGACACGGTAAATCACGAAGCATTACTGACCAGGCTACGGGACAGGATGGGATTGTCGGGAACTGTGCTGAAATGGTTCGATTCCTTTTTACAGAACAGAACGCAGCGCTTCCTGGTTAACCAATCAATCTCACTTCCATGCCCTATCTCAATAGGAGTCCCTCAAGGATCGAAACTATCCCCAGATCTGTTTAACCTATACGTCGAACCACTCACAGAAATTCTCCAAAAATCACAGATATCCTACCACATGTATGCTGACGACACGCAAATATACTTAAAGATCGCATCCCTAAAAGACATTGAACTAATGAACGAGACACTAAAAATGGCACTACAATGGTTAACCACAAATCATCTGAAGCTAAATGCACATAAAACAGAGTTCCTACTAATCTCACCGCCAAGGAGCCATACGGAAATAAAGGAATGGACGAAAGTCGTGACTGCGCTAAACTGCACCCCAACCCTGGTCAACTCAGCTAAATCACTAGGAATCACCTTAGACGAGAATCTAGACATGAAAGCCTACATTAACTCAATGGCGAAAAGTGCCCGCTTCCACCTGAACTACTTAAGAAAATTGAAACCATTCATCTAAGAGGCAGACCTCAAATTGGCAATCCAATCCTTAGTTATCTCGAGGATTGAATATGGCTGCACCGTCTTAGCTGGCTTACCAAAAATGTCCACGGCACCACTAAAAACCTGCCTTAACGCTGCAGCAAGACTTATCACCGGAACCAGGAAATACGATCATATATCCCGCACCTGAAAGCCTTAAACTGGCTACCTTATGAAGCCAGAATCCAAATGAAGATGGCATGTATCACACATAAAGCGCTACACGACAACACCCCAAGATATCTAGCCAAGAAAATTCAACTGTCCGGTGGCAACCGGCCAGCTAGGAGTGCTGAGGAGTTGCTGTTACGGCCAGCCATTTTTCGAAAGAAAAAAACCTATGACAGAGCGTTCTCAGGAGCTGCCCCCAGAATATGGAGCTCACTCCCTCCAAACATCAGGAAGATCCAGAATCTGGTAACATTCAAGCGGGAACTGAAGAGCTTCTGATGAATAAATACATTACTTAGTGAAGATCATTGTTCATTGTTCTGATATATTACTGCCCTAGTACAGAACATGTATGACATGAGAAAGGGAAGCATAGTCAATACTATAAGGAACGCGTATTCTAAGATACGAGAACGACCTAAAGGATACCACCAATGGATATTTTGACTGAACCTGAGAACTGCATCCCACATGAACTTATACCGATCTACCTCATATATGTTATATATAATTGCTTTTGTTATAATTTCAGCCATAGCATATTATTAACGCTAACGTCACATGTGTTATGAATATATATCATCTGCCTCACATCTGTTGTACTTTAACTGTTGATATATTTGTTAATCCTTTACCTCTTCTATGTTAAGCGCTCTGATACCCACGGGTCTTGTTCGCGCTATACAAAACTTTATAATAAATAAATAAATAAACATGTTTGTCAAGGCTGATTTTGGTTTACAATCCAGCTCTGTTAGTGGTGGACAAGCCAAAGGAAAGAGGAAGTGCATTTTGAGTGTGGGTTACCAGGGCCTAGCCACATGGGCCCCATAAGCTGCTGGCCAATCTATGTTGTTTTTTTGGCCTACCCAAAACTGTCTTGGCAGCAGTCAGGGTGAAAGGTCAAGAGGCCTGCTATCAAGTGAAATAGCTCATTTCAAATATTTATCACCTTGAATGGAAGTATTCAAGTTAAACCGAGACATGTTTACTGAATTACTAAAACAAGCATTTCCAAAACAATGAACTGTTCCAAACCTTTAAGCAAGCCTGAGGTGAAAATCTGAATTTGGTAAACAATTTGAACACTGCAAAGTTCAATGTATGAATGAGTAACATGTATGATAACAATTTGCTGGCTCTCACTTTGGTCCAGTTTTGAGCTTTGTTGTTAATATGAACCAACTCTATTATAATAAAAAGTTACTTCACATTATTTTCTCAGAGTCCTTCCCTCCTTCAAGTGTCCACTGCTTCTCCTTCTGTTCGATGATAGCGGCTTGAAGTTGCTTTAGGGGATTTAAGCGCTGTAAGGAGGCAGAATGAAAGCCCTCGCCCCTGATTGGTGCATAGTGCAGCAGGTGCAGTGGCACAGTGGTGTAGCAAGTGCAGTGAGACTGGGATGCAGGGCTTTTAGTCTGCCACTCAGGGGTGTAGCTAATACTAGTGCAGCGGGTACAGTGGCACCGGGGCCCTGCAGTGTGTGGGGACCACTGCGCCTCAATTATGAATCTCTTTCCTACCAAAACAGTGGTGTGGGCAGTCTTGGCTTTCGAGTGGTGCGACAGGTGCCATTGCACCGGGCGTCAAGGGCAAATGGAAGTCCCTGAGACAGGAGTAGCCCTTTGTGTGTGCAGCATGTTTCTATGGGCATGACAACTCTGGTGCACTTGGGGGAACAATCTGCGACTTGTCTAGTCACACATTTGACCCATGATATAGTAGCAAAGAGGGTTAATGTTCCTGCTGCAAAGCACAACATGCAGAACATAGATTGGTATTTTATGTAGCCAGCTCAGTTGAATGTTGCTTTTGTCACAGAGATCCTTGTGTTACTTGGAGCTCATTAGTAACAATCCTTCTAATATAGCTCATTGTGCTATGAACTGGCATCAGAGCGCTGCATGGAAATTGAATTGCATAGGTTTGGAATCTTATTCTTTTTTCCTGTCAATCTTTCGTTGGTCTTGTTTAAGAAGTGCCCCTCTGAGTAGCAATGCAGTTTTATTGGTGTGACGCCCTAATCATTGTGCTGCGTTAATGGGCAGTTATACTAACACTTTGCACCTAGTTTGCATCACAAAAGTGATTACTAAACTGGTGGTGACATGATGGGTCCTGAAACTGTATCCCACTGAAGCAGTCGGGCTGCTCTCTACTACCAACAGTTCTCTACCCTGCTCACCCCGCACTGGTGAGTTCACAGATTAATTCCTTTCATTTCCAGAGCTGATTGAAAACTAATGCACCTTTTAGCATATGTTGCTTCCTGCATGCTTTGTGAGCGAACCCCCAGATTACTACCAAGTTGTAAGTAAAGTCTGTCACGATTTGACCAAAATTCATGACACAAAATGCACCATGTCCAGTTCATTTTCCCAAATAATACTTGAGGGAGACCCCCTATGTCGTACTGGCTCTGAACTGAACTGCTTTAAAATATATGATTTGTCGCAAAGTTCCTAGAAATGTGTTAGGCGACCCCCGTTATAAAATTCCATAGTATAACTCACGTTTCTTACTCACAAGGGCTGTTTCATTTAACAAACTTTCTCAGCAGAGCCCACTCCATGCTCTGCTAAAAGCCCATCAGAATTGTCGTCATTACTCGGGGCCACGCCCCTTTCCCAAAGCTATACTCTGCTATGGGCCTGCGATGTCCTGTGGCTACCTTGAGGTCATAAGCATCTGAAAAACCCGGAAATAGATCTGATGTCAGAGGCGAAGGCCGAAGAGCATTTCTTGATGCAGGCTAAACATTCCCAAAACAGGACACAAGCTACAATCTGGTTTCCTGCAGACCCCATGCAGATCAGAAGACCTTGGCAGATAATATCACTGTGTGGGCACAGGAACCAGGCCTTTGGGATTGGAGTCTTTATTTCTCTCTCTTGTGGGAGGTCAGCTAGGAATCCATATTTTCTTCACTTGCCCCACCTGGGGCCGTATTATGCATTGTGATTGTTTGCGCCCTAGTATGATGTATGCGCAGCCCCGTGGGCAGCCGCAAACTCGCGATGCCCCTTCATGTGAAAACACGGAGCAGCCGATTCATGCTTTCACAGGGCACTTTTACAGGGTAATAGAGATCCCCTTGCAGATGGGTGCAGACAGTGACTGCACCTGCCTGTAAGGGGATGTCTGGGGGTCCCATGGACTGTAGTGGGCTGCCATCAGGGTGCACACTGACAGTGCACCTCCTCAGTGCTCCGTTGACTCTGCGCCTGCTTCTGTACTGTGGCACGACCCTATGCAGATGAGGGAACACCCTCTGTTGATAGCGCTCGTGCTTTAAGTGCCCCAGCGCTATCAGTATTATAGAGGGGGACGCACAAGCATCGGCGCCCATTCTATAATACCAAAGTGCCCCATGTGCGCCCAAAGCACGCGCAAATGTCTGTTGCGCCCCTGGGGCTCTTGTTGTAATACGGCCCCTGTTGCCTTGTGGCCAATCCTGAACCACATCACCCACTTTCATTTGCAGCCCTGAGAAGCAGTGGTGTTGCTACACGGGGGTATGCCCCGGGCGACACAGTTTTTGAGGGCAGCACACGGTGGGACTTCACCCTTTCACTTCACCCCTTCACATCACTAGCACCCCCGCTCTTACCTGCACGCACCGGCCGTCACTAGACGGCAAACTATGGGACCGCCCCGGGCGGCAAAACCTTTAGCTATGCCACTGCTAAAAAGTATCAACAGAGCGCAACTCTCCTGTGTCAGCTGTTCTGTATTGCAATGTCCAACACAATGGCTCTTAACCTGAGGTCCGGGGACCCCTGAGGGTCCGCACAGCCTCCTCGGGGGTCCGTGAATGCTTAGAAAATGAAATAATATTAACAGATTAAGTGTGTATAAATAATAAAAACATGTATCAATAAACATTTTAAAATGTTCTTTAAATGTGAAGGAGTATTGAAATAGAGGCAAAAGATTAAGTTAGTGACCTGAGATTGATTCGTGGGAGCAGTGCAAACGCCCCAAACAAAATATCATATCGACGATGAATGGTCTCAATTGAAATGAGGAAAGCTCCAACCATCCCATTAATATTACCATTTTCATTTTATATATTGGTTTATGGATATTTCATCGTGTGTGTTTGATGAGCGCCTGTTTCTGTATCTTTAGTGGAATGTTTTACGGTTCAAATCATTTGAAATGCTTTGGCTGGGGTCCCCTGTTCCAGTAATGACAGACTGGGGGGTGTCCCCGTATTCAAATAATGATTCAGTGGGGGTCCCCGTATTCCAATCATGATTCAGTGGGGGTCCCCGGATTCCAGTAATGATTCAGTGGGGGTCCCCGGATTCCAGTAATGATTCAGTGGGGGTCCCCGGATTCCAGTAATGATTCAGTGGGGGTCCCCGTATTCCAATCATGATTCAGTGGGGGTCCCCGGATTCCAGTAATGATTCAGTGGGGGTCCCCGGATTCCAGTAATGATTCAGTGGGGGTCCCCGGATTCCAGTAATGATTCAGTGGGGGTCCCCGGATTCCAATCATGATTCAGTGGAAGTCCCCGAGTTCCAGTAATGATTAAGCAGGGGTCTACAGAAGTCATAAAGTTAAGAACCACTGTCCGACACCACCTAAAGTGCTCTGCGGCGACTACTGCTACTCGTAGCGCTCTAGAAAACAGAACGTCATTGGCGTGTATTTCTGGCATCGGGGATCTGGAGATAATAGTACCTTTACGAGACCAAAGCAGATATAGTTGATCAATATATAGCTCTTTGGATCCCAGAGTACAGACCCCTACCCGCGATCTGTGCAGGTAAAACTGGTTGGGCCAGGTCAGAGGGTATTTCGAGGGACAATGCAGAGGGAAAATTATTTATTTAATTTTCCCTCTGAATCATCTCTCGAAATCCTACCTTAAGCGGCCCGACCACCCCACTGCTGTTACCTGCACGGACCGCGTCTGCAGACCACCCCACCCCCCTCATTGTAATTAACTGAATAAGCAGGAATGTTCTGTCTCCAGGCCCAGGCTCAGAGGAATTGAACGACGATTCTGGACTCTGGTTTGGACAGTCCTGCAGACACTTGAGAAATCAAAAATATGTGCGCCTGTCGCAAAATGCTGATCTCCCAGGAGGCAGGCTAATGGTCCTCGAAGGATGTCATTTTAAGTTGATTGCAGGGGAATTATTGATGCATGAGATGAAAATGTGTTATAACAGAAGAAAGTACGTCCAGGACACAGGTTTGAATGACATTTATACACATTCTTCCATAGGTTTTATCGGATGAGACACCCGTTGACCAAATTCAGCGAAGCCTGTGATTCAGACACTCGTACTGATGACCGTCGAAGCAGTGGGCAGTGGACACATTGACAGGTGTCAGGACTAATTGGTGTCAGGGCTAATTGTGTCAGGACTAACTGTGTCAGGACTAATTGTGTCAGGACTAATTGGGGGGGGAACTACCCTCATTGCAGATTTGCTGAGTTGCTGACGGTGAAGTTCTTGATGTCGTGAAACCAGGAGGTCGCCATTTTTGACTGGCTTCTGGTCATGACGTGAGCGAGTTGTAATGAGAAAGGGATAAGAAAGTGGTCAGACTGGTCTACAGGAATGGGTTCATCGACTGAGAGGAGGTTGTTTTTGGAAATTATTAGATCAAGTATGGACCCTTTGTTGTGTGCTGGTTTTGTGTTGTATCAGAACGTTTGAGGAGAGAAATGTGGCAAGCTGTTGATTGCAGAATCTTCTGTGCTGCCCCTGCGAAGATTAAAATCACCCAAAAAGATAATTGGTCGATTTGTGCAGATTGGTCACTTGCAAGATCAATGTATTCCTCAATAAAGGCCAAGTTATCACCTGATGGCTGATTAATGACATTAAGGGGGTCATTACGATCGTGGACGGACTTGAGTCCGTCCGCGACCCCAGAGCATGAGGGAACGTCCGCATGGGCTGCGGCGTTCCCTCTGTGCGGATTAGGATGTGACCGCCTGGGTGGCGGTCACATCCTCTATTTTAACATTGCGGCGGGTGGAGCTTCAAGCTGCACCCGCAGCAATGTTAAAAAGCATGCACAGCATTTGCGTGCACAAAGCGGCAGGCACTGCGCGGTGCCTGCTGCATTGTGCACGCAAATGCAGGGGGGTACCATAGGTACCCCCCATGTGCACCCCCACCCCCCACTACACCTAGGGGGCCCGCAACGGGCCCCCGCAGTGCAGTTACACATGCTTTTCCACGGCGGAAAAGCCGCCGCGGAAAAGCATGTTCAAAAGCACATCCTAATCTGGCTGACGGTGTCTGAGAGACACCGTCACCATTTTAGTGCTTTTCCACCGCGGTTGTAAGCCAGCCGCGGCGGAAAAGCTGCGGACCTAAACCATGACCCACCAGCCATCCTAATGTGGCGGTGGGTCCTGGTGGGTCCGCAGAGGATTTTCCGCATCCTCCGGGCCGGCGGTGGCTTCCGCCGGCCCAGAGGATGCGGAAAATCCTCCATCGTAATGACCCCCATAGTCTGAAAAGGGAGATGTGCTGCACACGTAGTTCCAGAGTTAGGCACTGGAGAGTGGAAAAAGGGCCATTGGGAAGCCACACTTCCCCGACTCTACCAACTCTGTCATTTCTGATGATGGAGTAGTTTGGAGGTAGAAAAAGGTCAAATGTGGTGTGGGATGTGTCATTGAACCAGGCCTCTGTGAGAATCCGTAGGTCTACGTTATAGTATGTTATGGTGTCAGAAATTTCAAGCTTGCGTTTCATTGCTGATCTGCAATTGTGAAGCATGCAGTGTACAGCTGAAGTGTATAATTTGGTGAAAGGAGTGTCTGGGGTTTTGGTTGCAAATTCTGTTGGCCAATTTCTGATTTTGGAGAAACTGGTGCTTGGATCAAGTCAGGGAAATAACTGGAATTTGGTGTAGGTTTGAGTTGTCTTGGGTGGTGACACTAGGGGGCTTTGGCAATATTCGGGTGATGTAAGTTGCAAGAGAGGATGTGCTCCTTCGGCTAGACTGCAAACTTTGGGGCTGGAAACCAAGGTTCGAGCCTCGGGGTCACGTCCACATCCTGTGATTCTTGTCAAATCACTTAATCTCCCTGTGCCTACCAAAAATTAATCAATCAATCATTTGTAGAGTGCCCTACTCACCCGTGAGGGTCTCAAGGCGCTAAAGGTGCGGGGGGGGGGGGGGGGGGGGGGGGAGCTGCTATTGCTCGAACAGCCAGGTCTTGAGAAGTCTCCTGAAAGTCAGCAGGTCCTGGGTCTGCCGCAGGTGGATGGGGAGGGTGTTCCATGTCTTGGCGGCGAAGTGGGAGAAAGAATAAATGTTTCCTTGTGTAACGTAACCGGTGCTCATGTAAAGCGCTCCAATACCTTCGGGTCGAGTTCGCGCTATATACATCTGCAAAAAAAAAATAGATGGTTGGCAATATCGACTTGGAAGAGTGGGGTGAATCTCTTGGGGCGAGGGAGGTGACTGCTTCTTGGTATTGAGTATATGGGATAATGTGCCTTTAGTTAGGGTAATAGAGAGTCAAATGTAGTAGAAAGCTTATAACTCAGGTGGGATATAGTGATATCAAGTTGGGAGAGTGTCAAAGTGAGGTTATCAAGCTTGTTTTCTATGGTCAGCAGAGAAAAGAAGTGTGCTACAATGTGGTGGTCATTTGGGGTTCTTGTTGTTGGAATATGGTTGTTATGAGCTGAGGTTTTAGTGTGTATAGGTGAGGTTACAAGTTTTTGTTGTAGGGGTTATGCTGCACTGCGTGATAGCTGCCAATGTGGTGTGGACAAAAAGCATGAAGTGGGAAGAGTGGAGTACGTGGGGTGGGTTAAAGGTGAATGCGATATGTGTGAGGTGGGGTGTTAGCGGGGTGAGAATGGGCTACCTTGGGTGGGGTAGTGGTGTATTGGGAGTGCATGAGTTGGTGTTTTGGGTGAGGCCGGGTGCGAATGGTGGAAGGGAGTCGAATCTGAGGAAGGGAGAAAGGATTTGTTGTCTGGGTGGTCAGTCAGAGTGCGGGTAAAGTCCTATCTGTTCGGTATTTGAGGAGGAGATTAAGGCGCGGTGGTGTGAGACAGAATCAGATCGTAGTGTGGAGGGAGTAATGACAGGTGAATTTTGTCGATTGCAAGTGAGGGTACTTGTAGTGTGTAAGTGGGTTAAAATAGACCAGGATGGATGGAGGGGGCAGATGCTTCATGAAATGATAGAGTTGGGAAGAAGTTGTGATTGTTGAGAGTAGCGTGCCAGTGCCAGTGGGCTGAGTTCTATCAATCAATCAAAAATAAATGTATTATGACCAATTGGTCTTTAAACTACATATACCATCATACAACAGCTAAAAATACACTTATTAAGATTGATAAAAGTACCTAAAACCAAAAATTCATTATTTCTCATAAAAACTTGTTTTCATAGTATCGTACTGTGAACCAAATCCAATGCATAAAAGTTCAATGTTAGGAGAATACATAAAATAATTAAAATCATCCAAATTGACCCTGTTTGTCTATCCATGGACAACTCCTTCCATTTCCTTATTCCATGAGAAATCTCTTAGCTACTTCGCCAAAGCAACTGCAATGTCAAAGACCTGCATGTCAATGAGGAGCTCGATGGCTTGCGTCCTTGACCTTTTCCATATTTTTAAAAAAACTGTCCTTAAAATCAATCGCCGTACAGATAACAATTTTTGACAATCCATTATAATATGGACACAGGTACATTTTAAGCCTATCCCGCATGTACATTTACCAACACCATCCATTAATATGTTTTTTATTTTCTCATTTGCACGTGCAGGATTAATACCTATTCTCACCTTTAACAATTGCAATCTCAACCAGTGATTCGGTACAGTATCTAGATACGGATACCAGTTTTAATTTCTCCAGCTATTTAACATAAAATGCACAGACTCTTTTTGTTTCAGGTAATCCATATTGATTTTTCATTTCCCAAGGTTTTTAGAACACTCTTCCGTTCATCATTACATAACAACTCTTGGGTCAATAGTCACCTTTAAATTATCACAAATGGAGTAGAGTTTCTTTCTAGTACCTTTTGCCCACTTCAGTTCACTCTGTTGGATCTCCCTCCGGCACCAACAGGAGACTTTCTACTCTCCTGATCCTAGTCATTTCCAAAATCGACATAGATTTACTTGAACTTGTATGTTCCATGCTGGCCAATCTAGTTCTAACCTAATGGTCTATATCATTGAGGAGCTGAGCAAAGAAAGAAGAGTTTTTAAATATTTCCCTTCCTCATTATCCCATGAACATTTCCCCCCTAAACACAAGATTTCTGCTCCATATTGCATCTGCGGCTGGATCAAAGCCTTAAATGCTTTCAACACTGGTCTGTGTGACATGACTCCGTAATTACTGTTCATTTTTTTCAAACGACAAATTCCTGCAAGTCCTTTTGTTTTTTGGGCCTGTAAGTGCATGCCCCAATTTGAAGCTCTATCAAACCATATTCCCAAATATTTGTATTCATTAACGACTTTCAATTTTGTCTGGCCCAGGAACCAGCTATATTTATGATTTTTCTTTCTAAAACACAACATTTTAGTTTTTTCCATATTTACTATTAAGTGTTTGAATAAACAATATGTCTCAAATTCATTTAACTTTCTATGCAGTCCTAGTTCAGTTTGATAAAAGATAACTAGGTCATCTGCATATATTAGGCAAGACAGATGCTTCCCATTTACCTTTGGGCTTGTTCCTCTTTCAGTTATTAATACATTTGTTAAAACAGCAAGAAAGATTGACAAAAGAAGAGGGGCCAATGCGCAACCCTGTTTTAAACCGTTATTGATTTCTATCTCGTGAGTCAAACCCCCTGCTATATTTTTAATAACCTGTGCCCAATTTTCACTATGCAACCCTCGAATGACTTCTAAGAGCTCCTCGGGGATATTATATCTTTTTAGCGTCTCCCATAAGCATTCTCTATCTACTAGATCAAATGCAGCCCGTAAGTCAACAAAACAGCAGTATAATCTACCCTGCTGTTCCACTGACCTCCGAGCCACAGCCCACAAGGCAAAGCAATGGTCGAGAGTTGAGTGTCCCTCTTTGAACCCTCCTTGTTCTACCGGGACAGTTGCATTTAGTCCGACCCATTCCTTCAGTTTTCCCAGGATTATTTTGTAAAACACTTTCACACCTATATCTAATAGATTAATTATTCTATAATTCTTTGGGGCCTTTCTATCCCCTTTTTCATGCAATGGCCTGTTCACGTCTCTCCTCCATGATTTTGGAATTATACCTGAGGTTAGTACGGCTATAAGCATCTTTGAGAAAAATTGGGCCCACCAGTTTAAATTTGTTTTAATTAAAATTGCAGGTAAATTATCAGGCCCTGCCGCTCAGGTTAAATTTAATCTCCTAATGGTGTTCTTCACATTTTCAGGAGAGCATAAGGGAATTAGATTTTTTACTACATGCCGCATACGGGTTTTTTCCTCAATAAGTTCTGGCCCATTACTAGACTTATATAATTGATTTAGGTGCTCCTCCCAGGAAGCCTCATCGACTTCACAGCTCATGGCTACCGGAGATCGACCCGCTGCATCTTGGCTCAACCTCCAGAATATTTGTACTTTTTACGGTTTCCAATTGAGAGTCCCAACCTTTTTCTTTAAAACTTCTTTTCTTAGATCTCACCAACATTTTATATTCCTTCTTCAATTTTAATCAATTATTATGGCCCTCCTGATCATATCTTAATTTCATCTCTTTCTTCTCTCCTCAGCAGCTTTTTTTTCTCTCTACATATGGAGTCAAACCAGTCCATTTGCTGTCTGCCACCCCCTTGCAGAATCTTTCCCCCTTTTTTCGTCTTCTTTGAATTTACACAAAGGCATTGTACTGCCTGCTTATTTTTTTCCTCAATCCATGGAACTCTATGGGTTCCATGCTAATTCAGAGGCCAGATTTTGTTGGAGATTAGATAATTTTATAATATATTCCTCCGTTAGTTTTGTAGTCCATCTTTTTGGGTAATCCATAGGTTGTAATAGAACTTTTTCACAGACTCTTAGGGGAGCTCTCACTATTTCACAATACAGAGGGTAGTGGTCACTTTCTTTGTGCTTAATTACCTTAAACTTTTTTACTGAAGCAAAGTTCCAGGCGAGTACAAAGAAATAGTCTATGGGGCACAATTGGTTGCCCCTTCTAAATGTTTGCTCTGCTGGTCCATCGAATTCCGATCTACCGTTTAAACTAACTAGTCCATGTGACCCAAGAAATTTCCCTAGCTCTTCGTCTTGCTTATTCATAATACCACTGGGAAGAGTTGACTGAGGGACTGTGTTAAAGTCGAGAGATGGGCCGAGTGTGTGTTGTGTGTATTGGGAGCTAGGAATTGCCAGAGGTATTTTATCATAAAGGGTGGATGCTTCATGGTGTGGAAGAGATGGCGAGGAGTGGCTATTATGATGAGTTGAAAGCGATTGGTCAGAAGGGGTGTCGCAAGAGGAGACCAAGAGACTAAAGTAAGAGTGTTTGAGGGGGGGTGTAGGGTAGGGGATGGGCTGCGTCATGTGTTCTCATGGGTGTGATGAACCCAAAGGTTTGAGAGGTGGGCTTGTGAAAGAAAACTGAAGCCAGTTCACCAGGGGATGGTGGGTTTGCTTTGCAATCTGTTGATGTGAGGTGTGGGAGCCTTCTGTTGAGAGGGATTTTTTTTATTTGATCCTATGAATTGGGTGGATATGAGTCATGTTGGAGGATAATGTCAGGGCAGAGGTGTTTGATGCATGAAGGGTGCTTGGATAGGATTAAAACTGTCACGAATCCCCTGGAGGAGGGGAAGTCTCATCCATTCAACCACACATTGAAATTGCCAGTGACTAGGGTTATTGAAACTGAGGAAGAAATCTGTGATCAGAGTGGGAAAGTGCTCAATGACTGGAATGGGTTGGGGCAGGGGTGAGGTGAGTGGGAAGAAGTAAGTTTCATTTTCTAGCAGGTCTTGGGAGATGCCTGCTTGAGAAATCCTCTGAGCCTGTAGGTACTACTGAGGGGCATTGACATGCGGCTTCAGGTGACTGTACATCACAGCCATCCCTCCTTTTCATCCTACATCCAGTGATGTGGGCGAGAGTCTAATCAAGGGGTACCATGTATCCAATGCTGGCAGAGTAGTGCCCATGAACCATACTTCTGTGATAAATAGAGAATCAATGTTGTTATTTGTGATGAGATTAGGAACATCAAGGGTAATGTGATGGGAAATCTAGCATTTATGAAAAAGTATTGCATTAGTTAGCAGCATAGTGACGTATTACCTTTAGATTTGTATTGCTGGAGCATGGACTAAAATGGCTAAAATTGTGACTTCAGGATAGTGGGCAAGTTGATCATGACTTGTACCAGTATTACTGAAGTGCCCCTTTGCTGTAGGCTGTGCATGGTTCTTGAGGGATACCCTGCAGCTGGTGGCATGGTACCCATAGAAGGTACGCGTTTAGTGTACCGGTACTGGCCTAGAGCACTTCCTTCTTTTTCTTAATAGACCAAGTAGAAGTCTCCATTTGAATCATATTTAGCATCTTGGTTTCTTTGCTCATGCTGGATGCCATAAGACTTTAGGAGCTTGGCAGGGCTCAGGCTACCTGCACAATGACCACTTGTGCACCTGGTAGTGGAGTTGTTCTAACATCTATAGCATCCCATGGGTTGCTCTGTGCTATGAAGTTGCACCTGGTTATCATAACAGGTTGAAGTGGGTGTATCTCATTGTGGTAGTTATTGCAGTCACAATATTTTTATGAGCTTTGGGAAGTGTCACCAGCCCATTTTGTATTCCTGTGACCCTCTAGGACTCAGAAACAGTTAGACAGCCCTGAGAAACGACTTCCGTCTTGCCTGTTTGTGGAGTTGAGCTGTCATTTGACTATATTTTGTGTGAGTATTTGAGTGCTGCTGGCATCTGCACCTCCTTTGTGCCTGGTAGTGAACATGGGCTCCATTGTAGCTATTGGCGGAGTGGTGCTGTCACCTGAGCCTCTTTCGTGCCTAGCATTTGAGTGGTGCTGGCATGTGGGCCTCCTTTGTGCCTGTTAGTAAAGTGGTGCTTACAGCTATTGGCTCCTTTGTCCTTGCTAGTGAAGTATTGTTGACATGTATTTCCTCCTGTGTTTGGTAGTGGAGTGTTGCTGGCATGTGCTCCTTCTTTGTGCATGATAGTGAAGTGGTGTCTACATTGTTCTGGCTTCTTTGTGCCTCTTACTGAATAGGTACTTGCATCTATTGGGTCCTTTGTCTCTAGTATTGGAGTGCTGTTGGTATCTGCCCTTCCTTTGTGCCCAGTGGTCAAGTGGTACTTGTATTATGATCTCTTTTGTCTCTGATTTTGGTCTAATGTTGGAGTGTGAAGATTTGACATGACAGGAAATTCACTAATTTTGCCAGCCTAATAAAATTTTCCACAGGCCTATAATACAAAGTATCTGAGATAAATAAGTATATTATAGATACCATATGATTGTAAATAAATAACTATAATATAGATGCTATAATGGAATTTATCTGAAGAAGGAGGTGATCTCACATTTCTGTGTTAGTTAGTATATATTAGTAGGTAGTAGTTATTCACACTACCATCAGAGTACTTGAATTATAACTATAGTAATATAAAGTGGTTAAATGATATATTAAATCTGCACACAGTTCATTTGGATAATGAAAGTCTCGTCTAGACAACAGATTTGCTTTCTCTTCGAGACCTGTTGTTTTCTGTTGATGGCCTTAGAGACAGCCCATTGCTTACCATTGGTTGGCTTAATTGCCATTCTCTTTGCCTGCTTTTTATTGGTTAGCTGCTGTAGGCTTTCTTCATCTTTCTGTGTTTGTCCCTCCCCTGGAGCATGGACATATTACTTGTTTCTTTCCACTGCTAATTTTTTTCAGGTGCTACTTTTTCTTTGTCTTTAAGCACTTTACTAGAGTGCGTAGTCTTATTTTAGGTCTCTAGTGTACCTTTCCCTCCTGCATGTTCCTCCTGTGTCCATGTTGGCCTGAAACCCTACTCACTCTTCCTCCTCCTGTTATCTGTGTTGGCTTGCCCCACCCTCTTTCTTGATGTCTGTGTTGGTTTGCTCCTGCCCTCCCTCCCATTCTTCGTGCTTGCCCTACAGTCATCACCCCTTCTGTTGCCAGTGTTACCCTGCAAACACCCTCCCTCCCATTGGCCATGCTGCCCTGCAACACACCCTACTTATAGTTGCCCGTGCTGCCCTGCTCCCCACCTCACTCCTGTTGTCTGTGGTGCCCTGTCCCCACCATGCAGACACCACTGACCATGTCATAGCACTTATTCTCCCTCCTTCCATTGTCTGTTTTGCCTCTCCCATCCATCAGTCCTCCCTCCTTGTCTATGTCATCACCCGCTTGCCATAATAAATAAAGTGCTATGATGTGGGCAGCGTTGGCTGTGTCACAGCGCTTTGATTCTCCCCACCCGCCATCTGTGTTGCCTCCTCCCCCATTCCTTGTTGCCTCACCCCCCACCTTCCTACTGTCAGCAATATTAAAAAAGCTCTATCAAAGCCAGTACTGACCGCATCATATTGCTTTTTTTGTTCGTTTTCAGCCATGCTGCTCAAGAGTTGTGCTGCTGTACAGCACAACTAAAAAATTTGACAACGCCAATATCTCATGTAGGCGATAGCTACTGGCTTTGCCAACAATTGTTAGGTCAAGTCTACCAAAGACCTATTTTGGACTTACTAAGAAGTTACAGGAGCCCACCCACTACTTACCATTGGTTGTCTTTAGTGCCACTCTCATTATCTTGCTTGTTATTTGATGGTTTTCCTTATCCCAGTTTATCCATCATATGTTTTCCCTCTGCTAGAGCACTCGCCTCTGTACAATCTCTCTGATGTGCTGGCTTCTATCCTTCCACTGCTCACTTTTAGGAAACTACTTTTTTTGCTTTAGCACTGTATGAGAGTGCATGTGTTTTCCAGCTGTCTAACCTCGTGAGCTGTTTTTGTTATTTCTTGCCCTTTTGCTTCTCCCCACCCACCATGCTCTGTGTGACTCTCTGGCTTGTGTGTGTCCGCCTCGCCTCAAGTTGTTCTCTCACTTGTGTGCTTCAACCTCCATGGTGCTCCCTTAATTGTGCGCTTCTTGTGCTCTCTTCCGCACCTGACTTTAGCTTATTCTACTTTTCCCTCTCCTGGCCACACCCCAGTGCTCCCCTCCCACCAACTCCTTACTGTTATCCCTCTGATTCCCACTCTCTGTTGTTCCCCCCTTTCGCCCACTTCCCCTTGTTCCCCGCTTCTGCATACCCCCTGGTGTCCCCACTGGTGCCCACTTCGAGGTGCTTCCCCCTTCCTACCCACTCCATGTTGCTTCCTCCACCTGGTACTATTTGGTACCCCTCCCCCCCCCCCCACCGAACTCTTTGTGATATTATTTTTTTTTTTCAAACATTTGGAAGGTTCCTCAGCTGCTATTTGATGAGGGGCCGCTCCACACTGCATTAAGGGCTTTCCCACATTTAAAAAAAAAAAATTCCAATCCATGTAGCATCTACTATTTTGGATCAATAAATAAGTAAAATCAAAGAAAATGACGCCTGCCTCATGAAGTTGGCATGTCACAGTCGCCTGGTGACGTGGGCGCATAAAGCATCACGCATGTATGTGTCAGCGCCATGACGTGGCGTCGTCATTTGGGCCTTTATTTACTGAAGCCATTTCTCCATGATTCTGCACAGCACCGTCATGCTGCAAAGCATTGACAAAAACCATTAGCAAAGCCAATAAGCCAGCTTATGGCGATTGATTGGCTTTGCCTGTGCTTGTTTGTATTATTATGTTATTTAAAAACATGAAATGAAGATCCTACCACAATTACACTCCATTTAAAAATAGTTTAAAGAGGAATGTCAGCGGAGAAGTCGAAGTATATCAATGCAAGGCTCACAGCCTGGGCGTTGCAATCCAGCTTTGCGTGTTTGCACTTGAAAATGGGAATGAAATGCTATAAAGAGGGAAAGGCCTTTTGTGAAGCCTTCCTTCTCGCTGCCGTCCTGCTGCCACCACCTCTTCATGTGGCGCGTTTACCACTGGAGTTCAACTAAAGTGGCGATAATGGGCTTGATAATACGCCCTTGTGAATTCCCATAGAAGCCCATGTTCTGGTGTGAACATGGGCTTCTACAGGCATTCTCTACAGTGTATTATCAAGCCCGTTATCACCACTTTAGCGGCGGTTTTCTGCCGCTAAAGCGGCGATAATGTTAACGCAGTGCTTGATAATATGCCCCATTGGATTTTTCAGAAGTGGAATAATTTGCGCTTCAGTGTGGACTGTGGAGTATGTATTCAGCAGACATTCACCGGGAAGGAGCGCCCCACGCCGCCAGCTGCCAGCAGAAACCTGCCACTGCCAGGACCCTTAAACTGGGCAAAGGCATGTATGCAGCAAACTACCAGAGACCATGAACAGTAGGAACCCGGGGTGGGTGTGGGGCTCAAGCAGGCACCAATTGCCATTGCTGCAGTGTGTTGTTATGAAGCAAATCATTTTTGGGGGTGTTTTATATAGCGCGAACTCGACCCAAAGGTATCAGAGCGCTTTACATGAGCACCTGTTGTGCTTCAGAGGGACACATTAATTTTTTGTTAGGCACATTAAGTAATTTGCCCAGAATCACAGGATGTTGAGCTTCACTGCCGAGACTCTAAACCGGCTCCCCAGCTTCTAGGTTGACCGCTCTAGCGTTAGGCCACATCCTCTCCAAGAAACCAAGAATGTACATTCAGCCTTTCTAGAGGTGTGACATTAGCGGCTAAGATAGCTCATTGAAGGCATGTATGCAGTGTAGACATCTGTCCGCCTTTCATCCTTCTGAGGTCAATAACATGAGTACCATTGAGGTGGATGATAATGAATACCTGGATCTACGTCACGGATGTGTGCGCTTGCGCCGAGCATAACCGTACCCCTGCTTTTATGCGACTGCACTCTCTGAACACGTATATTTAACTTGGAATTTCTCCACATGAGCTAGTCACCCAGGGCTGTACCGGACCCCGGCAATAAACCACCCATCGCCAGTGGAACAGGCACAGAGTAACGGAAGAGACTGCCACATGCTGCTGGCCAACAGGGGACACTAATGTAGTCCTACACAGCAAGTCCTTACTAGCAACACACTGCCACCACTTCTTGAGATCTCAGGATGACAATCAGATATGGAATGATATGAACAAAATCCATCTCAGCAGACCTCTCCACCACTTGTCCCTTCAAAAAAAGCCGGGGCAGGACCATAAACGTAAACAACGCATCTCAGAAGGGACATCCATGTGCTGTAACTGGCTAAGTGGAGTCTGAGCAGAAGAAAGTCCATAAAGGGACCTGCAGAGGTGCTCAAAGCTGCCAGCTTACTGAAAACCATAAACTGCACGCCCACCTCTCACACTTCTTCATCCATCACACTGCTAAGCCTGCTTCCCATAACATGATCACTGCACCTTGATGGTTCTAACGCACGACTTACAAACTGTTATATTCCCGTGTTAGACCCATGTAGCAAAACAGCTTATTTATTACATTGTCCTATTTTTTAGCAGTAACCTTTTGCACATATTTGCGTGCGCGATAATATTGGATTAGTTTCCCTGAAACTAAACTTGTTTACACATTTAGCTTCGCACAACATTATCACAATGCCCTGAAAATCATGCACAAGGTCTCTTCTGGCACTATGTACTAATGTCATCTCTATCTTCATCCACAGGGCAACAGGGCTATGCACATATCCATAACATCACTAATCTATACACACATTTAAATGCTGCTTTCCATTATAAAAGATGAGCATCCCCATAGATTAGCAGAGGAGGCCCTTCAGCTGACACCGAGGGTCCTTGCATGCTGAGAACTCACCAGACAGCGGTCTGAAATCTTGTGAGGGGTGTCCAGTTCGTGACCAAGATGGGGTCCTTCATTCTCTCCCATCGGGTAATGGGGGTGGATCATCCCTTGGGGGGATTCTTGGCTCTACACCTACACTCACTATAGTAAGAGTACATTTGATTGCTGCATTGTTTTATATGCCTGCATACATACATTGTCTTAGCACCATGGTAGAATGATATCTATTATTTACGCTTTTGGTGCTTGTTATCACTTTCACCTGCTTCTGTCTATTAATCATTGCAGCACATGTATTTTATACAAGAATAACGTTGGTTCAATAAATCTATTGAAAAACGTCCCACTGTGTATTCTCTGTATACCTCTCTGAGAATAAGTGAGCATAAGTGACTGAATGCAAGGTTCTGTACTATTTCCACGATTCCTGCGGGATCAGGGTTGTCATGTTCAGGGGTTGCCAGAAACCATTCGCTCCCTGATAGGTTAGGGGAGTTTACAGTGACACTGTGAGCTAGATGGTCTCTAGGCCCTCCATATCCTGCAGGGGCGTCTAGATTCAGTCTTGGCACCAATCCCATAGTTTATGTTGTCCAACAAACGTGCAGATCCTACTGAATAGTAGGAACTACACGACAAAACACTTCCCACATAGGATAAAAGCAAAGCCAACAAACTATCAACCAAGCACCCTACATGGTGCAGTGGACAACTAATGCTGGCAAGCGCTTCATTGTCACTCATAGAGGTAGTTAGCGCTATATAACTTTTACAGTACAGTACAGTACAATACAGACAGCACAGCCTGGACACTGGAAACAGTGGTTGCCTCTGTTTCAGAGCTGTGCTGTGCTCTCTGCAGCTCAAGAAGGACAACGGGCCAAGAGTGACCCATGGTCTGCTGCAGATACCCATCTTCTGGAGCCCAGGAATCAGTAGGGAGCAGTGGGTAGGGTCATTTGCCACTGAAAGCCATTGGCACTGCTGACATCTGAGGTCAGGGGAAGGTCATCCAAAGGGCAGTGATGACTATTCAGTTCTTCAGTTAAAAACCAGCATGGTGTGGTGAAGCACATGGGGTATTTGCAGAAAAGGGCGTGGGTGATTGGAGATGCGAGATTCCACAATTCCAGCTGCTGCAGGTAGAGGAGTGATTGGGTAGTAAATAACAGGACAGCCAGGGCCAGGGAAGGGCCTACTTTGAATGAATGCGGTGCTGCATCAGAAGTTAAGAATATCTAGAAGGTGGGGAGAGGCGTCTTTTATCATAGAAAGAAATGGCACAAGCCTTTGAGAGGAAGGGAATCATTGATTGCAGTTGGCGAGAAGCATGTCCAACTCACCTGGAACTAAAGGTTGAAGGATTGTGTAGAAGGTTCATGGATAAAGTGCAGAGAAGTGGAATATTCAGCAGTCATGATTGCCTTAGAAATGGCACCTCTAACGCTCTCCATTTTAGCTGTGAAAAAAGAAGCAAGTTCCTTGCAGAAAGAGTGAGAAGGGGCGATCATAGGGATAGGATGAGATGTGATATAAACTTCATCTAAAACCTTAAATGATGAATGCATGAAAAGAGATTTGTGTAGTACAGTTGTTACCCAAAAGAGGACGTCCTGGTGCTAAGAAAGTGAAAGGTGATTAAGGGTCCAGGGTTGACATTGAGGGCCATATTTACAGCCTCTTTCTGAACTGAAGATGAGGGAGGAAGGTACAGAGCATCAGTGCCAAGAAGGAGAAGCTACGGATGACACTTCACGTTTTTAGACTATGAGAGTAGCAGAGATGAGGCCTCCATTGTGGATATCATGATGATAAATGCAGTGGATTTTGAAAAAGACGTGCTTCTGAATTGATAACAATTAAATTATTAAAGTCTCTGATCCAAGGGTGATGGTATTAAGGCTAGTGCTACTGTTTTCCAGAAAGTATCGGGGAGAAAAGGGAGAGTTTTTCGGAGCAGTTTCCTTATAGAGAAGTAGCGACTTGGCCTACCTGGGATGAAAAGGTAAACTTGCTATCAACTCTTAGTCCAATGGCTGATGAAGTGGGAGGCAGAGGCTAGTAGACCGGATGCATGGGTCTTTCCCCAAAAAAGAACCTCTGCTTTGTCCCCATTAACTTGAAGCCATTTATTTTCATCAAGGTGTCAACTTGGGACAGTCAGACATTAAATTTATCCTCAGTGGGTAGTATTAACATGGATGGAAATGATAATCTGCGTGTCGTCTTCGTACGACATGACATTAAATCCAAAAGTATAAACCACTTCTGCAGAGTACTAATATAGTAGTTGAAAGGTGTGGGACTACAGGAGGACCCTTGTGGTACCCATAGTTGGCTGGAGTTTTATTGTAGCGGAAGGATACAAGGGATACGGCTGAAACCTGGAGCATGGGAAGGGGCAGAACCAGATGAGGTCAAATTTGCAAATACCAAGATGACCTAAAGTTGAGGTCATTAGATAATAGGATACAGTATCGAAAGGTGCGGACACATCTAAGAGGACAAGGGTACTACTCCCTTATCCAGGATTAGTGTGAGGTCATCAACCACAGAGCAGTGTCTGTGCTGTGAGCAGCGCAGAATCCTGATTGCACCGGATCCATCAGAGTTTTGTATTCAAGGTAATTCATCAATTGGTTGTTGACCATCTCTCCTGGGAGTTAAGAGGAAGAAGGTAGAAGCGAGATCGAACAATAGTCACTGGAGACGGTGGGGTCTGCTAACAGTTTTTTAGGTACTCTTATAACCAGAGCATATTTATCGGGATTGGTAGCTGATGCAAGTGAGACTTTTCACAGATTAAGCATCACTGGATAAATAGTGGAGCATGTGTATAAATGAACGCAAAGCGCTATTTCATATGACTTCGTTGGGCCTCATTGGTGAGGTGCAGCTTGAGTGCCCGTGGCACAGCAAGCGACAGGACCCAAGTCAGGGCCCACCCATCCCACCTAGAGTATCTCACCGAGAAAAACAAAAAGTGATGCATTGAATGCCTCAAGTACTCTAAAGCGCTTGTCATTACTCTGGATTAAGCCTCGGCTGAGGATGTGGAGTGGTACTCCACGTAGTTCCACAGAGATTAAAAAATACTCAGTGGAACTACGCTCCACTCCACACCACACCAGGCCCACAAACAATTTTAAAAAAAAGGAAACAAAACGCACTTACCTTGTCTTCTATGTCGTCTGCGGGCCGCCCTCCTCCTCGCCACGGTGTGTCCTCTCTCCTGGCTCTCCTCCTTGGCCTCCTCCCGCTTCCCCTACGTTTTACGTCTTGCGCATGCGCAGTTGAAGCAAGACGTAAAATGTAGGGGGAGGAGGACAGCAAGCTGGAGAGCCAGGATTCCCAGGAAACACAGCGGCAAGGAGGAGGGCGGCCAGCAGACGACATAGAAGACAAGGTAAGTGTGTTTTTTTTAACCTTTTTGGGCTGTGGTGCAGGGGGCTGAGTGGTGTACTCCGTTCCCCCGCGGAGTCGTAGTTTTACTTCAACTTCACAATCCTTGCTGAGCGCCGAGTTGGTAAAACTCCGAAAACTCCGCTGGCGGAGTGGAGTACGCTGCCTGGGGTTACTCTGGGTACATCCTATTCCACCTTTTTGTCACTGTGCCTTTACACACTGTCACCAACCCTATGCAAATCACCCTTGTTCAGACTCCCGCTGGGATCAGATACTTGTTGTATGTCCACGTGCTGTTGGTGAGTCTGTGCTTGGGAAAATCTTGGGCCTCATTTATGAGAAGTGAAGCATAGCTGCGTGAAAGCAGTGATGCGTCACTTCTCAGTGCGCCCTCCTTGCGACATGATGGATGCGTCTTATCTACTGTATGACACATCATGTCGCAAGGAGTTACAGATACGTCAGTATTTCTGACGCATCGGTAGGCGCAAAAGTGAAGCATTGCTGGAGTGTGTCACAAAAGTGACGCAACTCCAGCAATGTGTCCTTTCACATGGGGCAAGCCCCATATGAATGTGCCTGCGTCAGTCTTACGCCTGCTGTTAGGCAAGCGTAAGATATTGACGCATTTGCATCCTAGAAGTGACGCAGTGAAATCTCATAGCTTTCACGGCGTCACTTCTACGAGGCATACTTGCGTCAGAACGCCCACTCTGCATACGTTATACCTGGCGCAGGTATAATGTGGCGCAGGGGCTTACAAAGTGACGCATCTACCTAGATGCGTCACTTTGTAAATATGACGCAGCATGGCGCATGTTTTACCCTGCTGGTGCGTCACAAAAAGTGATGCACCAGCGGAGCAAAAGTGGCGCAAGGGCTTATAAATAAAGCCCCTTTGGATTTCGAGCGACGGGGGCATGTGGATTATTTCTACTGCACACAAGAAAGGATGTGCCTCTGATCACAGTTATTAATCCATCCTAACAATGAAATCCATTACTTGCACAGAGTACTGGTAAGCCAGAAGTGTTTATCTGGCTTCCTCTAGCCCGACCACTGACTACATTTACACTCCCACTCTGCTGATAGCATTGTTGCTGGTCGATGGCTGTTTGTTTCCCTGCTTAAAAGTGTGGAGGAAAGAAAAAACAGTCACCAATCAAATATCACAATTCCAATGAAGCATTCCGGAGAACTCTGAAGAATCACTGACTCCCGGTTCTGAATTTAGTTAGTTTATTACAAAGCCAAGAACGATTGGACATACAAACACCTAAAGATGAGGGTGTAAAAATTGATTGGAACTAATACAAAGCTAAACCTGTGGGCGTAATTGAGTCGATGCCACAGACATAGAATAGCCAGTTCTAGAATCAAGACTCAGAATATAACTGCATCAGCATCAAGAGTCTTCCTCATTGGAGGTTCGTAAGTAAAAAGCATTAGTCTGTCCGTACACTACCACTATCGTGACATTCGGACTTAGCATTTACCCAGGCAAGTTTAGGAAAATGTGTTAGCCTGTGACGACTTCCTTAGAAGCACACTCACGTTGTATAGGTCAAATAGCATAAAGCTATAGAGCTCTTTCTAAGATGCTCCTTTCTCTCTTCTGATCTGCTCTCCTCTCCTAACCCAATTTTTCCCAGACTCTGTCCCTAATCCCAACACCAAAATCATAGGACACACCCATTGTCACATCATGTGATTGTGTCATCCTGCTAGACAACTCCTTATAGGTAACTTTCCAGTTAGTTTCGATACTCCCAGCCTCTTGCTTAATGACCTTAATTCCCAGGCCTTTTCCAGTGAGAAAGAACACTTGTACGAATGTATCCTCTCCTCCCTAAGCCTAACTCATAAAAGAAAAGCGTTATTCTAACTTAACACCTTCAACAGAAACGTTAGGAAAGAAAAGATTCTACATGTACATGAATTATACTAGCAAAATTGTCTCGAGAGCCAGGAATAAAATACACAAGGCCTACAGCAAATTGGCTAACATAAGAATCACCGTGAAACTTTGTTAAACATACATATACATGAACATTGTTATCGTGCACGTCTAAATCAATCATTACATAATCAACAAATGTGATTCTCATTAGTCATTTGTAATGTCGAACATTAAAATTTCATCATTTAGAACACGATTACAATATAAATTTATCGACGTTATACAGATTTCCTCTATCACTTCACTTTACACGTTATTACATTACATTCTAATACCCAAATGTTAACACAACAAAGGATTATACATGTAGGTGCGAACTACTCATGATTATAATGCGCCCCTACAAATGGCAGAGCATAGTCGTGCTCTCTCACCCCCGTGGACAGTACTGACATCTTTGGCGAGGTGTACTTATGTTCTTTAAATCCACAATCTCCTTTAAGGCGCACTTCAGTCGACAGTGAGTTTGACAGCGTGCACTTACTCATTTTGGTATTCATAGAAGGCATTTACTCATCAATGAGTAAGTGCCTTCTATAGTGCCTTCTGTGAATACCAAAATGAGTAACATTTTGGTATTCACAGAAGGCACTTACTCAACAATGAGTAAGTGCCTTCTGTGAATACCAAACATAAGTTTAAGATTTTGTCTTAAGCTGGTTCTGTGAATCGGGCCCATTATTTCTCTGTCAGAAGGGAATGAGGGAGAGTCTTTGACTTCAGGCTCACATCATCCGGTGTTGGGGGTGGGCTTTTAATAGTGCAGCAGGTGCACTGGCACCAGGATAGTGGGGTCTGAGGGCCCCTCTGCACCCCAAGTATGTCTGTATTTCAGTATCTCACATTAGGGGCACTGGTGCTATTGGCTTGACTGCAACCATGCCCCAGGGTTCCTAGTCACGCCACTGACGTCAGCCCAGATGTTTACCTCCTGTTTAATTCTCCTTCCGTAGACTTATGTTGCTTGGAAGGCCCCGGCTCTTCGTCCACCCACCTGTTTCTCATTCTTACCACCCTCCTGACACCTATCACGCCATAATTCTGATTACTTTGTCCGAGACGTCATTGATTACATAAGACCCAGCCTTCGAAACAATCTGTGGCCCTTCCTTCAACAACTTTTTTTATTTACAAACAAGGGAACCCGATAAGTAACTGAGGACCATGGGTATCAAGTATTTATAGAAAACAATGGTCCTAAGAATTCAATTATATTTAAGAAAAATTCGATATAGACCTAGTTGGGTGCTATATATATTCAATGCCCAGCCGGACAGAGAATTTTTATTGTGACAATGTTTTAAAATAGTAAGGAATATACAAAAGAACATTACAACGGGGTGCAATCCTGCACCCGACACAAGGAGGAAAGTGAGGGAAAACGGAATAACAAATAAACAATTAAACAAAAGAAGTTACAGGCAAAAACTAGGAGCTGTTGTAGCTTGCATTCAGCATTCAATAAAACAAGCTTAACCAAATAGTAACCACAATAAATACACACATTGGACCATAGTGGTACCATTTTGAAATGTCGACGACGTTTCGATCCCAAGCTCATTAATCAGAGGGATCATCATCAGGACTAGAAAATAACAATTGCCTGGTGTATACCAATGACGCCACAATGATGATGATGATTGTGGCACGTTGAGTTTAGGAGACATATTTGTATATTATTAATATGAGTTGGGCTTAGTTGCATATTCTTTAGTTAGCCTGAAAAAAAACACCTGCGAGGCGATGGCGTGGGAGCAGCGTTGGCCCATGAAGGCGGCACTCACGCCTGATTGTAGATAAGCCACGGCTATGTATGTAAAGGATTCAGTTTGATATTAATTGGAAAAAGTCTCTGGTTTATGACAAATTCCCTAAGACCAGGACGTGACGGAATGTTGATCTGAACAGCACTGAGAGGCCACCACAATAGCAACACAGCGCTTTACAAATCTGCAATAACGGGCCATGATATTGTATTTCAATATATTTCATGTGCATAGCTTGAATATCTGACATAGACCTGGTCCTCCGTGACATACATGTTCAATCCAAAGAACAGACTCCCATCTCTACCGCCCAAATTAACTTCACATCTCCCTATACTAATTCTCCACTAATTCTGTTTGGGTTCCGGAGTAGCGTGCTACCTGTCGAAAAGCGCTTCAACACATCATCAGGGGTAGCAAGTGCTACATAAAAGCAAACCCTTCCCTCTTCTATCTCTCTGCTATCCATTTCCATCCAAATAACAGACTAACATGTCCACCGCTCAAATTAATTTCATATTTTCTTATATATATTCACCACTAATCCTTTTTGGGTTCCTGAGTAGGGAGCTAGTCGCCGAAAAAGCACTTCTACGCCTCGTCAGGGGTTGTAAGCGCTATATAAATGTAAGTACAATTACATTGGACACAAATTGGTTAAACCAAATTGCGATTACGTGCTTTCTAGTGCATCCAGGAATCTTACTAATCCTTTTTCAGGCACTGAAGGGAACTATGTATTGTGTGGAGGTGCACCTTGTGAAAGGGATGATCCTGTCACACAGAGCAAAGTTAACCAATGGCTGAAATAGGCAGAGCAATTTTCTATTTGCTGTTGCTGACAGGAGAAAAAACATACCAATGCTGAAGAGGGTTTCCTAATAATAATAATAATAATAATAATAATAATAATAACTTTATTGGGATATAAAATATCCATAAAAGTACACATCAGCAAAATGCCAGCAACAGTACAAATTAATATAAACGAGCAAGACATAAAAACAGTGAATAGATAAAAACTTCCAAGTTGCATTAGAGAACTTCTGTAGCATACATATGTTAAAAAAGGGCAAAATATGCTCAACAACAGTGTCATCAATGGCATTTAGACGAAAAAGGTTTGTAGGCATGACGATAGCAATGTTGTGCTAATACATACAGTCAAGTATACAACAACTAGCAGCAGTTTATGGTAAAGTGCGGTCAGAAGTAAACAATTTTAGCAGCATACAATAAAGTGCGGTTTGGTGGAGACTGTATTCCTTAAAGTAAAAACGTTGACTGGCCCTTTCGGTTATTGCGTGAAATTGCGATATGCATGGCGGATAAAAGTTATAAAGCCTATGTTTAAAACTGTATTTTCTGGATTCAGAGCTGCAATTACTGCCTGTCTGCAGGTCTGGGTTCCCAGCCTGTTCCACTCAATTTTCAGTTTTCGTCTGCGCTGTGGCGTAAGAGCGTGGCAAAGACAGACTACATGCTCTAAAGTTTCAGCCATCTTAACACACCCCCTGCACAATAAATCCTCTGACGTTCGACGCCAAGAGGGTAAATCCTTTAAAAATTGCCAGTCACCCAATCTAAGAGCCATGAAGCTAAGTTTTAAGTGCAAGGGGTAAGTGCAGGACAGATAAGGGAGGGGCGTGGCCAGCCCATAGGAATTAATTATTGCCCATGCATGTTTGCGTTTAGCAAAGTGAGCTTCATCAGCAATTAGGGACTTCATTCGAATACGTTTCTTAATAATGATTTTAGAAACTGCCTTGCTGGGGTTGAGATCCCATAATTCGTCCACGGACATTTGCTGGACTGCGTCCTTAAAAAAACAGCCATAAGAGCCACCTGGGTTTTTCTGTGAAATATCTAACCAGAGTAGTGACTCCAATGTACCTGGATCTGCTTGTCTTAGTTTAAGGCACAGATTCAGATACGAGCCAGCATTTGAAAATTCATAATTTAATAGGCCCAGTTCTAGTCTGATCTGCGCTGCAGAAGCGGATTTAGGCGTGTGGAGGTTTTTTTGTAAATTTTGGTCACGTGTTGGTTTAGATTGGCATTTAGTTTTCCCCCAAAAATTTCAATGCCGTACGACAGAGTTGGCCCAATTTTTGCTCTCATGACTTCCAGTAGTGGTGATAAACTCGGACCGGACAGTTTTTTTGAGAGCTTGGAAAAGGTCACCTGAAGGTTCATGGCTTTTATTGCTATTTCGCTGCGTTGTTTAGTAAAAGAACCCCTGGAGTCAAAATTGACCCCTAAATATCTATATGTGAGGGTTTCCTGAAAGTCTCTCTATAAGCTTACTAAAATCAAAAGGACTTGGCTACCGCCAGATCTATACAAAATATACTGCAGGGATGACACAGGCTGGGATTTACTACAATAAAAATAAATACATAAATAAAAAATATATATCCCCTAGCGCAGGAATACCCATCGATACATCTGAATACCATGGGCTTGAAGCACGTGCCTTTAAAGCACCTGCCGTACCTGGCACGAGGCAGCACACGCGCACACGCTCACACAGGCACAGATCTGATATTGCAATTCTGACAGTAAAACGAGACTCGTTCTGGCAGCTGGAGAATAAACAATGCCTGAATTAAATAGCATTGTATAAAAACAATTTGGCTTGCATCTCGTCTCCGGAATGTAGCGCTTTGCGTGCCCCTGAACCTCTGTGCTGCTAATTGGCACGTGCGCCTCGCTGCGGCTCCCACCTGGGCAGGTATTTCTGTCAGATAATTGACACTTTTGCGCACCTAGACTGGAAAGCTCCTCTGCTGCTGTGAGGGCTTATTTCGTAGTGGATATACAGTTGGGAGCGTTAGAAAAACAAACAAGTTGGTGCATGCACGGGGGAGGGTGTAGTCGGCGGGGAGACATGCAGGGAGACGTAGCAAGACATGCCGTACACTGAGGGTGACACAGGTATGTAGAGGGCTGGGGAGATGCCCACGCCAGGCATCGGCCGTCATGCTGACCTTGTCATGAACAATGGGGATTGAGTAAATGCAGCACAGGAGGGGAAAACCCCCTAGCAGCCAAGGTGTTAAGAGAGGAGGGGCCCGCTTGCCCACCTTTTCCTACACATGAAGAGTGTCTGTCTGGCTGAGCAAAGGGCAGCCTGGAAGACACTCGCCATGTTTGGGTCAGGCAGCCAGGCGCTGGACATGCGCTAAATGCACAGGCATCTTCCTGCCACGTGTGTTGTCTTTTTATTGTCACATATCTGCATACCAAGTGGTAACTCTAAGTGAAGTGAAGACTGGTCATCCCCTTAGCCCTGATGAAGTTGCGCAAAGTGGTGGCAACGAAACATGTTGGCGCTTTGGACATAATAATGGTCTGAGTTGAACCATTTTTTAATTGAGGACGCTCACAGCACTGAATAAGCTAAATTTAGCCAGTGAGTAGGATCTCATTTTTAATGTTGGGAACTGTAATTTCATTTCCTTTCTCACGGGGACCAGCACGGCACTTGTGTGATATTTGCACCTACAGTGCATACTCTATTTTCTTTCACTGTTTCTTTCTTTCACTTTTTGTGGTGAGAAAGCAACCTATGATGAAAAGTGGGTGTACTAGCGAGTACCAACTAGCCAGTCCCCCCTGGGTGTTGCTACTATGAGGTGCTTTCTCTCCATTCTCACATTTTTCTCACATTCTTCTCACATTTCCTCCAACCTTTTCCAGTTTTGATGGGAATCCTTGTTGTGCAGTATAGTGACATTGTGTTATAAACTGGACATATAGGGCCAGATGTACGTGGCCCAATACCGGTCGGTAACGGCCGAAATTACTGAATTTCAGCCGTTACCGACTGGTATTGGGCATTTGGGATATAGGTGGCCTAAATTGCAAATTTGGTAATTTACTGATTCGGTATTTTAAGGAATCGGTAAATTACAGATTACTTAAAATACCGAATCGGTAAATTACCGAATTTGCAATGTAGGGAGCACTCAAATGAGAGCTTTTCCCATTTTAGGATTCGTTATTTACCACCAACTACAAGTTGGTGGTAAATAAGGAATATCTTTGAAAATGCAAATCTATGCATTTTCAACTGTGCAATGTGGCAGACATACATGCCCTTAGGGCATGTATGTGTGCCACATCTACACACAAGCACGATTCGGGGGTGCAACAGGGTGTCAAAGTGACACCCTGGCACCCTTGAATGTTTCCCCCATTTTACCGAACCGGTATTTGCCATTCATTCCTATGGGCCTCCAGGCCCATAGTGTCACGGCTGTTGATCCTCAGGGTCGGAATGATGCTCTAATGGGGTCCACCTCCAGACGTCCCCGCACTCTAGCTAAAAACCTCAGAGTGCAAGGCAGTCAGGCGAGGGAAAATATGGGTCGAAAACAGGAACATCCGGGACAGGGACCTGAAATGACAAGAGGCATACGTTAACTAAATCCCCCGTTATTCTAATCTTCAACTCACTGTTGTTAACACGAACCCTCACCTGATAATGCTCAGGATATGGCTCTTCCCCTGTTTGTACCCCTTCTTCAGCTAAAGGTAGAACAACAAAACAATGGTTATGGCTCTCTTGTAACCCCCTACGTTTTAGGTGTATGTACTCTGATAACCCAGCATCCATTCACTCACCAGTTGCCAAAGAAAGGGAAGTAGTAATGAGATCACCGAAGGAATTAAGGAAGGAACAGGCTCTTCCCCCGCTCTTTATCGTTAGATAGAATCTCCGATGTTCCTGATAGAAATGATAGAGTAACCAAACTGAAATACAGCCAACCGGCTTTTCACTCTAAATGAGTTATACGGAAACAGTGTTTATCACAACCGAATTAGGAGGGGGCAATCCGGCGTCTCCTATTCGCGGTAAATACTTTATCAATGAGCTCATAGTCCCGGCGTGCAGTGAAGGGGGAAATCCAAGCGTCTCCACATGCACGCCCGGAAAAGTAACAAGAATAACACAAAGGCGTGGAGGGGGCAATCCGGCGTCTCACACGCAAAGAACAAACAAAGCACCAGCCGGTGCAGAGAACACAGTTCTTGGCTATAAACGTGAGCGAACCGAAGGGGGCAATCCGGCGTCTCCGGGTTCCTCACGAAATAACAACAACAGTTCCGCAAGTGCGCTGAGGGAGCAATCCGGCGTCTCACGCGCCTTGCGAATGACTCACGCAAGATCAGTCAATACCCGTCTCGCTTCCAGCTTGCTCTACAGCCGCAGAGCAAAAGACGAACCTCACCTTCCCAGCAGATCCGCGGGGACAGGGCGTCCGCCAACAACAGCATACCATTGGACAAATCACGAGCACCTATTACAAGGTCCCACATGTCTTTATACACTCTGACAACAGCCCCCAAGGTGCAAAGCATTCTGGTAGGTGTAGTTCATCATCTGGGCAGGCACATTTGTCAGACCCTGACAGTATGCCCCCCCGCCCTGTGCCTCCTAGCACCTGGCTTCCCCGGATTACGGGCGTAGAATGAACGGATCAACCGAGGGGCATGCACTTCATGACTGGGCTCCCAAGAGTCATCCTCTGAGCCGTATCCCTTCCAGGCGACAAGGAACCACAGCTTCCCCTGACGGAGCCTCGCGGCCATGATGCGACGCACTTCGTACTCCAGTTGACCATCTCTCAGCACCGGCGGGGCAGCCTTGCTCCTTATAGAACCAGCCGGCTTCAACAGGCTGCTGTGGAACACAGGATGTATCCTCATGGACATGGGCAATTTCAATTTGTAAGCCACGGGATTGATTCTTTTGATGACCACATACGGACCAATGAAACGTGGGTGAAATATGCTGCGATAACGGAATCGAATGTTCTTTGTGGACAACCAAACTCTGTCCCCAACCTCATACAGAGGACTCTCCAGTCGGTGCTTATCCGCCCATTTTTTGTATATGGTCTTTGCTCGGACAAGAGTTTTCTGTATTCGTTGATGTGACTCTAACAAGGCCTTCACATGGGCGGTAAGCATGAGCGAATTTTGCGGATCTCGCGTTCGCGAATTTTGCGGATTTGCGGATTCGCAATCCGCAAAATCCGCGAATTCCCGCGAATTTGCGGATTTTTTTTTTTTGTGTTCGCCCGTGTTTCTGCCAGTTCGCGAGGGTTTTGTACACTTTCGCAAATTGCGAACTTACCTGTCGGGTCGCAAGTTTCGCGAACTTGTTGTTTCTACGTGTCCAGCCTGTTTGGGACACTCTTCTTCATCACTGCCACTCTCTGTCACCACTGCCACTCTCTGACTACTCATGCCACCCTCTGGCCCACCCATGCCACCCTCTGTTTCATCACCACACCCTCTGGTTGTCCAGTGTACATTATTTTCGGCAAAGCAAAGCACACCTTCCCTGCCTCAAGTGACCTGAATTAATTTGGGGCTGATTCATGTGTCACAGAATATTTTTTTAGCTGGCACCTGCTTCCTTAGTGCGCCCTGATTAGTGATCTTTTGCACTTGCTAAGTGCTTTCATTGTTGCAAAATTAGTTACAACACCTGCCCTGCCCCAACTGACAATAATGAATTAGGGGCTGATTAATGGATTTTAACTTCCAGCCTGGCTCCTGCTTGTCTCCCTTAGCTGTAATTCAGGACCTTTGTGGCATATGTGTAACTATTCTGAGGTTCAGAGCAGGGTCACATAATAGTTTCAACTGGCAACTGAACTCTGGAGGGGCCCCTCAGGAAGCACTCCAGGAAATGGCTACTAATGATGAGCCTGAACTTTTGAACCTGGTAAGTAGTTACTTTCAGTTTTGCTAAGATCGTATTTCTGCAATTTGGCACTTATTCGCGGGGCGCGAACTCACGCGAACAGTGCGAGCAGTGCGAGCAAAATCCGCTGCTCGCGGATTTGCGGATTTTGCGGGAAATTCGCAAATCTCGCGGATTGCGGATTTCCCGAAAATCCGCAAAATCCGCGAGCGGAACGGATTTTCCGCCCACGCCTAATGGGCGGCCACCGTAGGGTGGTTCTGGATTTCCTCTGGTATGGTCAACGGAAGGGTGTTAGCATGAAAGCCTGTATTGGCCTTGAACGGTGTTTCCCCAGTTGAGCTATGCCATGCATTATTATAGGACAACTCAGCCAGCCAGAGAAGAGAGACCCAGGAACGGCTAGCTTCTTCTGAATAGCACCTCAAGTACTGTTTTAGTGTCTGATTCAGTCTTTCGGTCTGTCCATCCGTCTGAGGGTGGAAACTGGTGGATAGTGCGTCCTCCACCCTCAGCGCCTTGCACCACATACGCCAGAACCGCGCCACGAACTGTGGTCCCCTGTCCGAGATGATCACGCGAGGAATTCCGTGAATCCGGACCACCTGTGTCAACAGTAATTGAGCAGTTTGACTGGCAGTAGGAAGATTTTTGCATGGAATAAAGTGTCCCATTTTAGTCAAACTGTCTACCACTACCATGATAGCGTTGTAACCTTGGTCCATTGGCAACCCCACGATGAAGTCCATGCTAATGGTGTGCCAAGGACGGGACGGAGTGGGTAGTGGTCTAAGTTTCCCACGACACATAGAATGATCCCCTTTTGCCCTTGCACAAGTATCACAGTGTCCAATCCACTTTTCTATATCTCTTAACATTGTCTCCCACCAGAAGTGTCGCTTTACCAGATGGATGGTTTTTGTCACCCCTGGATGCCCGGCCAGCACTTCCCCATGACACCAGTTGAATGCCTGAAGCCGTAGATCGTGAGAGGGAAGAAACAATTTCCCTCCATGCAAGGGGACCCCGTGTTGGAGACTTCGGAGGCGGTTCTGGCTCACCCACTTCTGCCATTGCACTTGGTTTCGTTCTTTCCGCACTTGTTCTATAAAACGATCAGCCGTTATTAAACAAACCACTTTCTCGGGTGCGATGATCGCTTTTATTTGTTCTTTTTCCGATATCTGGTCTCCCCCTCGTCTGGAGAGTGAGTCTGCTTTCTTGTTTTCAGTTCCAGGCCGAAAGGTGACGATGAAATTATATTCCGCGAAAAACAGCATCCACCTCATTTGCCGTTGCGATAAGTGACGAGCCGTTTTCATGAACAACAAATTCCTGTGGTCGGAATAAACCGTTATGGTGTGTTGTGACCCCCACAGGTAATGTCTCCACTCTTGGAAGGCTCGTTTTATTGCCAACAGTTCTTTTTCGGATATTGAGTAGTTGCTTTCAGCGGAGTTCAATTTTCTGGACAGGAAGGCAACTGGATGTAACTGGCCTGTTTCTCTATCCCTTTGCGATAGGACGGCTCCTACTGCGACATCAGAGGCGTCCGCCTCCACTATGAAAGGTAAGTCCAGTTGTGGATGTTTCAGGATAGGGGCAGAAACAAACGCTTCCTTCAACAACTCAAACGCCCTCATGGCTTCGGTGTTCCACTGAAAGGGAACTCCTTTACGTAATAACTTGGTGATGGGTGAAGCCAACAAGGAGAACTGTGAAATAAAACGTCTGTAATAATTGGCAAAGCCAAGAAAGCATTGCACCTCTTTCACGCTCTTTGGCACTGGCCATGCACTCACCGCATCAACCTTCCTCTCTGCCATGTGAAACCCTCTAGGTGTGAGTATAACCCCCAGAAATTCCACTTCCTCTACATCAAACTCGCATTTACTGAGCTTACAGTAGAGCCGGTATTCCAACAGCCTCTGTAACACCAGGAGAACATGACCGGTGTGCTGGTTACGTGAATCAGAATAAACAAGGATGTCATCTATATATACGATGACGAACTGGTCCAGGTATTCCTTCAAAACATCATTAAGGAAGTACTGGAATGCCGCCGGGGCATTGCAAAGCCCGAACGGCATTACCAGGTACTCGAAGAGACCATATCTGGTCTTGAAGGCCGTCTTCCACTCATCACCGCTACGGATCCTGACCAAGTGGTAGGCACCACGGAGATCCAACCGTGTGTAGATCACTGCCTCTCTCACCTGGTCCAGTAGTACGGGGATGAGGGGAAGAGGGTACCGGTTCCTTATGGTCTGTTTATTTAACTGGCGATAGTCAATGAGGGTACACAACTCCCCATTGGCCTTCGTCGTGAAAAACAAAGGAGACGCTGCCGGTGAGCGGGAAGGTCTAATGAACCCTATAGCACTGAAGTGTGTCAGGTATTCTTGCAGATGTTTGGACTCAGGCTCTGACAAGGCGTACACCCTGCAAGAGGGAACAACAGCGCCTTCCACCAAATCTATTCTACAATCGTACTCCCTATGGGGAGGGAGTACTTCAGCCTGTGCTTCACTAAACACCTCACTGTACTCATGGTATTCCCTAGGTAGGACGGTTACTTTTTCCACCGCAGTGGCTATGTGTGTTATCTGGGCCAAGGCTATCGTATGTGAAGAAGGGGTACTCATACAAGTGGTCTGACATTCCTCCGACTGAAAGCTCACAGTTTTTTCTCTCCAGTCTATGGAAGGGTTGTGTTTTTCTAACCATGGGATACCCAGTATTAGCTCGTATTGTGGAGCCTCGATGATGTTCAAAACGATACTCTCAGTATGTTTGACAATACTGTTCTCCAGAACCAATACCACCTCTTCAGTACGTTCAACGATAGGACCAGATTTCAGGGGGGTACCATCTACTGCCAACACGGTTTCTGGATTTTTTGTAGTCACTCTGCCCAGCCCCAAACGGCGCACGAGGCCTTTGTCCACAAAATTCCCAGTAGCCCCTGAGTCTATCATGCTCCACACTGCATGTTCTTTGCCCTGGCTCAACAATAGGGAGGATAAGGCAATATGTGTTATAGGGGCCTTGCCATCAACCGAGGCCAACGATGTGAGTCTCCATTCTTTTGTCTTCTGCCCATCACTCACGGAAGGACTCTCATCACTGGTATCGAGATCAACAGTGGTAAGAGCCACCTTCTTAGCTGAGTAAAAGGTTTTGGACCTTTTGGGTTTGGAGGGACACTCCTTAACGTAGTGTCCCTTCTTCCCGCAATACATACATAGCCCCTGAGAGCGGCGGCTCTCTCTTTCAGCTTTAGTAAGAGGGGATCGGATGGCCCCAACATCCATTGGTTCTGTTGAACTGTCTCCAGCCCGTGGAACCGGCGGAAGTAAGTGACTCACCGAATCAGAGGGCCTATCATGTTTCCTTCGGTCGCCTCCCCGCTCCCCTATTCTATGGTCCAGGCGCAGGGTGAGATTGATTAAATCAGTACATGTTGTAGGTTGGGGATCAATCTGTACTATGATGTCTTTTAACTCATCGGACAGGCCCTGGTAATATAACGCCATCCTTTTGTCTTCTGGCCAGCCTGTCTCCGTCACAAGACGATTGAAAGTAGTCATATATGACACTAAATCCTTCTTCCCTTGTCGGAGCCCCAATAATTCCTTATCTGCACTTAGTGTTGTCGCTCTCTGATCAAACACCCGTTCAAACTCTCTACGGAACGCTGACCAGTCATTTAATATGGGATCATCGTTTTTAACAAAGGGAACAGCCCAATTCGCTGCATCCCCAGACAAGTATGAAATGGCGAACGCCACTCGGGACATATTATTGGGGAACGAAGCCGGCCTACACGAAAAATGAAGGGTGATTTGGGTTAGAAAGGCTTGAATTCTCTGAGGGTCACCAGAGTATCTCTCTGGACTGGCTAAAGGTATTGGAGGAGGCACCGTTACTTGAATGGTGCGACCTCCTGGTGCTGCATCGAAAGGATTAACCTGTTGACGATCTAACCTCTCTTTTAAGGCAGTGACCTCCAACTTGGACGACGCCAGTTCCTGCTGTACCAACAACAGAGCCTGAAGCACGTCGTCCATAGTTGCCATAGCTTGAGCCTTCTTCCGACCAGGAGGTAATAACAACGTGGGCTCGTGATTCTGTCACGGCTGTTGATCCTCAGGGTCGGAATGATGCTCTAATGGGGTCCACCTCCAGACGTCCCCGCACTCTAGCTAAAAACCTCAGAGTGCAAGGCAGTCAGGCGAGGGAAAATATGGGTCGAAAACAGGAACATCCGGGACAGGGACCTGAAATGACAAGAGGCATACGTTAACTAAATCCCCCGTTATTCTAATCTTCAACTCACTGTTGTTAACACGAACCCTCACCTGATAATGCTCAGGATATGGCTCTTCCCCTGTTTGTACCCCTTCTTCAGCTAAAGGTAGAACAACAAAACAATGGTTATGGCTCTCTTGTAACCCCCTACGTTTTAGGTGTATGTACTCTGATAACCCAGCATCCATTCACTCACCAGTTGCCAAAGAAAGGGAAGTAGTAATGAGATCACCGAAGGAATTAAGGAAGGAACAGGCTCTTCCCCCGCTCTTTATCGTTAGATAGAATCTCCGATGTTCCTGATAGAAATGATAGAGTAACCAAACTGAAATACAGCCAACCGGCTTTTCACTCTAAATGAGTTATACGGAAACAGTGTTTATCACAACCGAATTAGGAGGGGGCAATCCGGCGTCTCCTATTCGCGGTAAATACTTTATCAATGAGCTCATAGTCCCGGCGTGCAGTGAAGGGGGAAATCCAAGCGTCTCCACATGCACGCCCGGAAAAGTAACAAGAATAACACAAAGGCGTGGAGGGGGCAATCCGGCGTCTCACACGCAAAGAACAAACAAAGCACCAGCCGGTGCCGAGAACACAGTTCTTGGCTATAAACGTGAGCGAACCGAAGGGGGCAATCCGGCGTCTCCGGGTTCCTCACGAAATAACAACAACAGTTCCGCAAGTGCGCTGAGGGAGCAATCCGGCGTCTCACGCGCCTTGCGGATGACTCACGCAAGATCAGTCAATACCCGTCTCGCTTCCAGCTTGCTCTACAGCCGCAGAGCAAAAGACGAACCTCACCTTCCCAGCAGATCCGCGGGGACAGGGCGTCCGCCAACAACAGCATACCATTGGACAAATCACGAGCACCTATTACAAGGTCCCACATGTCTTTATACACTCTGACAACAGCCCCCAAGGTGCAAAGCATTCTGGTAGGTGTAGTTCATCATCTGGGCAGGCACATTTGTCAGACCCTGACACATAGGAATGAATGGCAATTACCGAATCGGTAAATACCGATTTGGTAAATACCGAAATTTATCTACATCCCATTTACCTATTCTTAAATACCGAATCGGTAAAATTCGGTATTTAAGAATAGGTAAATTGGGATTACCTACATCTGGCCCATAGACACTTGAATTAGCGGTAGTAGTCTGCGTCGTTGGGGGAGTCTTTAGAAAAGAGTATAGACCCCTCTTGTGTCTGAAAATCAAGGTTATCTGTCCATTGAGTCAGTCCCTGGTTGTTGATAATGTGTTGAGTGGAGGGCGGCTTGACTTTTCTTCCCCCTGTGCTCCTTTCTGTGTTAATGATCTTCCTGCCAGAGCCAAGCTTTGCCGGGCTGAAGATTTCACAGCCCTCTCGGCGTGACCTCCTCAACCAGGCAAAGCCCTGAGAGGTCCCACTCCTCATGACGAGGGGGTGCGTCACAGAATCGGACCTGGGTGCTTCAGTTTTAAGCCACGAAATGCCCAGGGCCAACCGTCTATCAGGGACGCCACATCACAGAGTGGGGTGGTGTCAGCAATTCTCATTCTCCTCATCCTACACTGTGAGGAGTAACAGAAGGTCCCCCTCTCATTGGCTGACCCATGACAAGGTCAGCCAATGAGAGGAGGTGGCGGATTGTCCTGTTTTCCTTTCACTGAAGCCTCCAGGAACAAGCAAGGATTCCATTCTATCACCTGAAGAGGGTTGGTTCGAGGCCCGCCCCTGCATGTACACTTACTTGCTTGTTCTTCTTTCTGATGTATTGAGGTGGCGATCTCACGACACAGCCGGATGGGTCTGTCTGCAGTGGGACCTAAAATGAGGTTTGTTCTGGTTGATTCTGTGCCCATTGGATTCCCAATGTTGGACTGATGTTCTGATTTGTTACCTTTGCCTCAGATTGTAAAGCGCTCCTCTGATATCCTTCGGAATCAAGTTCGCGCTATTTAAAACTTTATAAATAAAAATAAAATAAATGTCTGTGTGTATGTATGAAAGTTTTGTGTATTTATGCGTGCATGCTATGAACGGGTGTGTATGTGCTTGCAAATGGTGGGAGTGAGTGTGTGTGTGGATGGCTGTATGAGTGTGCAGGTGTAGGAGAAAGTGTGAGTGTGTGTGGCCTGCATCACCATTACTCTACATTACAGGCTGCCACTGGTACACACAGGTACAATGAACAAGAAGGGGATGGAGAGAGAGAGAGAGAGAGAGAGAGAGAGAGACAAAGTAAGCGAGACAGAGAGAGCACAATGGAAAGAGTAAGAAACACAGAGAGGGATAGATCTCAACAGACAGACTGAGAGACACAGGAAGAGAGAACAATTGTCAGAGTGACAGCTAAAGCAGTAGAGATGGACTGCGAGAGGGAGAGAGAAAGATGAATATAGCGAGAGGGAGAGTGCTAAGGAGAGACTGAGAGAGACAGAAAGGTAGAGCGGTGGGCAAGATAGGAGAGGCAGCAAGAGAGAGACTGACAGTGTGAGAGAGATAGAGTGACACAGAGTGACAGAGACAGAAAGAGAGAAAAGAGAGATTGTCAGAGTGAGAGAGATAGAGTGACACAGAGTGACAGAGACAGAAAGAGAGAGAAGAGAGAGCCTGACAGAGTGAGAGAGATAGAGTGACACAGAGTGACAGAGACAGAAAGAGGGAGAAGAGAGAGCCTGACAGAGTGAGAGAGATAGAGCGACACAGAGTGACAGAGACAGAAAGAGAGAGAAGAGAGCCTGACAGAGTGAGACAGATAGAATGATACAGAGTGACAGAAAGAGAGATAAGAGAGAGACTGTTAGAGTGAGAGAGAGTGACACAAAGTGACAGAGACAGAAGGAGAGGGAAGAGAGAGACTGTCAAAGTGAGATAGAGTGACAGAGTGACAGAGACAGAAGGAGAGAGAAGAGAGAGACTGTCAGAGTGAGATAGAGTGACACAGAGTGACCGAGACAGAAAGAGAGAGAAGATAGAGTGACAGATTGAGGGAGACAAAGAGAGAACTTGATGGACAGAGTGAGAGAGAGGTAGAGAAGGACAGAAAGTGAGAGAGAAACTTTTGAGGACATTGCACAAAAGTAGTTACATACTTATCTTTAATGAAGACCACTTGACGCAACCAAATCCTTTGGCTGTTTTAGCGGGCTTTAGATTAAAATACAGTAGAAGAATCTTACCAGTCACATGGATCTATTTTTCTCAAATGCTCTTTGAAGTTGAACCTGACTAAAACCTTTTGAGGAGAGTCAGGCAGTTGTTAATTTGTAAAAAAAAAAAGAAAAGTGCTGGGGTTCTCGTCAGGAGGCAGCTTGCACCAGCCCATTTCTCCTGTTAGCGCCGCCTAAAACAGAACCCACCAATGGGGAGGGGGTGTGGCGTAATGGCCAGAGCTGCTAACTTCAGGAGTTGGCTTATTGTCCTTTGATTCTGGGCAAATTACCTAATCTCCCTGTGTCTAACAAAAATTTGTGTGTCCTTAACTGGTACTCATGAAACTATAGCGCTGGTGTTGATGATTAAGTGTTGGTGCTGAGCTCCGGAAACCACTGGCTCAAATTAAGCACTAGGGGCAAGCTTGTGGAGATGATTAGTCCAGCCCAGGTGGGGCGGAAGAGCGAGGCGTAGCGAGTGGACATGCGGAGAGAAGGAGGCGCCTCGGAGGAGACGCAGGGAGAGACGAGAGGGGGGAGAAGGACACAGAGATGAGAGAGAGACTGTAAAGGTAGACTTTGCAAGGAAGATGTTTACAAACAGGTGCAGGTTTATGGCTACAGAGAGTGGGGTACCAGAGATATGTCATAGGAAGGAGATGCGGAGAGTGCCGGACTTTTTTTTATTTCAGACCAAATATTGAACTATTCCCCGTCATGTAAAGCACTCTGATACCCACTAGGGTCACGTTCGCGCTATGCAAAACTTTATAAATAAAAGAGAGAGTGGGTCCAGAAGGAGCGGTATAGCTAGCCACAATGAGGTTTGGAGCAAGTCTTGGACCCTCTCCGAACCCTCACCAGGGCCAGGAACAGATGTCATCCACCCCTCCTCAGTGCCTCTGGATTCTCAGTCTGTTCTGGGCTGTATTCAAAGTGCTGAGTGACTTCTTAAGCAATTTAAAAACCCATTTCATGTGCATTCCACAGAAGGTGCCCTTGTTTCGCCTCGGGGGCTTTCTCCAATCCCAAATAAAAGGTCTTATTATGGTGTAAAAAAATCACATTTTCTTAGAGTCGGTGCTTTTCTTTCTCACTGAGGACTCATTTGCTTTGATTTCTTGTAAGCCTTCGCACTCCCGTGTGTAGTGTTAGACGTTTCTGAGTACACAATCGTTCTTTGCAGTTGTGTGATTGCATTTTTGTGCTCTCAGCAGGAGCCCTTAGAAGTAGGAGTCTATATAAAAATCCGATTAGCCTGCATCAATCTTCTGCCTCCAATACGGTTCGCTCTGGGTCCCACGGACAGTGCACTTGAGTTTCAGGATGCACACTGCCAGGCCAAAGGCTTCACAGTGCCAGGTCTGCATGGCTCATGACCGAGCTAACCTGTGGCTTAGGGAGATGTTTGTCAACAAGTTGAGAGAGCTTTTTTTCTTCTGTAAGCTGGCAGACACTCATTAAAAGCATAAAACTCAAATGTTTCCTTAAGTAAAAAAAGTGTAGTATGCACTATTAGAACATTAAAATGTGGAGCACTCCATTGAAGACAATGGAGTCCTCCCTGCTTCTACGGGCCGGTAAAGGCCTGCAAAGCAACATTCCAATGTTGTTTTCACAAAGGCCTCTCGGAGCCCGAGGGGATTTAAAACCCCTCGAACTCCGAGAGGCCTTTGTTTGATTTGTTAGAACATTCTGCCCTCTAGTGGCAGAATGTTCTAATAGACTTATAGCCCTTTGAAGCTGGGCTATACCGGCTATTAAAGACCCCCTCCCTTGTGAAAATGCCTCGCCTTCGGCTTGGGCCTTTAACGCTGGAGCAGGCCTTTAATAGCTGGTATAGCCCGCTATGGCGGGCTATAAGGCTATATTACAACAAAGAGGTAGTCGTGCATTTCACTGAATCGTACGTCCACTATATAACATAGCCTCAGTACTGAACCAGGTGATCAGGTGCTCAAGGGACCGAACCCAAAGGAACCTGCTGCTACCCATTACCCACCAGGGTCACCATCAAAATCATGGCAAATCTTAAAGGCAGAAATTAGATTATAAAATATGAGCATCCCACTTTCAGGCTGAAACTAGACCTGGTGAGAATGTACAGTAGGCATCTACACAAACACATTCTTTGTTACACTACATAATATCTGTTTAACAGTTGTAATCACGACAGAACAACAGGGCGGCCAACACTGTTGCAGGGACTCTGCGGAGTCACAGAACTATGCTTGGGATCATGGATTCTTAATAGGCAGGGACTGAGTCATCCTACCACCTGAGAGCCATTGAGCCCGGGACTAACTAGCCATAGTGTCTCACTTGCCCTCCTACTCACTCACAGAGAAACAAGTGATTAGACACCCCCATAACACAACACTCCCGACTCTCTCAGCAATTGTGGTTGCAGGACACACCCTTTCGCTCTCACACTCGTACTAGTCCACAATAAGATCTGAAAGATCTTCAACTGTGTGGTACATTCTGAAAATGAGAAAAAGACTTCTGCCTTTTATTCCCCAAGAATCATGTAAAACACTAGTAACGGCACTGGCCTTATCCAGGCTGGACTACGGGAACGCCCTGTATGCTGGGATACAAACTCAACACCTAATAAAACTTCAGCGTCTACAAAACGCAGCAGCAATGTTGGTGCTGGACATTCCCAGATCTGAGCCGTTTGCCCACAGACTAAGAGCCCTCCACTGGTTGCCAATGGAGCAAAGATTAAGGCTTAAGTCGGTTTGCCTAGCCTACAAGGCCCTTAATGGGGTAGGATCTCACTTCTTAAAAACTCAACTGAAACAGTACGAGCCTGCTAGGAGTCTAAGATCTAGTCAGGCAAACTTGATTAAGGTCCCTAAATTCAAACAGGTCAGATGGGGGGTGGGGGGGCTTTATGTTGCAGACTGCTAAAACCTGGAACCAACTACCTTTTACAATAAAAAATAGCTCCTCGCTACTATCATTCAGGAAGGCTGTAAAAACCTGGCTCTTTACCTCCTAGTTAGAACATTATATCACCAGTAGCTCTAGACTTTTTGCATTAACGTAGTGCCAAGACGCCCCTGGGCATTCGTGCGCTTTACAAATTCACAAATCAAATCAAATCATCAAATCAAAGAGACACAAGATAAGTTTAAAATGTTTGTTTTAACTATCGTGCTCTAGTATTCAGTACACATGCTACAATAAGTAAGAAGATGCATAAAACAAATACTGTCAGCATAGTAAGTAGTCGGTAAATCATAAAAGGAGCTGTCATTATACAAGACAGGGTAGTCTAACCCCCTCCCCTTCTAGAGAAGCAAAGTGGTTATATATAAGAAGATCACTGGGTGCTGGCAGCAGACCCCGTACCTTAGCATGCACCGATGTAAGTTCTACATCTTAGGTGCTGTCACGATTTCTTCCCTTGAAAGATCCCTATGCAACCTGTTCTGTGCATACCTATATGACAAAGTACGTGTTCCCAAACAACAGCTGCATTTGTGTGTTTTGTCTATGTGCTAGTGCCTGACAAAAACAGATTGGAAAGGGGCGACCACTCGGTCCCCCCGAACGTATGGTTGGGTGCCTCGATCCTCCCGGGAAACCATTTTGGGCGGGGGGCGTGTCTCGGCTGGTATGCCCAAAGCGGCGTAGCCGGGGCGCGCCTTTTTCCCGCCCAAGAGGGGTTGTCCTAGACACCTACACCGATGACCATGCCCAGTAGGCGTTCCGGAGGAGGGTACACGCCCTCCCGCAGAAGAATAAATAGAGCGGAAATCCGAAGAAGTGTCCTCTTGTTCCTGTGCTCTGAAGGCTGCACCCACTCGTTGCTCGTGAGCCCTCGACGGAACAAGCAGCAATTTTGAGAACTTGTAATCTTGTTGTTTTTCTTTCAGTTACTCGAAGGCGAAGAGTCCAGGACCTCGTTGCTCGTCTAAGGATCCGACAAATCGAAACCATGGCTGGCAAGAAAGCAGGAAAGGGTTCCGAGACGGATAAGGTGCTACGCCTGTTGATGAACCGAATGGCTGGCATGGAGCGGAAACTCGGACAAGTCCCGTCGATCGGTCGAGGCCTGGAGGACGTCAAAAAGCAACTGGCTGCACTGAGCAATCCTGGTAACCCTAAGAAGGTAATAGGCCCGGCCTTGCCGGGAATCGTCCCCGAGGGTGGAAGGAAGCAGGTCAAAAAGAGGGCGGTTTCAGGGGAGGTCCCGGTCCCTGCGGTGCCCCCGGCCACCCCGGTCACACCAGCTGACGGCCCGGTACCAATCCCAGACGCGGGTCAACCGATCCCGGTTGTGATTACCCCCGCTAACGATGAGGATATGCCTCCTGAATTGTCCACCCAGTTGGTCGCATGGCTCAATAAGAAAGCAGGGGGTGCCAAGGCGCCCGGAGACACGGCCGAAGAGGCCAAGTTACTAATACAGCAGTTGCGGCAGTCGCGAGATGCCGCAAAGGCAAATCTTCCTCTTGTTTCCCCACAGGTGACACCGGTAGGACCGGCAGTTGGTCTCGAGAAAACAGCGGGAACAACGACCGAACCGGGTAAGCTCGCTTTGCCAATGGCGGGGGAGGGCTCATTACCCTCAAGGCGGGAGAGGGTGGCACAGCACATCCCTATGGCCACAAAAGAGTTGATATGGGGAGACAAGTATGTTAATATGTTTTCGTTATTAACTGACCATCGCGAGATGGAATACGCCAAAACCCAGAAAGATTTGTGGCACCCGAGCGTGTGGCGCGCCAAGATGGCGGAGTTCAGGGTGGATGAAACGATAACAAATTGGGCTAAGGCCTTTGCAATATTTACTGCAGTTATGAGGGAACGTAAACCCGAAGTATTAACTGAACTGTCTTGCTATCAAACTCGTATTATGGATTTCTATGCAATGTATGAGGGAGAGGAATGGAAAGGTTACGACATGAAATTCCGAAAAGCAAAAGAATATGATGCCTCTCTGACATGGGACTGCCTCGACTCGGTCTCATGGCATAAGCAGCTCCTGCCGGGGGCGGCAGGTACATCCTCGCCTTGCGGGAGCGGGTCAGGGGTTTCCCGCCAAAAGCCCACGGTGCCTTTTCGAGCAGGTGCCGGTGGTGATCACCAGCCGAAAACCGGCGGGAATGGTGGAAAGCGGGGGGTCTGTTGGGGCTTCAATCGAGGCAACTGTAACAGACCGCAAGGAACATGTAGGTTCAAGCATGTGTGTGCGGGCTGTGGGAATTCCTCACACCCGGAGAGTTCATGTAGATCGAAAAATAAAGGGGCGGGAGGAAAGGGAGGGTCCAAGCAGGAGTGAGGTAGATCGTTGTGACCAATTGCCTACACCCGTTGATCTCATGGCTATGACTCCTTGGTTAAACAAATACCCTGATTATGTCTCCGCTGGGGTGTTGAGGAAGGGATTCTTGCACGGCTTCCACATCCCGGCGGGGGATTTTCGAGGGGACTCCTTTTGTAAAAAACAGTTATCGGCGCAACATAATCCAAGTGTGGTAGAGAGGAAAATTGCGAAAGAAGTCAGCTTGGGGCGAGTGGCAGGGCCTTTTCATCGCCCACCGAAGGCGGATTTCATCTGTTCCCCGTTAGGGGTGGTCCCGAAGAAAGACCCGGGGGAGTTTAGGCTTATCCATAACCTGTCCGCTCCAAGGGGTTCCTCGGTGAACGAGGCCATTGACCCAGAAGTCTGTTCGGTGCGGTACGCATCATTCGATGATGCCATTGCCATGTTAAATCGCCTGGGCCCCGGGGCGCTGATGGCAAAATCGGATATCGAATCGGCGTTCCGGTTGCTCCCGGTACACCCACAGGATCAGCGCTTGCTAGGTTTTGCATTCCAAGGGAGTTATTACATGGATAAATGCATGCCGATGGGTTGCTCCATTTCTTGTGCCTATTTTGAAAAGTTCAGCTGTTTTCTAGAGTGGGCCTTCACCGAGGCCACAGGGCATAGGCATGTTATGCATTATCTAGATGACTTCCTGTTCTTAGGAGCGGCCGGCGACACAAAATGTGCGCAGGCGCTACATGACTTTTGCATCCTCATGAGGGAGTTTGGAGTCCCATTGGCACCAGGTAAGACGGTTGGACCATCTACTTCACTGGAGTTTCTGGGGATTGAGCTCGATTCTGTGGAGGGATGTTTCCGTTTGCCAGTGGGAAAGGTAGCCAAATTTAGGGCTTCCCTGAAGCTATGCCTTAGTAAGGAGAAAGTGACCCTGCACCAGTTACAGCAAACAGTAGGTCAGCTTAACTTTGCCTTGAGAGTTATACCAATGGCGCGCCCCTTCTCACGCTCTATTGCACAGGCTATGGTTGGTCTCAAAGAAGGACTGCACCGTACGAGACTGTCTGCAGAGGTTCGCCAGGATATGCGCATTTGGTTGGCATTTCTGGCGGACTTCAACGGTCGAGTAGTATGGAGCAAGCCGCCAGCGTCTTCAGACGAGCTAGGTTTGTGGACTGACTCGGCGGGGAGCGTGGGATTTGGCGCCATTTTTGGTAACCGATGGTCGGCGCAAACATGGCCGGCTTGGTGGCACTCCAGCGGTCTCACAAGTAACATCGGGTTCTTGGAGCTATTCCCTATTTTTGTAGCACTGATGGCATGGCCAGACGAGTTCAGAGACCGCTCTGTGGTGTTTTGGTCAGATAATACGACTGTTGTCGAATGCATTAACCAACAGGCAGCACGCTGCAAATGGATCTTGAGATTGTTGAAAGAAGTTGTGCTGCTTTGCATGAGACTGAATGTACAGTTCAGGGCGAAACATGTGCCGGGTGTACTGAATCATGCGGCTGATGCACTCTCTCGTTCACATATGCAGGCGTTCAGGGGTTATCTACCTACAGCGGACCTAGTGGCGGCACCATTCCCCGAAGCACTTTGGCTAATCGATGCCCCGGATTACAAGACCTCGTGGCAGCAAGCTTAGCCCCCAGGACGAGGAAAGCATACGAAGGAGCGTTTCGTTCCTATTGCACATTTTTGGGTCCGACAGGGAATCAGAACTGGGGTCAGGAGGAATCCTTCCTGAGGTTCTTGGTAGCACTACACAGGGAAGGCCGATCAGCGGCAACGGCCAATAGGCATAGGGCGGCCATTTCATTCATGGCGCAGGTGCATGGCATAAAAGACCCAACAGGTTCCTTTTTGGTGAAAAAAGCCCTACGCGGCTGGCAGCGCCTCGAGGGTCGCAAGCAAGATGAGAGGCGCCCGATTGGCTTAGAAAGGTTGTCCATACTCATGGCGAAACTAGTCGAGACATGCTCTTCCCAGTACGAGGCAGTTCTGTTCCGGGCAGCTTTCGCATTAGCGTTCCATGGGGCTATGCGGGTAAGCGAACTGGTCGCAAGGAATAAGAAAGACGTTGAGGGAGGCTTGTGCAGGGATCACATCCTAATTAGGGGTGATTCGATGGTAGTCACGATAGCCAGGTCCAAGACCGACCAGGGGGCTACGGGAAATAGTGTTGTTGTGCAGCGCGTGCGAGGGTCCCCCACGTGCCCGATAATGTGTACAGAGGAGTACTTGGCACTAAGGGCGGATACATGGGGGGGCAGTTTGCTGAGGCACAATGATGGCACCCCACTGACGAGGTTTCAGTTCCGGAGGGTGCTAGCACTGATGGTCGCTGCTGCGGGCATGGACCCGGGCGATTTCAGGACCCACTCCTTTAGGATAGGGGCTGCTACTGAGGCTACAGCCAGGGGTCAGAGTGCGGATGAAGTGAAACAGTTGGGACGATGGTCCTCAAATTGCTTCAGAAGGTATGTGCGATTGCACATGTTGTAAAGTCAATTGACATGCACTCACGCTTCTTGTCTTTTGTTTGAATTACAGTTTTGCGAGCCTGTCACGCGGGGCGGAATTTGCAGTCGACCCAGTACCAGGAGTCCAGCGGTCATGGATCACCGTCTAGAGAGAGAGTGGTATGGGTCGTGGGCCACTCATACGTGAGGCGCGCCGGGGACGTATTCAAAGCAGGTGACGCGACTCACGCAGCTGGGGAATACGGGTACAGAGTGGCCTTCCATGAGAAGGGCGGGCTCTGTTTTGACCAATTCGAGTCATTTGTTGAGGGTCTCTTAGGGCGGCGAAGGTCACCGCCATCTGTAGTCATAGTACACCTGGGGGGCAATGACTTGGTGACACTGGGTAGACGAGTGTTGTTTGAACAAGTTTTGTCTGCTGTTAGCTGGTTGGCAAAAAGAATCCCGGGGTGCACGATTGCCTGGTCCCACATGATTCCCAGGAAAGTATGGCGGGGGGGCCTTTCGGTGTCTGCACTGAACCATTCGGTGAAGAAGGTAAACAATAAAATTAGTAGATTGTTTCGCTCTGCGCAGTTGCATAGCATTCCCCATGGGTGTATTCGGGGTGATCACATGTATCTGAATGATGGGGTTCACCTGTCCCGGGAGGGGAATGTTTTTCTCATAGGAGACTTCATAGCATGGCTAAGGGGTTTGAGGAAGCATGATCTTTAGGAGGAGTTGGGGGGGCCGGATAGTCGGTCAACTATCCGGCCTCTGGCGGTAAGGTCATGATCGGTGAGCAGTAATTTCAAGGTCCCTAGAGGGGGGCGCCACCCAGAATGGATGGGAGCACCCAGGGGGAGGCGGCCATTGGCCCCTCTCACGGGGAGGCAGCACCCACTAAGGATGGGTCGCCTAAGGGGAGATGGCCATAGGCCCCTCCCAGGGGAGGAGGCGGCTATATGCCCCTCCTACTAATTTCCCGGGGGCCGGATATCCGCAACGGCGGATAGAGCGTGTGGGGATGGGGGGGGAGTCCACGCTGTCCTTCCTACAGATACCTCACACGGGAACTCGGACGACCTTTAAGATGGCGTCGAGTGAAAAGGGGGCCCCCACCACGACAAGGGAAATTACAGTTGGCAATGAGGGTACAGTCCTCTGCGCATGCGCCACTCACACCGTGAGGGCGAGAGTTTTGGTAGTAGGGATCTGACACCGGTTAAGACCTTGCCGTTGGCCCTTAATGCTAGGATGTACAATTTTAATTTAGAATGTATGCTTTTGCAGGATGTTAGACTCGGCTAGGAAACCTTTGTATTAGAGATCTGTTAAGGTTAGCCAAAGAACATGTCTTCATCGAAATGTAATAAATGTAAAATTGTACATGATTATGAAACTTTTATTTAATGTTTTAAATTTTGTTTCATATTTTAATAAATACGTCCGGGAGGGTGACTCCCTCCCGCCTTCCAAAAGTTCAAGCCTGCGTCCGAGTTCCAATCCTTGGGGATTGTGTTGGGAGGGGGTGACGGGCATCCCGGCCATATGGAAAGGGGCAACCACTCGGTCCCCCCGAACGTATGGTTGGGTGCCTCGATCCTCCCGGGAAACCATTTTGGGTGGGGGGCGTGTCTCGGCTGGTATGCCCGAAGCGGCGTAGCCGGGGCGCGCCTTTTTCCCGCCCAAGAGGGGTTGTCCTAGACACCTACACCGATGACCACGCCCAGTAGGCGTTCCGGAGGAGGGTACACGCCCTCCCGCAGAAGAATAAATAGAGCGGAAATCCGAAGAAGCGTCCTCTTGTTCCTGTGCTCTGAAGGCTGCACCCACTCGTTGCTCGTGAGCCCTCGACGGAACAAGCAGCAATTTTGACCCACCCACCAGCCCCTTATGGCAATGCTTGTTTTGTAATAAAGTTTTGCTGAGTTAGGCCCCTTTTTTCCCTTTGTAGAAAAATAAAGGAATGTTTTAGTTGAGGGTGTGACTTCTGTCTGTAGGATAGTTTTTTCTTTTTAGGAGTAAACAGTCTTGATACACTTGGGTATGATGAATTTCTTCCTTCCTTAGTAGGTAAACAACTGTCGTATTTATTCTTTTGGTCGGGCGGTAAGGTCATGATCGGTGAGCAGTAATTTCAAGGTCCCTAGAGGGGGGCGCCACCCAGAATGGATGGGAGCGCCCAGGGGGAGGCGGCCATTGGCCCCTCCCACGGGGAGGCGGCACCCACTAAGGATGGGTCGCCTAAGGGGAGACGGCCATAGGCCCCTCCCAGGGGAGGAGGCGGCTATATGCCCCTCCTACTAATTTCCCGGGGGCCGGATATCCGCGACGGCGGATAGAGAGTGTGGGGATGGGGGGGGAGTCCACGCTGTCCTTCCTACAGATACCTCACACAGGAACTCGGACGACCTTTAAGATGGCGTCGAGTGATAAGGGGGCCCCCACCACGACAAGGGAAATTACAGTTGGCAATGAGGGTACAGTCCTCTGCGCATGCACCACTCACACCGTGAGGGCGAGAGTTTTGGTAGTAGGGATCTGACACCGGTTAAGACCTTGCCGTTGGCCCTTAATGCTAGGATGTACAATTTTAATTTAGAATGTATGCTTTTACAGGATGTTAGACTCGGCTAGGAAACCTTTGTATTAGAGATCTGTTAAGGTTAGCCAAAGAACATGTCTTCATCGAAATGTAATAAATGTAAAATTGTACATGATTATGAAACTTTTATTTAATGTTTTAAATTTTGTTTCATATTTTAATAAATACGGCCGGGAGGGTGACTCCCTCCCGCCTTCCAAAAGTTCAAGCCTGCGCCCGACTTCCCATCCTTGGGGATTGTGTTGGGAGGGGGTGACGGGCATCCCGGCCATATAACAAGGGGTATCGTTGTATGACCTTGTCTGCGGTGAGCAGACTAAATCTTCATAAGGAACAGAATGAGAAAACAGCAGCAGGTTCTATGTGAAAGTGCAGTGTGGCACAAGCAAAATAGATTTGTATAGAAACAGGCGCAAAGCAGAGGGCAGTCTGCAACTTGCTCACGCTAACATAGGTAAACTATAATGGGCCGCACGGGACATATGACAACACGTGATTCGTCAAAATCAACTAGACTGCGAAAACAATTTACAAAAGCAACATAAGGTTGCAACATTGTTAAATGAGAAACATTTGGATATTAAATTACATTGTGCGTAAAGAAGAGTTTTGCCAACAACCCCCGACACCAATGTGAGAAAATCACATTGCCAATGATATGATGAACCTAGGAGAAAAAGTACTTAATCAGAGTACCAACCATCGTGTTTATAAAAATAGGAGAGGGGAAGAGGTGCTGAATTTTCGAAGCTGGAAATATGAAAAAGAGAAAATCTAAAATGAAAATGTAAGGATTACAAATTCTGTAGCCTGTGAGAAGATCTGTGCTTATAAGACTCAAACTGGTCTTAATATAGACATATAAAGGTGGTCTATAAAGTTCACCTTTCTCTTGAATTGTCAGTCTAACTACTGTGTAGAAAACAAAGAGGGAAGCACTGTTACCTGTTAAAAATATACACAGGTGTCAGACCAAAGATGCCTGCCAAGAGTTTAAGGATGCTGCTGATCGAGTTTCACGTAGACACCATTTTAGCATGAGAGTACAAAGGAGGAGAAATGCAAATAGGGAATGGAGGTGGAAATGGAACTGAAACAGATAGTATGTTCAGACCAAATGAGACTGTAAGCTGATAGGTATTACCTCATCTTGATATGATAAATTCACTAAAGGATATACAGTCCGTTACATTATTTTTTGCAAATATAATACAAATTCTCATAGAGCAGTCTACCTATGTTTATACCCAAAGATAAGTGGATGGTAAGATTACACTGGAGCAGCCATATTGGAAGAGCAGACAGGCAAGTACAGTTGTCCTTGGAGTGAAGAATCATCAGTTCTGCAGGCTACACGCATGGCACACACTAGCTCTTGACTTGGTAAGCAAAAGAAAATGGCTTCTTCAGTGATAAAGAGGACGAACTTTTGGAAGTCAAATAGTAGGCCATGTATGTGGTTTCTCTTCTTGCTTATGCATATTACACGGATCAGGATGTAGAAAAGGAGGTTCTGGTGTAGACCTGAAGTTTGTCCATTTTCTGGCACATGTGAAGTTGATTGTTCCAGAGGTTTTTCAGGTGGTTTCTCAGGCCTGTCATGCCAGTAATTGATTAAGTAGAGATGATTAGTTGTTGACTAGGGTGTTCGCCCTTGTGATTGCTCTTGGCGGTAAGATCACAGCAGATTCACAACAAATGGAAAACGTTGTGTTACAAGGAGGTTATTTGTGTGTCCTGCGTTAAGCTAAAACCTGGTAAGTATGAACCAGCGAACTACAAACCAGTACCAAAAGGACCACTGCTACTGATTCACATAGAAAATCAGCTTTTCATACACATCTATGTCTCCGTTGTGCAAAACAAACCTCAACTCTGACAGATTAGTTCACATCCGCGAAAGACGCACCAATCCGCATGAAGTGCAACCTGGAATGTTCTCAAGGACACAGCAAACTCCAAGATGCTGGCAGTCCTCCTCATCCATGACAGCGCTTACACCAACTACTCTTATGACTTAGTGACACTTAAGCCAAGGTACCCATTATAGTTACATTAAAAACTATCTGGCAGAAAGAGCCAACATCCTCCTGCTCTTCCTATCTGCACAGCACCATTCACCAACAGCTGGATGTGCTTCTAGAATAAACACTTGCCCTTTCCTTTTTGGGTCTTGCACCTAGTGATACAGCGCAAAGGCACTGACGCCTGTGAGACCTATAGTTGTTGAGTGTGCTTCAAGGGCCCTAAAAGGGTGACAGAAGATGGGCATGCGCAGCCTCAGGAATCGGATAAGGTCGCGCGCCGTACACGCGCTCCATTGGGACTGTGGACAGCATGCCGGAAACACATGCGTGCGCACACACAGACACACACGCGTGCACACACAGACACGCGCACACACACGCATAATGCACACAGACACACACGCGCACACACACCCCCCCGCCCCCACTCACCGGGCCTTTTCCGCTGCTACAGGCTCCGTCACTCGCCGCATCACCTGGCAGACGCTGCTCTTCCTGATAAAGGTACAGCGTACCACGCTGGTTGTCCCTCTCTCCCTCGTCAGCGGGTCATTCTCGGCAGCCGGGGGGCTCTCCACGAGCACGGGAGCCCTGCTAGCTCACACGCTAACTTCCGACTGGCTTCACGGGCACAGGAGCGCGGGGTAGGCTCCCGTCTGCTTCCTGTCTTTTTGCAGCCCCGCCCCGTCCCAACACAGGTTGCCTGGCTTCCTGTCCAAGCTGGGCTGCGGCGGTGAGTTTGTCAATACGTGACTTGTTTAACAGACGGTGCGTCTTCACTACAACCTCTACAATTTCTATCTTTAGTAGCGAGTGTATCATGCCTGTATATCAGAGAGGCTGATTAGGGCATTTCTCTCTTTGAGCAATCTTCAGATTTACCAATGTTGCTTGTCGTTTCTTCACTCCCTCTTCTGTTAGCAGGTCAGCTCTGTTCTCTTGAGATGACTCAGCTTTTATTATCCTCAGGGTTCAAGTACATAGGCCCAGTGGTGCCTGCTGTATGAAAACAGTGCTATGCATCTTCATGCGTGCTTCAATAAACTTCGCCTTGTTTGAGCTCGCTGGCTTTGGGAATGCGTTCAAACATTATAATTAGTGTGCTTTGTTCACTTAACCTGCTACTCGTAGTTTCTTTCTTAAATATTTTCTTTTGCCCTACCCTTGGCTTTCCGGAATCATGTGACAAAGTTTGCTAAACTTGTTCATGTTTATCTTTCTCCTCCCCTACAATTTGCCAACACTTTCAAGTTTACTTTCTTTAGTTATACTGACAACACCAACATCATCATAACATTTGAAAAAGCACCAGACAGGGACATTTCAGGTTTCAGCCAATGCTTGCAGTCAATAGTAAGTTTTGGGCTATCAAACCATCTCCTCAAAAGTAAAGTCATTCACTAGAGAGTGGCAAAAATGTGCCCCCCACCAGGAATTTGGACTGGTCCAAACACATCTACAAAAGTAAAGCCTTAATCATGAACTTCAACATTTCACTCCACAGACAGGGTAACTAAGTATGGTCTTCCCCCATCAAGAACTGTCTGATAGGGGTCTGATCTCCAGAACTCTAGTCCTATTTTGCTCAAACAACACCAGTGGACATCACACCAAGATTCCTGATTCATCTTATCAAAAAATAACAGTGGTTCCAAGAAGCTGCAGTTTGGAAAAACGTAAGCAGGTGTGACAAGATGCCACACGGCAACGTCACTCAAGGCGTTTTATGGGCTCCCCGTGTCAAGCAGAGTATCTTTCAAATCTTACTGTATCACCCACTGGGTGACCATGGGACAGGACCTATCTCACAAAACTGAGGATCTGCTGCCATAGGAGTAATTTGAGATCCAGAATGGCTGGACTCTTTATCATTCCAAAAACTCTGGAACATGGTCCTGAAGACGATACGAATTATCAGCAAACACCATCAAAGGGCCATACAGGCATCGGTGGGTCATGAAACATAATACAAACTACACAGAATCCACAAGAACTACTGGTCAACATATATTACCTACTGGCATCATCAATGATGTCATCAGTGATGTCACTGAACATGCCATGAGTGATGTAATATGTGAGGACATAAGTAGTGCATTGCATGCACATAAGTTAAAGTTAACTTCGGTAACTATACCTGCTGAATTTCAGTGGTTTTGTATGAGTGAAATCTGAGCCTAACTATAACATCCCTGTAACCTTTGCTTTTTTTCAGTGAAAAAAAAATATATATGTGGTGTGTGTGTGTCCACATGTAACATTGTGCTGCAACATGCTTATAAGAAATAGTGTGGATACTTACTGAACCACCTGGCATGTGCTTGGGCCTTGTAAGAGGTATGACAGTGTCATTCAAATATCACTTCAATGCAATACAATGCAGCACAGACACTGCACCATCCATACACTTCACCTGAAGGAGTCCTTAGGCAGAGCAATACAAGTTCTGCCCAGTCATATGCTGTGCTGACATAAACAGGATCATCAACAAAGTGGTTGACCCCAGAACCCCTCTCTGTAAACTAATGTTTCCTTATTTGATAAACCCTGAGCTCTGGCCGGCAGCTAACGATGTCTCTAGCCTGACCTAAAAATCCATAACAAATCTATACTAAATAGAATCAGTCTTTTTTCATATGTAGTGCTTGCTATCACATCCTTCCAAATTCAAAGCACTCTTCATAAATGGTCCAATTATCTAATTCTGAATATTCAATTTAGCAACCTTGAAAGGATGAGAGTTTGATGTGACTTATGTTCGGGCCTATAGCTTTCAGGATGCTCACACTTTTAGCAGGCATTAACCCACTGAACTAACATTGAAAAGTCATTTTCGAATTAAGGCAAGACATTTGCAAATACAGTAACTTCCACCTTTAAGAGTAGTCCCCTTTAAAAAGGTATTATCTCTGTTGACATTGAAGACTCATGAAAGTTTGTCTTATTCTAAAGAATAATGTAAAATACACGGCCAGATGTATCAACCCTTTTGCTGTCTCAAATCCTGATCCTCCAAATCATAGGGTTTACAAAGTATTATCTTAATGTACAAAAGCCCTTTTAAGAGTCTGAAAAATCTTTTTGACCTTTTAAAGGAATTTTTGAACTTTTCTGAGTTGCACATAAGAATGAGTGTGAAAGAGACACCACACCTCCTACACCTGCTTAGGAAAGGAATGTGCCAATCGTTTGTGATCATAATTGCAGCTGTAAACCATCGGTGAGCTATCAATGTCGTGGTGGTAACTGATGCATAGAGCGGTCAACCTCAATGCTGGGGAACAGGGACCGAGTCTCGGCAGGGACGCTCAACATCTTGTGATTCTGGGCAAATCACTTAATCTCCCAAATAAATGTGTCTGTTTGTAATGCAACTGGTGCTCATGTAAAGTGCTGTGATAGCTTCGAGATAAGTTTGCGCTATATAAAATCCCCCCCCCCTAAAAAATGGGGAAGTTGTCTCCTTGCTGTTTGTAAATCATGTTGACAGCCTTGGAGAGAGGACCACTGCATTCTCCCCTGCTGTCTTCCCAAACGGGAATAATTTTTTTGAAGCAACCTCAGTCCTCAGGATATTTTTTTTTAAAGTGATACCAATTTGGGAAAGCAAATGCTGTGCCTTGCAGGCCTCCGTCCCTGCATTGGCAGCCAATTACTGTGAGTAGCAAATTGTGACCTGCCTTATTAATATTCATCAGGAAAGGTCTTTTTGCAACCCTTAGCGAATGTACAGTTATGCGACCTATTAATATATAGGTCAGGTCACAAGCTGCATTACCAGTTGTAAACCAGTCAGTGTGCAAAGTGTGTGTCTCTGATTCGCTAATTGGAATGGTAGGTCTACCCCACAGTTATTTGCATTCAAATAGAAAAAAACAGGTAAATTACTATTTCTAACTCTCCCTTTATATGTGTGAAATGATTCCAACAGCAACATGAAGAAACTTTAACATTAATTTATTTTCAGGCCACAGCTATGAAAGATCCATAAAAAACTCATTTTAGCACTTTTGAGATCTTTTACAAATGTCATCCAGGGGTTGCTGTGTAATGTCAGCTGTTGGTCGAATATACATTGAAAGGGGGTGGCTTTGTGTTGTTACAGAAGTAATTGTCTCCTGATACTTGTATTTTTTTGTTACAAGCAGCACACTGTGTTCAGCAGAACTCCTGATAAAAGAGCTCGCCTCCACTAAAGAGATCTGATTCTGTTGGAGGTCACATCTCCATTGTGGCCCATTGTATCCCTTTTCACCACTGCATGAATAAAACTGTCGCAGTTGCAGAATCTTTTCATATATATTTCTATATTTGATTTTCTTTTTATACATATAGATATTTTTATGCGCAGTTTTGACATCAATGATGTAATTTCATATGTTACGTTGATGTTAGCAATGTTGTCATAGAACATATTATGAGGGATGTAATATGAGAGGTAATTAGCAGTGCATGGCAAGGGCGTGAGTTTAAGTTATTTTAGGGCATACGTTATAGTTACCTGAGATAACTATACCTGAGGAATTTCAATGGTTTTGTTGATTTAAAACAGTATGTTTTAACCAACATTTTCATCTAACTATAACATCCCTTTAATTTTTGGTTTTTCAGTGAATTTCTAAGTTTTTTTTAAATATAAAGTAATATATCATAATTCCTAACTATAATGCCACTTTAACGTGTGGTATTTTGAATCAATTTCTATGTTTTTGTTTAATGTAAAGAAAGATGTTCATTGCTGTGACTGGTGTGGAGCCGGGCACCATGGTTCTGTGCACAGACTCTTCACCCATCCCCTATATGGGAGCCCTTGGCCATGGCTGGAGGAATTTTGGGCATCAGGCCTGTTTTGTGCGCAGGCTCTACACACAACCCCCATATGGCGCCCACCCCTGCGACAATGCCTTGCATTCAACCCCCTGCAGGAGTCCAGCCCTCCATTAATTCTTTTTGCAGCCTCACTGATCCACCGCAAATCGCAGGAGGTTCATGCTGGGTATCGCAGTGGGTCAGTGGATCTGCAAAATGGTAATTCTAATTTTGACCTAAGGGGGGCTCCCTCCAGGACTCCCCTACCACAACAAGGCCCACGGTAAAAGGGCAGCCTTACTCTGCTCTCTCATATCCATTTAAAAATGGCAGCTGCAATAATATATGTATATGTGAGTGATTAGGTGTGTCAGGGAATGTATGGGTGAGTCATTGGTTGTGTGAATGTTTGTATAAGTCCATCAGCTGGTGTCTAAGTGGCTGTATGGGTGTGTGAGTGGGTATGTGAGTGTCTGTAGGAGTGATTGATTGGTTGTCTGAGTACCTGCATAGAGTGTCTGTGTGGGTGGGTTAGGGAGGTGGTGTGTGACTGCCTGTATGGATGAGTGAGGGGGTGAGTCAGTGGCTGTATGGTTTAGTGAGTGTGTGTGTGTGTGAAGGGCTGTATGGATGAGTGAGTGTATGTATGGCTGTGTAGGTGAGTGGATGTGTGACTGGTATATGAGTGAGTAACTGGGTATGTGAAAGGCAGTATAGGTGAGTGATGGTGTATATGTGTGACTGTATAGGTGAGTGAGTGAATGTGAGAGTAGATGAATGGGTGAGTCTGTGCTTGTGTCAATGACTGTATAGGTGAGTGAGTACATTTTAGTATCTGTATGAGTAAGTGGATGTGTGTAACTGTATGGGTGAGTAAGTGGGTTTGTGTGTAACTGTATGGGTGAGTAAGTGGCTGTGTGATTGACTATATGGGTGCATGGGTAGGTGTGTGAGTAGCTCTATGGGTCACTGACTCAGGGTGTGAGTGGCTGTGTGAATGGATATGTCAGTGGCTTTATTAGTGAGTGAGTGGGTGTATGAGTGGTGGTATGGGTGAGAGAGTGGGTGTTTGTGTAGATTGATGAATCAGTGAGTGGGTGTGTAAGTACAGGTATGGGTCTGTGAATGGGTTTGTGAACGGTTGTGGGGATGTGGGTGAATGAACGGTTCTATGGGAGTGTGAGTGGGTGCATGAGTGATTTTGTGAATGATGTCATCAGTGATGTCATCAGGGATCTCACTGACCATGTCATGAGTGATGTAATATGTGAGGTCATAAGCAGTGCATTGCGGTGGCACGAGTTATATTTTGCACAGCGAACTATAACTGTTGAAATTAACTAATTTTGTATGAGTGAAGCATGAGCCTAACTATAACGTCCCTGTAACCTTTGGTTTCTCAGTGAATTTTCAAGGTTTTTTTTTAAATTCCATGTTCTAACTATAAAGTCCCTGTAACTTTTGTCTTTTTCAGTGAATTGCTATGGTTTTTCAAATGCTAATTCGTAATTATAACATCCCTGAAACGCCTGTTTTTTTCACGAATTTCACTAGTTTTCTAGGAGTGAAACCTGAGCCTAACTATAACGTCCCTGTAACCTTTGTTTTTTTCAGTGAATTTCTAAGTTTAAAAAAAATTCCATTTCCTGACTATAACGTCCCTGTAACCTTTGTTTTTTTCATTGAATTTCTAAGGCTTTTCAAAAGCTAATTCCTAACCATAACGTCCCTGTAACTTTCGTTATTTTCATGACTTTCAATGGTTTTTTAAGTAGTATTCACGTTTACAAAGTGGTGGAGAAAGGAGGCGGCCTCTGACCAGCTGTCAGGAATTCCGCTGTGTAGGACTTACAGTAGGTACCAGGAGGGCTTCGTGGTCCCCAAGGTCCTTCAAGAGTAAAGTGGACTTCATCTCCCAATCAGTAGTGTGCAAGGAAGCACGTTTGCAGAGTCATGGAGAAAGGGGACATGGCCTCTGAAAACCTCTTAGCAATCACACTGTGTGGAACTTACTGGAGGCAATAGGAGGGGTAGTTGGCACCCATGGATGTCCATAAAAGAATGTATGTACCCCTGTGAGGCGGTGGACGCTGGGGCTGCATAGGGCTGAGCGGGCCTCCTGCATGTCTACTGTTCATTGCCATGGGGAGATGGTGGTCACCGGGGCCCCCTTGCATGTCTACTGTTCACTGCCCCGGGAAGGTGGTGGTCCCCGGGGCTGTATGGGGGGGCCAAGCAGGCCCCCTAGTGGTGTAGTGTGGAGTGGCCCCCCTACTGTTTACTGCCCTGGGGAGGTTGTGGCCCCTGGGGATTTGTATAAGTCTGCGAGTGGGGCCCATAAACCTGCCTCCTTCATTACCCTCATGCCCCCAGGACCTGGCCCACCCGGGGGCTGAAAATAAACATAGCACAAGAGATGGGAGATCGCACTTCATTAAAAAAAAAAAATACTCATAGCTGCTTGAAGTAGGGGTCCGAGGGCGCTGCAGCACCTTCAAAATAACTATGTTGGAGTTCAGAACACAAATAAAAATGAAGATGTCTTTAAAATGTGTTTTTAGCTGGTAACATTTGCTGCGCTTCAAAGACAGAGGCCAAATATCAGGCAATATCTTCTGGTATATGACTATTCATACTTTTGACTGCAAAAAGTGAGATGATGTTGTAAAGTCAACTACGTGTTAGTTTTGCAGGGGTACATGGAGCGTGAAAGGAAATGATGTAGGATGTTGCGTTTTTTCTAACACACAATAACATTGAAATACAAGTAAATACAGGTAAATTAACTGTACAGATGTTTCAGAATATATCAGCAGTTCCAAAAGCACGCATGAAGCACAATTTTAATTTTAAGTGTGATGGAAACCAGTGGTGGGCGGAGCTTGCAGAGTTTCACTCTGTGGAATTCCGTGGAGTGACATGAAAACTTCACAAGATTCTGTAGAGTTGCGCGAGCAGGTGGAAATTGGCACATCACGCTGCTAGTGCTGATTTTGTAGCGCCAGGAGCTTGTTCCATGCTGCAAGATCATTGCGAAGGGCACCAGGCGGCACGCCAGGGGATGCTGCTTCTTTGCTGCCACAATAGTAGATTTTCTACTCGAGTGCCAGCTTTCTCACCGCGCATGGTCTCAACCACCTACGTTGAGAAAATCTAGCATTGTGCCCTCCTAGCATCCGAAAAGGGTGCTAGGCCACGCCAATTCTTGCTTGGCAATCTACAGTTCGCAAACCGTGTGCTAGTAAAATCACTGCCACACATCCGTTGGTAGAGTTTGGCCTTAACGCAGAGTAGCCAAAGCTATACAAACTCCACTGGCGGTGTTGAATTTATCGCCCACTCTAATGGAAACAGATTTTAATAGGATCAAAACAAATCAAGACATCCTTAGTTACTGAAGCCTGATATCCATACATTATTGCTTGTGCGCTTTTTAACCTTAATACTGTATGTCTGAACAAATGTAGAGGTCATTTCAATGGAAATTGTGCTGTCTGTAAATGAAAGCGCACTACCACACCCACCTTTATTATATATTAGTGAGCGTATTCTCCAAAAAGCACCACCAGGTACAAACTGCAGCATTTCTACTCTCCTGAGGAAATACATTTCCTACACTTGTTCTGTGTGATACATACATTTTTCCCAGTCCCTATCTCTTCAGTGATGTAACACTGATGGCAGCACCTCTACTCTGAAAATTGTTCCAGCACCACTGAGCTAGTTCTCATTTTTGCTTTTGTCCAGCACTAAGTCCCTCCATTGTGCATCTACATTTTAAGTAAAAAGATCATTTTCTTTCTGTGTGTGTGTGCGCATAAGGTTTTTTGTTAATCATAGTGTAGAAGTATGTCCACTTTTACAATAGTATACGGAACATAAGGGTTGTGTGACGTCATAACGTCAACAAACAGTTATTGCAGTATTGAACTAAATCTAAAACAGAGCAAGCAAGGAAGAGGAAGAATGAAACCTTGAGTTTTTACTCTCTACTTAAGCTGTGTCACAGAACGTATACGAAACAAGAGGAAGCCCACAGGCAACATTCGCAACACTAGATTTGGGGTAGGTAGCTAAGGCTGGTACATTTGGGCATACATCTGGGCAGGAGTAAAACAGGATGAAGGCTCATTCAGAAGTTTGTTTTGGAGAAAGTTTTATCTAGTCTATTGCACAATGGTTTATGCTGTCGTTCCCAAAGGTTTTAGAACCATAACCAACTTTTCAGAATGACAAACCTTTGCAACCCACCTAGCTTTAATGGCCATGAGGGATGAGGAGGTGGAATTTTTTTAAGTAACTAAATCATCGTGTGGTAGCGCACGGTCATTTACAGGCAGCACATTTTCCATTGAAATGGCCACTAACTTTGCACAGACGTACAGTTTTACTGATAAAACCCTATTGCACTCAAATTATAACATCAGCAGTTAAAGTGGCTTTATTTGTTTTGATCCTATTACAATCTCTGTGTCCAGTATCAAATCCTATGATGTGGAAGGTCTGTGTTGTACTCTTGGTTACTTTTATTCTATATGCAACATTGGTGATATTATATGTGTATCCCAATAAAAATCTGTTTATCAATCAATCAATCTGGTGGCTCTTGTATAGTGCTGCTTATCACCCGAGAGGGTATCCAGGCACTGTGCTGTGGTGTCAGTCAAAGAGCCAGGCCTTGAGTCCCTTCCTGAAGTGGGTCAGCGAGGGTGGAGTATGGAGGTGGAGGGGCTGGGTGTTCCAGGACTTGGGAGCGAGGTGGGAGAAGGAGCGTCTCCCGGTGTGGCGGCAGCAGATGTGTTGTATCTGAGCAAGCGCGAGGTGAGCAGAGCAGAGGTTCCTGGAAAGTAGGTTGAAATTCAGGTGGTGGTTCATGTAGGCGGGTCCTTGGTCATGGAGGTCTTTGTTGGCGTGGGTCACGAGCTTGAATTGACTTCTTTACTGGGTGGGGTCAGGTGAGGTCTTTCAGATGCTGGGTGATGTGTGTTTACTTGGGCAGGTTGAGGATCAATCCAGCATCTGCATTCTGGATCGTCTGGAGTCTTTTCATGAGCTCGGTGGTGGTGCCTGTGTAGAGCGCGTTGCTGTAGTCCAGCCGGCTGGTGATGAGGGCCCGCGTCACCCTTTTCCTGGTGCTGATGGTTAGCCACTTGAAGACTTTGTGGCCTATGCAGAGAGTGTGGAAGCAGGCTGAGGAGACCGCATTGACCTGACATTTCATGGAAAATTCGCTGTCTGGGATGAGGCAGAGGTTGTGGGCTTGGTCTTTTGGAGTTGGGGTGGGGATGAGTTAAAATGGCCACCACAAGCCATTCCAGAAGGAAGTGAGTCTGCCGAAGATCAGTACTTCCGTTTTGTCCATGTTGAGTTTCAGGCAGAAGGCTGAGGCGTTCTTCATACAGTTGTGGAAGTTGGTCTAGTCATGGTGGGGTCTGCTGAGATTGAGAGCATGAGCTGGGTGTCGTCGCCCTAGGTGACAATGCTGATGTTTACAGAAAATAAAAGCTCTGTGTCTAGCACATTCCAAAATAGAAAACAAAATGACTTTGTTTTTGCTTTTCTAACTGCTGAATGCATTCAGGTAATTTACAGGTACTTACATTGTGTTGTGTGTTTCAAAAAACGACATCCTAAGATTGCCACATAATTCACTTTAAAAACTCTTCTCACTTTGCATCAGAGAAAGAAAAGTAAAAACCAAACCCATGGTAAAAGAATATACTGCAACTTGTCAGAAGACATTTGACCTCTGTCGATCAAGCACTTCAAATGTGACAAGATAAACACAAAATGTAAAGTCATCTTTATATATTGCTCAGATTTCCCACCAAAAATGGGCTTATCACCCACCACTAGGCCGTTACCAACAGTTTGGCAAAACCTGCCCTTTTGGATATAGATAGAGAAGTTTTTGTTTGCACTATGAGCAAATGTCATCCATGCCCACCCAGTCTGGAAAGACACCTTCGTGGATCATTTCTTTCACTGAGAACCCTTTTATGCCCATTGCTAGCATGAGGTCTAATATAAGAAGATGTTATTGATTTACTATGGCATTGGCTCCCAATTAGGGAGCGGGTCAAATTTAAGGCCCTGTGCTTAGCCCACAAACTGCTACAAAATCAAGGCCCCCCTATTCTCAGAAAATTTATCAAACCCTATAAATCCTCAAGATCCCTCCGTTCGGACAAGGAGAATCTCATCATCATTCCTAGAATTAAGAAGGCACGCTCAGGTGGCAGGCGTTTTTCAGTTCACACCGCCCGCCTCTGGAATGCACTCCCCCGCGACCTGAGAATCGAACCACATTACCTACGCTTCAGGAAGCGGTTGAAAACCCACCTTTTTCCCAAAAAGAACTCGCCGTGACCGGAACCCTGATTCCCAGCCCCCTCCTCCCCCCTTACCCCCCTCTTTTCCCGGCCCACTGACCTGTAGAGGTAGGGTTCTTAGCGCTGGGATACCTCCGGGTGACTACGCGCTCTATAAACATTTTTAATAATAATAATAATAATTGGTCAGTAGCATAAATCCCAAGGATGGCTCTGGCATAATCTAAATTCAGTTTTATCTGGACAACGTTTTAAATGTAATTAGTAATCTGCAGAATCAGATTGCAACACAAAATTGGCACAGACACTAAAATAAGTGGCTCACATTTATGAGCTACATAGTACAAACAAGCACTGGCAGAGAAAACAGGTCTTACCTCTGCAAGTTCTATTAGCTTTGCCAATGTGTTTAGCCATGTTGTACACCAGTGCCGCTGTTGTTCAGCTAGGCTAAACATTTGTGGCGTAGAGGAGAGTGATGTGGTGTGGAGTGGAGTGGTGTAGAGTTGCATAGCGTAGAGTGTCATATAGTAGCCTAGAGTGTCGTAGAGTTGCATGGAGTGTCATGGAATGGAGTGTCATAGAGTAGAGTATCGTGGAGTGCCGGAGTGTGGAGTCTCATAGAGTGTAGTGTCATCGAGTGGAGGGAGTGTCTTAGAGTGGTGCACGGTGGCGCAAAGTTGAAGGGCGCAGCCTGCAGGGGCATGGAATGGAGAGTCATAGAGTGGAATAGAGGCACATAGAGTGTTGTGGCATAGAGTGGAGTAGACTGTTGTAGAGTGGAGTGGCATAGAAGAGAGTGGCATAGAGTGGTGTAGAGGGGAGTGGAGCAGAGCTGAGTGGCATAAAGTGGTGTGCCATAGAGTAGAGTATGGTAGAGTGGAGTAGAGTGTCATAAAGTGTCATAGAATGTTGTGGAGTGGATGGTCATTGAGTGGACGATCGTAACGAGGAGGGTCTTAGAGTGTTAGAGTAGCATTTCATAGAATAAAGTAAAGGGTCACAGAGTGGAGTGAAGTGTGGCAGAGTGGATAGAGTGGGGTGCCACAGAGTGGAGTGGATTGCTCAGAATGGAGTAGAGTGGAGTGGCATAATGCAGAGTGGAGTAAAGTCTCAGACTAGAGTGACGTAGCATGAAGTGAAGCATAGTGGATTAAAGTGTCAAAGAGTGGAGTAGCATAGCGTACAATGGCATAGAGTGGCGTGGCATAGAGCAGCACATACCGGCCGCCGCAGGCCACAGCGGTGGGGCCGGGTGGGAGGGGGGATTTCGAGAGACGACCACGTGGGAAAATTAATTATTTATTTAATTTTTCCTCATTTTGAAGTGGAGTGGAATTTTGCAGAGTAGAGTAGCATAGAGAGCAGAGGCTTAGAGTACATCGACATAGATAGCAGAAACATTAAATGCACCAGCGTAGAATGCAGTGGCATAGATTAGAGTGGTACAGTATAGAGCCAAGTGGCGTAGAGTGCAGTGGTGTAGAGTGATGTGTTGCAGAGTCTAGTGGTATCGAGTGGCACGGAGTGTAGAGGTGTAGAGTACAGTGGTATAGAGAGTGGTGGTGTAGAGTAGAGTGGCATAGAGTGCAGTTTCATAGAGTGGCATAGAAAAACGGTGTGGAGTAGAGTGGGGTAGAATGGAGAGTGGCGTGGAGCCGAGTGGTGTAGAATGGAGAGTGGCGTAGAGTGCAGTGGCGTCACATGCAGCAGCATGGAGTGCAGTGATGCAGGGTAGGCTGGCATAAAGTGCAATGGCTTAAAGTGCAATGGTGCAAAGTAGAGTGACATAGAGTAGAGTGGCGTAGAGAGCATTGGGCATATGGTGCAGTATTGTAAAGTACAGTGGTTCACAGTAGGGTTGAGTGTTGCAGAGTACAGTGGTGCAGAGTTGAATTGAGTGGCATAGAGTGCAGTGACATAGAGTGCAATGATGTATTGTACAGTGGCATCGACAGGGCCGGACTGGGAACCACAACCGGCCCTGGCAAAGTGTTCGTAGGGGTAGGGGGTTAGAGGTGCCACCGAGCTCTTTGCCGGGGTCGGTTTTCGGATGATTTTGGTACAGGGCTATGCTGCAAAATCGACCCTGTAACAAAAACGCCCCCCAGGGGCCCAAAACCGGCCCCCACCCGTGTGACGCACCGGGGAATTGCCAGGTGCCCGCTACAGCCAGTCCGGCCCTGGGCATCGAGTGCAGTGGTGTAGAGTGCAGTGGTGTAGAGAGGAGTGTTGCAGAGTAGAGTATAGTGGCATAAAGTAGAGTGGTGAAGAGTAGATAGGCGTAGAGTGCAATGGCGTAGAGTGCAGTGGTTAGTGGCAAAGAATAGAATGGGGCCGATTAGAATAGAATGGCGTAGAGTGCAGTGGCATAGAGTTAAGTGGCGCAATATACTTTGCGGTGGCATAGAGTGGAGAGGCGCAGAGTGGAGTAGAGTGGTGGAGAGTTCAGTGGCAGAGAGTGCAGGGGCGAAGAGTAGATTGTTTCAGAGTAAAGTGAAGTGGGGTGGTTCAGGGTAGAGTGGAGTGCTGCATGGTAGAGTACAGTGGCATTGAATGGGGTGGCGTACAGTGGAATTGAGTAGGATGGAGTAGTGCAGAGTAGAATGGAGTGGTCTTAACTGGAGTGGTGTAGAGTACAGTACCAAAGAGTGCAGTGGTGTAGGGAGGCGTAGACAGGGGGTTACACAGGCCCCTGCAGCCCCAGCGGTGTGGGGGCCCTCAAGGTCCAGGGTGCCCCCTCAGCACAGCACTCTTTCTGCAGAGCTCCTGATTGAGCCCAGAGGGGGACCCCACGTTCCTTGACGGGAGGCCCCTTCAAGTTTCGTAACACCAGTGGGCATAGAATGCATTGCAATAGAGTAGTAGTGCAGAGAAGAGTAGACGGGTGTGGAGTGAAGCGACGTAGAGTGTGGTGGCATAGAGTGGAGTGGTGTAGAGTAGAGTAGAGTGGCATAAAAAAGAGTACTCATGGTGTGGTAGCGCATTACCATTACAGGCAACACATTTTCAATTGAAATGACCGTTACATTTGCACATACAGTTTTACTGACAAAACTATACAGCACTTAAATGCTAATGTATGGAAGTATCATCAACTAGTGTATTGATTTGTTTTGATCATATTAAAGCGTTTGTTTCCACCACACTTCAGAATTACAACAAACTGCTGTATTTGTGCTTTTATAATTCTGATATGTTCTGAAATACCTGCTCAGTTCATATACAGACATTTAAATTTGGTGTGTGCTAGAAAAAAGCCATTCCTTTTACAGCAAGATTGTCACATAAATCCTCTCACTTTAAAGTCCGAGAAAGAAAAGCAAACACTATGCTGGAGGGCAGAGCCCGACATTTGACCTGTATCTGTGAATGCACAGCAAATGTGACAAGTAAACAACAAGATCTAAAGGGCTATTTACAGACAGTGAGCATTCGTGGAAGAATACACTAAACAGGGTATGCTCCATTGGAGGGATGAACTTAAGCTGGACAGCCTAAAACAGATAAAGCCAGCAAATAGAAAGCAAGCAAATGTGAGTTACAAACCACAAAGCCAATGGTAAGCAAGGGGCAGAACGCATTCCCAGGGAAGCTTTCCACATTTCCCCAAGATGTCTTTAGCAAACCAACCATCTTCACTGTCTGGTAGGCTTCGACCTAAAAAAGTGTCCCACATTTATAAACTGGGCAATTCTGGACTTTTTAAGGCATGCTCTCTGGGTGGTCTCTGAGAGGTGGAGAGCCAAATGTATTTGTGCTTGATTGGGATAGTATGTGTGGTTATATTTAGAAACGTGGCAGTGAAATTCACTATGTTCCTTCTCTTTCTAAAAGATAAAATCATTGACACATCTCTGCTCCTCTACCCACAAGGAGTGATTGGCCAATTATTGTTTCATGCAATGAAATAACAGCATCCAAAGTCGGCCTTTTACTACTTCCCACTGCCACCTAGTTCTTATGTAAATATATTAACATCAGCCACAGACAGCCACAAAACTGGTCCACTACCCTACAAAACCAGCCCACATGCAGCCACAACACTGGCCGACACAGAACCTGTCAATCTGGCCCATATGGCACAGTCAGATATCCATTTAGGCCAGTTCGACCTGACAATTTCCCATAGTAGTGAGACAATATTGTACTGGAATATCATGTGTTTTGGCTCACTTGGGGATTCATTCCAATTGCAGATCCAGAGATTCATAACAGAGGAGAAAGTCAAACAGTTCTTAACTGGAAGAATTGGAAAAGCCAGAAAAGTGAATTCAGAGAAGTGATCATTCATAATAAGGTTCTGAGTGTTTATTGGCCCACCAATGATGCGGGTATGTGTTTACGTTGTGCAGACTTGTTATGCTCTTTGTAGCCCCAAACTTGTACTGCATCATGACCTTAATGCAAGACAGAGAAGGAGAGTGGTGTAGCAGGTAAATCCTGATGAATTAGCTAAGAGCATGATGCCAACACCGGTCCCCACCTCTTCTATTCTAATCTCATGCAGTCATATACCTGGCCCCTCTAAGCTGGGCTGCATTTCAGGGAAGTCCTGTGACCTCTCCTTCAACTCTACCAGGTAAGGTAAGCTAATTGGTGCAAAAGATAAGAGACGTCTATTTAATGAGGCCAGTGGTGTCGGCCTACGCCCTTGTAGAAACCGACTGAATGTTAGAGCTGATGTCCTTATAAAGGTGGAAGAGGGACCCTCACACACCATACCAACCCTCTTCTCTATAGAGAGGGTGAGGGGTCTATTGATCTCCTACCAGGATGCGTTCCATTGATCTCGAAGGATAGTGAAGTGCCTGGGGTCTGATGGAGAAAGCAGTTTAGACAATGCCATGTGGCCTTCCTTGCTTAGTTTGCCAACTAAGGTCTGTAGATCTGGCTCGTGTAGTTGGCCAGTTTTGGAAAGCAGGACTCCAAGCTTCAGGAATCTATAAAGGTCTTGGCTCAGAAATACTGAATTTGCACGGTACAGCAACTAAGCAAAGAGGTGTGCCAAATGATGCTAAGTCACACTACCTGTGCATATGTGTCAGAACATGCTTAACTTAATGTCAAAGGCAACAGGAGTGAAACTGTTCCACACGTCTCCATATCCGCAGCCAATCGTGCACCGCAGGAATATCTGAAAACAATTGATTGACCCAGGCAATATCCACAGTCACAGCATGAATATTCTGGAAACAATTGATTGACCCAGGCAATGCACAAGGAGAATATTCTGAAAACCATTGTTTGACCTAGGCAATGCACTACAGGATTATCTGAAAACAATTGATTGACCCAGGCAATGCACAGCAGGATAAGAAAGAAAGCATAGACCTTGGATGCCACCAATCTGACGCATCTTTTTGCCGGGCACTGATGTCTACTGGGCCATAGTGGATAAGTAGAAGCAAGATGGGTAATATGCATACCATGTCTCTATATTGAGCCATTATAAGAAATGATATGCCTTCAGAATATCTCTATGTATCAGATGCTCTGGGATATTGGTTGAACTGTGACATTCCTAGATCTGAAACATAAACAGCATCTATGTAATTGATATTACGTGGGTTTGGCCGGAGTCTCAATCCCTTCTCTGGTAAGGCAACCACCTTCTGTTTTGTAATTAAACCCCTTCTAGTTCTTGTATACATCCAATGGCTGTTTTGTAAATGCTAGTATAAACAGAAATTCATACAATGGTACTAATATATCAGTTTCCTAGCACATATCACTTCCTTAAAAATACCATATATCCCCTGTGAAATACCAATAGTCTTTTAAAGGTGTAGCTTAGCTGTAGGATTAAAAATAGGTTACAAAAATATACATTTATACTTCTTCAACGTTATCTCTGACATTGTAGAATATTTTAAGTTCTATTCCAAAAAATAGTGTAATTCCTTACAATACGTCTCTTTATACAGTTTGACTTCATATCACACTTTCAAAGGAAGACATTCTCCAAGGTTTTAACGAGGTCTAGTATTCAGGTTCTAGTGGTATCAACAAAGTATCCAAATTGCCTAGCATGGACTGCCTGGACAATGCAGAAACTTAAACGTAATATCTTCAAGATGGCCACTGTCACTTCCAAACATTGAGAAAGTTCTGTGGGCTCATTGGAAATACAGTTTCTGACAGTGCTTAATTTGAAATAAAATAAGTGCCGTGGCCCTCCGGCACTCCTCAGGAGACCACCGCAGTTTGCACTACACATTGCCAGTGTACCTACTCAACTACTACTCATCACACTGCTACAAGGGCGACAATTCTGACTGCTTGAGGCTGCCCAGGCTTTAAAAATGGCTTGGGTGGCAGGTATAAGTTGTTTTTAATGTATATTGAATTAATAAACAACAGTTTTTCTGCTCATCTTCAAATTACACAATGAGCAGCAGCATCTTGCAGCAGTCATAAGTGCAGGTTTCGGTAATTAAGTACCAGCCTTTCCGGTACCGAGCACCAGAAACCACCCATTCAAATTAAGCACTAGTTTCTGATCTTTGCGATCGACACTTATGCATAGTTCGTCTATGACACACAAAGCCGTTCGCTCAGCGGTGCCAATTAGTGAGTGCATCTCCAGCACGATCTTTTCTGGAATGAGAGTAGTAGAAGTGATTTCAGAGTGTAATGCTCGGCATGTGCAAGTGTGGGAAGGTGAGACTTTACCCCTGATGATATCCTTCGACAATCACACTTGTTAGAACTAAAATGGCTGTCCAGTTTGATGTTCCTTTCGTGCCACAGAGACATTTCCAACGTCTAGCAAGCATCTAACAATACTATGTGAGAATACTGAGGCAACAAATATCAAGCTGTGAGGTAAGTAAATGTAAAGTTAAGATTAGTTTCTACATGTGTACTTGTAGGTGGAGTGATGTGGCTCACTGGTTAGATGCGGCAGACCCGTAAGCAGAAAACGGCCCGGAACCAGGGCTCAATTCCCGACGCGGCAAGGTCGTGAACCAGGGTCAAACGTACTCGATAATTCTCGCCTCGGTGCCTACTCTAACCAGGGAACACACTCGGCAACTCTGGGTATTAAGTTTGCCTCATCTCTACAACGGCCCCCCACAGACGCCGGGGATGCCTGGTTTCACCTTGGAGATACCCAGAAAGGGACCATCTCACAGGGAAAACCAGGACTGGTTCCCCAGCGATCTTCAGTGCCAGGATACTCCTTGGAGTCACAGTGCACTTTACAAGTACACCCGCATTTACATTTACATGTGTTTACCTTAACGACATAGCCCTGATTTTGATGTTGGTTATTGCTTTCCGACCGACATCTTCGGTTTAATTTCCGACCGCCGTATTCCGAATACGGCAGTCGGAATTGAAACCAGCTGGTCATTCTGTCTGGCTTCAGACTGGTTCAAGGAGCCCGCTGGCCAGTCAGAACCCCACGTAATCCCTTAAGGATGGCGCTTCCACCATTTGGATTATGTGGTCTGTTTCCCACAGGCTTTTAATGTCGACCTGTCCGACATGAAAAGCCTGTCACAAAGTGACTTTTGGGGCCCATACCAGGTCCTCTTTGTAACAGCAGTCTCTCGTTGGGGGCCTGAGGGGCACATATGGTGCCCCCCTGTCAATCCCTGCACCGCTTGGCAGGCTCCACCATTTACCTGCCACGCGGTGCTGGGATTAAAATCTCCCATTTCTGTATGGGAGCTTATGCTGGGGACGGTTTCTGACCGCAGCACAAGTTCTTGAGATATGGGAGTGTGCGACTGCACAATGTGTGCCGAATCCTAATACTGCGGTCGAGACCGCCGACCGGAGGTCGGTCAGTCCCGATTCTGCAATGGTGTCAACATCATAATAAGACCCATGGTGGTAATCTGTATTCTGCTGTTGATATTATTTTAGCTCGATATTAAAATCCAGGTACTGTTGTACTACATCACAGCTATATTGCACAGGTATCTAATGGTAACAGGGAAGTTTTACCTTCCATCTCTGCTTATGATAACTTACGACTGAACATTAAACTTCACAGAAAAACAGAGAAGTTTCGATGTCTAATTTCAAATTCAAAAACTCAGCATAAATTTAGTTCTAAGGAATTAAAAATAGTTAAATATTCGGCTGCAAGAACAGTGTTTTTCCTACGGCTATCAACCTTGATGTAAGCTCTTCATGTGACAATCTGTCGTCCTCGAGAGAGGCACAAACATAAGAAATGTGGGACACACATTCAAAAGATGATAAAACACCCAGGAGAGCCATGTCAGTCTATTAACAGTCTGCTTTTTTCATCTCAAGTTGGGTAGTTACTCAGCAGAGTTTTTCTTTTCTGTTTTGCAAAAAAGTATTTACAGCAAAAATACCTTTAGCACAGTCTGTGTGCAGGTTGACGACCTCTAAAAGGGATGTCCTCTGTCCTTCAGAGGCAGCTAATACCGTGAGGCAGTTCTACCCATGAGGGAGGGTTTAGGGTTGTTTATGGGACAGAGCTGTGTTTTCTGTGATTTATAGCAATCCTTCAGTGTCATCATTACCAAATGCCTGGGAGAGAGAAAGTGATTTTAACTGAGCTGACATCTCAGATGAGATTTATGCAGAAACCCTGAGATGAAGCGACAGTCCATAATTTACCTAAGTTTCATGACAAGGACACCCCAAGGTGAAGCAAAGTTGCTGAGGCTTGTGTGAATGTGTCCTAGAAGCTGAGGAATGCCAGTCACCTAAGAGAGTGGGGCTGTAAACCTTTTATGAAGATTTGTAGTGCTTGATCTGAATCATATCCAGATCCCTGCTTTTGTACTTCTGTTGTGCTTCTAGAAGGAAACCAATCTTTTGTTGAAGACATTATAGAAAGGTTCATACTGAGATGCCTAAAGTGTGCTTGGTCCACCAATGGGGCTGGTGTTCCTTTCCATTCTGCAAACTTATGTTTCTTGTAAGCCACAACTTTTGCTGCAGGGTGACCCTTATGAGTTAGAAGACAAGAAAGGGGGGTGGGGGCTTAGCCGGTGATGCCGCTTGCAGCTGAAAGATCTAAGACCATGATGCTACTGACACCAGTGCCCGCCTCTTCCATTCTAAGATAATTAAGTGATGTAGTGACTACCGACTTGGTGCCGCGGGCTGATCTAAGCTAGACTGCACTACCATAAAGACCTGTGGCTTCTCCCTCAGCTTTGCTGGATAAGGTATTTCAATAAAAAGAGGCATACATTTTGTGAGCTCACTTTTGTTGGTCTGCAGTGTCACCATGGATGTTTTGAAAGCATTGTCACTGTTCTGGTGGGTGGGGGAAGGGTGGTGAAGCTCTTCCTTGGGGACGGGCGGGCGGAGAGGGTTGTGTAGGATGCTGTGACAGAAGTAAGATGCTGTTGACTACTCCCGCTGTACAGATGTCAAGGTGGGAGCTGGAATTTCTACTGCTCTTAGAGAATAGATTTCCTCACAGCCCAGAGCTCTAAAAAGATCCAGCGAAGGTTTTCCGCTTGAGATTTTGGAAGTCTGCCGCATAAAATGGCTTCGTAGCATTTGAAGGCAAAATTTGTCTTTAATTTTAGAATAGAAATTATTAATGTTGTGTATGAAAAGGAGGAGTGGGCAATGGAGATTGAATAGCTCCCGGAAGGCTGGGTTGTTAATGTTGCAGCAGTAAATAAATGTATTACATTAATTGAGGGTTTGAGAAGAGAACTCCTCCAAGAAACCAAACTTTTGTTTCTTGGAGTATGAGTAATTTCTGTATGTTAATGTTAGTTGGAATTTGTTAAGCGCTCGTTCGCCCGGAGGCTTCATGGCGCTGTAGAAGGAGCCAAACAGGACAGTCAAAGGACAAGCAGTGCTATCAGTAGTAAGCTTGAGAAAACAACCAGGTCTTCAGAGATTGCCTAAAGCTAAGTATGTTATCAATCTGCTTTATATGGAGAGGAAGAGAATTCCAGAGTACAGCAGCTTGATGGTCGAAGCAGCCGCCTCCGTGGCGTTTCCTCTTGAAAGGAGGCACAGTCAAAAGTGATTTGTAGGTGGATCGAAGGTGACGGGAGGGGCAATATTTTTTAAAAAGATCTCTGATAAAAGAAGGGCCAGAGTCGTTCAGAGAACGGAACAGAATACACCCAGCCTTAAAGGCCACACGTTGCTCAACAGGCAGCCAGTGTAGTTGCTTAAGGCCAGGTCTGATGGATTGCCTCCTGGGTATATTCAGCAGCAGCCTGGCAGCTTGGTTCTGAACAAGCTGGAGGCGTTTAAGCTCACCAATTTGGAGGCCAAGGTAAAGACTGTTAGAGAAGTCCAGCCTGGACAGAACCAAGGAGAGGACAATCTGTGTGAGGGCTGCTGAAGAGAAAAAGCGAGCAATTTTTCTTATTTTCTTCAATTGAAAAATGCTGGAAGATACCACCGCTCCAACCTGTCTTTTTAGCGAGAGATCCTCGCTGATAAAAATGCCTAGGCTTTTGACCGCGGAGGATTTAGTAGGGGGGGCTCCCATGTTAGTGGGCCAGAAGTTAGGGTTCCAGCTTAGTGGGCTCTGTCCGGGCAGGACCAGCTCGGTCTTGCCCGGGTTGAGCTTCAGATGATTGCAGCTCATCCAACTCAGTATGTGGGACATGGTTCTTTGGAATACGTCCACTGAGTCAGTGTTGTTGAGGGGGAAGATGAGCTGCAGATCATCCGCATAATTGAAGATGGTTACATTAGCATGACGCAAGGAGTGCAAGAGAGGGCGTAAGTAAACATTAAAAAGAAGGGGAGATAACGAGGAGCCCTGTGGTACCCCGCAGGTGGTGGGTATAATGGGAGCGGAGAAGGAGCCGAGTCTGACCGATTGTGTGCGGTCCGAGATAAAAGAGCGGATCCAGCTCAGTGCAGGGCCCCTGAGACCTGCCTGCTCGACACGGTCGACCAAGATGGTGTGGTCGACCGTGTCGAACGCAGCAGAAAGGTCCAATAGTACAAGCGCCTGATGGGTTCCTGCATCTGCATTCCGCCTCAGAGTGTTTAACACCGAGAGGATGACCGCCTCGGTGGAGTGGCAAGGGCGGAATCCTGCTTGATTCGGTGCCAGATATTCAGATTTTTCCAAGAAGCTGGAGATAGTTTCGCACACATGTGACTCCAGCAGCTTGGCACAGTATGGTAACAGCGATATAGGTCTGTAATTGATGGGATCTAGCGGGTTGGCTCCTGCCTTTTTTATGAGGGGAACGAGGAGAGCTTTTTTCAATTTGCGTGGAACTTTGCCCTGTGCAAGTGACCCATTCAGTAAAGAAAGTAAGCACTCAGGGAGATTGGTGCCCACTTCTTTCAAGATGTGAGGGGGGCAAATGTCATCAGGAGAGCCTGTTTTGACTTTGGATAATAATTTGAGTAGCTTAATATCGTCTATAGGGGGGAAAGAGTCTAAAGTGGCAGGGTTATAACAGGTATCAGCAAATAGTAGAGGGGACTGAGTAGTAGAAATGCTTTGCTTGATCTTGCAAATTTTATCATAGAAAAAAGAGTTGAGTGTGTTGCAGAGCTCTTGGGTGGGAACCATAGGGAGGGAGGTTCTGTCGCTAGAGCTGAGATTTTCCACGATGTTAAACAACTCTTTTGACTTGTTTTGGGCCTTGAGAATTTTATCTGAGAAATAGTCAGTTTTGCATTTGAGGATGAGATTTTGGTATTCCCTGCGGGCCTTACGGAAGTTGGCTCTGTCATGCTCTAAGTAGGCTGCGCGCCATTTGCGCTCCATTTGACGAGTTTTAAGTTTAAGGGCTTTTAGATGAGATGTGAACCATCTGTGAGCATCGTTGGGGCGGGAGCGAAAGAAGTTAACGCAGGGGGCGTGAACTTCAGCTGCCTGGAGTAGCCAGTCGGAGAAGACTGCTTCTGATTTCTCTATGTCCAGATCGAGTGAGGGACAAGTCGAGGTTAACAATTGGAGGAAGGACGGAACGTCGACCTTTTTCCACATTCTTGCCTTCCCGCCTTGTTGAGGCAAAGGTTTGCTGTTTTTAGCAATGGTTATGGTGAAATTGATCAGGAAGTGGTCCGACCAAATGCAAGGCAGGATGGAATTAACCGCCAGGGGGATGTTTTGAGACCAGATTTGGTCAAGGCTATGACCTTTCACGTGTGTTGGAAGGTGAATGTGTTGGGTGAGATTAAAATCAGAAAGAGTGTCCTTCAGTGTGGCTGCCTGAGAATCAGACTCCACCGAATCCAGCCAGAAATTGAGATCGCCCAGGAGTAGAATTTTATCATGGGAGATAATAAGGGGGGCAACATTGTTTTTGGTATTCCAGTTGTGTGAAACAGTCATATCTACTGAATTTCATTTTCATTTCCCGGCCAAATTGTATTCTTTGGAAACTTCTCATTGTGAGGCATGGGCAGATAGAAAGGGATAGATAACAGAGGAGACAGGCAGGAGACTGCGCCCCCCATTATTGCATGGTGCTGATTAGTAATGTGACCCACATAGCCTGATGTGGTCAAGAGGAGAGGCATCTTTGTACATAAGACATTCCTGACCATGTATCGATTATTTCTCTTTCTGGATGAGTGACTTCACCAATGATCCAATGATCTAAAACATGTGTCACATGGGAATTTCACACATTTGTTTACAGGTAATAGGCAAATGTAAAGGCCTATATCAGTTCTTCTAATTGTGGAACAGGAGCCCATATTACTACCGATGCCCAGGCCGCTGGCGCAAACCGCCTCTTAGTTCCCATGTTGAATAGTTACCAAAATAAAGAGACGGCGCTGGAAGCAGGAATCAAGAACAGAGTTTATTTCTCATGAGGAGAGCCTGTCATTTCAGACACGAAACAAGATGTCATCGGGAGGTGCTCTAACAAGTGAGCTGAGACTCCGTCTTTTATACTTTACAGAACACTTGGCATTACAATCACGATATTGTGTAACAAGGAAAATACATCCCCATGATCCTCGTGTCAATCCTACCCCACATGTGTCCACAATAGGGACCCTTGACCTGCTGATAAGAGGGGAGGACAATCACGCAGCTGAGTGTTCCGTCAACAGTTTAGGATGTGTGCGCCTGATCATAGCCCAGGGGGTGGGGTGGCCAGGATCAATAGTGGGTCCTTTGAAGAGGAGTGACTTTATACAATAAGGGCAGTAAATGGTACCTCCTGGCTCAGGCGATGGCCTCGGACATGTGTGGTCAGCCGGACTCGAGGGGAAGGGGTCATCAAAGGAGTGGTATTCATGCAGCGTGGACAATCGAGCGCGGAGGGAAGGCTTGTCAATAGAGGGGCATTCATGGAAGGAAAGGAGGGGTTGGTCAGGCGCGGCCGTGGTTCCCAAGGACAGGGTCTTGCAGAAGAAGAAGGTTTATGACTTGCCCATGGGAGGAGAAGGGAGGGGGGGGAAAGCCAGGGTGGACACAGGGACAGAGTCACATAGAGAGAGAGAGAGGTCTTATGACCCGTACATGAGAGAGCGGGGGCAGTCAGGTGCAGCTGGGGAGGGCTATGCCAGCTAAGGCGAAGGATGTCTCTTCAAGAGGGAATGGGGGGTTTGTGCGGGTCAAGCAGGAGGGTTGCCTTTCACAACAGGGTCGCGCAGAGGGAGAGGGTTTCGTGGTCTATGCATGAGAGAGGGGGTTTAAGATACGCGCAGGAGGGAAGCCGAGGATTCCAATGGGTAAAAGGGCCATGGTGCCTAGAATGGCTGTACATATGCATAGGGGTATGGGCTCTTACTGGCAGAGTGATACGGTCAATAATTTACGGTATTCATGGTGCTCACAGGGAGAGGAGTGGGAGAAGAAGGGAAATGAATGCTGTTTGTGTACATCAATTTCTTCAATTTCCACATAAGCACACCACCATGCACACCACAAATAACAGTAATATATATAGTTAAACAACATAAAAAAATTACAATCTGGGAGTAATACATATACTATACCTACTCCAGTCTGTTCTGTGCAACTGTAGGGATAGCAATGGACATAGGAAAGGAAAAATGTACTATTCCCACTCCAGTCTTTAAAAAAGTAGGGAAAGCGTTAGACACAATGAACATGTTTAATAGCTAATTAAATTGTAATTAACAAATTATTATTTAATCATCAATTAATGTATGTATCAAATAATTATTAATTCATCAAATAATAATAATAATGTATTAAGTAATGTAATAATTAATAATTAACTTCCCACCCTTTACCCCTACAAACCCACTAACCTGCACCCAACAAATAACTCACAAAATTTAATTATTACAACATTTACATAATTAATAATCAATTAAATATTTAGTAAAACATTGTTAATTTATTATTACTTAATTAACTTCCCACCCTACACCCCTACAAACCCAGCAAAATGCACCTAACAAATAACTTAAAAAATATAATTATTACACAATTTACATAACAATAATCAATTAAATAATCAAGAATACATTAATACCGAATTATTAATAAAGTATACTAAACTTTCCACCCTACGCCCCAACAAACCTAACAACCACCTACAGCAATATATATTACTATTAAATTACAAAAAATATATATAAATAGCTAAACATTACTAACTATATTTTAAAATATTATTAACATTTATACAGAAAATGAATATATATATACTAACACACATAAAATAATTAAAAAGCAAAACGTTTTACTATATTATTGCAAACGATATTTACAACAATATTCTTGGAAACAATATTACTTACCTAAAAAATCTTTATTTTTCTCTGACAATATTTCTACATCGGAATATTGTTATGTCACAATATTTTTTCCAGATATTTCTGCATCTGATATTTCAAACTCGATATTTTGTCCAAACGCCATTTCAGCATGTTGTGACTTAGCCTTCCTCTGGAGAAGTATAAATGATAAAGAATCAAGCAGAATAATTAACTCCTACAAGGTACTTGCGCAAAAATATGACATAAAAATTGCATTAAAAAGACTCAAATGTCTGCAAGGATAATTCGGGCCAGAGGGACGGTGTTTTAAAAGCTGACCACAAAGCATACCTCATTATTTTGCATTTTGTTGAGGAGCAGTTTACACGAGCAGAGAACCAGCTTTTTTTCAAATATTGAGATATTTTTAGATATTAGTTACTTTGTAGATATGTCCAGGTTTTTATATGGATCTTTTGTATGTCAATATCAAACTAACACAGTTATGCTTGCCACATCTTTCTGCCAGCCGATAAACGAAGTTAGCAGTTAATTCACCAAACTGAAATGAAGTTAGGTGATGTCAACATTCTGCCATCCATATCAGCAGCTTTGTAGCCCTCTCAACTTGTTCTCAACTACAAATGTGCGTTAGTGCTAACAGGGCAGAAATGCTATTTGCTATGGATTTACCACTAACGGCCTGATTCTGATGCGGGTTGGAAAGCTTCCCGACCGAATCGGTTTGGAAATGGTTTCCAACCCACTCGGATCGGGAGAGTCCGACCGACGGAGTACGATGCATCCGTATTCTCCCAGATACGATTTGGTTGGACTCCCATTGACTTCAATGGGAGCATATGTTCCTAACCGCATCACAATTGGAACCTGGATCGGGAAAACACATTCCCGATCCGATTTGGAAGGAGCAAATGCCATTAGGAGGCCTTCCTAACCGCATCAGAATCAGGCCCTCTGTGGGAATCCTTTCCTAACCGCATCAGTGTGCCATAGTGGTGGACTAACTAGCCCCATTAGCAGAGTCTGCAGTATTACAGCAGACAGCTTCTTGTGTCTGGTGTGTTGCCGTAGGTATTTAATGACATGTATCTTTAAAACTTCTAATGAAAATATAAGTATATAATGTTTGTATTACTCAAGATCTTTGTAACAGAAGAACCTCTGTATCAGATTTCATTATATAACTCTCTTTATTTCGAGTAATCATTGTGGCATGTAAACTGATTACAAATTCTGTTGGAAATTATGTGTTTTCTTTGTAGAGAAGGTGTGTCTTAACATCGTTTGAAGTTTGCAACGTCATTGAATTTATTGGGAAATAACTCCCTGAGTCGGCTGCCTCCTTACCTCTTGCCATCCGCCCCCTTTCTGTTTCATTGCCGGATGAGACGCCCTCCATTTTGGAGCCATCTTTGCTGTAAATGAGCTCGTGCAAGGAAGTGGGAGGGATCAGTTTGTAAACTGGCTAAGATTGAGCAGTCCAACTCCCCCCTCTTGGTTCATTTTCTGTTAAGGCTCACCAACCCCAACCCTGTTCCATCACAGCCTTCAGGACGGGCAATAGTCATGCAGCAAGGGGTTGGAGGGAGTTGTCGCTGCCACTATCAATGACATGGAAGGGGTAGCAGTAGTGTTATCTAGTGCTGTTCTGCGCTCCCAAAGTGCTTTGCTATAATTGGGCCATGGTGGATGATGGCAGTGCGAGAGCGCCAAGTGGCCGGGAGGCTGAGGCAGTGCAAGACAGTCGAGTCCCATCATTCATGCTGGAACAATCTTCGAAGTGGAGATGCTGGTTATGTGAAATTAGCCCTCTAAAATCCTGGAACTTTTTAAAAATGCTGCTGTCAGTGAATGAACTAGTGTCATTAAGAAGTTAGTGAAATCCCTGCCGCAGCGGAGTCGGTTGAGGCTCCTAATCCATTTCTGTTGAAACGGCCCAGCTGTGGTGCTAATAAATCGACAGACCCAACCTCTGGAAGGACTCCTCAGATTCAGGACAGCTTGCAAGAGCTGCAACTGGAGACCTCGAATTGAAGCAATGATAGGAGTACTAAAGGTTCTAGCAAATCCTTTTAGGCCATGACCCAACCATTACACGATAATTAAAGATTGTTGACTATTTGTTAACTTTAATAATAATAAATGAAGCCGTTTGTTTTTCTGCAAACTATGTTCCATCTTTTAAATGTAAATAATGAACAGCAATTTTTTTCACCCTTTCCTTTATGGTAAGAAATTATTACACTAGTGATAACATGGAGCTCATATTTTTTGTGCAAATACCATTTACATCCTTCAGCAGGGCCGGACTGGCCACAGTGGGCACCGGCCGTTTCCCCGGTGGGCCACTAGGGTGGGGGCCGGTTTTGGCCCTCTCCGGGGCCGTTTTTGTTACAGGGGGCCTGCAATATCGGCCCCAGTAACAAAATCGGCGAAACCGGCTCGAGCAAAGAGCTCGTTTGCACCCCCCACCACCATCCCCAGGGGGCCCGGCCGAGCAGTTTTACAGGGCCGGTTTCCGTGCCCAGTCCGGCCCTGTCATTCGATTTACAAAAGGGGGTGGTGATGAACAGAGTGTCTGAATTGAGCAGACCACTCTTACCCAGTCCAAAGATCAGGGCTTGATCCATCACCGTTATTTATCTCACTGCCCCATCCCAGCTCAGAATCTGGCTATATGCAAATCAGTCTGTCCCTGGCCCAGTGCATCATGGGAACAGGGCAGACTAAACTACCAAGCCAATTCTTTACCAGAAAGGAGACAAGCTACCGGGGACCGGTTTCTGGCATTTCAGCCTCTTCGGCCCGGAACAGGCTAATTTGCATACAGTCAGGTTCCGAAACTGGGATGGTGCAGTGAGCTAAAAAACGGTGTTGGATCTAGCCCTGATCTTTTGACTGGGTGAGAGCTTTCTGCTTAATTCAGAGACTCTGTCCCTCACCACCCCTTTTTGTAAATATTTTTGTCCACCCTCAGCGTGGAAGGGTATTCTCAGATGTGAGACCCTTGCTCATTGCACCATCAGGATTCAAGCAAACCGGGCCGAAGACGGCTGTAATGCCAGAAACCGGTCCCCGGGAGCTTGTTTCCTTCCCAGTGTAAGAATTGGCTTCTGTAGTTTGGTTTGTCCTGTTCCCATCATGCACTGGGACAGGAACAGGCTAATTTGCATACAGTCAGGTTCCGAAACTGGGATGGTGCAGTGAGCTAAAAAACGGTGTTGGATCTAGCCCTGATCTTTTGACTGGGTGAGAGCTTTCTGCTTAATTCAGAGACTCTGTCCCTCACCACCCCTTTTTGTAAATATTTTTGTCCACCCCAAGCGTGGAAGGGTATTCTCAGATGTGAGACCCTTGCTCATTGCACCATCAGGATTCAAGCAAACCGGGCCGAAGACGGCTGCAATGCCAGAAACCGGTCCCCGGGAGCTTGTTTCCTTCCCAGTGTAAGAATTGGCTTCTGTAGTTTGGTTTGTCCTGTTCCCATCATGCACTGGGACAGGAACAGGCTAATTTGCATACAGTCAGGTTCCGAAACTGGGATGGTGCAGTGAGCTAAAAAACGGTGTTGGATCTAGCCCTGATCTTTTGACTGGGTGAGAGCTTTCTGCTTAATTCAGAGACTCTGTCCCTCACCACCCCTTTTTGTAAATATTTTTGTCCACCCTAAGCGTGGAAGGGTATTCTCAGATGTGAGACCCTTGCTCATTGCACCATCAGGATTCAAGCAAACCGGGCCGAAGACGGCTGTAATGCCAGAAACCGGTCCCCGGGAGCTTGTTTCCTTCCCAGTGTAAGAATTGGCTTCTGTAGTTTGGTTTGTCCTGTTCCCATCATGCACTGGGACAGGAACAGGCTAATTTGCATACAGTCAGGTTCCGAAACTGGGATGGTGCAGTGAGCTAAAAAACGGTGTTGGATCTAGCCCTGATCTTTTGACTGGGTGAGAGCTTTCTGCTTAATTCAGAGACTCTGTCCCTCACCACCCCTTTTTGTAAATATTCTTGTCCACCCTAAGCGTGGAAGGGTATTCTCAGATGTGAGACCCTTGCTCATTGCACCATCAGGATTCAAGCAAACCGGGCCGAAGACGGCTGTAATGCCAGAAACCGGTCCCCGGGAGCTTGTTTCCTTCCCAGTGTAAGAATTGGCTTCTGTAGTTTGGTTTGTCCTGTTCCCATCATGCACTGGGACAGGAACAGGCTAATTTGCATACAGTCAGGTTCCGAAACTGGGATGGTGCAGTGAGCTAAAAAACGGTGTTGGATCTAGCCCTGATCTTTTGACTGGGTGAGAGCTTTCTGCTTAATTCAGAGACTCTGTCCCTCACCACCCCTTTTTGTAAATATTTTCGGCCCTGTCATTCAGCACTGTGCTGGCAGCAAACATGGTGCATACAGGTTCACCTGTCTTCATTTCTTGTACCAGTGAAATGTTTTCATAGCAGTGTCCACCATATGGCCATTACGAATTAACTCAAAATATCACAGCAAAGGTTAACATATCACAGCATAGGGTGGCAGAGCACCCCTTGAGATACACAGAGGGGCCGATTACGATGTCATGTGGAACCTTTCCACCGACTCCTTCTCTGAATTGAATCCGACCAACTGGAGGCCTCAGGGTGAATGGGGGCCTGCTACGGGTCCCCAAAGACAATTTCCGACAGCCTTTTCGTGTCGGACTGTCCGACTTCGAAAGACTGATGGAAACCACCATCGTAATCGCTCGGTCGGAAACGCTGTCCGTAGAGCTGTACGATGTGGCCCACAACTGACACGGATACTCCGAGAGCCAGTCAAAACCGATTTGGAAAGACTGTGCAGTTTACAATCCGACCGCGAACATCATAATCGTCAGTTGGATTGCCAACCGACTGAGCTGGGTGGATGGGTTCCGACACGGTCTTGGAAATCCGACAGTCATTCGGAGCCTTTCCGCACGACATCGTAATCAGCCTCAGAGTCTTTTTAATGTTCCAACAATAATATGGTAAAGCCTCACAGTAGCCAGGTGTGAAGATAATTGGGGCTGTGTGGCAATGATACATTAACATGTATATATGTTGGCCCATAATTGAAGTGTCTCTGAGTCTGCGAAAGATTGAGACATTTAACACAAAGAATCAGTGCGCTAGAGCATCTTCCTGTAAAATGTACATTTTTTCTAGAATGTACCACATGCGTGGTCCAATTTCACATCAGCACTGAAAGAATCCAGACGGCCTTTTCTCGTTTTGTGTGCAAATGTTAGAACTTAGTAGTACGGTGCAAGCCATATTTTGCACTCTTGTGCACTGTGAAAGGTTTAACACTCACCGGTCTCTCTTGTCACCAACTCCCATCTGCCCTCAGGGGTGTCACGAATGTCAAGTTATAAAGGGGGGTCGTTTTTAGACGGCATGTTAGAATTATTGGCAACAGTTCCTGAGAGGTGGTCCAGGGATTCTGCTGTTATATGAGTGTCTGAATGCAAACAGAATGTTTCCAGAAACAAATACGGAAAAGGCCTTTTACTGCCCCTGTTCTGCTGAACTCCCATGTCATTTGGCGGTGCAGCAGCATCTGTCGCGTCCCCACTTCTAGCGCCTTCGATTGGAGCATATTGTCAGTATAACGACGTCCCTATCTTAACCCCTTCCATGCTGGTGATGGAACCGCTCCGTCACCAGCCTCGGTCGCGCTGTGCTGGTGACGGAGCGGTCCCGTCACGGCCCGGCCGCCAGCGCGGCGCTGATTTCGTGCCTGCGCGGCGCGTTCCATTGAGCGGGAGGGGCCGTGACGGAACCGCTCCGTCACAAGCACAGCGCGCCCGAGGCTCGTGACGGAGCGGTTCTGTCACGAGCATGGGAGCGCCGCGCTGCCCCCCTCGCCCCTAGTGCTGCGGCGGAATTGCCGCTGCCGCAAAGGGGTCAATGTACAGCTTGTTGTTGTTAATGGCCCAGGACAGAATGGGGACCAAGGTTTGGGGTCACTTGGGATAGATGGGGCGGTGTGGTGCAGCCCCACCTTCACAGTGTGTTTTATGCAATAAAAAAGGTATGCGCTGAAATACAAAATTCAGAAAAAATGCTTATGCAAATGAAATAATCATTGGTTCCTCTTCGTGACATCACCGACGAACGAAGTCACAAGAATCCAGGTCAATAGGAAACAAAAATAAATGGCACAAGGTATGTCTACTGAAAACCTAGAAGCAGCGCCAGTCCCGAGAAAATAAAGGCAGCAAGAGAGGGGATTCTTGGCATCAGGTAGAAGGCATGCAGAGGTTCTGGAATTAATTGTGCATTGTGTGATGCCAATGTTGTGCTCACAAGGGTACATAGCACTGCAGGGACTTCTATAGCTGATGGACTGCCTTTTGCTGCTTTCCTGTCCTCCCACAACCTGGCTTCCGCTGCCAAGGATCTGAAACGGTCTCTGAACTCCGTTTCAGGTGCTCTCCAAATTAATTATTTTGAAATACAATTGCAAATACATGGTGACATTCATTTGTGGGTACTTTAAAGACCTAAAATTTGCTTAATAAAAAAAAACAATTACCCATTTTTTACATGAAATACCAGCTTTTGTCTTTTCGCACTTTAAAAAAAATATTTTTCCAGTGAGAGGCATCTGTTGGAAATTTCCTTTCTGCAATGTCATCCCCAAACATATTGCCTTCCTCCTACTTTTTGCTGAATTTGTTTTTGTTCACCCTAGGACTGTGAACACTTTACCACTGCTAATCAGTGCTAAAATGCATGTGCTCTCTCCTCTAAACATGGTAATATTGGTTTATACCCAATTGGCATATTTAGTTTACTTATAAGTACCTATTAAAGTGCACTACATGTTCTCAGGGCCTGTACATTAAATGCTAATAGTCGGGCTGCAGCACTGATTGAGCCACCCACTTAAGTAGCCCTCTAGCCATGTCTCAGGCCAGCAATTGCAGAGCCTGTGTGTGCAATTTTAAACTGCCATTTCAACCTGTCAAAATAAACCTTGCGCCAAGCCCAAACCTTCTTTTTTAATATATATGTCACCCCTAGGGTGGGCCATGGACAGCCCAGAGGGTTTGGTGCAATGTGTTTAAAAAGTAAACCTGTACATTCAAGTTTTTCATGTCCTGGTAATGAAAAACATGCACTACTGTAGGGACTATAACTCTGATAGGATAACATTGGGTTACCTGATTACATTTTATGAGTGTAATTTCCAAATGAGAAGATATAGCTGTTTCAAGTCTGGAGTCTCAGGAATCACAATTTAAAATCCAAACTCATGGTGGAGCCAGATTTTAATTTGCAATTCTGATAATGCCACTTTGAGAAAGTTTGCATTTTCTTGCTTTAGCCGTTTGGTGCATGTCGCCTGTCTCTGAACACATGACTGGGTGCAGTTGGCCTTTGTGTATTTATCCTAGCCTGCCACACACAATGGGAGCTTAGGTGTATTTCAATGGGCCATCTCTGACAGGATGGGAGGGAGGAGAGGGGCACAGCCTCGCTTACACCTGAATAGACTGTGTCCTATCCACACACAACCCTGACTATAATTGTGGTTGCTGCTTGACCAGGTATTACCCCCCTTTCGACCAACAGCCCAATTTTTAAAAGCATTCTTGCTTAAATATTTTGCCTGAGGACGTATTTCAGCTACAAAAATAGCCCACTGAACTCAAGCAGCTGTGTTTCCACATCACACATGAAAAACAACCACTTGCATTTTGTTTGCTTGTGTTATTCATGTACTCCCGCAATAGGATTTTTACCTGAATGAAGTCTCAGCTATGTGACGTGGCATAATAGCATATTCTCTGGCCTTTTGTTTACAAATAATAGTGCAAAATGCTGGACATTATGCAAGATTGTGCTGGCATCAATTACATTTCTCATGGGTTTCTCTGAGAGTGAGTAACCACAAAGGAGAGCATACTTGTACAAGATCACACTGCTAACAGTGAGCCTGGTTAGATGGGTCATATGGTATCGCCAACACGATAACCAGTGAAAGTGAAACCATAGCACTTCTCGTGAAGGGGAGAGAGAAGTTTCAAGGGATAAGGGAAGCAATCTTCCTAATTATTACTGAGACTCAAAAGGGTATCCCATCCCCTCTCATACCCAGGAGTGGAAAGGATGTAAACCCGCTTTTTATTAGAGACTTGCTTCATCATTGGCTCTCATCCTGGTCCCTAAAAACAAGGATGGGCCCGGCCATATTCCAGGAAGGACTTTGGATATTATCTCAGCCAGGGTCTTAAAAGAAATAAAAGTCCCTCGAACAACTCCGGTTCTCTCTATTTTTGGTTGTCCAAGTACAGATAAAAACAAATGTGGGAAATTGGTTCAGGGATATAATTGCCCTACACCCTCTTCATTAATCAACATGTTTCAGCCCATTTGGTCCAATGGTTTTATTAAGACTTGCAAAGATGACCCAGGGTTTTAAGGACCAGGATGAGACCTGACGATGAAGCATGCAACTAATAGAATGGGCGAGGCAGCAGAGGCCGGATACCGTTCAACTGGGTCACTGTGAAGCTTGAGAGATGCTCAGATCCAACAAATAGGCCCAGGCAACGCATTTGAGAGCCCGACAACCGCACTCATGTCTAATCCCTGTTCAGATTAAAATAATTAGCGATCAGGTTTGTAGCAAAAACAAGCATGGTGTGAAATTTATTCCCAGGAGGGGCCGCTCTACTTTTTATTTCTCACACCTTTTGAAAACGGATCCAAATATACCAGAAAACTACTGAAAACTTTTCATGCCTTAAATTGTCCAAAAATATATCAGTTTCAACTCAAGGCTTTTTTATGTATTCTTTTTCCATAAATTTCAACTTTATTGGTGCATGCCTAAAAGTACCACCTGCTGGCATGCAAACCTGCATTGCTGATGAATCAGTGAATACAAAACTGACCGGGGCCCATACGTAAAACGACTTATAGGTGTCATTCAAACGCATAGAGCATCAGAAGCATGATTTACAAGTACAAAAGCACTTTTTCAATTCATGTTTCTTTCGCACTCATAAATAGGCTACTCATGTGTACATTTCTGTGTGAGTCAATCTGCGCCTGTGGATAGGAAGTGGACCCTGCAGGGTGGGAATGCCATGGTCGCTTGCACAGCTTCCATGAAGCTCGTAGTAGAGCTCCGGTCTGGGAAGCACAGCACATGTGCGGGGAATGAGATTTTAATACCTTTTCTGATCACTTTGATACCTATCTCATTCGTCAAATTTGGATCGATTATTTTCTGTCATTGAGTAAAAGACAATCCCCGCATAGATTAGATAAACCCCATAAACTGACGCAACTCTGAAGAACCACTTACGACTGATAAAGTTTAAAAGGTTTAATATAAAATCAAGAAAAGTTGCATATACAATCCTCTCAGGATAAGATTCAATAAGTATACAGGAACTAGAAGGAACATAAATTCCCTAAAGAACCTCAGTCTACAAAAGAATACAATTAAAGTCAATTCAAGAATCAACAGATTAAAAAGCATCGACACAATGTGGTTCCGTTGCGTCATCTAAAGAAAGAGAAAAACAAGTTAAATCTGTCCCTACTCTATGCTAGGTGACATCCCTACTTCGCAAGTTCCTTACCTAAAAAAGGTGTCAGCAGTTTGACTTCCAAAGAAGTTCAAACTCTCTTAACCCCTAATGGTAACTTATGTTGAAAAGCAGTACCCTCTCTGCCTACCCATCCGCTCTCTAAGGGTCCTCGGCCTACTGCTCTCTCGCGCTCTGATTTCTCTCAGCGCATCTGCTCAAGTCATCTGGTCTGAGCTCCTAACTTGCCTCTCCTCGCTGTTCTCGCTATCTTCTCCCCGGGGTGCTGTCCCTAAAATACACAATCACAGTATGGGTGGAACGCCCCTTTGACGCCCACCGCGTACTTTCCCCATGATGTCATTTCTTTGCTCTTTCCATAGCTTCATCTCTTCGCGTCGTCCGTTAAGTTGACCCTTCTTCTTAGACGCCATCTTCGTCTTCTTGCTGGTGACTTCATTTGACATTTCATTTGACACTTTCGGAGCAAAAGTCTATCACCTCAGCAGAACTCTACTCTTTACGACTGTATTCGTAACCTTAGTTGGTCCTGTGAACGGTCATTTCTAAACAAGACTCAAATTCCAAGCGTCTCTTATCACGTTTAGGCCATAAACTTCGTCCAGCATTGTCACCTTAAATCTAGCAAGACCTTTGACTCTTGTCTCGCACATTCAGATCAAGGCTATTCACGACTCCTGTGAGCCCACTAAATTACATACAGCGGACTACACTCCTGCGAACTCTTGGTCAGTTAGGTTAAAATCACATATGACCAAACCTTTTCTCTAACATTCCTACAAAACTTTCTACACAGTATAACCTTTAACACACATTTATATATAATCGAATTCAGTAAAGCAATGATTATAAGTGAATACATTCTACATATAACGCAACATTTATATTCTCGTGCTTACATAGTGCTATACATGTTGTGCACATTTCTTCGCTTTACGTTTCGCCGTTTTCTCCGTTTCATGATTACACACGTATATTCAGTTTTGCACGTTCTACTGTTCTTAAGCATTCCTATACATTTCTATATTAGCCCACTATGTGTACGGGCCTTTCTAATTCTAATACACTTTATAGAATAGATACATTTCCTATTACTCATGTTACATCGGCTAACTTTATACTACAAGTGTTAACTTCACGTTATAGATTCCTACGTTTATGTGATATGCTTGTGAATATGGTTCATACATATTTTTTATTCAAATTGCGCTCTCTCAGTTCCCCCCTTTGATGACTTCTAGGAGTCATCACTAAATGCAATTTGAATAACCTCCTTACACAGAACTAGTTACAAGATTCCCTCTTTTTATCGTTTCGAGAGCTCTTAAACTTTTGTACTGTTGATCTTGTAAAGCAGCTAATCTCCTTTCTTGCTCTTTCATGGACCTTTGTAACCGGTTCGACCTATACCATCTGTACAATTTAACTAACCCTAATAATGTGATTATGCAAATCCATACTATCAATATAGGTTTTAGTATGTACCATACAATGCTTTTACCAAGGTTGGCAAACCAACTTCCAACCTTTCCTACTCCATGACCTACTTTTTCCCAAACATTTATTTTTGATAAATCTTCGATTTCTTTATGTATCTGTGTAATGTTTTGTATGACTTTCTCAAGTGGTTTTGAATTATCTGGAATGTAAGTACAACATTCTTGGACCTTCAAAGCCTTGCAAACTCCGCCCTCTTTTGCTAGCAGTACATCTAAAGCAAGTCGGTTCTGAAGTACCATTGCCCTAATCGACTGCATCTCTCCTTCTACTAGCATCAATGACCTTGCAGTACTTGCAGATAATCTATCTACAACTGTAGCTAGTCTCCTGATCTTAACATCGTTAAGTATTAAACCTAACATAGGAAACATTGCTCCAAATATGTCTCCAACTACTTCAGCATCTCCTACTTCCCTTTTCATTCTTGTCGAAGCCTTTCCTTCTATGATCGCTAAATCCTTTGCATGATATATTTTGGGGAAGACAATTGCCAAGTAACACGAACCATACCAATTGTCAGGCAGTTTTACATAGGCATTTCTTCCACATACAAAATATACATTAGGAATCGCTTGCATCCCTTTCATGAAATCTTTCGTATAGTACTCTAACCTAAAAGCATGTTCGCAATTTACTTCACCTACAAATACACTCTCATAATATGTCTTGCTTCGAGTTAAACATAACTTTCCTTTCTGCGTTCTATCCAAAGCTATTGGACCATTGCTACCTTTCTTTTTGTGTGCTTTTTCTTCTTCGGTCCAATCTGTTTTCCACTGTCCTGACATTTTTAGAATCTTCTGCCTTCTGTATCGGTCATCTACTTGTCCTATAAACTTTTTCTCAACTTCTGACACTTTGCAAGTCAGATTATTTCTACGTGCATATGAAGTATCTAATGTATCCCAAGGAAGAAAGAACTTTGTTAATCTATCTTCCTTTTTGTAATAGTCCCACTTATTCATTTGTTTATAATTCGGGACTTCAGGCAGTACCGAATCATAATTTGAAAAGTAGTACTCGAACCCTTCTCTACCATAAAATATACTGAGCAATAAACTACATGTTATCCCATATGTCAGTGGGAGATGATGATATCTGATGCCTTCATCTACGGAAGCCGGCAATTGCATGCAGACATAACAATCCTTGGCCTCCATGGCATCAATATACTCATACAATAACTTGGCATATGCGTTTGATCTAAAATTTCCCTGTGACTCGTCTACGTGTAACCTACGAGCTTCATTTGCCAGTAACGTCTTTTCACGGATGACATTGCTCTCCTCCTTCTTCCCAACAAGAGCAAGTTTCAAAGTCGTTACAGGCTTTACATCTGTTGTCTCTTTTTCACTTGTATGTCCTACTATGTATGATATGGTAACTACTGTAATAATGAGAAAAATTACTACTGCTATTAGTGTACCTATTATGCATTTGGCTTTTCGGTTTGGGTTGCCATTCTCCATGTTATCAAACAGCGTAACTCCTTCCTTTGCGAAGAAAAGTTTATTTTCAGTCCTTATTTGCTTTATTTTCTTTCTCAGTCTGTGAAGTGCTCTTTATCAACAAAAGTCTCTTTTTCACAACAATGTCCTTTTATCTTCAGCAATAGACAACCCTAACCCTTCTCCGTCCTCTAAATGTAATCCCTAATTTTGTTCTTCTTTCCACTCGGCGCTAGGTTATCTTCTTCTTTATAGCTTAAACACAAAAGTCTTTATGCATCTACAATAATTCTCGTACCTGCAGCTCTAATAACATGTTCCAATAATTCCAAACGAATGACTTTTTCTTCTTGTTCTGGTATTTGATGACCAAAAGTCGGAAACTCTAATCGATTTAGTACTAGATCTTTGATCCGATTAGGTAAAGGGGATATGGGAAGTGTGAAAGTCAGTAACCCCTCAGTCTCGAGTCCAGGCGTCAACATCCATATCTCCACTGCCACAAATGGATCGAGATCGATCACTTTCACTTCTTTCACTCTCCCAGATTTCTGTCCCCAAGACATCTGCTAGATAAGTCCACTCTGGGGTGGCGTACCTTCTGCAGGGCACACGTACCCTTCTTGATCTTCTCGGACTCTCAGAACCTGAATCCGTAGTTTCTTCTTCTTGATCCGACTCTTCAGAAATCGGGACAAGGGTTCTTTTTTGATTTGCTTTTAAGTTTGGCCTTCTCCTTCTCTCCGGCCAACTAGCTTCGTCACTCCTTGTCCTCCTGCTCCTTGTTCTTGGACTTGTTTCTTGATCACTCTCAACTTGATCGGTGTCTGACTCGAACTCCCAATTACTCTCTTCTCCTGAGGCGACTTCGGTCCCACTAGTGTCCTGACTGTCGTCGACCTGTTCCGACACAGGCTCAGCCTCTTCCATCACCTCTTCAGCTTGGCTTTCCCCCTCTGTGGCTTCTCCGCTTTCCGCTGGATTCTCATCCGAGAGAGGAGCTGTTTCTTCCAGAGGTGTTGGCACTCTTCGGGTGTGTGAGGCGTGTATCCAGTTGGGCAAACCTCCACACTTTACTGCAGTGTTCGTAACTAGTATGACTTGGAACGGTCCTCGCCAGCGCACGTCTAGACAGTTCTTCCTGACGTGCTTCTTCACCAGGACCCAGTCCCCTGGACACAAGTCATGGCACAAGTCTTGTGCTGATGGAACCTCTGCAGCCTGGACCTGGAGGGACACAGAATTAATGGCATCAGATAGTCCCTTGCAGTAGTCCAAGATCAAATCGTCTGTGATGTTCAACAACGCTGCAGTCGGAACCGATGGCAATCTCATAGCTCTTCCCATTAGCACCTCGTGTGGAGACAGACCTGTTTTCCTATCTGGTGTGCTACGTATACTCATAAGAACCAATGGAAGTGCATCAGGCCAATTCAGGGATGTCGATGAACAAACTTTGGCGAGTCTGGACTTGATTGTACTGTTGATTTGTTCTACAATCCCTGAAGCTTCTGGTCGATAACTGCAATGGAGCTTCTGGTCAATACTCAAAGCTGAACATAGCATCTTCACTACTTCGCTATTGAAATGAGTTCCTCTGTCCGATTCCAAAGAGGATGGCACCCCGAACCTCGGTATCAACTCTCTAAGCAACAATTTCGCTACTGTGAGTGTATCGCACCTACGTGTCGGGTAAGCTTCAACCCATCTAGAAAATATACAGACAATCACTAAAACGTATCTGAGTCTATTGCATTGAGGCATTTCGATGAAATCAAGCTGCATTCTATTGAAAGGCCCCCCAGACCTCCCAATGTGACTCAGTGTGACTGGTGTTCTCTTTCCTACGTTTAGTTGCTGACAGATCGCACAACGCTGACATACTGCTTCTGCCGCTACTCTAAATTTCGGATTAAACCATGTTTGTCTGAATACTCTCACCATGGCATCTCTACCTATGTGTGCTGATCCATGCAATTTCCTTGCCATTGGACTAACAAGTTTGTTTGGTAAAATTGCTCTCCCATCTGCAGAGATCCAAAAGTTCATTTCACTTTTTGTACATCCAGCTGTCTCCCAGCCCTTTTTCTCATCATCTGGTGCATTTTCCTGAACACATTTCAACTCATCCCATGTATCTACAGTGTCCAACAACATTGTCAATTCAGTTCTTTCCTGTATTCCCCCCACTTCTACATTGGTGTGAGAATAACCTTGTTCTGCACAGTAACGTGCTACCTCGTCAGCATAACGGTTGCCTTGCGACACAAAGTCTACATTCTTCGTGTGCGCGGCACATTTGACAACTGCTATGGCTGACGGACCTTGCAATGCCTCTAACAATAATCTCACGAATTCTCCATTCCTAATAGGAGAACCCGAGGAGGTCATGTAACCTCTTTGAGACCATAACTGCCCATAGTCGTGAACTACCCCGAAACCATACTGGCTATCGGTGTATATGGTGACTCGAATTTTGTTACCTGCTAAGCAGGCACGCGTCAAAGCAATAATTTCAGCTACCTGAGCGGAATGTACTCCTTCCAGGCAGGCGGCTTCCACAACTCTGGTAATTGTACAAACTGCATAAGCTGCTCTCAGCTGACCGATATCGTCTCTTACGCATGAACCATCAACAAAGAATATTTCATCGGGGTCAGTCAATGGCTCATCTACGATATCTGGTCTCGGTTTGGTGCATAGTTCAGTCACATCAAGGCAGTCATGATCTGTACAAATTTCATCATCAATCTCATTTGGAAGTGGCATCAAAGTTGCAGGATTCAAGACGGAGCATCTTTTTAGGGTCACATTCTCGGCAGCCAATATGACTTGCTCGTAGCGTGTGAGCCTGCTATTCGTCAGATGCTGAGTCTTAGTCCTGGTCATTAACAATTCTACAGAATGCGGTACGTACACCACTAACTGATGTCCCATTACCACACTTTCACATCGTTCAATGCTGACACCCGTTGCAGCTACGGATTTGAGACATCCGGGCAACGCTGCGGCTACTGGGTCTAATGTAGCCGAAAAATAAGCAACTGGCCTACGCGCATCTCCGTGTATCTGTCCCAAAACTGCTAAAGCGCAACCTTCTCTTTCGCAGCAGTAAAGCAAGAATGGTTTTGTGTAATCAGGCATTCCTAAAGCCGGGGCGCGACATAAGTCCTCCCTCAGCTGCAAAAACGCCATCAAACAATCTTTGTCCCATGGTACCGGATCACTCACTCCTTTGTGCGTCAGTTGTAGTAAAGGTTTTGCCTTCAGTGAAAAGTTGGCTATCCACTGCCGACAGTAACCGACCATGCCTAGAAACATCCTGACTTCTCTTTGTGTTTTAGGCGCGTTCATTTTCATGATCGCCTCTATTCTGTCTGGAGACACCTTCCGTTTTCCCTTTTCAATCCTGTGGCCCAAGTATTGCACTTCGGTGAGACAATACTGCAATTTACTTGGAGACACCTTGTGTCCGTTCTCGGCCAAGTGATTTAACAAGGTGATGGTGTCTACCTTGCAAGCTTCCTCAGTTTCTGACGCAACTAGGAGGTCGTCTATGTACTGGACCAGAACCGAGTTCTTGGGCAGTACTAGACTTTCAAGATTTTTCTTCAGCAGCTGGTTAAAAATCGATGGGCTTTCTGTATACCCCTGAGGGATACGACACCATGTTAAAACGCGATCTTCCAGCTTAAAAGCGAACAAATACTGGCTCTCCTCATCTAAAGGAATCGAAAAGAAAGCCTGGCATAAGTCTATCACGGTGAACCATTCAGCTTGGAACGGTATCTGAAACAATATCACTGATGGATTCGGTACCACTGGACAACATGAAACAACGATATTATTAATCTTTCGAAGGTCCTGTACTATTCTGTATTTTCCACTAGGCTTCTGCAAACCCATAATCGGGGAGTTACATGGACTTCCCACGATCTCCTTCAGTATTCCCTGTTTAATCATGGATTCGATCACAGGCTTTATTCCTGCAATCGTCTCCGGTGTCAACTTATATTGTGGTATCCTCGGATACTCGGCATTGGGTCTTACCATGATCTTTACTGGCTCTACCCCTTTGATCAATCCTATTTCTTCTCCAGTAAAATCCCACACTTCAGCTGACACTGTCTCCTTCAAGTCCTGTGGAAGCTCCTCCACTGTTAAGGTAGGATATAGTTCCACACATTCCTGCGAGTTTACAACCTTAAAGTCGGCATCCTCATCGTTGGTCTGCACTTCTACTCCTTCAGGTGTGCAATGTATTGTGCAATTCAGTTTACACAACAGATCTCTTCCTAACAGACACACAGGGCTAGAATCACAGATCACAAACTGATGTTCATCACTGTAATTCCCTATCTTCACTGATACTGGTTCAGTTAGAGGATTCGTCATCCTCCTGTTTGCGACTCCTACCACCTGAATCGTCTCTCCCGACATTGGCAAACCCGGGACTACCGCTGATCTCAACGTGGATCGAGTGGCCCCCGTATCTACCAAAAAGGTCGTAGGACATCCAGCCACCTCAGCTTCTACGTATGGTCCTCTCTGGTCTACCTCCAGGGCTGCTCCTAGAGTACAATCTTCTTCTCTATTCACTCGTTGCCCCGTAAGAGGATTAACGTAGTAGCATTCTTCTCCTCCTACGAACAATGGCATTTGTCTATAGGTTTTCCCTCCATTGGTAATGCGAGGCGGTTGAGGGAACGGCGCTCGAGGAGTCTGATTCCCCCCTTTGATAAACTTTCCCTTCGGGACTGCCGTTCCCTTTACCATGCTGGGTTGAACCTCATCCTCCTCCTGTTCTAATTCCCCTGCCTCGACATTATAGGGACACTCGCGTCTCCAATGTCCCACCTCGTTACACTGATGGCACCTCGTTGTCTTTTTCAGTGTCGCGATATCTATTCTCGGTCTCGGTCTTTCTTCCTCATCTCTGTTTTGATTATTCTGTTTCTTTCCTGGGGTTCCTGTTCCCTGTTGCCTCTGTCCACCCTTTCCGGCTGATTGCATCTGCATCAACATCAGCTTTTCCATAAGTTTCTTTGCCTTCGAATCTATTTCGTCGCTACAGTACCTTGCATACCTCAGAATTTCATCTAACAGTTTGTTCTGCCAACAAATCAAATGCTGTTGAATCATTAGGCTTATGTCTGGTCTCAATCCTAGAACAAACTTCGACACAAACTGTCCTATGTCTTTAGGATCCATTACGTCCAACCCACTGTACTGTTTGAATGCTTTCAGCAATCTCTCATAGAACTCGTGAACTGTCTCTTTAGGCTCCTGAGTTGTTCGATCTATCTTAACCCAGTCTATGTCCTGCACCGGTACTTTCTCCTTTAGCCATGCAATTACTCTCTCGTATTTTTCCATGACTCTATCTGATGGACCGTTTGTCCGGGCATCTCTCGGAGGCTCACAAGCGGGCCATTCAACACTAAGCTTGCATGCCGTCCACAAATCTCCGGGTACTACGATATCGAACAAGGTGTTCAAATCGATCCACAGCACCTTAGAGATCTTCACGAATCTCTCTACCTGCTTGTACCACTCCACGGGGTTCTCTCTTAACTTGGGGAAAGAATTAGTAAATGCCGATAAATCCCCCCTACTCCAGGGCACATGGACGTAGTTTCCGTTCGCGATTTCTCGTAAAAGGAAAGCTTCCATTCGCATTAGCTCTCCATCTTGGGACTTCGCAAGTGTACTCCTTCTGACGGACCCCCTCTTGGACCATCTTTCCTCCCATCTATCCAGATCCCTCCATATCCTGATACACATGATTAGTTCCCTTATGTGTACTCTTAGCCCAATCGTCCTACGCTCATCTAGATCCTGATCCGTGCAATTTAGCCTATGGTTGGCCTGTAAAGCTTTAGTCCGTGACATGTCTATCATATACCTGTCTGCCAATTCAGATAATTTTTCATGAGCTGCCCTTGCTTTCCGAGTAACATCCTTGGATAAAAACAGTATTTCATCCGGTTCGTACAGCTCTAACCTTTCTATTGCCACTGTGCCATCAATTATCTCATCCAAGTCTGATTTTAAACTCGTTACATCAAGCCGTCTTGCTTTTATTTCAGCTCTCAGTACGTCAGTCCTAGGTTGTTCACTCACACCCCTCTCACCTCCACTATGCGCCCTACGTCTAAGCACAGGTGAGTTATGAGGAGTTCTTCTTCCATCTCTTTGTTCCCACCTCTCTAGATCCCAAGCTTTTCCATCTTCCCTTGGGGTATGGTGGAACGTTAATCCATTCCCCATCACTACATTTCGTCTTTTCGGCTCGGTTTCTCTAGATACAATATAGGATCCTCCGTGCTGTTCTATATCACTGCAAATCCCTTGCTGTCTGGTGTCGCTCAATAGAATGAAGGGTCCTCCACGGTCCTCCATGTTCCCGCGATCTCGTTCGTGATCACCGGATGCATGGCGAGACGTTTCGCGACTCTCCATATTCCCCTGACTTCGTCCGTGATCACCGGATGCATGGCGAGACGCTTCGCGACTCTCCATGTTCCCGTGATTCCAATGTCGCACATTTTTGTCCGGGGCATGGTGAGTGCACTTGAAACTATTTCGGTACTCCTGCGTCCTTCGTTCTCCCTCACTAAGGATGACGCGAGGCACTCCCCCACACCCTGCACTCCTGTCATCGCACATTTGCCTATTGCCACTGGTAGTATGGCAAGTATCTCCTCTGCTTCCTTGACTCCCTCCCTCCCACTCAGGGCTGCTTTCGCCAGCTCCGCAGTGAGAGAGGATCCTGTTATCCTGGTCACTCCATTCTGCTCCTGTTTCTAATCTTTTATTCTGAGTCTCTTCAGCAGCATCCCATTCTCTCAAATATTCCCTTAATTCTTTATAGGATTTCGGTTTCGGTCCCCTCAAATCCATCTGTCCTCTTTGACCCCCCTGTTCTATCCAGGGACCCGTTGTGGAATCTAATGGGGTACTCCGACTCATTGGTCCTAGCAACTGCCTTTGGGAATTGGTCGTGTTATTCCTATTCTCCATCTCTGCCCTTTCCCTGTCCCATCGTGCCTGTTCCTCCTGCTGGACTCCCTCTGGGTTGTAGATGGACACTATAGGGCCTATGGTAACAGGTACTTGCAAAGCATCTGGCATTTGATACGACCTTGCATGCTGTGTTTCTGGCACCTTCTGGACCACGAATCTTCCCACTACTCTCTGTTCGGGACTAGATTGAGGTACTTCCTCACCTTTCTTGGCATCCCACTCTGTTACTGGGAGCGATTTATATTCCCCCCATCTAGCTCCGTCCCCTTGCTGTAATGCAGGACTTTCGACTTCTCTGTTGTACGGAGGTGGTCTATCTGTTAATAGTCTCTCTATCAGATCCTCATCTGGCTCGCTATCCTCATCTTCTTCTAGAGGTTTCTTTTCTCCCGTAGCTTCTAACATTGTGAACAGTTTGTCTGCTTCTATCTTTTGCACCCTCCACTTTTTAGCTTCATCGTCCCATTTAGCATCCTGCACTGCCTTTACCGATCGCCTCACTCTTTCTTGGCGCCTCTTTAAGCTCTTTTCGTGTGCTGCTCTAAACCATGCACTAAGGGCTTCGAACTGTGTTGGCCTCGGTAGAGGTCTTGTTGCAAGCATTACCGCTTTCAGTTGATTCAATACTTCCAACTTAAACGTCCCGTATCTCGGAAACGTCAGTTCCTTATTCCCTTCTGTTAGCTTATTCCACTCGGAGATCCATAATATCGAGTGTAAGCCTACATTCACTGCCATATGGTAAGCTGGTGTGCCTTCTGGTGGAGCTTCTTCTCCGGCATACAAGTTTCTTCTATCTCTCTTAAAGATCTCCCTTAAACGTTTAAAACACTTCATTTTCGATAATCTACAATTTTCCTCTATTCTCTTCCTTATTTACGTCCCGATGACAAACCAACCAATCCCTACGCGGCTCTCGCTAATCGGCCTATCCCAGCGCGACTCTACACTGACCGACCAATCTCAGCGCGGCTCTACGCTGACGTCACTCGTTCCTTCTGCAGCAGTTCCCCTTCTTTCTCAACTCGTCTCACGATCTTACATGCGTTTTCATTCATACGCTGAAAAATGACTACTTCCGTCCAAGCGATCACTTTTCTCTGACTGTACGGCCACAGTCTAACTGTAATTGTCACCTCAACTGACGAAACGTCTTTCCTCTCACGGTCAGACGATCGCCTTAACTGATAGGTTACTTACACACAGTAAACGTACGACCAGCGTCCGTTACTCATACACTCACTCTTACGCTCCCCCTATCATCGGTCTGTCGGGCGATCAATGGTACCTCATGACCCCCTTTCAATGGTAGACAAATTACTCTGGGTGTTCGATACACCCGAACCACTTAAGCTCTCCTTGAACTTAAGATTTTATCCGGTTGCGCGCGCTCACAACCTTCCCTCAATCACACTACAGGCATTCAACTCCGCTTGACATTACAACACAAGTACAACATAAAATACCGCAATCTTACAACGCATGACCCTTATACTCACTCTCGACCGACTCTGCTGCTTTTCTCTCGACGCACAGTCAGCACCGTCTTCGGCAGGGATTCTTCTTCTGGTCGTCGATGACTAGGGACCTTGGGGTAATCTAGACCTGACCTAGGTTGTCTTCCTCAAGAAGAAAACCATCTTTCTCTGCTACCAACTGCGGGGAATGAGATTTTAATACCTTTTCTGATCACTTTGATACCTATCTCATTCGTCAAATTTGGATCGATTATTTTCTGTCATTGAGTAAAAGACAATCCCCGCATAGATTAGATAAACCCCATAAACTGACGCAACTCTGAAGAACCACTTACGACTGATAAAGTTTAAAAGGTTTAATATAAAATCAAGAAAAGTTGCATATACAATCCTCTCAGGATAAGATTCAATAAGTATACAGGAACTAGAAGGAACATAAATTCCCTAAAGAACCTCAGTCTACAAAAGAATACAATTAAAGTCAATTCAAGAATCAACAGATTAAAAAGCATCAACACAATGTGGTTCCGTTGCGTCATCTAAAGAAAGAGAAAAACAAGTTAAATCTGTCCCTACTCTATGCTAGGTGACATCCCTACTTCGCAAGTTCCTTACCTAAAAAAGGTGTCAGCAGTTTGACTTCCAAAGAAGTTCAAACTCTCTTAACCCCTAATGGTAACTTATGTTGAAAAGCAGTACCCTCTCTGCCTACCCATCCGCTCTCTAAGGGTCCTCGGCCTACTGCTCTCTCGCGCTCTGATTTCTCTCAGCGCATCTGCTCAAGTCATCTGGTCTGAGCTCCTAACTTGCCTCTCCTCGCTGTTCTCGCTATCTTCTCCCCGGGGTGCTGTCCCTAAAATACACAATCACAGTATGGGTGGAACTCCCCTTTGACGCCCACCACGTACTTTCCCCATGATGTCATTTCTTTGCTCTTTCCATAGCTTCATCTCTTCGCGTCGTCCGTTAAGTTGACCCTTCTTCTTAGACGCCATCTTCGTCTTCTTGCTGGTGACTTCATTTGACATTTCATTTGACACTTTCGGAGCAAAAGTCTATCACCTCAGCAGAACTCTACTCTTTACGACTGTATTCGTAACCTTAGTTGGTCCTGTGAACGGTCATTTCTAAACAAGACTCAAATTCCAAGCGTCTCTTATCACGTTTAGGCCATAAACTTCGTCCAGCATTGTCACCTTAAATCTAGCAAGACCTTTGACTCTTGTCTCGCACATTCAGATCAAGGCTATTCACGACTCCTGTGAGCCCACTAAATTACATACAGCGGACTACACTCCTGCGAACTCTTGGTCAGTTAGGTTAAAATCACATATGACCAAACCTTTTCTCTAACATTCCTACAAAACTTTCTACACAGTATAACCTTTAACACACATTTATATATAATCGAATTCAGTAAAGCAATGATTATAAGTGAATACATTCTACATATAACGCAACATTTATATTCTCGTGCTTACATAGTGCTATACATGTTCTGCACATTTCTTCGCTTTACGTTTCGCCGTTTTCTCCGTTTCATGATTACACACGTATATTCAGTTTTGCACGTTCTACTGTTCTTAAGCATTCCTATACATTTCTATATTAGCCCACTATGTGTACGGGCCTTTCTAATTCTAATACACTTTATAGAATAGATACATTTCCTATTACTCATGTTACATCGGCTAACTTTATACTACAAGTGTTAACTTCACGTTATAGATTCCTACGTTTATGTGATATGCTTGTGAATATGGTTCATACATATTTTTTATTCAAATTGCGCTCTCTCACATGTTTCTCATAGAAGAGATCTATTGCATGAAGCATTGCACATTTTTCTCATAGCAGAGATGCAGTCCAGGAAGCATTGCACATTTATCCCATAATATATATGCAGTCTAGGAAGGGTTGCACATTTTTCTCGTAGCAGATATGCAGTCTATGAAGCATTGCACGTTTTCTCATAGCAGAAAATACAGTCTATGAAACATTCCACATTTTTCTCCTGGCAGAGATACAGTCTATAAAGCATTGCATTTTTTTCTTATAGAAGAGATTTATTCCATGAAGCTTTGTACATTTTCTCGCATCAGAGGTGCCATCCATGAAACATTGCATATTTTTTGCATTGCAGAGATGCCCCCTAGGACTCATTTCACATTTTTCTCATAGAAGAGATCTATTCCATGAGGCTTTGCAATTTTTTCTTATAGCAGATATGCCATCTATGAAGCATTGCACATTTTTCTCATAACAGATTTGCAGTCTAGGAAGAATTGCAAATTTTTTTGTCATGCAGATATGCAGTCTAGGAAGCATTTCACATTTTCCCCCTTGTGGATATGCAGTCTAGGAAGCATTGCACATTTTCCTCATTGAATAGATCTATTCCATGAGGCTTTGCACATTTGTCTTATAGCAGATATGCAGTCTAGGAAGAATTGCACATTTTCCCCCTTGCGGATATCCAGTCTAGGAAGCATTGCACATTTACCCCCTTGCGGATATGCAGTCTAGGAAGAATTGCACATTTTCCCCCTTGCGGATATGCAGTCTAGGAAGCATTGCACATGTACCCCCTTGCGGATATGCAGTCTAGGAAGCATTGCACATTTTCCTCATTGAATAGATCTATTCCATGAGGCTTTGCACATTTGTCTTATAGCAGATATGCCATCTATGAAGCATTGCACATTTGTCTCATAACAGATATGCAGTCTAGGAAGAATTGCACATTTTTTGTCATAGCAGATATGCAGTCTAGGAATAATTTAACATTTTCTCATAGCAGATATGCAGTCTAGGAAGCATTGCACATTTCGCCCCTTGTGGATAAGCAGTCTAGGAAGCATTGCGCATTTTTATCATATTAGACATACAGCCTAGGAAGCATTGCACACTTTCCTCATAGCAGGTATGCAGTCTAGGAAGCATTGCACATTTCGGCCCTTGTGGATAAGCAGTCTAGGAAGCATTGCACATTTTTATCATATTAGACATACAGCCTAGGAAGCATTGCACACTTTCCTCATAGCATATATGCAGTCTAGGAAGCATTGCATATTTTCCTCATAGCAGATATGCAGTCTATGAAACATTGCATATTTTTTGCATTGCAGAGATGCCCCCTAGGAATCATTTCACATTTTTCTCATAGAAGAGATCTATTTCATGAGGCTTTGCACATTTTTCTTATAGCAGATATGCTGTCTATGAAGCATTGCACATTTTTCTCATAACAGATTTGCAGTCTAGGAAGAATTGCAATTTTTTTTATCATAGCAGAAATGCAGTCTAGGAATAATTGAACATGTTCTCAAAGCAGATATGCAGTCTAGGAAGCATTGCACATTTTCCCCCTTGCGGATATGCAGTCTAGGAAGCATTGCACATTTTTATCATAGCACATATGTAGCCTAGGAAGCATTGCACACTTTCCTCATAGCAGATATGCAGTCTAGGAAGCATTGCACATTTTTCTCGTAGCAGATAAACAGTCTAGGAAGCATTGCATATTTTTCTATAGCAGATATGCAGTCTAGGAAGCACTGCAAATTTTATCCTAGCAGATAAACAGTCTAGGAAGCATTGCACATTTTCCCCCTTGCGGATATGCAGTCTAGGAAGCATTGCACATTTTTATCGTAGCACATATGTAGCCTAGGAAGCATTGCACACTTTCCTCATAGCAGATATGCAGCCTAGGAAGCATTGCACATTTTTCTCGTAGCAGATAAACAGTCTAGGAAGCATTGCATATTTTTCTATAGCAGATATGCAGTCTAGGAAGCACTGCAAATGTTATCCTAGCAGATATGCAGTCTAGGAAGCATTGCATATTTTTCTAATAGCAAATATGCCTTCTAGGAAGCATTGCACATTTTTTCTCATAACAGATGATGCTCGAATATGAATTTACCTTAAATAAATGAAAAGACAAGAGGCCTTGGCAGAACAGGAACAAGTTTGTTTAATTAAACGCAGCGGCCGGGAGAGTATCGACAAAGGCGCATCTGAAGATAGTCTCAAAAACTACAGAAGTTTTGGACACACATATAAACATTTTGTGGGTACAATAAAACACTTTGAAATTCTTTGAAAATCATCAGTCATAAATAACAAGTACAACCATCTGACAAGGGTGACACAGATGTCTTTTGAGCTATGGGAAAGCTATTGCTGGCCAGTGTGTGCATGTCCAGATGTCCTGGGTGGTAAGCGCATGATCACCCCGTGTCGTGTACATGTCGTGTTCCTAAATTAATGTGGCATCTAACTGTGGAATTTTGGGAAAATACGCCTTTGGCCAAACGTGTTTTATTGTGGCCAATCTCATAGGGCCTGTTTATGTTGTGACTACCTATCTGTGGGATCGATCAGGATTTTCCTTGGGTAAGCGTTTTTCTTTGGGATAAGGGTAACCCACCTGTTACCTGTCAATCGCTAGGCTTGGGTTGCAGGGTCTGTCTAACTAGGTATCTCTGACTTGGAGTTGATCTGGAGCAGTAGCGTAGCAAGGGGGGGGCAGCCCACCCCAGGTGGCACGAGTTTTGGAGGCAGCGGTGCCCTCTCTCTTACCTGTGCCATCGCGGGGCGGCAGACGCAGGTACCATCTCACCTGCAGCCATCGTGGGGCAGCAAACTTCTCCCATTAGGGGCGCCAAAAGGTCTAGTCACGCCATTGATGGGGCGGTCATCTCGGATGAATCCAGCTGCAATGATATGATTTTGTGGGTGCGAGCACGTGTAACATGGCGGTCATTGATATCATATTTACCGATATTCTCATTATTATATGACCATTTGTTACATCGTACATCAACATTGCATTCACTGAGATTGACGTCATCATGCGTGCATAAATTACTGTGTACATCGGCACTGTATTTACTGGTATTGACATTATTGTGTGTGCACAGATTACACTGCACATGGATATTGCATTTATTGATATTGCCGCTGTTATGCATGCATACATCAGGGTGTACATTGGTATTGTGTTTATCGATCGCAACGCAGATATCCAGTCCAGGAAGCACTGTACATGTTTCTGGTAGCTAAGCCGCAGTCCTAAAACATTGGCGACTGGGGGAAGTCCATTCTGCGTAACATGGGATATTTGCTCTCCGACACTGAGGCTGAGTGGGACCGACAGGGCTGAAATTCATACGCGATCAGTACCTGCTGACTTTCCATCTCCAGGCACCAGCACTGCCACTGAGAGTAAAATTGCAGCCCTGCTCCTGAAAGCCAGAATTACCGCGTGGGCAGACAACGTCAACGCTTCAGGGCATGGGTGCCAGTTCTGAACACACCGCTGTCCTGAAGTGCCCATGAAACGGGAAACTACAATTTATTCCAACCTAATGCCATCTCCAATTGCACCTTGTAACACAGCTAATGCCCCGCTTGAGCCAAGAGAGTCGAGAAACAATGCAAGGCGCCCTAAAGTCTTGACATTTCTAAGGTGACTGCGAGAGTGCCCCCAATTATCTGTTTTAAATATAAAATTAACACTGTTCAGAATCATCTGGTTGTTTAAAAAAACCTTCTGTTATCTGCTATGGTTCTGCGCCATGACTTTACGTGGCGACACGTAACATAGGGCCCAGGGATTTAAGTGGGCCGGTTCTCACTGGTTGCTGAACACAGACAGTTTTTTTAAGGGGGACTTGAAAGGGGTCTCTATCGGGCTTTGTTTTGTGCCCTGGCACAGGCGGTCCATTTTTTCCCCAGACTGCAGTGACAGCAGGCACATCGATGTGCGCATGGTGAGCATTGTAGGGGAAGGGAAATCCTTTAAAGAGAGTCCTTTTCTCTCTGGATTTCCCTTCTCTTTTTGAATCTCAGAAGCAGCAACATTGTTGTGATGTCACCACCAGGGCTTTAAGTGGAAGTGTTTTCAATATTATATACAAGCCATAGTTGCTGCTTATTTATCTTATGCAACTAGCAACCAATGACAAAGCCAATAGTCCTGACTTGTAGGCAGGCGCGCAACACCTATTGGACTCACCGGGCTTCAGACCACCGCCCGTCATGTGTGGCATCCCGGGATGAGACAGATTCCAGGCACAGACACAGCGCCACCCGAACGTTTCACAGGTCTTAAAAAGACCATTTGAATGTTAATTATGCCCTGCAGTTGTTTCACCCCGTCTAAGAGCCCCTGCAGCTCCACTCTGCCTACTGATTGAAGGTTCAGCCCCCCTGAAATTTTTTCTTAGCCCCCTGTTGAATTGAAGATAATACTCCAAGTAGGTTGAATTTAGTTTAATGCAGAGTAGAGCAGGTACACAGCCAGACAGCTTAGCAGTCAGTAACAACTGAATAACATTGGAACACACTGGAGAGAACATTGGGTAAGAACACTATAAGATGAAATGTGGAATGAACACAGTTAAAGTGATATGACAAGTATTACACAACATAACACATCCCCCTTGGAACATAATTGAAAAAAGCAATAACTTGTAACCAACACCACCCCCCACCATAAAAAAAACAAAAATAAAAATGAAAAGGAGAAATCAGAGAGGAAAACTTTCAGAAATATAATCAGCCAACCAAACAGGAGGTCTTTTCTCACGTTTAGGGTTCCTAAAAACATTTGTCACATCTTGACTGACCAGACTAGAAGAACTTGAGGTAACCAAATCAGAAAGCTCACCACACCTATGCAAACTTGAAACATCTGGTAGGGGAGAACTAGAAGTATAAGAAACTACATCCTGACTCATGGTAACAGGTGGCAAAGAAGAGTTAGCACACAACAAATCCTCCAAATCAAACAAATCCGAGGATTTCTCTGAAGAAACTAAAGGAGAAGGACAAACTTGAGGAGGGGAACACTTAGCAACCCTCTTGAGATTCCATACACGACCATCAGAAAGGCGAACAGAGTTATTTAAAATTTCCACAACCTGCATAGGTTCATAAAACCGACTTTGCTCCTTAGGAGATTTACCAGGTTTCCTAACTCTCACCCACTGACCAAGAACTAAATCCACATCCTTCACATTATGCTTTGAATCATACCAAATCTTGCTCTTGAGATGAGAAGCTTGACTTTTTTCCTTCACAAAATTTTCAGACCAATTAACCACATTTCTATTTCTATTCTATTTCTATGCGGAATTTGTTAAGCGCGCGGACACCCAGGGGTTTCATGGCGCTAGAGAAACAGAGAAGAGGATTCGGAGGATGTAGAGTTCTAGCAGTACGCTTGTTGAAATAGCCAGGTCTTTAATGCACGTCTGAACTCAATCAGCTTGGAGCAGCTCCTGATGGACAAGGGCAGAGAGTTCCAAGTCTTTGGGGCGAGGTGTGCGAAGCTGGATCCGCCGAGTCTTTTCTTTTTAAAGGTCGGCGCCTTGAGAAGGGATAGGTGGGCGGACCGAAGCTCACGGGTCGGGATATGTTTGATAATAAGTTGGTTGATGAATCTAGGGCTTTTTCCGTGAAGAGCCTTGAAAATGATGCAGCCTGTCTTAAAGATGATCCGATGGGTGATGGGGAGCCAGTGGAGGGAGGCTAACAGAGGTTTGGCTGACTGCCTGCGGTTGCTCCTGAAGATTAATCTGGCCGCTTGATTTTGCACAATCTGCAGGCGTTTAGAGATGGTGAGGGGGAGGCCGAGGTAGGTCGAGTTAGAAAAATCTAATCGCGAGAGGACTAGCGCGAGTACTGCCTGGATGAGGGCGGAGTGAGACAACAGATGAGCGATTTTTTAAATTTTTCTCAGTTGAAAGAAGCAGGAGGAGATCACTTTTCCGATCTGGGTTTTCAGAGAGAGATCGGCGCTAAGAGTGACCCCAAGGCTTTTCGCTGTCTGGGATGGTGAAGGGGGAGTGCCCATGGAAGGTGGCCAGAAGTGGGGTCCCCAGCTGAGTGCGCTGTCACAGGGGAGTACTAACTCAGTCTTTCCTGGGTTTAGCTTAAGGTGGTTCTGATCCATCCAGCTCTGGATATGCAGCATGGTCTTTTGGAATTCCTCGACGGAATCCGGGGAGTTGAGGGGGAATATCAGCTGCAAATCGTCAGCGTAGTTAAAAATGATTACTTTTCTGTTTTTCAAGGAGTGCAGGAGGGGTTTAAGATAAAGATTAAAAAGTAGGGGGGACAGTGAGGAGCCCTGTGGGACACCGCAAGTGGTTGGTAGAGTGGGGGCTGTGAAGTTCTCCAGCTTTACCGCCTGATATCTGTCCGTCAGAAAGGATTTAACCCAAGAGAGGGCCGTGCCACTGAGGCCAGCTTGTTCGACACGGTGTAATAGAATGGTGTGGTCCACCGTGTCGAACGCGGCCGATAGGCCGAGTAGTACGAGGGCCTGGTGGATTCCGTTGTCGGCATTGGTCCTTAGGGTGTTCTGCACGGCAAGGATCACCGCCTCGGTGGAATGTGCCTGGCGGAATCCAGCTTGGTTGGGTTCGAAATAGTCAGATATCTCGATGAAGTTGGATAAATGGCTGGTTACATAAGCTTCCAGTAGTTTTGCGCAGTAGGGGAGGAGGGAGATGGGGCGATAGTTAGCGAGGTTGGAGGGGTCGGCACCTGGTTTTTTTATGAGAGGGACCAGGGTGGCGTTTTTAAAGGAGTCGGGTACCGTACCTTGTGATAGGGAGGTGTTCAGGATGGGGAGTATACTCTGAGGGAGTATGGTGTAGACCTCTTTCAGGATGTGGGGAGGGCAGGAATCGTTGGGTGAGCCCGATTTTACTCGGTTCACACTGGACTTGAACAACCAACCAGGTGTAAACTTCGTTCGTGGATTTCTACCACGCATAAGTACAAAAGGGGGAAAACCGGTAGCTTCACAAATTGAAGTCCTGTAAGACCAAACCATTTTCAAAACTTGAGTTTCCCAATCCTTGTTATTTCCTGACAATTGGATGGTGTTCTTGATAACACGGTTAAAACGCTCAACCATTCCATTGCTGTTTGGGTTGTATAGAGCAGTGGTTTTATTCTTGATTCCCAATTTATTAAAGTACTCTTTGGCCTTAATTGACATAAATTGAACACCATTATCACTTAACAAAATAGAAGGAATCCCTTCCAAAGTGAAAGATTTATCCAAAAATTGCAAAACAGTGTCCGTATCAGCCTTACTCACAACTTTTACAAAAGGCCATCTAGAAAACAAATCCATTAACACTAAAATATATTTCTGCTCACTACCAATGGGACCCATAATGTCTATAGCTGCGTGCTCCCAGGGAGAATTAGGTGCAATCATATTACCCATAGAAGGCTTACACATAAACAAAGATTTATCAGCAGCTTGACAAGATTTACAATTCCTCACAAATTTATCAATGTCAACATCCATGCCAGGCCACCAAAAAGAAGTTTTAACGGTGCGTTTAGAACGGACAATTCCAAAATGTCCCTCATGGCATAAAGCCATGATGGGCAAACGCAAAGACTTTGGAGGTATGACTCTTTCGCCAAACCAGATGTTACCATCTCTGACACTTAAATCAAATCTAACTTCCCAAAAAGACTTTAAAGGATGCTTACTATCAACTTTCTTTGGCCAGGACTCAGCAAGATGAGACTTCACTAAAGATAACTCCTCATCATTGAGATATTCTTCATCCCACTTCTCCTTCAAAATGCCTGCACCTTCCATGTCCTGAACATAGGCAACTTGAAAAGAATTCCATAAATCATCCTCACATTCTACAAGTTGTTTAGGCATTCTAGAAAGGAAATCAGCTATACAATTTTCCTTCCCTGGTATGTATTCCATATTATAACAAAAATCTTGTAGCTTGATAGCAAGTCTAGCAACTCTTGCAGAAGTATTGATAGTACCTTCAGTGGTTAGGACCCTGAATAATGGCTTGTGATCACAGCGTAAAGTAAACTTTGTACCCCAGACAAAAGCTCTGAAGTGATTAACAGCCCACACGCATGCTAAAGTTTCTTTTTCAATTGTAGAATATTTTTCTTCAGTAGGGGAGAGTGACCTAGAAGCATATGCCATAATTTGTTCCTTACCATCTAAACCAATCTGAGATAAAACAGAGCCTAAACCTTTTATGCTGGCATCAGTAGTGATGATAGTTTGCGCATCAGGATTAAAACTTTTCAAAGAAGCGATGTTAGAGATGCAGCTTTTTATGTCCTCAAAATCTTGTTCACATTCCCTGGACCAAACAAACTTGGTTTTGTTTTGTAACAATTGTCTAATATTATATGTTCTGGTTGCAAAGTTTGGAATATATTTAGAACAAAATTCAGCAAGGCCAATGAAGGATCTAACATCATCTTTCCCTTTGGGAGAGGGAGCGCACTTGATCGCATCAATTAAATTTGGTTTAGGTCTGATACCGTCACAATTAATTACATGGCCTAAATAAGTGACATGGTCACTAGCAAAAGTACACTTAGTATATTCAACAGTCAACCCTTTATCATCTAGAATACTCAAAACTTTCTCCAAAGTATTGTCATGTTCAGCCTTTTCCTTACCAAAAATAAGAATGTCATCTTGGAAAAACTTAGTGTTTTTTACAGTGGAAAACAACCTGTGCATTAAGCGCTGGAAAACAGCCGCAGCCGAAGCCAGGCCGAAAGGCATTCTCTTAAACTGAAAACATCCTTGGGGGGTTATAAAAGCAGTGTACTGCTTGCTTTCTTTAAACAAGGGAATCTGGTGGTATGCGGAAGATAAATCAACTGTGGTGAACCACTTAGCTCCATCCAGTAAGGCTAACATTTCATTGATTTTTGGCAGAGGAAACTGATCCACTACAATATTATCATTTAAATGGCGAAGATCCACACATAATCTCAATTTTGCATTTGTACGTTTCACAACAACTAAAGGAGAACCCCAAGCAGATGCCTCAATTGGCTCGATTATGTCAGAGGAGACCAATCTGTCGAGTTCGGATGCAACATCCTTCCTCAAAGCAATTGGCACACTTCTAACTTTATGGATTTTTGGCACTGCAGAATCTTTTAAAATTATCTTATGCTCAAAATCCTTTAATTTGCCAATTTTTTTTTAAACACAGCAGGAATTTTTTTTAGAAGTTCTCCACCGGTTTTAGTGCCTTCATCCACCACTAACACCTTTTTCACCGAATTGGGATCAAGAATTATATGTAATTCCCCTTGATCTTTCCATCCCAACACTGATGGACCTTTCTTAGAAACGTACAACTTGCCATAAGATTTGTGATTCTTAAATTCAAATTTGAGCCAACGAAAACCAATAATGTCAATCTTCCCACCATTATAACCCTCCGGGTCAATATCTGGAGAAGATAATTTTGGACCAACCCTGTCAACAAAAGTATTAAGCCAAACATCTTCGTTGACAATTGTATAGGGCGAACCAGAATCCGCATATACCTTAACACGCACACCACCTATGTGCATCCAACACTCAGGCTTGTCTTCAACTAGTAAACACCCATCACGGATGTTAAGAAGAAGTTTCTTCTTTAAGACCATAGCACACTCAGAAACTTGGTCATCATCACTAGAAGCGTTGTCATCAGAGACAACATCCTCTTGAATACATTTAACTGTCTTTGTCCTTCTTCTGCATGCTCTTGTATAATGACCATACAGTCCACAAGCACCACATTTACTTTTTTTAGCAGGACACGACTTAGCAAAAGCTAAATGTTCAGAACTCCCACACCTATCACACTTGGGAGAATCACCGCTATACCTAGGCTTAGACCAAGTTTCATTCTTTTGTTTAAAACTGTTATTCTTTTTTGAACTGGAAGTAACTTTAGCTACTATATCTTTATTAACGTTCTCAGATTTTAAAGCACTGGCACACCTGCTGGAGGTTTCAGCTTTACGAACCAAGGCTAAAATGTCATCCAAACAAGCATCACCATTCATCCAGAGACGTTCTTGAATGGCAGGATTGTTTGCATGCATTACGACCTGGTCACGAATTAAATCTTCTAGTAACCCACCAAAAGCGCAATCATTCCCCATTTTTTTTAATTCTCCAACATAGTCGTCAACAGATTCACTTTTAGACTGCTTCCTTTGGAAAAATTTGTATCGCGTAATGCCCATACAGACTTTTGGGGAAAAATATTTATCTAAATTAGATAAAGCATCAGTGAAAACATTACTGTCCCCACCCCCAACAATAGGTTTATTCATTTGGTTATAACATTTAAGACCTTGTGGACCTAAAGAGTGTAAAAAAATACGCTTCTTATGTTCAGCAGACATTTTACCATCAGAGTCTACAGTCTCAATATATTTAAGAAAGTAATCTTTCCACTCCAACCATTTCAAATCTGGTTCGGAACCTTTAGACCAGAAATCTTGAGGGTTACTTAAAGAAAAAGTTTGTTGACTCATGTTGAAAGAAAAAAAAAATAATAATAATAATTTAAAAAAAATGAAACAGAACAGTCACTAAAGATGTTTGTAGGATATAAAAAATAACAATGCTGCCTGTAGAGATGCTTAAGGTGGAATTGTTCAGTGTGTCGATACAAGGAAGAAATAAGCTTTAACACCGTCCAATCTTCACCACCAGATCCAGGAAAATGCCAGAAATTCTTTTTTTTTTTAAAAATGTTAAAAAGAATATAATTCCAATATAAGAGAACGAAGCGTTTATGAACAGTACCTTGAACCGCTATCCAAAACCAATCTGAGGTTGTCTAAATCTGTAATTTGGAAATGCCTTGTATAGTTTCAATAAATGCGAGTAGGCCTGCCCAATCCAAAATGGCTGCCGCGCATCACATGACGCGCCACGTTCAGAAAGAACGTCTGACGTAGGAAGGAAAGCAGCGAGCCTTCGGGAAACTAGATAGCGTGGAAAACGTCACAGGAAGAATGGCGTGAAAACGATCGCGCGTCCAGTTCAAGGAGAGCAACGGTGAACTTCCAAAGAGCTCGAGCACTAGTAAGGTGAAAAAAATTGTTAAAAACGCATAACTTCTTTTGGCAAAATGCGTCGCTCACCGGAATTAGCTGCTCGTCCAGGCAAATAGTTCCCAATGCGCCGTCTAAGCACTGCCAACGTCGTCTCTGCTCCAATGTCAGTTAAAATAATTAAATAATTAATATAGCGGTTCCAAGGTATAATGAAGAATAAATATCAAATCCCGATCGTCGCCAGTGTTGAATTGAAGATAATACTCCAAGTAGGTTGAATTTAGTTTAATGCAGAGTAGAGCAGGTACACAGCCAGACAGCTTAGCAGTCAGTAACAACTGAATAACATTGGAACACACTGGAGAGAACATTGGGTAAGAACACTATAAGATGAAATGTGGAATGAACACAGTTAAAGTGATATGACAAGTATTACACAACATAACACCCCCCCCGAAATTTGGCTCTAGTTGCGCCTTTGCTTGTAGGTATGATGTGACTTGTTGTATCCTATATCTGGACACAATGACCGTAACAGCAAAATACAAGTCGGACGGCTCGCTGTGCTAAACACAGATTTTTAGCTTACCTGCTTTAAGTCACACCCTTAATTACATTGACCATGCCCCTTTGAGAGACCCCCCAGTTTTTTCATCCCACTTAAAGCCCTGATAGGACCCTTATGGTCTTTGAGATCGTCCACAGCTGGACTGGTTTGTATACCTAGTTTTAATAAGACAAGGCTTGGTGGGAGATCCTTCCAAGTGAAGGCAGCACAATTTGGAACAAACCACGAAACGCTCTCAGAACAAATACAAATCTGCTTAGCTTCAGGAGGAACCTGAAGATTTGACTTTTCCCTACGTAGCTGCGACGTGAGATGCACCCCCCACACCTGCAAGTCACTGAAGAATCCTCTGTTGGCTGACAATCCGATAGCGCCAGGATGACCGCTGGCTGTACATCGCGCTTTATAAATGTTTAAATAGATAATAATTAAAAAAATTAACAACTGTCTCCGCCTCCCATATCCTGAAGCATCTCAAAATCTCCATAAAAGGACTTCCAATGAATGATGTCACAGTATGTCTGAATCCGCAAAGCCAACGTCAAAAAACAGAGCAACATCCTAGAATGTCAAATGTGTTGTTGGAGTGATAAAAAAGAAGTTTTTTTCCCTTCACTGGATGACCCTTTTAATGTTCACAAGTTGTAACGAGACTGAAGTGAGTGGACGCAACTCCCGTGTGCGGGAGACAACCAGCTCGTGGGTCTTTCCCAGACTGCACGCCCTTCTCAATCTGCACCTTCAAATCCACCCCCCCTACGATACTAGGTTCCTGCTACATTATCCCCTTCTCATCACTACCTCGGTAGTGCTGCGCACGTCCGTTGGCCGACGCAGCCCCGCCCGTGCAATAGAACGCCCGCAGCGCAGCAGATTTTGCACCACGCTAAACGGGTTAAACCTGACTCACTTCCCCCCTCTTACCACTCCTGTATTTACTTCTACACCCCGCTCTAGTTTTCTTGTAACTACCTCTACTCCTGCATGCTATCTCCCTTCCCATCTCCCTCTTCAGTCCCCCCCTACTTTTTACTCCCACCCCCCTCAAACCCTACCATCCACGCTAATCTTACTAGTCAATATTGACTAGAATCCAAGGGTATTCCTTATCTATAGTCACGTTATTACTGTATTTTGTATTTTGCTCTAACTGTCCTGATTTTTACCTTGTTGCACAAATGTTGGATTGCAATTTTTTTCGTCACCCAACAATTGTAAAGCACTCTGATACCCTTGGGTCCAGCCAGTGCTATATAAAACCTTTAAAATAAATAAATAAAATAAATAAATCAAGGGCACCTTCCTCGCCTTGTTTTTTTATATGTAAATGTATGGGATTAGTTCATTCTGACCAAGCACAGCCCGAACCACTGCGGATGGTGATTACAAAATCAGCAGACCAGACATTTTCAGAAAATCCACACTAATCACACACAGAAAGCAAGCATCCCATTGGACAAACAGGGCACACATTGCTTATTACAGTTTTTGTCAACAAAAACCTGAGACAAGGTCCCACAGAGATGAACACATTTGCATATGTAAGCCACCAAGGGAAGCAAATGCTGCAATCAAGCAAGCGACAAAAACACGTTCTAAAACAAGCATTGGCAAAGCCAAAGGCTCTCGCATGTGAGACATATCGGCTCTGCTGGTGCCTTTAGTCCATGCCGAACAGCATTGTTGAAAATGCTGATGCTCTATTGCATGAACAACAGGAAGGAAAAAGGTTCATTGATGCAGTTGATGCAGCTGTGCTATTTTGTAGGTGCTCCTAAATGCTTCATGATATGCGCATGGTGCAATTTTTTTGTGCATTTACAGATGTGAGATCAATTCAAAAATATATATATATATATATAAATGTGGTAGCACAAGAATCGTTTTATTTAGCCGTCCAAAAAGCAAAATTGAAAATAATAAGAATAAAAATAGGAGCGCAGGGGATAGCATGCGGCAGCGGTGGAGTGAGTCTGGGGAGTGGTACGGGGAAGAAGTGAAAAGAAGCACATCGGGAAGGGAGCAACATGGAGCCAGAGACGCATATGAGGGAAAGACAACACTGGGAGGGACATAGACAAAACCAACACAGAATGTGCGCGGGAAGAAGCAAACGGGTGAGAGAGATTAACATGATGTGCAGATTGGAGAGGAGCACACGATGAAGAGAGGACTACATGGAGTGTAGGGTGGAGAGAAGCAAATGAGGGAGACAGCTACAAAAGCATACACTCAAGGAGGGCGTTAGGGAAAATGCTTTTGCGATGTGTCCTTGTGATAGTTCACGGCTTCCGTGCATGCCAGAAAGCATTGTGCGAATGGAAGCTGATGTTGAAGTTGGGCTTGTGTGCATTTTTGGCCCCTTGTTCTTGCAGTTCATTTTGCTCTGTGCAGCTCCTGGGCTGGTGTGCTCTCCTGTGTGTCGATGGAGATGTTCAATCTTTGGATGATGTTGACCTGCTTGTTGTGGTCGATCTCGTCAACACTCTGGTTACTGGGCTCCAGAGAGGTGTTATAGGCCTTTCCTGTTCAGTTCTGTCTGGTAGGGATGTTGACCGCCTGGTTGTGGTCGATATCGTCAACGCTCTGGTTACTGGGCTCCAGAGAGGTGTTATAGGCCTTTCCTGTTCAGTTCTGCCTGGTAGGGACGTTGAACGGCTGGTTGTGGTTGATCTCGTCAACGCTCTGGTTACTGGGCCTCTACAGCCCATTGTTACATTTGTTACCAGTGCTACCACCCATTAAGAGGATTTCTGTGCTGTCCACTTTGAATTACCCCACTCCCTACAAAAATATACCAAACACCACCTGGTTGTCATGTTTTTCCAGCCCCAAAAATAGACCCAATACATGGTTGGCTAACCTCTTCTCCCCGCATAATGAATCAAAAAGTTGTCCTGTGTAAGAAGCTGGGTTGTTGGTTGCCTGGGTGTCAGTTCTGGTCAAGCAGCAATTACAATCCTGGTCAGGTCGAGGCACAAGCCAACACTAAATTAACCTGTGCTCAACCCCCTGGTAGCTTGGCACAGAGCAGTCAGACTTAACCTAGAGGCAATGTGTAAAGTCTTTGTGCAACGCTTCAAACAATAATAGAGTAATAAAAACACTACACAAAAAGAATCCTGCACCATGTTATAAAAATAGTTATTGTTAATAAATACAACAAGACCAAAACAACAGAAATCCAATTAGTAGTGCCGTAGAAATGCAAGTTTAAAGACTTCAGTGAAAATAGCGCCAAAAAGCATGAAGCGCTAACTGTGGATATCTGGTCGAACCGGACTGGAACAAGCCCCTAGATGCATCAACGTTGTCATTTGCGATTCCTTAATTGCGAAAAATAAGGAATCGCAATTAAGGATTCGCAAATGGCAATGCATCATTAATTTCGCTATTTTTTTGGGATTCGGTAAAAATTGCATTTTTTACCGAATTCCAATAAAATTGCGATTTCCAAATAGCGAATCCGATATTCCCATTCATTCCTATGGGCTGAAATGCCCATAGGAATGAATGGGAATTGCGAATTCGCAATTTCGAATCGGAATGCATCAAAGCCTTTCAAGGGTGGAGAGGGGGGTCCAAAGGACCCCCCCCTGCACTCATGAAATGCACTTTTACATGTGAGTTACATACACACATGTCCTAAGGACATGTGTGCCTGTAACGTACACGTTTAAAAAATGCATTTTCATGCGTTTTTAAACATTTTTGCAAATTACCACGAAGTTCAACTTCGTGGTAATTTGCATTTGCAATTTTAGAAATCGCAAATGTTTTGGGGATGATGCATTGCTGTTAAGGAATCGCAAATGTGCGATTCCTTAACAGCAATCGCATTTTTTTGGAACTCGCAAAAAAAGCGATTTCCAAAAAATGCTTGATGCATCCCAGTAACCAATTTAGGAAGTGCAAAAGGCCGATTTATGCGAATCGCACCGTTTGCACTTCCTAAAACGGTTGATGCATCTGGGCAATAGTCACAAGTTCAGGCTCACTGTGATAAAGTGTCGACCGACAAAAGGGCCTAATTTGGTCTGCTGATCAAAGTACCTTAAATTCTAGTTTTCAGCGTGTTGCAAAGGTCTGCGTTGAAAATACATTGGGCAACGGTCCTTAGATGCTTCACAGCTGTGATGTGAGGTCCGGTGTTGTCTTCTAGAAGCCATTGATGAGGGCTTGCAATGCAAAGACCGGTGTCAGGGAAGCGGTGCGCAGCTGGGGCGAAGCGTCAGTTCCAAGATGCTGCGTATTTGTTGCTTTTTTTTTTTTATGTATGCAAACACTGAACACCCTGGTGCGTGGGGTGTAAAGATGATGACACTGGACATCTGAATGGTGGGGTTTAGGCATCCAGCAATGCTGATGAGGGTATTTAAGTGGGAAACCTAGATTTCATTGTTTGATATTCATAAATTAAGTTATAGAAGCGCTCATGTAAAAAACTAAGCTTTGCTCTTTGGTTTAGTTGAACAACTTAATTTAAACCCACAATGGAGTCCCAAGATAGGGATCAATTTGGAAAAGAGAGAATGAGAAATGTGTTCTAATTCCTAATTTAAGGGTGCTTAGTTTGTTGACCTTGGAAGGATGACATATTGATCTGGCTTTGTCAAGCTTTAAACTTGTGACCCACTGACCAGACAAGTTGTTATCAGTGAGCCCTTAGCACAATCAGCATCATACTGAGATGAGGAAAGTGAAAGGAGGCACAGAGGCACTCTTAAAGGGGACTCTCTTAAAGGGGTCATCTAGTGTTCTCTTGACCCGGCCCTGGATCTCTAACAGTCGCCAACAATAAGCGTGCTAGAATGCTGCTTTGTTTGATGATGTCAGCCTAGGTTTTCAGATACATTGTGACATCATTCACAGGATGGCCCCTTTAAGAGCTCCTCAGAGGAGGATGGTGACCACGGGGGAACCGAAATATTCATAACAAAAGCTGCTAGTGTGATCTGAGATCTGAGAATTTGCTCGGCATTGTCTGAGTGCATATGATGGTGCTTCAGAGACAGATTTTATCTGGACTTTGAAGATGTCCAGGGTTCCCCCGGCACAGTAGAGAAGTAAAAAAACATTGGCAAACTTCTACAAAGCTGGAAACTCCATATATTTAAAGGGAGCTGTGACACAATACACTCATTGATAAAAGAAGCAAAGCATGAAGCAAACCAAGGACATGGCCCACCACATATTTTGATGTCTACTTGTCTGCCACTAATGTCATGCTGTGTGCAAATCATTGCAACCCAACACGGCAAGCTGTAGTTGTGGTACAATTCGTACATCACACATGGTGTACAAAAAAGAAACAATTACTATTGAAGTATTGGTCTTTTTAACACGACTCTTAATTTAAAAGAGTAATTAGGCATCCCAGTATTACTTGTGGACATATTTGCACTCGCACCCAACTTAGGCACTTAGGGCCTGATCATAATGTCAGGTGGACCACCACCAACAGGCCGTCGTGGCGATCTGACCAACAGACACCCCTTCGGCGAGACCGCCACATTTTGATGCATGCAATCAGACCGTCAGCGGTCGGGGCAAGACCGCCACCTTATCATAGTCCCGACAAGAGGCGGCCTTGAGGCAGGCACCACATCAGGATTACAATGTCCCTTTCCAACAGCCTTTTCATTATGGGAAGACTGCCATGGAAAGGCTGTCGGAAATGGACTTTGGGGGCCACAAACAGGGCTACCGTCACCCGTGGGCTACCGTAAAGTGGCACTAGGGGCACATGTAGTGCCCACATGCACAGTGTGTCATACACCACATGGTGCATGGCACATGGTGCATGGAAGGGCCGCAGCACAAGCCGCTGTGTAAATCATCACTTCCCAACCACCAGCCAGGCGGTCGCATCATAATTGGGTGGTCAGACTGCTGACTGCTTATCGTGGGGTTTCTTGACCACTGCAATAGCGGTCCACAGTCTGGCCGCCCAATATCGTCATCAGGCCCTTAGTCCTATTGAAATTGAAGTAACTATTGTTACGTTATGAAAGGTAACAGGTGCACCACTTCCATGCATTCAGATACAGCCAGGACACTACATGTGATACCGTTTTATAGTGCGCGTGCGCCTCTCTAAGTGCTCAAGTCTGGAAGAATCTCTTGTACACACAGCAGCTCTCTGGCGTTTAGAAGAGGAGCACATGAAAGTGCACAGAGAGAGGCAGAACCCAACAGGCAGAAACTTGGCACTTTTCAGCCATTAACCAGACATCAGTGAGTTTTAGCTTTCACATGTTGCAACCTGTGAAAAAGTCCCTCATGAGTTTAGTGTAATAAGAGTGCAAAGAAAAGAGAAAGATGCTGGATTGATTTCGTGTGTTGAGTTCAACCACATGGTCTAAAGGAATAGGTTGATAGCTGCCTATGAAATGCTACAAAACCATGAGCTTCTTCGAGTGAAATTCAATTACAACTGTTGAATCTTATCTTTTAAGAGTTTTTATAAAGTATTGAGGTCTTAGTTTGATCACCTCTAAGCCCTATGAGGGAAGTTGAACTCTTATTAGTGAATTGAGAGCCCGTCTGATATTTTGTAGTCGCATACCCCCCCCCCCCCCCGACACCCCCCCCACCCCTTCCCGGATGTGGAATTTAATTGTATGTGAGCCAAGTTTCGGATTGGGACAGAAAATTGGCACAGGCATGAAATTAGAAGTGACTTCCATGAGAAATTAGGTTAGCTAAAACAGTGACCCACTTTTGCAAATTAGGGCAGTTTTAAATATTTAAGACAAACTGTACAGGTGTTCTGTCTGGGAGATTGCATGCATTACCGGTTTGTGCATGCAGAGTTTGAGGTAATATCACAGTAGTCAACAGTAACAAATCAACCCATCAAACCATAAAACAGGCCCACAAACAGCCAAAAAACAGCCCATACACTGACCGGTCTGACCAGCCCTTTGGGCACTGCCAGATTGCCCTATAGGCCAGTCCAACCCTGAGCAAGCCGAAACAATTTAGTGTGAGGTCTTTCCTGAAATGATTTGTCTTTGGTACTGCCTGAAGGCTTGAGATCAGTGCTTAATTTGGGCCGATCTTTTCTGGTACTCGGCTCTGGCACTTAATTGTCAACACCAGCGCTTATGACAGTCTACTACATTGTGGCACTGTTTGTCTGATTTGGAGATGAGCGCAAGAACAGTTGTTTATTAATTCAATCTACATTAAAGAATAACTAATACCTGCCATACTCTTATAGCGCTGGGGCTCTGGAACAGTCTGAACTGTCCCATTTGTAGGAGTGTGATCGTTAGTAGTTGTGTTGGTACTTTCATTGGTAGCGCTGGCATGGGCACTGGGTGGTGTGAGCTGCAGCGGCCTCCTGACCAGGGCCCCGGCACTTCTTTCTCTACAAATTAAGCACTGCTTGAGATATAATGAATGTAATGTAAATGTAAATTGATACTTGTATAGCGCACTACTCACCCGCAAGGGCCTCAAGGCGCTTGTATGAATACCGATGTGGAACCCATCCTGTCTTTCCCTGTGAGGAGTTCACTCCTGGGCACCCCCAAGGTGGAGGTCAGGCATCCTTAGCGTTGTGGGGGCCATTGTGGAGATTAAGCAAGCTATTGCCCAGAGTTGCAGAGTGGGACTCCATGATTGGAATAGGCACCGAGGCGAGAATTATCAGGTCCGTGGAATTTTAGAGCCCAAGAACCACGGAGGCGGGGAATTGAACCCTGGTCCCAGGCTAGACCTCTGCATCAGGGTCTGCCGCTCTAATCATTGAGCCACATTTCCCAATGCCACTGCTTAGATCCAGGAGGCGTGCCTCTAAAAATTTACCTCCATGGTTGTTCAGCTTGCTGTCTCTTTGGGAGGTCAGGTGTGTTGTAGGTTTCTTTTGGGAGTGTGGAAGCGGCTAGTTTCCTCTGGAATTCTGGAACTCTGCCCAGGTAAGCCTTGCTCATGGTACCCTAATCTCAAAACAGAGTAAAGATGATATCGAGATGGCTTTTTGATATACAGTGCGAAAGAACTCCAGTCTCCTTGGATACTCCAGATGAGGGTCTTACTAAAGTAGAAAGGGTTGATTCAAACCGTTAACAGTGATCGAGGCAGTCCTGCTTATGTGCTTTTCTTTAATGTTCCACATTTCGTATTATGTAGCAATGAAGGCACTAATATGAAGAAAGCTATTATGAAGATATGAAAATAATGACATTCAAAATTGAGACTCGGCCACTCTGGGGGGTAACAAGATACCAAACTTGTTGCTTGCGGATGACACCCTGCTGATATCAAAGACCCCAGCGGGGTTAAAATGCCTCATTAACAGATCCCAACTCTGCTGTGAGAATCGGGGATTGATTATAAATAGTTCAAAAACCAAATTTATGGCTAACTGCGACAGGTCCTATAGGAACGCCACTCTACTGCGTGGGGCACCCCTCGAAAAGGTGGACACCTTTGATTATCTCGGTGTAAGACTTTCTGATAAAATGTCCTGGAGACCCCACCTAGCAAAGATGCTGATGAGACACAAGCGAGTGGCTGGAGTAATAGGGAAAGAACATCGCCTTTCACACACTAGGCCTGGAGCACCCGCCCTCCAAGTATATGACGCTAAAGCAGTTAGCTCTGCTCTCTACGGAGCAGAAGTTTGGGGTTTCGGCAAACTCGACGAGCTCTGCAGATCGGAACATACATTTTTAAGATACCTGGTTATGGCACCCAAATATGTCCCCCTTACCTCTTTACTGCTGGATATGGTCAGGCGGTCGATAGGCGACGTAGCTAGGTTACGCCCTGTAATTTTTTGGGCTAGCATTGGGTGACTCCAGAGCTCTCTTCCTATGTCGATGCCCTTATTGAGATTATCCGCCTAGATACCGGCTGTAAAATAGACTGGATCCCTGATATTTAAAAAACGCTTATAGCCATAGGACTCCGAGCCTGTTGGGTCAGCCAGGAACCCCCAAGGAGAGAAGAACTTAAACGCCTATATTGGGAATGGGTGGACCAAAGGGAGAATTGCAAACCTAATTGCAAACCTAACGTGGGCAAACTAACAACAGAATTCTATTCTCACAAACAAATTAGATATTTTGAGCCCTTCCTTGATACAATTCAGGTACCGAGAGAAAGAATGTTGTATATACATTTTAGGTTTGGAACTCTTCCTGTTCGTGAGGTGACAGCAAAGTGGTGCACAAGCAATGGAAAAACTGGCCATGCTGCAAGGTCCCAACAGAAAGCATTGCCCATTTAATGTTCGCTTGCCCGGCATATAAAACATCACAGGGCAAATGGCTGAAATTGCTTTGTCAGCAATTGGGCACACAGGACCATCACACAGCACTGCGTATCCTCAGGACCGACCCTAGGCCGTTCTTTGCATGCTATGTAGCAAAGTTCCTGGGACAAGCATGGCTCATAAGGTGGAAAGCTCTTGCAAGAATGGTATACTCTTAACTGAAATTAGGATAGTGATAATCTCATGACACAACATTAAATTTGTTTGTATTCTTATGCAGAAGCACGTTATTTGTCAAACTTTTGCTGGTATGTCACGAAAAATGTAACAATGTTTTTGCATATTAATGATTTACCATTCCAATTAAGTACTGATAGTTTTTACCCTGTTTTTACTGTAGATTTGTATCTGACAAAACAAATTGTGCTTTTGTCATTGCAATTTCGCTTTTTAATAATTTGAATACGATATATGCATTATTGCACCAAGGGCTCCACCGATTACGTCATTGTATTATTTGTTTATGTTAATCGAAAATACCTTATATTTGTATTATCTTTTTTAAAGGAAAACAATGTAATTTTATTTATAGCTTTTATGACATTTCTTTCGAATAAAGCTTAAATCAAATTGATTATATATTTTTAATGAAATAAGCAAAATGAAGTATACGCTGAAATCTTATATTTTTTTATATTAGTGGTTTCACCATCGTAGGGTTGGGTAAGAGTTCAGAGAAGGATAGAGTTTTTATTCAGGTAATCTGTGGTTATGTTTCTGATTAGTTGGGTTAGGTCTCTGGTTAGGGTAAGGGTGATCAAAGTTTTGGTAAGAATAATGGAATATATAAAATGTTATTGGATTATTTCTATTTTATATAAAGAAGTTACATTGGAGAAAAGGAGACATCTGTTGAGGTTTTAGACCTCCATTATAGCACTGTTTGTCGTGATAGGGATAATGATATTTGGGACCACACATGCACCTGATTAATGTAGTAAACCTACCTGATTGCAGGATGTTATTTGAGATGTGGTGATGCCACTGTTCTGATGGGGACTTGATGTTCTTTGGCTTTGATGGACAATCATAAGTCTTTTAAGAAGATGTTGATTATGTCCAATCCCTTTGACCCTGACAAAAAGGTGCAACCTTGCTACATTGTCTCAGATGTGCCCAGTGACCCCCTTAGACTGACTGTAGAAGAGGTTTTAGTGTCCCCCTCTTTCTCATGATTAACAGTGAGATTTCTTAAGGTTTAAGGACTGCAATTGCAGGTGCAATTCATTGATTGTTACTGATAGCTGAAAGGGGATGATATCTATTCGTAAAGTGTGATTGGTCATGAGGGGCAGCTTCCACTTTGTTTTGAATGTGGGATGTGAGCACTTGGGGAACATGCTGCGGTCCAGAGAACTGCTCCCAAAGCCCTTTACATCATCCCAGTTTCTTCTTGTTTGGGGAAGTGTTTGTAGGGTCAGCATTTACGGACGGGGTCTGCAGTGTCAGCGTTTTGCGAATGCCAATACAGTAATGGAGATCTACTGTCTATCTCTGGCCTCTGTCCCAGAGGAAATCCTGCATCATTAATATGCATGAGGCAATATATTTCCCTTTTGGATGCCTAATTTTGCATTTTGACAAATTAGTACATTGGCCGTAGTCCAAAAATATTCGTGTCGCAAACCAGTCACCTGGCAAAATCTCTAACTATTTTGCGAACCGGAAATGGAATATTGAACGGATACTCACCTACTGACATCACCGATTATTTCATGAAAATGTGGAAGACAAGCGATTAGATACCGCAGCTGAACCAGTGCCATTGAGGCATTATCAAGTTGTGTTTTTTAACATGTCTATCTTTTGTGTGCCCTGTAGTTTATATCCGATCCCCGTTAGACACTTTATATCTGGGTGCATGTAGGCTAGCTTGAGGGATATTTGAACGGGTGGAAGATATATCCTGCTCCAAGGTTCTGATCTTCAAAAAAGAGTTATTGGTTTTAGTTAAGAGTAATAGGTCTGGAATTTACAATAGATCATCTGTGCAGTGGCAGCTAAGCTAAGACATGTTAACAAGCAGAAGACGTATTCACTAAGATTTACTTGATGCAAAGTAATCATCTGCATGTTGGTAGACCCATATGGCCCGTATACAGAAGTCATTGAAGATACCATATGTAGAGATGTATTAGCCAAAAGCTTTGGACATTTTTAGAAATATAGAAAACAGCTGCTACAATTTAAAAAGGAATATATAACTTTTAGGAACCCAAGTCTCTATTCTTTTGATAAGTAGAGCGGATGAAGTTCAAAAAGACCAGCATCATAAAAAGATTCCATATAAGGAGGGATAGTCACTGAACTGCCAGTTAACGGAGGTACTAGGATTTAAACTTTCTATCTCTAACCATAACACTTTCCAAGGTTGCCTCTTATACAGACCTCCTGGTCCTAAAGCCTCATTTCTCGTAGAAATAGGTACTTACTTGGAAGAAGCCCTCTGCACCAAATCATTCACTATTCTTGGCGACTTTAACTTTCACCTAGAGGAAAACTCAGACCCTCAGACGGCAATTCTGGTAGACTCCATGCTGACGGCAGGACTAACTCAGATGGTAAGGGGTTCCACACATATAAAGGGACATACGCTAGATGGGATTTTTACAAATAACCCTGACCTGAAGTTTAGCCATGCGGAGCCTTTAGCATGGACAGATCATTCAGCAGTCCTTTTTAAAATTCAACCGTCTGAGTCAGTTAGAGCAAGGAAGGAAAGGAAACCTGCCAAGCTCTATATGCCATGGAGGGAATTGGATGGGAAAGCATTGGAGGAACGCCTGGCAGCCTCTACCTTTACCCCATCGGTTGATGTAAACGAGGCTACGGAGAGATACACCATCTGGATAAAAGATGCATGCACATCTCTAATTAAGCCCAAACTATCTCGTCCAACACGCACAATACCATCTGCCCCTTGGTTCACCTTGGAATTAAGAGACTACAAAGTATCTTGCAAAAAACTCGAACGCCAATGGCGTACTGAATATTCACAGGCAGATAAACAAAAACTCAAATCAAGCCAAAAGATATACAAAGAAATGATCAAAAAAGCAAAAATTGAATATTTCTCTGCTAGAATTGAGGGAGCTAAAAACTCCTCCAAAGAACTTTTCCAGACGGTAACCACTTTGTCCACTCCAAATTCTGTCACTGTCCCTCCCAGTCTGGAGCTCTGCGAGACCCTCGCCAAGTACTTTTTAAATAAAGTGGAGCAAATCTTCGCAGCCCTTGAACCTCATGTGGGGCTCACTCTTACCGAGGGAGCACATACGACTACGCCAACAAATCCACATTGTTTGGAATTCAGGGAATTCGGGCCAGTTACAACAGAAGTAGTAAAGAAACTACTACTGAGAACCAAATCTGGCTCCCCCCGGGATCCCTGCCCAGTCTCAGTGGCTCATCTGGCAGCCGCCCCTATATCTGTCTTGCTAGCAGATTTGTTCAATAAAATATTCAAAGAGGGAGCATATCCACTATGTTGGAAACAAGTTTCAATAGCTCCTCTGCTGAAAAAATTGAATCTAGACATTTATGACCCTAGTAGCTATCGACCCATATCTAGACTCCCTCTACCGGCCAAGCTTATTGAAAGGATCATGAACGTTCAGCTCTGTGACTTCCTCCGATCCTCTGGGGGCTCGGACCCTGCTCAACATGGGTTTAGGGAAGGTCACAGCACCGAGTCCGCCCTCATTAAATCCACTGAGGAAATCAGGAAGGTGATGGATGCTGGAGGACGGGCAGTCCTGGTGCTCCTGGACCTATCCGCAGCCTTTGATACGGTCCACCATGACATTCTATTGGACCGTCTTGAGGGCTGCGGAATCCAAGGAGTCGCATTGACCATGCTGAAATCCTTTCTAGCAGACAGGATACAAGTGGTGGCCATGGGAGATTTTGAATCGAGCCCTTTTACCCTTCCAGGAGGGGTTCCTCAGGGCTCCTCCCTGAGCCCTACCCTATTTAATGTTTATGTTACCTCCCTCGCCCCGGTGATTCGTTCTTTTGGCTTCGAATTAACATCGTATGCAGATGATACTCAAATTGTGGTATCTCTGCTCCCGGGGCGAGAGGAAGGAATTGCGGCCAGATTCCAGGATTGCATGATGGCAGTAAGTTCATGGATGGCTAAGAACTGCCTTAAATTGAATTCCTCTAAAACTGAGGTTCTTCTCTTTGGAAATGTGACCAATCTCTGGACCCCTGACTGGTGGCCTCACGAAATGGGAGCCCTACCCATTCCAGCCACTACAGTAAAAAACCTGGGGGTGCTTTAAAGCAGAGGCTAATGCCTTATCATCCTCCATTCACTGGATAATAAAAACTATTAGGAAAATCCTTCCTTTCCTCTCCAGTGATAGCAGGAAAACGGTGGTGACAGCACTTGTGCTGTCTCGCCTTGACTACTGCAATAGCATGTATCTGGAGGCCCAGCAGGGAGTTCTGAACAAATTGCAAACGCTACAAAATGCTGCTGCCCGACTGATTACTGGTCTACCTAAGTTTGCATCGGTAGCTCAGGAATTAAAAAATCTACACTGGCTTCCAATACGGAAACGTATCATGTTTAAGGCTCTTTGTATGGTATTCAAGGCAGTAAATGGAATAGGTCCATCCTTCCTTCAAGAACACCTCCAACTGTACAAACCAGGGCGACAACTAAGATCTGCTAATAAAAGCCTGGTCATGACTAACCGTATTAGGAAAGCCCGTTGGGGAGGCCGTAGCTTCTTCCACGGAGCATCAAACATCTGGAATGAATTGCCTCTCGCCCTAAAACAAAGCAATGATCTCCTGACCTTCAGGAAAAATATCAAAACATGGCTTTTTAACCTCCAGTACCTTTCTTTGCCTCTTGGAGATAATGTATCGTTTCAGCGCCAGGACACCGCCCGGTAACAGCGCGCTCAACAAATGGTAAAAATAAAATAAATAAATAAATAAATGACAGAAATTAAGACATGAGTCTACAAATCTTAAAGTAATGTGGTGGAAACACCCATATGGTTCCTTAACCTATATCGAATAGTCAATTTAAATAAGCTCTGTTCAAATATGGTTTTAAATCACCCAACAAGTGTTTCGTGAAGCAATATCTTCTTAAGGGCTGGAAAAAAGTAAAAAATACAAATCATAATAATTGTAGGCAGTTGCAAATATCTACATTCTGCCTTCTGTGGAGTCAATATTAAACCTGTCATTGTCATCCTAGAAACATTTTTAATGTTATGCGAAATCAATTATGGTTTTTCTCTACCATGAAGAATTACTCATATCACTTCTTGTAATTGCGCTAAATTAAAATACGGTTGTCTGCAGTCTTCATGACTCTTCAGTGAACACACAGGTGAAGGGGGCACTAATCAGGAACATTAATAGTCTTTCAATACTGTAGCTAATATTATTTATCCATAACTTGGCACAGTGTTCTCCCTGTAGGTTATTATTGACTTTCGATTAGCAAAATGCTCACTTTGTCAGATTAGTTCAGCTTTCCAATTCATTGCACAGTTTAATCTATCCAGTCAAACAGCAGGCTTGTATTGATGTCATTTACAGAATGCACAATATTTACCATGATTACTCAGGGCCCGATTCACAGAACTAACTTGAGACAAAATCCTAAACTTACTACCATTTTGGTATTCACAGAAGGCACTTACTCATTTTGGTATTCACAGAAGACACTTACTCATTTCGGTATTCACAGAAGTTAGGAGTCCTAACTTTAGGACTCCTAAATGCCTTCTGTGAGTACTGAAAGTCTTAAAGTTTAGGAGTTGTAAAGTTAGGACTCCTAACTTTTGTGAATACCGAAATGAGTAAGTGTCTTCTGTGAATACCAAAATGAGTAAGTGCCTTCTGTGAATACCAAAATGGTAGTAAGTTTAGGATTTTGTCTTAAGTTAGTTCTGTGTCATCGACCTGTGTACTGCTGTTTTTTACTGATGCCTATGTGGGGGAGGGGGGGGTTGCCTTTTGTATTCTCCAAAATCTGAAAATAACGGTTTAAAAAAAATAAAAGTTAGTTCTGTGAATCGGGCCCTAAGTGACTATTTGAAATAAATTAAAAGTGCCTGAATTGCATTGTGTTCTGATTTGTTCTATGAATCGATTTTGATGGATTGTGCGCCTTTTTGCGATAGCCTTTTCCTAAGTCCCCAGCCAGTACTGTTGAGTCGACAAATCTCGATGCTGACTACAAAAAATGAAAGGGGAAAACATCAGATGACAAAAAAGAAAATGTGAAGAGTGAGAACTATATTTCATGATCAAAAGGAATTTACAATAAAGGTAAACAGGCTTGATAGGAGAAAGTAATCATTTTCTGTACTCTGGAGTATAAAAGATCGATCTTACAACTTAATAAGCGCCTGTTCTGAAGCGCCATGAACAACAATAAGCCAGTTGCCAACGATAATGCGCGAATTGCTATTTTAGATTTAAAATCCAATTCAGAGGTTTAGAGTATGGACGTGCCTGTTAAAATCAGTGTTGTTGCAGTCATTTGCTATACGTTCAACTTCATTGTAAAGAGTCTGATTCTAAGATTGTGAGCTTGATTGCAAACAAGGAACGGGCACCTACAGAAGAAGATCAAGACAAAGATGACATCTCCAGTTAATAACACGATCAATATTTACAATGAAAATCAATGACGATGGACCATGGACGAGCTGCGGAAAAACTTATGGAAGGGAGGTAAATCCTCCTCAACTCACCAATGCAGTAGTCCTACAGGAGCAGATATACAAGGATTTTTAATGCATTTAGGGAGTTGCTGGCAGGAGAACCAGCAGCTTTGGGCGGGTAGTTTCTATTCACTGATCAGATTCTAAAAATAGTACCTAAAGCAAGACCGGTTCCTACAACTTGAAATCAGCAGGTTACAGGGTGGACATATTTTTCTGTTCACCAAGTACTCCTTAGGCATCCTATACCCCCCTAACCTTTCCAAAAGTGCCCTTGTATGTCACAAACACCAGGTTCTGGTGGAAAATCCTAAAATGCTAGCCAGAGATTAATGTCATATTGTTTAGCTTGGGCACCAACTATTTTAGTTGACTTTCTCTCTCTCACTAGAGACATGTCCTCTTGGACTGACATGTTCTGCTCTCTTAAAATGTTTAAAGAACACTAAAATCACTTACAATACAAAATCTTATCATCAGTGGTTTCCTCAATCAGAAATGTGACTGACACATAAACCTGTATGATAATGGGTGCCAATCCTCCAGCATTAACCAGCACATCTATAACCCTTTGTTTGGCTGCCAAAGGCCCCAAAGGGATTCCACCATGGCTAACGACAACAACACTGAAACCAGGCTCGGTACTGAAAATGATGATGAAACCACCAACACACCATCCCCCAAACCCACTCTTGCTATTACCCTTGACCCCATACATACCTAACTCACCATCACTGCTCTTCTGACATGGTCATAACTACATAACTACAGTCAGGCCAACAGGTAGCCATCACGGCTCCGGGCCAGTCTGGAGACGCAACAACAATACTCAAACTGACATATTTGGAAGAACTCAATCTCCCTGACCCACCATGCTTATGTGTGGTGCTATTCTACACCGGCTATTGCATTACAGGCCCCTCTTTTTGTACTGAGCTCACAGTTTGCACAAACTTCACAATATCAAACTGAAATTGAGTTGGCCTCTGTGAGATAATAAAAATCCCCAAAAACTTGTTCTGCATTTCTTTCTCTCATGCATACTGCCTCAACTCAAAAACTGCTCACTTGAGTTTCCCCTCCAGGACTTACTCAACATACCCCCTCCTGAGCGTACTCTCATGCACCCCAACTCTCACTCCAGCAAAGACGCTACCACAAATACTAACCTCTAAGTCACTTTTCAGACCTGATTCCCCTACGACCTCAGACGCCTCAACACATGCCAGAGGAATCACCTGTCCCCAAGTAGCAAGCCAGAATCCACTTATGACATTCAAGCTATTCTCCTAAACTATAGGACTGCTCTTTCCAGTGCCACATCTGAATCCACTCTCATCTGGGATCACAACCTTGATGCTATTTCACTCAGAGAATCCTGGTTCAGCCGATTCGCAATACCACTAATGTTTATTAGAACACATTTTCTATATGCTAAACCAGAAGCTATATTTGTAAGCTCTAGAGATACTGATAAAAAGGCCCTAGACTACTATAGATTCACTTGGTGAAACTACCAGCAGAATATGGATCTGACCACTGCAAGCTAGTAGAGTCATTGATTTTGAAATACCCACTATTAGAAATGGGATTTCTGGTTGGCTAGGGCATGCGCCTAAGACAGGCAAAAACCACCACTCTAGACATGGCAAGGGAGTTACACACCGAAGAAAACCCCTGCTCACCCCCTTGGTAGGTTGGCAGAGCAGTCAGGCTTATCTCTTCGTCGGCTAGCCCTCCACCAGGCTTCACCTGCCTGGCTTCCTCTCCCGGGGGCAGGACACTCCGCCTACAGTCAGGCACCCGCTGCCTGGCTTCCGGGTGATTCCTCCTGAATCTCGGCCCCAACATACAGAGCGAAGTCTCCACAGCGTCTTGAACCGGGAAATGCAGCCCTGCACACGCTGCCCGGTCAAGCGCTGCCTCAAGCAGAAGACTGCACGGCCCGGCTCTCTCACAAAAGGAGCCCTCTCCTTGGGCTCACGCAGTGAAAATACAAGAGCTCTCCACTCGCTTCCTGTAAATCCTCTCGAGGTCTGGGCAGTGCTCTTTTTGCGCTCCTTCACATGCGCTTGATAAGCAGGTACAGTGCTCCACATGTCCTCTCACTGCCTGCAGGAAAAAAAGGGGCTGCACTCCTCCAGCGCTCCCAACTCCCCCATGTGGAAGCGCTTCACCACACTTGGCCCTAAAATGGAAAGGGGTGAAGAGCACAGCGCCCACCATACGCTGTTGCCGATCAGGCAGGGCGGGCAATAAAATTGAAGGAAAAGTGCTCTGTCTGTCCTCACCATGAAGATAGGAAACAAGGAAGCAGGTCAGCACACAGGACCCTGGGGCAGGGAGGCAGTCCCTTCAGTATATCAGCACCCCAGGCAAAGTCACAGTGGTTGTTCCCTGCCAACACAGCAGTCCTCTTCTTCAGTTCCAGTACGTGCAGCCTGCCGGCTGCAGGCTTCAAGTAAACACCCAAAAGCACCTTTTCATGGGGTCACAGCCCCCAATACTTATACCCCTTAGTGTCTTTGTTCTCCACCATGCCACAGGGCTCTGTGTGAGGTTCAACCCAGTTCTGGGGGCACTCACACCTTTCTCCAAAGGTGCACCACCACCCCTTTAATCAGTGTAGGCTCTGGCCCCAGACACACCACAGGGGGCGGAGCCAACATTGTGGAAGGCAGGCACAGTCCCATTCAGTCCCAGGTGCTACTCCTCCCACCACTCCAAATGCAGATTGGCCTATTCGGCCTAGTGCTGACTACCCAGCCGCAGTCACTCCAGAGCCAGACATGCAATACACATCAGGGAGGCACAAAGACATGTAGCACACAGACATGCCCACTTCTAATAGCAAAACAAAAGGGGAAACAAAAGGGGATGATGGACGGATCGTTTGAGCAAATCAAACACTCACCCCCAGTCAACTGATCTGGGAAACGGCTGAAATGCCAGAAACTGGCCCTCGGAAGCTTCCTTCGGGTCCAGGGAAGGCATGGCTTGGCAGTTCGGGCTGGACTGTTCCCATGAGGCACAGGGTCAGACTGATTTACATATGGCCATGTCTGAACTGGGGTGGCAGAGTGGGCTAAAGAACAGTGATGGATTAAACCCAGATCTGTTGACTGGGTGTGAGTGTTTGATTGGTTCAGATGCTCCGTCCATCACCCCCCCCCCTTTTGTACCACTTCTAAAAGCGGCATTTCTAAAATAGTGATAATAAATCTGCGAACACCATTGTGCAGCATTTATTACCACTATTCCCAAATACCAAATTTGACAACTCCACTTCTCTCAGGTCAGGAATTACCACTGAAGCATTTATCAAGGATTCCCCAATGCCTTCCTATGAGAGGGTAGATGGATCTCCGATAGCGCACCTGGCAGCACATTGTACACCTGTGCAAGGAGAGGACAAGAATGTGAAAGATAATTTTAAATATGGTGCATCCCAGCCCTCTCCCTGTCACACAGCACAGTGCAACAAAATGTCTTGCTGTGCCACATTTTGATAAATCTGCCTCCAGTCTGCAGGGGGAAATATCTGCTTGTTCAGATTCACCTGCGCCTTCATTTTTTGAGCTCTCACGTAAGAGTTACAGGATCAAACATAATTTGTTGAGCGGGTCCAAAATGTCCTCTGCAAGTTTGCACCCTGACCGTTGCACCCTTAGCATGCAAAGGGCTGCCTCTAGGCACCTGAAAGCAAATGCTTTGCATCGCCTATTACAAGGTCTCGCAACCTCGAGACTTTAGATTTTTAAAACCAAAGAGATTGGTAGAGTGGGAGAAAAGCACTAGGAGGGCAGGGGTAGATCTGGAGTCCACGTGGAGTCTAAAAATGAAAGGCAGCTAATCACAGCCCCAGCGCTCTTATCTAAACCTTTATTTTTGTGCACATAGTTTTCTTTCAGGTCTGCATCCTTCTTTTCAATCCACCGCCTTCCTCTAAAAGTGCGAGGCATGAGAGAAAAGCAATTCCCCAAATCTATTTTTAATGTGCTTCTTAGAAAGTACAAATTTGCCAAATGGTATATTTTAATTGAAATTGACTGTTCTTGCTATTTGCTGGTGATTACAGCCCGGCTGGTGTTTTCTGAGAATTACACTGAAGGTGTATGAAGTGCAACAATTCTCCCCTGTCAGGCAGGGAGCCCTTTGCGATGGGAGCATTGAGCACAACAACAACTAATCAAGCTTTCTGATTGGAGCAGCCTCTTTCCAAGAGGTGTGTTTAGAGGTCTGGGAACAGAAACCTACACCAAACAATAATAAAGATTTATTTTTTGTCAGTAAAACAATAAACTGAAATGGAAGCAATCACTGATCTGAACCAGGGATCCTTTCGGTGAATCCCCTGAACGAGTGAGTGTTTTCACTTACTAGTGTAGCTGGAGAGCGCCAAGTGATTCCCTTCTCATTGATTTTCACACTTGACCCCAAATTTAGCAAGAAAATTACCGGGGACAGAGAGAGAGATACATTGATCAGTAAGGCTCTCTACATAACACTATTTGTCAATTAGGAAACATAACTCAACTTGCACTGGAAGGGGGAACTTTATTTGGAGCTGTGGTCTATGCAATTAGTGTAACTGGAATAGGACCAAAAAGTGAGATATTAAACTGGATAAGAAATGCCCCATCACCCGCAAAGAAGGATGAGGTCAGATCCTTTTTAGGGCTTGCAGAATTGTATTGTAAATTTGTGAAGATTTTGGCAAGCAAAAGGTATGGGTTAAGGCCGTTGCTTAAAGACTAGCAAGTGTTCTGAGGGATAGTAGTTCGCAGAATAAATGAGAAGTTTCCTAGCAATCACGACTGAAAGTTTCAATTCTATTAAGGACACAGAGATGAGGATTATGGTTAACTTTATTTACTGCTTTTCTCACATAATCCATTAAACAAACTACATTGCCCAGAAGGTATATGCCAAGTACTACAAACACATGACTCAAAACTGATCAATCACAATCTCAAAAACCATATAAAACAGTCTGAATATAGTCCTTCCTCGTCTTTCTCTGCTCGAGGAAGCTGCATTCAACTGGAATTCTTCTTTAGGCCTTTGCTTAAGAATTTACCAATGTTCGACGAGTTTCATCATTTCTCCTCTGAAACTGAAACAAGAAAGAACAGGTTGACAATTCTCCTGACGAGTCAAAAGTATTGCTAAAACTGCATTTAACCAACATATGTCTGACAATGCCTACAAAACAAGTGTGTCTAATACAAGTTAAATAACCATAAGTAGAGCTAGAGAACATAAAATATATCATTATTTACAAACTAGTCAACTGAAACACATAACCACAAACTGACGATCGGGTTTTTAAAGATGCTTCCTTTTGGGCAGGATAATCCTTGCCTCTCTGTCCCTAATAGAATTGAAACTTTCTGTCATGATTGCTAGGAAATGTTTCATTCACTGTCAGGACCGGAGGCTCAGATTATGCTAGATTAAAGCTTACTTACCATCAACGTAGCCATTTCAGAAATTGGTTTGAAACGGAAATGTTTGAAGGATGAATCCGAGGACCAGTCAGCTGACCTCAGGTTGTGCTCAAGTCTAGCCCCAAGGATCATGGCTTTAGAAGCCATTGTGCTTCTGGGTGAGTGGGGTCCGAAGCAGGAAGTGTCAATCCCTGCCTAGTGCATCACCAATCTCACCCATCTAGCTAATGTTGGTGATGATACAGCATTGTGATGATTTGTTAAAGACATTCATGGTTGAGTAACCCCTCCAGGTCTGCTGAACTCTCTGAAAACACTTTTGTATTTCTGAAGACACATCACAACACAGGGTATTGGGTTGTCTGGGAATGAAGAATACCAACTTGTGCAAGTGTTGGGTTTCATTCGCTTGGCGATTGCAAAGGCAACACCGTCAGGGGTACAAAATGGCCCCAGTATGTCCAAAGCTTGCACAATGAAACTCTTTTGCAAGAAATTAGATGTAGAAGCAGCTAGTTTGGCAAAAAGCTGCTTCTGAGACAAGTCTGGATAGTCTGTCCACCATGTGAAAAGCCTCAACACTAAGTTGACATACAATGCTTTAGAATATTTTGGTGCAGAAAGGTGAGACAACCTGATACCCCTCATTAACTTGTAGATGAGGGGATGTGAACCAATCAGGTACTTTGTTATTGGAGCATGCCCTGCAGTAATCGCGGATCTGAAAGAGTTAATCGTATAGTAAGCTTTACCTCCCTTTGCCAGTTGGGCTAAAAAATTCCAAACCAGGACAATGTCCCCCCCAACGGGATCCACTTTGTATCGTCCTCCCCAGCCTGGGTACCCGCCAATGACTATGCCACACACGGAGCGTAATATTACATGTCTTTATTCATCTGTGTTTAACTGTGAATATTTTAAAGCAAGGTTTCATTGCATTCCGCGCTGACACCTACGTCACAACTCTACGGAGTCTGTTAGGAGCCAAAAGGGTTCCGTCATAAAACTCGCAAGACACTGCACACTTGTCTCTCCACGTACCAACTAGACCATGCTGCTCATGCTGATCCATACCTTTTGTGAGTGTTTGTTGTTCAGGACTGTGGTATGAAGGAGGCAGCTTCCAGTGAAAGTCCTGGTACATTCCAGCGTTACCTGAAATGGGCCATGCCATGAGACACAGAAGGTTGTCTATTACCACCAGGTCCCCCAAGGATCTGTGGGTGAGATGGAATTCTGATGGAAAGGTTGCATACAATTTCTGGAAGTAGTGGGAACCAAGGTTAACACCTCCATATCGGAGTCACCAAAATCATCTCCACCTACTGCTCCCTGGCTGATTTGCTACTCAGGGTATCAGCATGAAGGGAAGAAATGTGAAATTGAGACTGGGGGTGGGTGTAACTGGTGTCATTCCGTGTAGCGTAATCAGGCAGAATTATTCGAGATTGCCGCAAGATTACTCTTAATTATTCAAGTAGAGAAATTTTGCATTTTGCGCTAAGAAATAGCTCTAAATGCAAAATAACACAAATAGTGGGAGCGAGTAGCCACTCGTGCTTGCTAAATGTGCTCTTGGAATATGATTTTCCCCCAACTTACTCCCAGCATTTAGTGCTATTTGCTTGGGCAAAATGCGCCCTTGTGTCCAAAATGGACGCAAGGGTGCATTTTGCTCTGATAAATAGTGCTATATGCAATAGAACTAGAACAGCAAGCAGCCACTCTCATTCACTAAATGTGCTCGTGCGGTAGGATTCCCTACCCCCCCAAATTCCTCATAATTACTCAAGAAGGAGTAATCACATAATTATCAGCCATCCCACATCAAAAAGTTGCGTGGAATTGCTGAGTTTGCTCAGATTTCTCCGGTGCAATTGAACTTCTGCCTGGGCCTTATTGAGACCCCCACTCCAATCTTGCATCCACCTGAGCTGCTCGTGGGTCCGTCCTCCAGCTGAGGTATAGTGGGACTTGAGAAGTCACTCAGGATGCCAATAAGTCCCTGATCGGGGATCCTCATCAGAGGAGTAGTTGCTGAAATACCCATGGGTGAAGTTGACAGTCACGGCACTCTTTTAGGTACCTTGAATTCCAGTCACAGTATTGTCCTGCCCTGGCAGACGAATTGCCAGGGTGTTGATCCCGGTCTTGGAGGGTTTTTCATGGTCTCTCCCTGGTTTCCTGCTGACCCCTCCAGAGGGATGCCAATCCTTTGATCTCGTGGACTCCATGCCAGATTTGTCAGACCAGGGAGAATCTGTGTCTCCTTTGTCTTGTGTGGACGCAGAAGGAGGTGTTACTTTGGCAGGTGAGAAAAGTCCACTGGGACCCGTCACTTCCTCAGACCCCAGGTCTAGCTGGGAGAGGTGAATGAGTCTGCGCAGTTTAGCACTGGATCCGCCTTATCGCAAGGACCTGCTGGTCCTGGCTCTCCAAGGGGTGGCCTACATGCGTCCATTGGGTGCATCTGTGCTGAATCACAGTGAGAGCCCTATGGGGTAGAGACGGGAGGGTCAAATAGCTTCTGCACAAAAGGGAGAACTGACTAACTTGCCGAGACAGGAGTTACGGAGCTTTTGGCCCAGGCATGGGTCACAAGCCTTTACAAGTGGACACACACCAATTTTGGATTTAGACTTTTTCGATACCGCCGCCACTCTTTTAAATTGGGTAATTATTCTACTAATTCAAGAGCAATATTGAGGATTACAACCCTGAGGAAATCGTTGGGTGATACGACCCCTGACGAAACAAGTGTTGGCTGGCAGGTGAACTAAAACCCAATAAAAGAAAGAATTGGAGAACATGAGGACGGCTGGATGACTCATTTGTATTAATATATTACTGCGTGTCCTGAGACTTGTTTTAATCATATCTCTCTGGGTTAAGGGATCCAAGGTTGACATCCTTTCTCTTTTAAGCACTGCATCCAATCCTATAAATGCTCTACTATGTGTGTACTGTGCCCTGAGCACCAAACCCCTTATTCTCACCCTAAGCCCATAGCTTGTGCAGGGCTCTCGCCCATGCAAAGTCAAAAGATTTAGAGACCTCTTGGTCTATCATGAGCTTCACTTTGGGTTCCTTCTCAAATGATTCTGACTCAGAGTCCTGTCCAACATATCCGTGGTCTTCTGCGGTATTGTTTGGGTGTAACTATCTATCTACTCCCCAGAGGTTACAAGGGGAAAAAACCCTGAATAACTGTCCTGAAAAGGTTTGTGGGGAGTGTTATTGGAAGGGATGTTCAAAGAGAATTCACAAAATTTGGCAGAGGTTTGTCCTAAAGATTTGAATTGCCTGCCACTGAGTACAAGAGCCGTCCCACACACCTGTTACGAGAGATAGCGCTAGCCCGAGAATACACAAAATGGGCTCCAGGGTTCTCTGACGGCAATAGTCGGGGGTCGAGGCCGGACTGGGACTCCCAGCGCCGTTATCCAGGTAGGACCAAATCGGAAAAAGTGACTTGGACCCTCCGGGTACACAGGACAGCTAAAGAGGTAGAGTAGCTGCTGGTTGTCGGCTAACTTCTCCTACAAACAAGAAATTGACAAAAGAAATACTCCAGTAACAGAGCTTTGAATATGAACTAAAAGAACAGCATTATAGGAACCAACATAAAAGACAATCAAATATCCCTAAGAAGCTGGTCATTTTGTGAAGATAAGATAAGAAAATGTACTTAGCTGGGCTGCTGGGAGCAGCACAGAAAGAGGAGGAAGAAATATATAAAGACTGTGTTATATGGTTACTGAGATTGTAATCTTACAGTTTTGTGTCATGTGTTAGTAATTCTTGACACATCCCTAATGGGTAATAAACCTTGCCTTTTTCTTCCCTGTCTCTTATAGCATGAGAAGAGAAATTTTCGGTCATTGAGTGGGAAAAGCATGCATGTGTGTGTGCAATGGAAACATTTGAGCAGTGTGTGAGGGGTTCAAAATGTACTCTATGTACAGATCATAAGCCACACACCAAGATTCTGACCACTTCAGTCACTTTAAAAGCTACCGCAAGAATTGCTAGAATGTCATTGGGGCTACTTGATTATAACTGTGGTTTTGAATATGTTCCAGGGACACAGAATTGGGTTGCGGATTTACTTAGCAGATCCCTCCTACCCATTGAAGCGAGTGTGAGTAATGAATGGGATGCGTACTGTTTTGCATGATGGATGCTAATGCAATAAGGGTAGAAGAATTGAGTGTAAAATACAGCAGAGACCAGGTTTTAATTCGTTAAGTGCCAAAAAACATGTATGCTTGAGGAGGAGTCTGAGAAGTTCTGGGAAGTGAGAAATGAGCTCTCTGTAGATGAATGTGGTTTTGAATTCAGGGCCATGTAATTTGAGAGTTAAGATCCTAGAGTTACATGAAGGTCAGCTTGGTGTGATCAAATACACATTGAGAGTAAAGGCTTCATATTGGTGGCCTGGGCTTGAGGATGACATGTTTGAACGTGATTGTGCACAGTGTGCCACTGCTGGTAAGAGGCCATCACTTTGCCCGATGGAATCCCCAGAGGGTCCTTGGGAGTTCCTGGCTGTTTATATTTTTGGCCCCATTTTGGATTTTAAGGTACACCAAAGTTTGTGATTGTGCTTCGTGATTTGTTCTCTAAGTGGACAGAAGCAGGAGTGCTGTCTAAAGCTGATTCCAAAGCTATTGTTTCCTTTTTGGAGAAGGTTTTCCACAGGGAGGGAGTTCCAAAAGTGTTATTGAGCGATAATGGTCCACAATGTATTTCTGAGGACAAGAAGTTGTTTCTGGAAAGGCATGATGATAAAGCTAGACGTAAGTCATTGTATCATCCACCCGTAATGGAGCTGTAGAGCGTGTCAACAGTGATAATGGCCAGTGTTCAGATTGGTAGTGGGAGCGGTGCGAGTTGGGAGAAAGAGCTCAACAGATTGCTATGGGCTTATAGGATTACTTCTGCAATTTATTATTGGATAAGAACGTGTTTTTATACTAAGTTAAGTGGGAGAATTGTGGTATGGTTGCTCTAATGTAGAAGCAGAACTCTGCACAAGGGGACAGTGGGTGAGAACATTGGGTATGGAATGTGAAGAGGTTATTACTGTTTGGACCGTAGACTGAACTGGTCGTGTGTGCATGCGCTGTAATAAAAGCTTCCTGCAAAATTATACCTGGTGCCCATCTACTTTAAAGTCTCCAGGTTCAAAAAATGCAAATTCAGCCAGTAGTCAATGCTGCCTCCTTCAAGGCGCTATGAGGCAACACACTGGCTACCAACTTTTCCCTGAGTCGTGCTCAGGAAGAAATTCACTCAATGTAACATGACTTGGAGGGAATCTAAGTTAAAGAAGCTTGAAGAAAAGGTTCTTACAAGTGTCCTCTGTGGCAACATGAATGAATGGGTAAATGAATGAGACATAATGGACAGTGCTGAAAACATAAACACCCCTGAGCTATTTGTGGCCAAAGATGTGGAGTTGGGTGCCCACTGTTACCTTTTCAGTGTTTTGTGGAGCATGTGTATGCCATAGTGTAGATTTCAGGAGGCGGCATTACTAATTGCCTGGACTCATGGACTGCAAATCCAAATCTCCCATTGGCGTTGCACCATGTTCGTAGGATGCAATGCATATTTTTGATGGTCGAGCAAAGAGAGCATTCACTTACATATGTTGTATTTGACCAGTGTGTGGTTTTGGACTTTTCTATGGGTGCGCTTAGAAGTGAAGCGGTCCACCACCTAAAGACCTTGAAACAGCCCATTGCCCGGCTTGAGGAGTGAGGGAGGCCACTGGGATTGCACCATTCGTGTGCACCTCCTTCGCTTCCGCAGTGAGGTAGTCATCCCTGCCAAGGTGTGCACCAAGACACATCCTCACTTCAGTCAACAGGTTCACTGCATTTTTGGTACAGAGGGCAGAAATTACCCTCCACTCTTTCCCGTCTCATCGAGTCCAGGTCCTTTTGAGCTGTACCACAGGTAACACCACACCTGTAGGAGGATTGAGTCTGTACTCCTCAGACCTCAAATCACCCGATAATAGGAATTCTTGTAGCGGAACCCCTCAAAATAATGAGGCTCCTTCAGGAGCCGGTAAGTCAGGCAGGCCTGGCTCTACTGGATGGGCAAGTGGACAAAACTCTACAAAGGTTTTTAAAGAGCTGCTTAGACACTGTCATCAGTTCAAAATAGGCATGTCTAAGTAAGGAAAGTTACATTTGTTTATTAATGTTTAATGTAATGGTTATGGCCTTTGGCCAATCCCATGGCTCATTTTACATAATTTTACTCTGACCTGTGGCGCTTACATTTTCCATTTTGTGGCGGTGGTTATGTTGGGTGTCACCATGCTCTTCCCCTGTGGATGGATGGTGGTTGTGATAGCATCAACTTCCCCTTCACTGAGCTGATTTGTATCCGCCGGGGGGCTTGTCACAAGGTTTTGTCGGACTCATGGAAAAAACTCCTGCACATCATCCTTGTCCTCTCCCAAAATGTTTTTGAGCCCCCAGAGCAAATGTTTTTGTTTTCCAGCTTGTAGCTCTGCCAACTGGCTGAAAGTGGAGGCTCTTTAAAGAAACGTTTACACAAGTTCTCTTGGAGAGATTTTGTCAAATGAATGGCAAACGCAGGTTTTAAAATAGTGGGCGAATAAAATGGAGTATGAATTATGGTATTGTAGGAGACGGGTTCCGCCCTATGAAGGTTTGGGGGAAATAGTAAATAGTGCATTGTAATCCTTTATGCGTCAGCGACATATCATAAAACACACTAGGATTTAAGCAAGGATTAGTAGATATGGTGGGTTTAAAGAGCTTGGTGTAGGCGCAGTATTCAGACCATAGTAGGCTTCGGGGAAATGCACAAAAGGGAATGATTTTAAAATGCACTTAGAAATAGGGAGCTATTTTAATACATATTGGGCCAGATGCAGGAGCCCTAATACCGGTCGGAAACGGCCGATTTCAGCTGTTTCCGACCGGTATTAGGGTTTTCAGATGTAGGGGGCTGAAAAATACAGAATCAGTATATTTACCGATTCGGTAAAATTACCGATTCGGTAAATTACCGAATCGGTAAATATACCGATTCTGTAATTACAAATGTAGGTGGCACAGTTTACAGTGCCACAGGACCTTCAGAGTCGTTATTTTACCACACAATCCTATTGTGTGGTAAAATACCGAATTCAGGTGTGCATGCACACCTGTGCCATGTGACACACAGACATGCCCTTAGGGCATGTATGTGTGCCACATTGCACACAAGCCTGTACTTGGGGTGCTAGAGGGTGTCAAAGTGACACCCCCTGCACCCTTGCAGGATTCGATATTTACCGATTCTGTAAATACAGAATCTGTATTTCCCATTGATTCCGATGGCCTTCAAAGCCCATAGGAATCAATGAGAAATACCGATTCTGTATTTACAGAATCGGTAAATACCGAATTTTACAGATTCGGTAATTCAGATTTTAGAATTACCTAAATCTGCCCCCTTCCCATTTACAGACTCTTAAATACCGAATCTGTAAATTCGGTATTTGAGAGTCTGTAAATGGGAATTACCTACATCTAGCCCTTGGTGTCTAAGAATGAGGGAGGGGCTGGGATTGAGTCAGTTACATGCCTGGCAACAATGTAAATGGATTCTCCTTGACATGTGATTGACTCTAATACAGGCCTATTAGCCTTTCAGCCGCTGTAATGAAACATTTTCATTATCCACCAATCTGCAGTGCACAGAAAAAAACACTATGTCCACAGAAAACTCTGCTTCTAGCTGAAGCTCAGGGTGCTCCATCCTCAGGATCAACTCTTAGAGCCTGGAAGAGGATGCACCCAGGACCACAATGTGCTTTCGCCTCTAGCGCTGGGAGCTGCAGGGCCACCCGCCCTGTGTCACAGTTCTGACTGTACCCTGCAATATTCACTGCAGCTGCAGTCACTGTCCACGGTGGAAACAGAGAAGTCTTGGTTTTCTTTAGACTGGAAACCCTGCAAGCAGGGCTCCTTGAAGCACAGGGCCCTGAGAAAAAGGAGCTGGCTGGACCCCCCACTGTGGTTGACTTGTTGCAGACACCCTTGAGGTAGCCCCCGTTGTTGCTAATTGTCCTACAAGTGCAGTGGCAGCTGCTGTTGAAGAAAAGTGGTAGGACAATGTGGGAGAGAAAAAATAAAAATAAAAGTACTTACCTGTAAGCCGCTGCCTCGCGCTCCTCTGATCCTCTGCTTCTGTCAACTCATGGCAGTTCATGGGCTGGTGCACAGACTCCCCTAAACCAATCCAGATGCTGCTCTCATGCTGGTAGTACTATTACCTAGCATGAGGGAAGCGCCGGGATTGTCAGAGTGGGCTGGTTTAGCGCTCCGTTAGGGCCTGGGAGCCTGTTCTCCAACCAGCAGTGCATCACAGTCCAGTTGGAGAAATCTAAGTGCGCAGGTCAGGCTGGCCATCATAAGATTGCCGGCCAAACCGAAATGCGCACTTACCGTGAGCACCACTCCTTCCTGCTGCTGTCTATGAGGATGACCACGCCCTAGACTTGACTTTTCCTGATGAAAAATAAAATGATAATAACATTGTTCTATTATCATTTCATTTTTCATGTTTGTACTGCTGGGAGAGCAGTGGGGCGACGCTCCTCCGCCTTAATGGAGGAGCCGCCGCTGAGCAAGTGAGGCAGTGTGGCATATCAAGGGCTGCTGGTACTTGTGAAACCTTTAAAAAATCCACAAACAAATGCTGTTCCCTTTGTGAATGGGATTTAGGTGGACCAGTGGGATCCCTTGGGGGGATGGTCTCTCGGCTCCCGGTTGCTTGCCCCCTCAATCACTCTCAAGAGCGAATGTCCTCAAAGTTATTTGCTCTGAGACCCCCTAAGCAAAATGTTTTGAGGTTGGGCCCCTCTCCAAAATTTCATGGCACGAATTGGGGGAGAGGGAGGGGCATAGACAAGCGTGGTTGGTGGGGCTTCTGAGATCATTTCAGGGGTATATGTATGTATCTCATAATCCACACAGAATGTGAGACTTATAAAAGAGCAAATATATCAAACCAGAACAGATGTTGGCCAAAAAACACTACTCCCCATAATTGGCGCGTTGTGAGCCCGTCACATTTGGGGGCCTCTGTGCAGCTGCACTTACCGCAATAAAGATCGCTGCAGCCCGGAGTAGCAGGTCTTCTCTGCGTCTTTCACCCCTTCTCAATATATATGGCCATCAGTCCAATCTTGACACTGACTCACTTTACCTTTTAGAAACAAGCATTAGAAATGCAATAGGTCAAATTTTTTTGAGTTAGAGCTATTGGCATAGCTCAATAGCTACCGTACAGAAATTGCCACTTTGCAGGTGTCGAACAGAGCATTGCTCCGTGAAATGACCTGAAAGCCTAAAACAACATTGATAGCCTACAAAATAAAGAGGCATATCAGGATTACCAGGAGGACTGCGGACGTATTGGGATGGCCAAGGCAAACAAACAATGAGTGAAATCTCCTGGGCGTAACCCAAGCCCGCAAAGGCAGGAGAATCAGACCCAATGCACCAATAAAAACCCCGTATTTCGAAATGGCACAACAACAAACAAATGGCAATTCATGGGCGTGCCAATAGCCAATAGAGGAGATAACAACAGGTCTTGCAGACAGCGCATGCGCGCTGCCTAGGCTCGACCTAAAAAATATTCTTCCATATGTGCCCAAGGGGGCGCTCGGCCCTAACACTAGCATGTAAAATTAAGCTCATGCCCATTCTGTATAGAAAGACAGTCATAAATCTGATGCAGTGGACCTCTCACACCCCCTTGCCAACCGCCACTGCACCTGCTTCATTAATGACAGCTACTGTATTGCAAAGCGGCCAGTCTCCTCTGCCCTTTGATAAAAACAGGGGGCTCCATGTTGTCTCATCTCCCTCTTTGCTATCTCTCTGAGGGCAATATAAGGCGTCTCCTCTGCTTCAATTTCCCCCACTGTTGAGCCATTGGTCTGAGACCCAAAGCAACACTGGTTCAGCAAGGGTGCACTGGGCCCTAAAGTAAGCAGGAATAATAGTAAAGCAGTCTAAATGGGGGTCAATTGGCCACTCTGAACACTGGGGCTCAGTGCCACTGTGTAAAAAATTTGAGTATTAGTTGAGGGTGGTGAGAATCCACCTCAAATAATAACCACATTCCATGTCAGAGTGAACCACAAAAGTCACTATACCTACCTGTGTGTGATCCTCTGGTAATTTGGCACAGAGCAGTCAGGCTTCACTTAGAGGCAATGTGTAAAGTATTTATGCAGCAATCCAACAGTAATATAGGGTCAACGCCACACAAGGAAAATCCCAAATCAATTTAGAAAAATAGAGTAATGTTTTATAAATAAACTGACACCGCAATGACAGAAATCCAATAAGCAGAACCAGAGATATGAATTTTCAAAGTTTGAATTAAAAATGGCGCCACAAAGCACCAACCTCAGTTATATGGTTGCGCTAGACCGGATCAAAGTTAAAGTATAGGCCGACCATGATGGAGCCGCAGTTGGGTACAGGGACCAGGTTCATACCAGTGGAAAGTTTACCTTCAGACTTAGAAACTTTTATTAAGAAAAATTACCCATTGACAAATCGTCAGCGTGGCTAGTCGCAAGCTGAATCTGAAGTGTGGGGCTCAATGACGGCTTGTTTCTGAAAAGCAGGGTCCCGGTGCAGTCGTCAACAAAGGCGGTAAAGCTCTTAGCTGGTGAAGTCTATAATTTGTGTCCAGGAAGTCCTTGACGTTGACAGGTTGCTGCTTGGCATCGGTCCAGATGAGGACCTCTATGTTCAGACTTAGATACTTTTCTTTGAGTCATATCACCTTCAGCTGGGCAAAGCAACAAGCTGAGGTCAACCTGTGATATGAAGGCTATCCTGGTCTCCGTCGGTTCTCCAGGCAGAAAATCCCAGCTTTTGCAGTGAAAATAGGAGGCGTACACTCTAACAACAAGTAAGGGTCTAGGACCTGGGGCCCCTCTTGGGGGTTAGGACTCACTCTAACATAGATTAGCGGTAGGGTACAGGGAAGGCCCTGTTGATACTGGTCAGCTGGGCACAGTTTCAGGAAGAGAAGCCTCTAGAAGCTTGTGGTGTTCCTGTAGCTCAAACAGGAGGTCAGCCAACTAACCCTTGGAGTTACTTCTTGGATCCTGGGTTCAAGACAAGCAGGTCCAGTCTTCCTTCAGGTTCTTCAAACACCATAACAGCCCCTCTTCTGATTCTCCACAAGTCCAGGAGTGTTCTGAGGAGAGGTCTGTGAGGTTGGGTAAAGGACACGCCTTTGTGCACCAACAAAACCAGTTCTGGCCAGTCCCCTTCCCACAGAGTTTGGTGCCAGCCTGACTAGAGGGACAAAAGGGAGGCAGTCCTAGGAGTTGGCTTCATCTGTTAGGGGCAAATTAGGCATCCTCTGACACTAAGGAAGGGACTGGGAGGAGCACTCCTCCCCAGACCCATGGCCCTTTGTCCACTGTCTGAGAGCAATACACATATCACCACAGGGGAGCCATCAGGGGTCTGGTGACAGCTGCAAAATGGCAGGAAAGCCTTTTGGGTTTAAGGCAGAACAATTACAACTTTCTAAAAGAGGTAGTTGACTATTCTAAACTAGAAATATAACATCAAACTTGACCATTAAGTTGAATTTTAAATTACTATTAAAATGAGTCCTTGAACCCCTTCTCTAGCTAATTTGAAACTGGATTTAGCACTTATTAAATGTAATAGTGTAAACCAGTGTCAGCCTATGTGCGAACTAGCCTTGCTACAGTGAAAAATGACTTTGGAGACTTTTCACTGCCAGGACATGTAAAACAGTAAATGTACATGCCCTGTTTTTTTTAAATACCATGTACCCTGCCCGTTGTACTTTTAAGGCCTACCTTGGGGTAACTTAGAAGTAATAAAAAAAAAGGTTTGGCCTGGCAGAAGGTTTATTTTGCCAAGTCAAAATGACATTTTAAAACTGCACACCCAGGCGGCAACTTTGGCTCTATTATTGTTTCTTGCTCCTTTCGTCTTTCTCCTGGGATATTACTCCGAGACCCACTGGGGTCTGGATGATCAGGGCTCTGCATCTAAAAGCAACTCTTCTGTTCTTTGTCCCCCCCACCCCCCCTCCTCCCCAATGCCACCCCACCTCCGACTCACCTGAAAGGACCTTGCAACAAAGGTGAAAGTGATGGGGAGGCCTTTTCCCCAGGGTGCCTGCTCCCTGAAAGAAATGTAAATGTGTGCATTTGGGTAATCACCAAATGTAATGGCTTCTTGGAAGCCAGTATAGGCTTAGATCAATGGAGTCACTTGGCTTTTTATGGAGTCAAAGATTTATTCTTTTTGAGAGGAAATGTAAGGGTGTTATTAGCTAGTTCTGGAAAGCTTACATTAATTGGACACTGTGCCATTCAGGATTCAATTCTGTGGGTCTCTGACCACACACAGACATATGCAGTGATCACATTAACCAACTGAGGTTTCATAACGTTGAAGAGTGAATTTTCCACTGATTATTTTAACTTGCATTTGTCTTTCGTTTAAGGTTTGTGCATTTGTTCATATGCAGTTTCATAAGACACTTACAGAATATGTTGTTCTTTCTAGCTGTGTCTTTGACCCCACCACCATGGTAAGGAAATCACTTGCCACACTTTTCATAAGCACTTCAACCTCTGCATGAGAATGAAGATAGTCTGAAAACGTATCAAGTAAACAATGCCACACTTGCAGTTCATCTTTGTTTATAACTACTTGCGCACCATTGGGAATATAGCCCCTGAACTTCAGGAAGACGCACACCACAGTTCGAGGAAATCTTGGCTAGCAAAGATTATGGGTCAAAGCCAGAACTCTGAGGATATGCAGCCATCAAGAAGGTCAACAGCCCTGCCCTGACTTTGAAACATTCTAAATAAATACCTATCAATAAAGAGCATTTGAGTGAGACTGCTGATGGAGCTGGGTTTCCATATGAAGTTTTTAAAAATATATAAATATATATGAAAAAAAACTTCCTATAACTCAAGCACTCTGCAGCAAAATCCCTCCCAGATGTGTGAGTGACCCTGCTCTGCCCACAGCCTTATTTGTGCACCCTTAACTACCCCCCCCACCACCGGGTAAACAGAGTCAGAGTCTTAGCTGGTGCATACCGTCCACAATTTATTTGAAAGCATGAAACATAAACATCACATTTCTCATGGTCATTCGTACCCTTCATGATTTCAACACTGCATCACATCTCTAAAATTATCACATTCTGATGAATTGTTCTTTACACTCCTTCCAGCACAGCCCCCTGAATGATGGCCCTCCTCCTTCGGTGTCTAGCGCTTGTGGCCTCCCATCACAGGAGACAAGGGTGAGTGGAGCCAAGAGAGCAGGTTCTCCCCGTACATTCCATGGTCGGGACCAGACATTGCGATCACCATCCCCGAAGAATAACAGATCATTCGGAAGGACTGACCCAACCACCCCGGAGGAGGCATCGCCATCATCCGCAAATCCAACCTACAACTCAGCACCCACACCGACGAGCCCACAAACCTAATGGAACAACTCCAGTTCAGGATACTAACCAACCTGACCACCACCTTCCGGGGAACCCTCGTCTACAGACCCCCCCGGACCCCGCGCACCTTTCACTGGCTCCATCACTGATCTCATTACCTCGCAAGCCATCACCTCTCCCAACTACACCTTGCTGGGAGACCTCAACTTCCACCCTGACAACCTCCAAGACCCCAACTCCGCCTCCCTCATGGACAACCTCCTCAACATCGGTCCCAAACAGAGCATTCCAGAACCCACGCACTCAGCAGGACACATCCTCGTCCCCATCTTCAGAGCGGGATACTCCATCACCTTCAGCCACACCTACGAACTCCCTTGGACAGACCTCTGTTGCATCCACTTCACCTTCAGAAGTAACTGTAGGGATGTCTCTGTTAGAATGTTATTTGTATCTAGGTAACATAGAATGTTATGATTAGAAGACTGGCAGTACAGAGTGAAGCTGGTGGATAGAGGAGCTGAAGTTTCCTGTGCTTTATCTTCAAATAAAGTTATTCATCTACAACTCATCAGATCTACAATCTTCCTTTATTTACATCTTTTCAATGGCGACGAGGGTGGGATAGTTGTGGATTTTCTGCACAAGGGACAGACTTTAGATTCTTCATCCTTAGATTATCATTATTTATTAGATAAAAAAAAGCCTCATCTACCTTGTAAGTACAATTTATACCTTTTATAAGGAAGGAAGTCCTTTCAACTCTTAAAGACTCCATTGGATTTATTGGGATTAGTCTTTGCCAGATTTAATTCGAGTTGGAGAGGGCATATACTTCAAACTTGATTTAATTTGTGCTGGAAAAAAGGTACTCCTTCAAGCTTGATTAAATTTGTGTTGAGCTATATAGATTTTGGACCTGCTTGATCTAAAAAACTGTCTCGTGGGAGGCAAATATTGAATTAATTTGTGGACTGAATAACTGTGGATTTGTCTCCCGTTTGCCTTTTGTATGCAAACGTAAAGTCAAAAGTCCGTTTGTTTCCCTCCCGTTTGCCTTATGGATGCAGAGTTGTACTTTTACATGAGGTGGTAGTTTTCTACAAATACTCAGTGAAAACAGTATTTTGAATGCTTCAACGTGAAAACAGTATTTTGTATGCTTCAACAAATCAATTGCTCATAGTAGCTTAACGTTTCAAAAGACGCGCTGCATCTTTCGAACTTACCGATCTTGAAGAGCAGAGCGAGCGAGCTAGCTTGAGCGAGCGCTTTGTTGTTCTGTCATCATACGCACGGACTGTGCGTCAGTTGAATGTGGTCTATTTCCTTTCAAAAGAAAGACGTAAACTAACCTGCGTGGCGGCCATCTTTAAACGTTGGGAAAGCCTCTGCCTGTTAACATTGAAAACAGAGACTTTTGACCTTATAGATTTCATCGGAAATACGATGTGTGAAGACGTTCTTCCACGAAGACAACGAAGATAACTACATTGCTGACATCGACTTGATCCAGGAACTGTGACATTGATAATTAGATCACATCGATCCAGGAACTGTATCATTGCAAGTCAAGTTATATTTGTTTTAGCTTATTATTTTTTTTTTATTTAACCTATTTTCTTCTTTGCAGGTGTGCAAGTGTTAGGATTTTGTTAATTATGGCTGATCAAGGTTTATGTGATCCACCTTCTTTTCTTCCTACTCCTGGGGAACCTGCCATTCCCTGGAAGGAATGGAAAAAGTTATTCTTGACTTATATACTTGCCTCTGGTGCTGATAAATATGGGCCAGTGCGTAGACAAGCAATCTTACTTTATAATTTGGGTGTTGAGGGTAGGAGGTTGTATGAGAATTTACCTGAGGTTTCTTTAGGTACGGGTGATGGTCAGCCTATCAATTTGTATGAAATGAGTATGAAGATGTTAGATATTAGATTCATTGCTAAAGTTAATGTGGTATTAGAGAGACATAAATTCTTTTGCAGGGTACAAAAGAGTGATGAAGACATATTATCTTATGTGGCAGCTTTAAGGGGTTTGTCATTAACATGTGAGTTTGAACAATTGGCAGATTCTCTGATTCGTGATCAAATTGTCAGATGTACAAACAATAAAAGGGTGCGTGAAAAGTTGTTAATTAAAGATTCTACGTTAGAAGAAGCAATTCAAATTGCGAAAGGTTTAGAGCACACTGATATTTGGATAAAAGAGATGGATAAATGTACTAATTACATGATAAACAAAGACTCTGGATCTAGAATTTTGTCATCTAAGGATTCAGTGATACAAGCTGATATTAATGAGACAAAAGCAACTAAATCTTTTTCTAAGCCACCCTTTACTAAGGTCACTGATAAAAGTAATGAATCCTCTCAATTTAAAGGGCCAGTATCTTTTGGGTCACGACCTGTTACTTGTTATCGTTGTGGTTCACCAGGTCATATTGCTTCTAGTACTAGATGCATGGGAAGGAATGCTATTTGTAGAACTTGTGGAAGGAAAGGACATTTTGCAAAGGTTTGTAAAACTAAAATGCCTATTGTACATGAAATTGATGATTCATGTGAGAGTGTTCATGAGTTCATTCCTTCTATTAATGTGATTTCTACTCAAACTGATGTTTCCACTCCCATTTCTAGTACTAGTTTCAACATTAGTGATTCGCCTATTAAGATGGAGAGTACAAGCAAATTAGAAAAACCTCATTATGTCATTAGTTTAGATTCTAATGGTGTAAGGATGTTGATTGATTCTGGTAGTCTTTATACTCTTTTGTCAATAGAGATGTACCTTAAATCTTGGAATGAGTCATGTATTGATAAAAATTGGGATGTTCCAGATATTAAAGCCGTAGGGTATGGTGGTAAAACTGTAGATATTTTGGGATTAAAATGGATGGTGATTGAATTCGAATCTAAAAAAGTGTATGGACGTGTTTATTTGACCAAGCAAGGGTCAAATTTATTAGGATGGCGACATCAAAAAGATTTAGGGATTGTTCTGAATCCTAATGCTTCTGAACCTGTTCAGTCTGTAGTTGTCAATGACGTTAATGATTATGAATCATTAATAATGGGCAAATATGCTGATGTTTTTACTGAGGAGTTAGGAAAACTCAAAGAAAATTCTCATAAGATTATTCTTAAAAGTAATGCTATCCCCATTGTTCATAAAGTTAGATCTGTGCCTCATTTAATGAGGGGTCCCTTGCAAGAAGAACTGGATAAGTTGTTAAAAATGGGTCTCATTGAGCCAATCGAGGCTTCTGAATGGTTGGCGCCTATTGTAGTCGCACCTAAGGATGGTGGGAAGAAGATTTGTCTATGCATTGACCTCCGCGATTTAAATAAGAGTATATGGGTAGATCGTCAGCCTTTGCCTAATATATCTGAAATGCTCACTGCGATGGGTGGGGGAAGTGTATTTAGTGTCATGGATATGTCAGCAGCGTATCATCAGATTGACCTTGATGAGAGATCAAGACATTTGACATCGCTTGCAACTCCTTTAGGGGCATTCCGCTATTGTCGAATGCCATTTGGCCTAGCTCCGGCCTCAGCAGTTTTTCAAAAAGTCATGCAAAAGTACTACAAGGGTTGAAAGAGGTACTCTGTTTTCAAAACGATGTTCTCATTGTGGGTAAGAATTATGAACATCATGATAAAGTAATGGAAGATGTTCTCTCTCGGATGAGAGAAAATGGTTTGACAATCAAAAGAGAAAAATGTCAATTAAGAAGGAATGTAGTGTCCTACTTCGGTCATGAGATTTCTGAGCATGGAATCAGATCTAAAAAAAATATTGTTTTAGCTATAAGAGATGCTCCTACTCCTACAAACAAAGAACAACTTAGGAGTTTCTTGGGTTTAGCTGAATACTGTTCAAAATTTGTAAGAGGGTTTACAAACATTGTTAAACCTTTGCGATTATTAATGAAAACAGGAGCTGAGTTTGTTTGGAGTGAAGTTTGTGAGGCTGCATTCAAACAAGTTAAAGAAGGGATTTTATCTGCTCCTTCTTTAGGACATTTTGATGTTAGTGCAAAAACATATGTAACTACTGATGCCAGTGCTGTGGGTATCGGTGCGGTTTTGTCACAGGTAAAAGATGGTGAGGAGAGAGTAATAGGATTTGCATCCAGAAGATTACAAAATGCTGAAGCTTCCTATTCTGTGATTGAGAAGGAGGCTTTAGCATGCTGTTGGGGAATTAAGCATTTCAAGTATTTTGTTTGGAGTGTTCCCTTTAAACTTCGAACTGATCGTAAACCTCTCGTGCACTTATTTAAAGGTGGAAAGGGGTTAGAAGGGAGTGTAACTCCGAAAATTTCAAGATGGATTCTTTCTGTGTTGGACTATAATTTTGAAATTGAGTATTTGAAAGGTTTAAAAAATGTTGTGGCGGATTGCTTGTCGAGGATGCCTATCAAGATAAGTGAGGAGGACGAGGAAGTTGTTGAGGAGTTGGTATGTTATACTGAGGAGCAATCTTTTAATAAGGAAGAATGGGAAGGAGCGATGTTGGAAGATGTTGTTTTGAAAGAGGTCATTCTGGGAGTTTCTACTGGTTGAAAGTGTGATTCCAGTCATAATTTGTCTTTTAAGGCATATATGAATGTGGAGGAAGAGTTGAGTATAAGAGAAGGAAAATTGTGGAGAAGAGATAAACTTGTACCTCCTCAAGCTCTTAAAGCTAGGATCATCAACATCGCTCACGAAGGTCACATGAGAAGAAGTATGACTAAAAGACACATTCGTCAGTCTTTCTGGTGGCCAAAAATAGATAAGGATGTTGAGGATGCTGTTAAGGATTGTTACGCTTGTGCTGCTAGTGATAAAACCAAGGTTGTTCGTCAACCACCACTCTCGTGTGTTAAGTTTCCGGATCGTCCTTGGGAGAGAGTAGCATTGATTTCCTTGGTCCCATTTCTAAGTTGGGGTCAAATTGTAATTTTTTTATGGTTTTAGTGGACTACCACTCTAAATGGTTTGTTGTGGAAACAGTTGATAGTATTGTATCTGAGAAAGTGATAAAGTTTTTGGAGAAGGTTTTTATGAATGAGGGAATTCCCAAGATACTTGTGTCTGATAATGGTCCTCAGCTTGTTTCTAGGGTTATGCAAGATTATCTTCATGGAAAAGGGGTAAAACATGAAAGAGTTGCTATGTTCAGACCTCAAGCTAATGGTTTAGTGGAGAGAATCAACCGATTGATAATGGATAATATCCAACTTTCCTTGTGTACTGGTTTGTCATGGTCAGATGAGTTAAGGAAACTAATTTGGTCTTATAGAGTGACGCCTCATTCTGTGACTGGTGTTTCACCAGGGGTTAAGGAGATACCCGGGTGGTTGAAAGACAAGGAATGTGTGTGGGTGGATCGAGAGAGAATTGGTAGGAAGGTTAAGTGTCAGCAATTAGCTGCTGCTTCTCGGTACAATCTAATGAGAGGTGTCAAGGTTCCTACCATTAGAGTGGGTGACTGGGTAGTTGTGAGACGGGGTGGTGCTGTCGTCAAAGGTGAGAGTAAATTTTCCAAACCTTACTTAGTCAAAGAAGTAAAAAAAAGTGTGGTGGTTCTAAATGATGGTTCCACTTGGAGATATGGAAATATTTCTAAATGTTCATCACCTTCATTATTGCCATGAAACTGACTGTGTTATTTGTGTGTATATGTAAAGATGCTTTTAATGCTATTCAGATGTTCCAATGTTTTTAGAATCTGTATAAATGTTTGGAAAATTTTGTATGGGGAAGATGTGTAGGGATGACTCTGTTAGAATGTTATTTGTATCTAGGTAACATAGAATGTTATGATTAGAAGACTGGCAGTACAGAGTGAAGCTGGTGGATAGAGGAGCTGAAGTTTCCTGTGCTTTATCTTCAAATAAAGTTATTCATCTACAACTCATCAGATCTACAATCTTCCTTTATTTACATCTTTTCAGTATCATCACCCGCAAACCTCCACATCAGCTACCACACAGATAATGGAACAAAATCTCAGACGACCAGCTCACTGCTGCCCTCAGCCGCTCCATTCCAACCACCACAGACGACGACCTAAACACCACAGCCAGAACCTTGCACAAATGGATCACCAACTGCGCCAACACCATCGTCTCCTCAGGAAAACCACCAACCAACACACACACCAAGGGAGCCAGCTGGTTCTCCACCGAACTCCGAGAATCCAGACGTACCTGTTGACGCCTCTAAAAGATCTGGAGGAACTCCAAAACAACAACAGACCATGACAACCTCAAAGCAGCAACCACCGCCCACCACCGGCTCATCAGAGACACTAGGATGAAAGCACTCCAGGACAGAATCCTTACCCACACACACATCAGCAAGGAACTTTGGAACTTTTCAGCATCATCAAAGAGTTTGCCCAACCTAACAGTGAGACTACAGACATCACACCCTCCCAGGACCTCTGCAACAAATTCAGCTCCTTCTTCCACCACAAAATCAAGACCATCTAAGACAACTTCGATGACGATAACCAACACGCGGAACCTATACCTCCCACTATCAACACCACACAGCCCACACATGACAGCTGACCGCCCTCACCACTGCCCTTGCCCCATCACATAAACCACAGAGCCTCGACTTTATCACCCCAACCTTCGCTGAATCATCAACCGCTCCTCCAAGACCGCCTCCTTCCTCGATGACTGGAAACATGCCGAGATCAATCCCCTCCTGAAAAAAACATCGGCGGACCCCAAGACCTCAAAAACTTCAGACCCATCTCCCTACTCTCGTTTCCAGCGGAAGTCATCGAAAAAACCATCAACAGCCAGCTCACCATAGCACCGAAACCGCCCTCCTCACCGTAACAGACGACATCCGCTCCCTCCTCAACAGAGGGTACACTGTGGCCCTCCACCTCCTGGACCTCTCCACAGCCTTTGACACAGTCTCTCACCACACCCAAGCCCACAGACTTACACGACGCAGGAATCCAGGACAAGGCTCTCGACTGGATCCGCTAATTCCTCTCCGGCAGAACACATCGGGTCAGACTCCCACCCTTCCTCTCGGATCCCACACAACCACCTACAGAGTTTTCCAAGGATCCTCCATCAGCCCCACCCTGTTCAACGTCTACATGGCCCTGCTTACCCCCATTGTCAGATGCCACAGACTCAACATTGTATCCTACGCAGACAACACCCAACTTATCCTCTCTCTATCCAACGAACCCAAAGTCTCCAAATACAACTTTCAAGAAGGAATGAAAGCCGTCACCAGGTGGATGAAGAACAGCTGCCTACAACTTAACACTGACAAAACCGAAGTACTCATCATGGGCCCACCCCGATGCCTGGAACAACACCTCGGGAACTCCCCCTCCCCCGCGGACCACGCACACAACCTCGAAATCAATCTGGTCTTAAAACTCAAAATGGACCGCCAAATCAACACAGTCTCATCCTCCGCACACTCCAACTCCTACGGAAGACCTTCAAATGGATCCCCCTCAAACACAGAAAAAATGTCACCCATGCCCGCATCAGCTGCAGACTTGACTACAACGCTCTCTATGCCGGAATCAACAAGAACCTCACCAGCAAACTCCAGAATGTCCAGAACACCTCCGCCAGACTAGTCCTCAACCTACTTCGCCACTGCCACATCACCCAACATCTGCAGACACTACATTAGCTCCCCATCGAGAAGAGAATCGCCTTCAAGCCTCTCACCCACGCCCATAAAGCCCTGCACAACACCGGACCTGCATACCTGAAACACTGCCTCTTATTCCACGTACCCCAAAGATATCTCCGCTCAGCCCAACTCTCCCTTGCTACGGTCCTCGCATCAGGAAGACAAGAAGAGGAGGACGTTTGTTCTCCTTCCTCACGGCCAAGGAATGGAACACCCTCCCACTCCACCTCAGACAGACGCCATCATTTTTCAGGTTCATGAAGGACCTCAAGACCTGGATTTTCGGTGGATCGCCTTGATCACCCAACCAGCTTCTCCCCCCGCCTCCCCACCCCCGAAGCCTTGAGACATTCTCGGGTGAGTAGCTTTGCTTAATAAACCCATGATTGATTGATTGAAGGGTGGGTGGAGTCAAGAGGACAGGTTCTCCCCATCCATCACAAAAGAGAAGAGCGAGCACAGGCATGCATGTAAGTTCTCTTGGTCCCCTCACACAAGACAAGGGCGAGCGGATGCACACATACAGGTTTACCACACCCCATCACACGAGACAAGGGTGAGTGGAGCGAAGCATGCATGTTCTCCTCGTCTCATCAAACAAGGCAAGGGCAAGCGAAGGCATGCATGCATGTTCTTACCATTGCACCAAGCGTGTGGGCGCGCCACATCCCATCACACGAGATGAGGGCAGAAGAGGCATGGGTGGAGGATCTTCAGGTTCCATCACACAAGACAAGGTCGAGCCCAGGCATGCGTGCAGGTTCCCCTTGTCCCATCACACTGAACAGGGGCGAAGGGAGGCATGCACGCACGTTTTCTTGGTCCCATCAAAGGAGACAAGAGCGAGCAGCGTCATGAATGCAGGGCCACCTAGTCCCATCACATTACACAAGGGTGAGGGGTGTGCGGAAGCATACTCACAGGTTCTCACCATCCCATCACACGAGACAAGGGTGAGCAGAAGCATGGGTGCAGGTTCACCTTGTCCTATCACATTACACAAGGGTGAGGGGTGTGCGGAGGCATACTCCCAGGTTCTCACCATCCCATCACACGAGACAAGGGCGAGCAGAAGCATGGGTGCAGGTTCCCTATGTCCCATCACACAAGACAAGGCGAGCAGATGCATGGGTGCAAGTTCACCATGTTCCATCACACGAGACACGGGTGAGCGGAGGCATATTCACAGGTTCTCACCGTCCCATCACATGAGACAAAGGTGAGCAGAAGCATGCGTGCAGGTTCACCATGTCCCATCTCCTGAGGCAAGGGCGAGCAGAGGGATGCGTGCAGGTTCACCATGTCCCATCGCACGAGACAGGGGTGAGCCTAAGCATGGGTGCAAGTTCGCCATGTCCCATCGCAGGAGACAGGGGTGAGCCTAAGCATGGGTGCAAGTTCGCCATGTCCCATCACACGAGACAAGGGCAAGCAGAAGCGTGGGTGTAGGTTCCCAATGTCCCTTCACACGAGACAAGGGCGAGCAGAAGCATGAATGCAGGTCCACCTTGTCCCATCATATTAGACTTGGGTGAGGGGTGAGTTGTGTCATACTCACAGGTTTTTACTGTCCCATCACCCGAGGCAAGGGCGAGCAGAGGCATGTGTGTGCAGGTTCACCATGTCCCATCACACGAGACAAGGGCAAGCGGAGGTATGGGCACATGTTCACCACCATTCCATCACATGATACAAGGGTGAGCACAAGGTATGTGTGCAGGTTCTATTCGTCCCATCACATGAGATAAAGGTGAATTGAGGCCTGGATGCAGGTTCTCCTCATCCCATCAAACGAGACAAGGTCGAGTAAAAGTGGGTGCATGTTCTCCCTATTCCATCACGTGAGACAAGAGCGAGCAGGGGCATGTGTGCAGGTTCTGCTTGCCCCTTCTAGAAAAGACAAGAGTGAGTCAACACAAGCATGCAGGTTCTCCCCGTCCATTACACAAGACAAGAGCAAGCACAGGCATGCATGTAAGTTCTCTTGGTCCCCTCATACAAGACAAGGGCGAGCGGATGCACACATACGGGTTCGCCCCACCCTATCACATGAGACAAGGGTGAGTGGAGCGAAGCATGCAGGTTCTCCTCGTCTCATCAAACAAGGCAAGGGCAAGCGAAGGCATGCATGCATGTTCTTACCATTGCACCAAGCGTGTGGGCGCTCCACATCCCATCACACGAGATGAGGGCAGAAGAGGCATGGGTGGAGGATCTTCAGGTTCCATCACACAAGATAAGGTCGAGCCCAGGCATGGGTGCAGGTTCCCCTTTTCCCATCACTCTAAATAGGGGTGAAGGGAGGCATGCAAGCACATTTTTATGGTCCCATCAAAGGATACAAGAGCGAGCAGCGTCATGAATGCAGGTCCACCTAGTCCCATCACATTACACAGGGGTGAGGGGTGAGGGGTGTGCGGAGGCATACTCACAGGTTCTCACCGTCCCATCACCTGAGGCAAGGGCGAGCAGAGGCATGCGTGCAGGTTCACCATGTCCCATCGCACGAGACAGGGGTGAGCCTAAGCATGGGTGCATGTTCCCCATGTCCCATCACACGAGACAAGGGCGAGCAGAAGCATGGGTGCAGGTCCACCTTGTCCCATATTAGACAAGGGTGTGGGGTGAGTGGAGGCATACTCACAGGTTCTCACTGTCCCATCACACGAGGAAAGGGCGAGCAGAAGCATGGGTGCAGGTTCCCCATGTCCCATCACACAAGACAGGGGCGAGCAGAAGCATGAATGCAGGTCCATCTTGTCCCATCACATTAGACAAGGGTGAGAGTTGAGCGGAGGCATACTCACAGGTTCTCACCGTCCCATCACCTGAGGCAAGGGTGAGCAGAGGCATGTGTGCAGGTTCACGAACACCTGACATCTGAAGGCTCCATACATTCAAATGAATACAAGTATACATTCTTAGCATGCGCCCACGCATGCAATATAAAGAATACAAAGGGCACGAGATAATAACTTGATCACGAGATCGAGATCATAACATTAACAACTATTACATTACACTACAATGGGTGCAAGTTCACCATGTCCCATCACACGAGACAAGGGCGAGCAGAGGCATGCGTGCAGGTTCACCATGTCCCATCACCTGAGGCAAGGGCGAGCAGAAGCATGGGTGCAAGTTCACCATGTCCCATCACACGAGACAGGGGTAAGCAGAAGCATGGGTGCAGGTTCCCCATGTCCCATCACCCGAGGCAAGGGCGAGCAGAAGCATGGGTGCAAGTTCACCATGTCCCATCACCTGAGGCAAGGGCGAGCAGAAGCATGGGTGCAGGTTCACCATGTCCCATCACCTGAGGCAAGGGCGAGCAGAAGCATGGGTGCAGGTTCACCATGTCCCATCGCATGAGACAAGGGCGAGCAGAGGCATGCGTGCAGGTTCACCATGTCCCATCACCTGAGGCAAGGGCGAGCAGAAGCATGGGTGCAAGTTCACCATGTCCCATCACACGAGACAGGGGTAAGCAGAAGCATGGGTGCAGGTTCCCCATGTCCCATCACCCGAGGCAAGGGCGAGCAGAAGCATGGGTGCAAGTTCACCATGTCCCATCACACGAGACAGGGGTAAGCAGAAGCATGGGTGCAGGTTCCCCATGTCCCATCACCCGAGGCAAGGGCGAGCAGAAGCATGGGTGCAAGTTCACCATGTCCCATCACACGAGACAGGGGTAAGCAGAAGCATGGGTGCAAGTTCACCATGTCCCATCACACGAGACAGGGGCGAGCAGAAGCATGGGTGCAGGTCCACCTTGTCCCATCACATTAGACAAGGGTGAGGGGTGAGCGGAGGCATGCTCACAGGTTTTCACTGTCCCATCACACGAGACAAGGGCGAGCAGAGGCATGCGTGCAGGTTCTGCCCATCCCATCACACGTGGAACAAGGCAAGATCAGGCGTGCACCCAGGCTCATCCCGTTCCATCACACATAGGTCAAGGGCCCGCAGAGGCATGTCCATCGGTTCTCCTTACACCATCACACACAGAACAAGCGGGGGAAGGGCGTGGATTCGCCCATTCCGCAGTGGCCTAACACAAAATGACCCCCTCACCCCCAGGATGTGATGAGGACCCCCAGAGTTTCCTGTTTCTTACAGATGTTCAATGGCCTTTGGCTGAATAGAGGACCCTCTTGGAGAGCTGGGTCATCCTGGAGGGTTGCCTCTTGAACAATTCCCCCCCCACTTTGGACCTCAATGGCCTGATCTGTGCTTCTGCCATTCTGTTACAAATAGTCCAGTGAGGCTTCCAGGGCGACCTGGGGCTTTAGCTCAGCAGTGACGTAGCAAGGGGGCGCTGGGTCACGAAGCAAGAAATTAACTTTTCTGAGTTGAAAATGAGCGTTCCTGGCTATGTCTGTGTTTTTGGTGCTTCTTCAGCCTCGACTTTCAAGGTAGATAGTCAGACAATATCAAGAATAGCCTTAGGCAAAAAAATATATAATAATTACTCAAGATTTTACCATAGTCAGAAGTATACTGAGTTCAGTGGTCACCTCTACAGGTGTAGGAAATGTCAATGTGTTCGAATGTGAATTTAATTTTCACATGATTAAATATACATCGCTTTTTTTGTTTCTCCACGTAAAAAATGGCTCCCCAGATTTACTCCTGCCCTTAAATGGAGTATAGAGTCCACGTTGGGACTGTGCCTTGCAAAATGTTTGTGTATGGCCGCACTCACATTGTAGATCTTGACCTGTTTTAATAGCATTACCGACCACAAATGTCCACTCCCTCTGCCCTTGAACTTATTAACCAGCCCCACGGTGCAATATTGTATGTGAGTAAATTGATTTACGACTCTAAATTGACGTTTGATGTACTGGAGACGCAACTTTGCACTCATCAATCATGGCCTTCGCTTAAGTAGGTCGAATACAGGTGTGTAATCTGCTATGTGATAGAGCCCTTCTTTTGGGAACTTTTTTGACGTATTTCAAGGTATGCGTAATGTCCCTACTCAACTGTTGAGAGTGAAAGGGAAGGAACCCGTGAGCTGCAGGCAGGAGGCGGGGCCTCAGCCTAGGGTAGGAGTCAGCCTTCCTCAATCAATCAAACAGGTGACTTGTAAAGTGCAACCACTCACCCATAAGGGTCTCAAGGCGCTACGGGGGTGGGAAGGATGGGCGGGGGGGGGGGGGGGGACCTGCTGATCCACCAAAGGCACTGTGGTTCAGTCGAAGAGCCAGGTTTTATAATATAATATAATATAATATAATATAATATAATATAATATAACATAACATAACATATTATAATATAATATAATATAATATAATATAATATAACATAACATAACATATTATATTATAATATAATATAATATAACATAACATATTATAATATAATATAATATAATATAATATAATATAATATAATATAATATAATATAATATAATATAATATAATATAATATAATATAATACACATTTGTGAAGCACAAACAATCACCTGTAAGGGTCTCCAGGCGCTGGGGGCCGTCGGGAAGATTAAGCAAGCTATTGCTTAGAGTCACATGGTGCTGGGCTAATCTGCCTCTGGCGCCGGGATCGAACCGAGATCCCCAGATTCCAGCGTCAGTCGCCCTGGCCATGTTGCCGGGCACCGCGGCCTGCATTGAGGCATTGGCAGTGATTGCCTGAGGTGGAGAGGTAGCGTTCCAGGTTTCTGCTGGGAGGTAGGAGAAGGACCTTCCTCCAGCCATGGTCTTGCGGAAGCGTGGGACGGTGGCCAAGGCCAGATGGAGGAACAGAGGTCTCTGGTGGGTACATGGAATGAGAGGCGGTGGTTGAGGTACGCAGATCCTGCGCCATGTAGGGCTTTGTAGGCGTTTGTGAGGAGCTTGAAGGGGAATCTTTTGTTGATCGGGAGCCGGTGGAGGTCTCTCGGGTGGCTGATGATGCGGCTGCAGCAGGGATATTGAGGAAGAGTCTGGCAGAGGGGTTCTGAATGTTCTTCCTCGGCATTCTGTTAAGTCCGTCGCATGCTAGGGACATCTCATGGTACCCCGGGGGAGGAGGGGTTCAAGGGAGATGGAAAGGGAAGGAGCACCTGGGCAGTAGGCAAGAGGCGTTGCCTCAGCACAGGGTAGGAGGGAGCCGTCCTCTGCAGTGTGTTGTGTCCGTCGCTTGCTAGGGCCATCTTATGGTAAATGAATGTATGACGTTACAACGCATACATTTACAACGCATGCACTTACAACGCAGTTTTTACATCGCAACATCCAATACAATGCATTCCATTACATCGCATTTTAAAAAATTACCTTTACAACGCATTCCATTACATTGCATACTACCTTTACAACGCATTCCATTACATTGCATACTACCTTCACAACGCATACAATTACAATGCATACCATTACATTGCATTTAAGGTAAGTATTGGATAGTATAGGGGTAAAAATTACTATTCTAACTCCAATGGTATGCATTGTAATGGTATGCGTTGTAATGCCTGCGCTGTGGAGACATGTGATGTAGTGTCATGCCGGTTATAGATTGGTGGCTGGGTTGATATTGCGCAACACCACTTACTCTTATCTTGCCTCAAATCAGTGGCTCAAGGGAACAGGGGAAAAACGGCCACTAACGTCCCAACGGTTTCTCTGTAAACAGAGGGTACAAGAAAATAAATATTGTCCCCGAGCACAATTCCACAAGTAACAGTATATTGTAAAGAAAAAAGAAGAAAAACCAAATCCAAATATTCGCTTTTCAAATTCTTTAGCAGTCTTTTTTTTTTCTTTTTCTTTTTTCTCTTTTTCTTCAAGTGATTAGAAGTTCATCATTCCATATTTCATAAGTACTATAATGCACAACGAGCGTAGCCAAAAAACAAAGCCAACACGTGTTTCGTCATGGGAACAGTCTCCCAATTACTTCTTCAGGGCAATAGAAACGATTCTGTCACAAATATCTCAATAGCTTTCCAGTATATTGTCAATCTTCATAGGGTATTAAGAATACTCAAGAAAGGCTCCATAAATCAAGGATTTCACAGAAGGAATAAAATATTATTGTATCGGGAGAGTACTCCCATCATCTTCGCGTTGAATACGTGGATCCTTGAAACGCGGCTTTGTGCAGTTGTTGAATATTGTTGGGGTGGGAGATGGCGTTGAAGGCAAGGTCCAATAGGATAAGGGCCACAGGGTTATCTCTGGCCATGATCACCCGGATGTCGACCATGACAGCCATGCAGGCAGTCTTTGTACTGTGATTGGCCCTGAAACCAGATTCAGTGGTGTCGAGGAGGTGCTTGTTGAGGTGGGTGGCTAGGCATTTGTATATCATCTTCTCTGCAGCTTGTGCCGGGTTGGGTAGCGGGGAGATAGGCTGATAGTTGGCTAGCGCCTTCGGGTCAGCTGATGGTTTCTTGCGGAGGGGGAGTACTGTGGCGTGCTTCCAGGCACACAGGTAGGTTGCTGTGATGGTTGAGTCATTCTGGGTTATGGTGAGTGCTGCGCTGATGGGTTCCAGCCCTTTGACCAAGACGTGGTGAGGGTAGGGGTTTGAGGGTGCTCCGGAGTGCATGGACTGCATGGTTGTTGTGGTTTCATGAGTGGTGATGGTGGGCCAGGTGGTCAGAGTGGTCAGGAGGGCTGCGAGGGTAGAAGGGTCGGTCGTGGCTCGAAGTTGTCAGAGATGCTGGTGATCTTGTTGCTGAAGCATAGGGCCAGCTGAGTGCAATGGTCCTGAGAGGGGATTTTGCTGGTTTAGCGTGTTGTCAGAGTGGTGAAGATTTCCTCAGCGCTGTTGATGGTGCTTTCGTTGTGAGCGTGGAGTGTTATATTAAATTGACAACTATTTTGTAAGTTAATACTTACATTTGTGTTTAAAAATTATTTAATTAAATTGACAAACTTTCAATACAAAATCAAAATTAGTTAAAAGTAATTAACCATATGTTTTAATAAATTGTACTAAATAAGACTTAAATATAAAAATGATAGTGAAGTTATGCATTTAGTTTATATGCTAATTATATATATAATTACTTTATGTATGTAATTGTTTATTAAGCATGTTAATGTGTTGTAACATATAAATATTTAATTCTAGGTTCAACTACATTTTTAATTTTCATTAGACTTTTTTTTTTTAAATAAATGTCAACCTTTATTGTTTTTTCTATATATGTGCCCTAGGGAGATTTTTGCCCCCATGGCGGAGACCTCTGCCTACATTTGTAATGTTAACAGTAGTAACTTTGCACTCATGAACCGTGTTCAAGGAGGCTCCACCCAGTTACTGGAGGGAGTTGAAACATGTAAGTCTGCACCAAGTGGTAACTTTGCGCTCAGAAATATGAATAGCAAAGTGTTAAGATATTACTAGGTGCAGTAGTAAGTTTACACGTTTACACATGAGTAAATCTGCATGTTCATTTCCCTTTTTGAATAGGCATCTACATTGCCACAAGGACAAGCAGAAAACATTTGGCTATTTACATTGTGGTTGGTGCAAACACGAGCCTGTACACACTTGTATCGATATGCAGGCTTTGCTTACTGTAGGTAGACACACAGACGGTAACCACTGTACTATTTTTAGGTCTCGCCTAGGCAGTGCTTGTGCTGTATCTAGGAAATGGGCTTGAAAAAACACCGATCTTTTACATTGGTTCCTATTGCTGTCCTTTAGAAATGCTGGCTTTTCATTGGTGAATACACTTAGTAGTCCCTCCTTTTGGAATTTTGTATCCTCCTATGAGTTCTGCCCCTCTTACATGCGTTCTTATTGCTCAGGTTATATATATTTAGAGAGAACTCTTTTTTTAGTTGGGCTGCCTCTTTGCTCGTTAACTGTTCTGTTTACTTGTACAATGAAACTTCAGTCGTGGCTTATCTCCAGTGCCTCCCCCTCGCCCCTTGCACAATACTGCTTCCTTGCTTCATATCCTTTAACCTCCCCTGCCTCCCCCTCCGACAACACTGCTCGCAGGCCTCCACCACCCTTCTGAGGCCTGTTTTGATTTTTTACTTTATAAACGCTCTGACACTGCTTCATTGCTTCATATTCCTTAATATGCCCTGTTTTCCCCTCACCCCTTCCACAACACTGCCCGCAGGCCCCCACCACCCCTCCGAGGCCACAGATGTTTTGCTAGATTTTTTAAATTTATACAGCGCACCTAGCCATGGCCTCAGGGAAATGAAACAATCAGCCATTATCACAGGATGCTGAGCCTGACAGCAGACCCGAAAACAGACCCACAGCTCCCCAGTTGGCAGTTCTCACCACTGTGCCATATCCTTTGCCTAGCCATGTTGCAGGGTGCAGTACCATATGTGGCCAAAAGAGGTCCCAAGGGATGCCGTGTGACAGCCTGTGGTATTGCACCCTCACAACACTGCTTGTTTTAACCTGGAGTCTGACCTGCCATTTTCACTCCCAGCGCTGTGACGCCATTGCAGGTTCACTACATTAATGTGGGTATCACTAGACAAACACCTGGGCACGTACGAACCCCCTTGAAAAAGGCTCAATACGGGTCACCAACCCACCACTGGCCACCAGTGCTCAACACTGCACAACCACATACTAACCCATCTCTATCTCCATTTCTTTTCCTTTCACCCTCTTTTCTTCATCTCTCACTCACCTTTTTGAACGAGGGTGCAACAAGATTCAACAACGAGCCTATACTATCGATTATGTGATATATGCTCCGCCATGAAGCAGGCCAAGCCTGTTGTAACCCTAAGGGCGTCTGCGAGGCACTGCCAATGCTATTACTGTGCTATGTATGTTTAAAAAGCTTGCTAATAAAACACGTTGAACACAGAGATCTTATTATTCTTTAGATGGGGAGGGTATATCTATTACATAGTTAAAAACATTGCCATTTATAATGCCAATAGCTCCAACAAATGCGAGACCTATTGCATTTCCAGTGGTTGTTTTATTGTGTGTCTAGTGGTGGCTGACAAGCAGACAGAGATAAAGGTGGTCCTGGAGGGCTTCCTGCTATGTAAAACCAAACTTTCAGTATTTCATGTCGCCTCACACACAAGGGAGAAAGTAATGTGACACCACTTTCTTAATTGTTGCTTGAACTGTGTTTGACCATTCACTGCTCTGTTGCATCTGTCCTGGTCGCAGCTACTGATGCTAACGTATGCATTTAATTATTGTAACTCTAACTTGCTTTACCCTGTATTCTGCTACTGTGTAAAGCGTTCTGATGCCTTCGGGCCATGTCCGTGCTAAATAAAACTTGCAAAAAACAAACAAATAAATAAGTAAATAAATAAATAAATAACAATAAAATAAATAATACACGACTTCTAATCATGCCTAGCAAGCCTCTGGAGGTGATTATGTTGATTACAGGCACAATACAATCTTTTTCCCTTGGTCTTGTCCTGTCAACCTTGTGCGCTTGTCCCCTAACCGCTCATGATGGAGTCGGGCCCCTGAAAGTGGCCACTCTGTGCCGTCTTTGGCACATGTCCCCGTGCCTTTCTTTCCCTATCTCCTGTTTTGGAAGTGGCCCTGCCATGGAATCTGAGTCTACCCCGCTGTGCCACCCCCCACGGCTGGCACCCCTGCCTTTGAATGTGGAATGTCGTCTTATCTCGGTGCTGTGTCCTAATATCTCCAGCTCACCGCTATTCTTGTCTCTGCAGGACAAGTGTGGCCTGGAAGGATGGCGCAGGCTTCAGGTGACCCCAGCGCTGTGGCGCCTTCTGACCCCGAGGACACCACCCCCAACATGATTGTCTACAGGAAGGTAAGGCCGCTGTTTCCTTTGCTTTGACGTTTTGGATACATTGTTTCAAAGCTGCAGTTTCTGTCTTCTGAAGTCTAATAAAGTATTGTTCCTGAGGCAAAAATCATTTCCAAGTGTTCCGATTTTGGGATGAGTGTTCTGTAACTTTGCATTCCTACTTTTTTAAATATTCATGCATGCAGTTTTCCCTTTGAAGATGCAATGTTAAAAAGAAACCGTTCTAGCTAGGATCTCACTGAACACGTGCAATTAAATTGTGCAGCATACATTTTTCCATGCGTTCTAAAGGAAATCTTGTTTGCATTTGTCGTGTGTGTTTTTACGTCTCTCTCTTTGATGAAGCTCGAAATCTTACCAGAATAGGCGCAGCATATTTCCGAGTTTCCAGGCAGTTCCTAAACAAAATAGAGAATGTTAGATTACAAGGCAGGCACTCAAAATAACTTGTCTCAAAATAGTTCCTGGCTGCAGCACAAGACAAGCACTGGCAAATCTAACAGGACTGGACTTGGCTGACAGCCTTTTGACTTTGTTTTTTCATCTTTTTTTTGTAAAACCTTGTTATTGGGGGAGCTGCTTGGCCTTCTTCAATCTATAGAAAATCACAATGGATAAAATCAAAATGTTTTTGGGTGTAAAAAGACACACTTTGCCGTAGCAGTCCCTGGTTCTAGAGGGAACTGCTTTATGTCAGGATATGCTGCTTGTCAAAGAGTAGAATTCTGTCACTCACAGCGAAGTTAGCCAATGGCTGGAGTGGGCTGACCCATTGACTCATGCTGTGTGCTGTAGTGGGCGATAGAAAAAAAGACTCAAAGTAATTCTCTGTAACATAAAGCCATATTCTGCGGGATTTAAATACCATAAAAACTTAAATGGTTAAAGTTGCATATTATTTGAAATCTATAATTATCCAGATGTTATGTTTATCTCCTCAAAAAGAAGGGAAATGTTATTTGGTTGTTTGATTAATCTACTTAGCCATTATTGTACAATGTACGAATTCTGTAATTTTTCTGTGTTTATATGTGAAATATTCTTTGCTGAACCTGTATGACCTGGGGGTGGGGGTGGGGGGAGAGGGGGGTTATATACACTGGGAAAAACTCAATAAAGATAACTTTAAAAAAAAAAAAAAAAAACAGACTAGTTTATGAAGAGAATTGGCTAAAAGCCTGTATAAATATATTATACATTTAATTTTAGTTAAATTAAAAGGTGTTGTCTAATGCCAGATCTAAAACAAATGTTCCTGCGCAGAATAGCGTTTACTCAAAGTAGCTGAGTCATATGAGTTGCTATTATTATTAATTAATTAATTAAGGCACAGGAGAGAAGCAGGTGACCCCAGCCTTCTTGATGGCCCCTTTCCCCCCCCTTCATTGTACACATCAGCTAATTGATGAAGAACTGTTTTGTGGGAGTTCAGATGAATCTAAACCGATCTATAAGACAGAACTTATGATATGTACCAATTTTAACGATGAATATATTAAATAGGCCCTGCTGAATTTGGTTCTGGCCTAAGGGTGTGACAATAGATCGTTTCCTTTGTGTCCCTTGATATTGATTGATTATAGATCTGATCAGCCTGATAGTCATTTTTGTAGCCCATTCTTCTCAGCAAGCATCACTTAAATCTTTGCCCATCCATTGCCCCAGGCCCATTGTCCCATTAAGGCTCTTCCATCCCTGCCTCGTGATTTATTTTAATAGAATGTTTCTGAAGCTGTAAAAGTATTTTTGGATTTTAAGAGGCTGTGCTGAAATAGAGTAATTAGATGGTGTTGTTCTCAAACTTTTTCTAGCACGCTCTGTTCTCTGGCATAGCTCTGAGCCGTATAAGTGACCCAAAGCACCAGCTATTGTTGCAGCATGCAATGGTTGTTCGTAGAGGCCATCGGGCGCCTGTTGTCCAACCCGCTACTCTCTAAGAAACTTCCAGCAGCAGTTCCGGTTTGTAGGGTTTGCATGGCGGGTGGAGGGAGTAGCATTAAAGGTTCTAAATGGGTGCTGTACCCCAAGAATGGGTTTAGAAGGAGAAGGCACATTGAAGAGTCCAACTAAGGATTGCTGAAGTTGTCTTCAAGGCTGGTACTTCTTAAACTTGGCAGATACAAACTCCGGCCTCATTCCATCCTAAGCTCTATGCCCAGCATATAGAGACTTGACCCGAAAGTGATAGTAGGGTAGCTAAGATGTCGCAATAGGCTAGAACTGTTTCACTTCATGTAGGGGCTGAACTGCTACGTTTTACACTCTCTGAAACATTCGGGGTTGGAGTCTCTGAATGTCTGATGTGGAGTAATGCCATGGTTTCCATGAATGTTACAGTTGTGTTGATCTTTTTTTAGGGTAAACCCTAATATAGCCTTAGAGCCCGCCGTAGCAGCCTCTATCAGTCATTAAAGGCCCTCTCCAGCGTCGACTCGGGCCTTTAAAAAGGGAGTGGGCCTTTAAACCACTACGGATGGCTTGGAGTCTATTAGAACACTCTGCCCCTAGAGAGCACAATGTTCTAATATGTAAAACAAAGGCCTCACGGAACCCAAGCGGGTTGAAATCCCCACGGGCTCCATGAGGCCTTTGTTCACAGCAACAGCTGTGAACAAACATTGGAATGTTGATGCTCCGGGCTTCTACCGGCCATTAGAAGCCCGGAGCCCCCCATTGTCTTCAATTGAGCGCTCAACATTCCAATGTTCTAAATACGAAAAAACGAGAAAGACTTTGTTATGTTATGTTATGTTATGTTATGTTATGTTATGTTATGTTATGTTATGTTATGTTAAAAAAGGACTTGCAGAGTATCCCGGCGCTGAGACAAAAAGATACAGAGACCAGAAGGTGGAAACAGCAATCCCGGGGTGCGTGGCCATTATCCTGCTTGTTGGAACAGCCAGGTTTTCAATTGTTTCCTGAAAGTCAGTATGTTCTTGGGTAATACATTTTGGTGTAGGGTAGTATTGCCTCTACAACCGCCGTGGCTGGCACTACCCTTTGGTTGCATTCAGGATTATGTTTTTCAGAAACAATATGCAGTATTTGCGGCTCTTGGTTTCTTTGCTATGGTAAGCCGAGTCAATTCGCTGTTTTGATTGGTATATGGTTGGCCTTATTCTTGGAACCAACGAACATGGGATCAGTTTTGTCACTATTTACGCTTGTGATGTGTCTCTAGAGAGCAGGGTATCCAACGTAGGTCCAGAAGGCCTGATCTCTGTCAGATTTCTAGGAAATCTACATAAATGAGCTTTACACACAATAAATAAAGGGAGCTCATTTGCATATTTAGTGATAATGCGAAATGTCTGGCATTGATCCAGCCTTCCTGCGCTGACGCTGGACACCCTCTGACTTTAGAAAAATAGAATTTAAAGATCAGTTGCTGAGTGTTGCAGATTTTTGAAAGTTCTGAAAGAAAACTTGAAACATGAAAATAGTGCAGACACTTCCTGCAGAGTAGTGTGTGTTTAGAATGCCACTTGTGTTGCTTTGTGTGAGGTCTTGTGAATCATATGAGAAATGTTACTTGAGAATGTGCCGGAAGAACATTTCTTATGGCGTGTTGAATTAAAGTATGCAATAAAAAAAGGTATGCTTCTCTATTAACACCCAACATTACTGCCATGGGGTGCTGGCAGCATTAATCGAGCACTCCGGGTTTGTTCTCATTATTCATGTCAGTAGAAATCTTTCTTGGCATCATAGACTTGTAAATCCGACAGTCATGTTTTTCTTACTGCATAAAATGAGTTTCTGGTTCAAACAGGGGAATGTTACCTGAAAGCTGCAATTGGAATATGTTGCAATATCATTTAATGTGGTATGACGAACTGAGAATGTAACTATTTCATTTGAGTCAGTTTACTGTTTTAAACACTAGTTTTGCTTGTAGTCGAGGGCAAGGGTATTTCATACAGCTGCTCTATTCAACTAAAAAAGAGAACCATAACATGTGTATTTGTAAAGCGCACGTTCATTCGTGGGCATCTTGGCACAACAGGTGCTTGTTGTTACCCAACTCAATGATACTCATTTTATCGACCTCAGAAGGATGAAAGGACCTGTCAGGGTTTGAACCTGTGACCATGCAGTCAAACACAGACCCCTGCAGTGGACACATTAGTCCACTGAGCCAACAAACCCACATACAAATAACTAAGTAGCATGTTGGTGATCTTTAGGTCTGAGTTGACTGAGCATCAGTCATGCAGACTTATTGCTTACAATATACATACATTAGTGGGCTTTGGGTCTGGCCCTTTTATTCATTGGCTTTGTTGAACAAGTCCCTTTCAGCAATTGGCTTGAGACTTTGTCAATCATGTCTTGGCTCAGCCCAGTGGAGTATTAATCTTTCCCCTAATGTTGTCCATTTGGATGTATCCGCCTGCTTCCACTCGAGAGCTTGCATCGAACCGCATGAGAGGCTACTTTATAATCATAGTCCTTTTTATTTGAAATAGAAACAAAAAGAAGACTGTAGGAATGGCAATGGAGCCTTCACTAGGGTCCAGCTTTCGTTTATTGTCTGTCTTTAATCTGCTTACGCTGCATACATTAGCACATTAAACCCAGACCTATTGTCTTTGCCAATGCCTGTTGCTTATACCAAGGAATTTCAGGGTAAACGAACAACGGTGCATAGTTCACTACAAGAAGGAAGTCAGAGAGTAAACTACCCTTCCCTGCTCATGACGAGCTCAGCTCGTCATGCAGGACAGTGCTCCTGTGCTCATGACGAGCTCAGCTCGTCATGCAGGACAGTGCTCCTGTGCTCATGACGAGCTCAGCTCGTCATGACCACACCCGTTTTTATTGCTGTCCAGCACAGCAGATGAATCTCTCAAGCAGCGATAAACCATGCCCAGGCTTTGTTTACCTGGGTTCCGTATGTTGGAGAGGCATTCGCTTCTCGCCCTAACTTCATTGCCCAATCACAATCTTACACATAGAATATTGTGCACTGCTGCCAATGAAAAGCAGACAAAAGCAGCTGTACCATTTATTATTGCAAGCTGTGTTCCTGCTATGTTATTCAACGCTTCCACTGCATGCAGTGAGGTCTGAGCCCCCCTTCCCCCACTTGGATTGCCAGATGAGATGGTCCTGTGCGCCCCTGGATATCAATCTCTTTAAGAGCCTCGAAGGCTTATCGTAGCGCCTCGTAATCTCTTTAGCTCCAGGCTGAACATGCTCAGGAAAGATAATCGCTTTCCTTGTAGCTTTTACCTTCCGAGCTACTTATCACCTGGCTGTCCTGGCTGCAACTTTCAATCTTGTGACAGTCTCTTTGCAGTGGTGAGATCTGGACTAAAAAAAAAGGAGTCCCTCGTGTGTGGACTTTCTGGAGCTTCTGGAAGATGAAAGAGCATCTCACCTCGTTGAAATATTTCTCCCTGAACATCAGCAGCTTGTGAAATGGACTGCTGCAAAGACACTTTCACCGCTGGATCCAAAGAGGAAACCTGCCCTTCCCCCATAAACCTCCCCCGGCCTTGTCACTTGCAACTAGGGCTTACTTCCTGCTTTCGTTTTCAACCCTTCTTCACTTTCCTTCTTTTGTATTTATTTTATTTTATGCGTTTTTATGTAGCGCGGACTTTACCCGAAGGTGTCGGAGCGCTTCACAATAGGAACAGTAGTGAAACATGAGGAACAATTGCAAGTCAGCATGTTACAAAAGCAAACGTTACGTTACCTGAGGCAATAGTGACAATTGTGCGTGTATCAAGAGCAAACAAAATACACTGTGAAAGAGGAGTTCCAGTTAGGGAAAAACTGCTCTCTTTACCCAGTCCTGCACCTCTAACAATCACCAGCGATAGTCATTCTAGGGTAGTCCTTTGTTTGATGACGCCGGTTTGGGGGTCAAGACCTATTGTGATATCATTCACTGGTTGGCCGCTTAAACAGATCATTATACCTCGAAACTAAAAGGAGCGTTAGCTCTCTCCTAAAGATATACCATTATAAGTAAAGGATATAAAGGGCACTTGCAAATGTAAATGGGTGTCATTTATAGATCTCGTCTGAGACAATGCATGCGTTCTCGCTTGCGAGTCATTTTGTTAGCTTTAACTTACAGGAGACTTGGAGCCCGCCCTTTACTTGCCATTCGTTGGCTTCACCATCACTCTTGTTTGCTGGCTTCTGATTGGTCAGTGAGTGTTGGTTTCACTTTCTCTTCAATTGTTTCTCTCGTCCGTGGAGCATGGATAATGCACTGATTGTCTTTTCATGATTAGTGTCCTGCTCTGGGACTGAGGTACTTTTTTTTTCTTCTTCTCCCACTGCGCCGTCTGTTTCTAAAAAACATCTTGCAAAATTAAAACACTCACCCTCGTGTCTACAAATACAACAAGCCTCATTGCTTAGTCATTAGAAGCATATGACTGTTTGGTATGTGCAATCCCAGTGAACATAACAAATTGGGTTCTGCACCAACTCCTAAAACTTTGCGTAGCGTGAGTAGTGTGCGCAGAGGTGGTGTATCGCATAAAATGACTATTAAACTTGTGCTTTCTTACCTGTCTTCCACACATACATTCCAGGCCTGCTTTCCAGTTCACTCTGCGCTTTCGCTCCCCAGATTGCAAATAAAAAACACATGAGCACGCCTGGGTACGGTGTAGAAATGCCAAAACCCTGATAGTGACTGTATAAAAAGCAGTGCCTTTATCTGCTATCAACAGACCCTCAGCGCGCAGCTCCTTAGTCTTCCAGGAACACAACAGAAAACAACAAGCACTGGCAAAGCCAATAGGTCTCGCTTGTGTGAGATTTATTGGCTTTGTCTATGTATTTTTTTAGCCATGTTGATGAGGTCGGCCAACGTTGATGACATCATAGTGTTTAATTTCTTTTTACTTTCAGCAATGCTGCATCACTGTACAAAACCGCAGTGTGCCTGACAACATGGCCTCTGTGAGGAGGCTAGGTATACATGCACTGAATTAAGAGTTAGTAGATAGCAAACAGCTACAAAACAGCTATATATAAAGTTGTATAACCTTAGCAAAAACTCTCATCTTTGCTCTGTATCTTAATTAAAGGCCCCTCCACAAGGACAATAAGCAAAGGCAAAACCGATAAGTCTCGTTTGGCATGAATGTGGTAAAGCATCTAAACACAGACTAAACAAGCAGACACTTTTGTACGCCTGTGTTTGCGTGTTTTAGTATGTTAAAGCCAATCCCGACACTTGCCAATGCTGGATTTATAGTTAAATAAAGATGGCCTCCATGATGATTCGTTGATTCTAAGTGAGGCACCATCTTCTAATACACAATAACACTGTAAACTAGCCACTGTACTGTATTGATTTTAAACAAGGTAAACATCTTGGAACAACATTGTAAATAATGTAAATTTGTTTTACCAATCCAAGATGGCTACCTCATTTATTTTAAATGTGGCAGCCATCTTGGAATAGTATTGTACATAATGGCTGCCTTGTTGATTTTAAATGTGGAAGTAATTTTTGAATGCTAAAACAATGATACACTATCCAAATAATTGTTCAAACAGACCACCATGTTCAGAATCAGTTGGCACACAGGCTGTGTAGCTACAAACTTGAAAACTCAGAGAAGCATCTAAAAAAAATGTTACAGTTAAAAAAATAAGAATACAATTGATTTATTAATAAAAGACATGCATGACATAACTAATTGAATGTGACACAAGTATAATGATTGACATGCTTTCAGATGAAAACCAGTCCCTGATAAACCCAATGTAGGCGGAAGGATACGCACAAACAACCAATAGCAAAACGGAGAGAACAAAATACATCTTTGCTCATCCAAGCTGTGATTGACAATATCTCAAGCCACTCAAGCTAAAGTATGGCGAGCTAAAGAAGGCTGACCCAAAGACCAACATATGCATCGTCCTTTTTTGGAAAAAACAAAAGGCCTAAAAGGGTCCTGCCATTCCAATATCGAGTTTCCTGTCACATAGGCGTGCTCCATAGGTTAATTTGCAAAGCTTATCCTTTTATTAGTCTCTCTAGCTCCTGCCCCCCAACTGCCAGTAGCATGCCCCATACAGAACAGCAAGATCAGTCGTTTTACATAGTAATCTGCACATGTAACATGCCAACTTACCGGTATGAATGCAGTAAACAGCCAAGCTTTGGCATTCCCGGTATATTTTTGTAAACATTCATTCCTATGAGGCATTATTGCACCGCGCAGGAGTGGGTCTGGAATGCTAATAACAGACCGAACAGGGTGATAAGATTTTGGAATGAGGACAGGAAATTATTTTAAGGATAAACGTTGCTGCTGAACTTGACAATGTCGCCCAGAATATTGCTGTTCAAGGAACTTCAGGAAATTGAGAATGGAATGTCATCATGCTACAGATGAAAAAAAAAGCTAGATTGGCAAAAAAAAACTAACAGAGGAAAATTCCAAACCTTCATGAAAACATAACATAGGCATTTGAGTGGAGAAGTGTAACAACGTATTACAATAGAACGTATCACATTTAAAATAAAGGTAAGGGCAATTAGTTTGAAAAGATCTGTGGAAATGCTCTGCATGTATAAAAAAACATTTACTGCTTCCCTTCCCATGTATGGGAATGTGCTCAGCCTGTTTTTTCAATTTCTCATTTCATGGATGTTTTTTCTTCGGCTGAATTTGTTGATTATGATATCAATGATTGTTGTCACTATTGAATTGACTAAAGGGGCTGTGTTAATGTGTGTGTGAACTGAAAATTAATCAAACACCTGCAACGTGGTCCATTGGCCCAATTGGGTGAAAACCAGGACTGCAAGTCCCATAATGCATTAGGTTGTTAAAAGCCCAGGACTCCAGCATGGTGTTCCGATAACCTGGAGTCACTTGGGGACCAATCAATCAGTCGATTTGTATTGCGCTGCTAATCACCGCGAGGACATCCAGGCACTTACTTGTTTGTGCATGATGTTTGGTCATTTTCTCCACTCTCACCTGTGCTTTTCCAATATCCATTGCACTCAAAATATGACATTTAAAGTTACATTTATGGAATGTACTACTCAATACCTACTCCAATAATATCGTGATATAAGATGTCGAGGGACAAAATATTGAACGGGATCTTTTTTTTAGATATCTTATCCTGGATATTGTGTCTCATCGATAATCTGTGGTTAATAATATTCAGGGGCAGACCGCATTTCTGCGCGTGGTTTCCCTTGGATGCTGCGCGCTTTAACCACTTCAGCACCAGCAGCATTTCGGCTCTGCTGGAAGCAATCTCTTGAGTGGGGTTTTATATATATTGCCTATAGGGGTCCAGGAGAGTGCACAACGCAGCCGCCACAAAGGGGTTAACATGAAAGCCTCATTATGGAGGGATTTACCTCAAAAGAAGCAAAATCATCCGATTTAACTTCCGCGTGCAGCTGGTTTAATTTCCCGCGCTGCTCTTCATCAGGAATCCCAGGTTAAACCTCCCTGGAAGAGCAGCGTAATGGCGGCCGCTCGCGCCAGGACAGCGGGCGCGCGGCCTGGCCGGGCCCGCGGGGGTGGATCAAAGCGAGGGCTCGCGGCCAGGGCGCGTGCCGCAGCCCAGAGCACACAGGCCTCATGACATGCCAGAACTTAGAACCTAGGGTCGGATATAGTCTAATATGGGGTATTTTAGATGGCTCACACCTAGCTCCAAGAAGCAGTGAGATTATACAGAGCCTCGAGACCTTCATGGGTGAAGCAGCCGCTCTACAAATCCTGATTGCATTACTGCAGCAGGAGCTTTTCGAATGCAGTGGTGTAGCAAGAATGCCACGTGCCCTGGTGCAAGCAAAGAAAATGGCTCCTTTGGTGTGAGGGTAGAAAAATACAGCATTGTCAGGGTTCACTGGGTACCTCAGGGCTCTGGGCCCTGGTGCCACTGTACCTGCTGCACCAATGGTAGCTACGCCCCTGTTCAAAGGAAGGTGATGTGCATAGAGCAGTGTGGCATGGGAGGTCTGCTTGAAAAAACTAAGATGCAATAGGAACATAGGTACAGGTGTGCATTTTTTACATTACACATGGGTATCATGGCAGGCCGGCTTAAGACGGTGCGAACAGTGCAGTAAAGTTCACGCTATATAAAACTTCATAAATAATTTTTTTTTTAAATAACACAGGTTCAAAAAGCACCTGCTGCAGAGTATAGCATTTTTCAGGCAACAATAAAAATGTCAACATAACTCTAGCGCTTAAAGTTCCTGCTGGAGTTTTTTTCTAGTGGCAGTTTCCACTCATGAAAGAGTAGTGCAGAGGGTTAATACGCCTGCTGCAAAGAACGTGTACCATGCACATCACAATACTGTATTTTATGCGGATCACTCAGTAGGTTACTGCTTTTGTCACAGAGATCCTTTTGTTACTTGCAGTTCATAAGTTACAACCCTAATATAGCACAGTGAGCTAAGAACTGTCATCAAAGAGCTGCATGAAAAAAACTGCAGGCTATAGACTAGAATGTTAGTTTTTTTTCCTCAGTCTTTTATTATCCTAATGTTGGCAAAAAGTGTTCATTTTAAGTAGAAATACATTCTTATTAGTAAAGCCAACCCAACCACTGTGGTACGTTTTGAATCCTACGTTTTTGCTACTCCAGACCAAGCACTCTTAAAATATACTGTATACATGGTATCGGTGACTTGTGACTCCTACACCTTGTAATCCTCCTTTTCTTATGTAACGTGTCCTATAGTCTGATGTTCACATGCACAGAGGCTGTAGAATGTGTGTGTGATGTAAAGTGTGCCCTGACAACCTACACTGGCATGAGTACCGTTATAAAACAAAAAAAATGCACGTGAGAGAGGTGCTATGCAGAGATGGGGGGCACTGGTGGAGCGTGGTAGTGAGGGAACCAGTGGGGAAGGAGGGTTATGTGGGTGGGGCACCAACATAGATTGTCGCACTGGGCGCCACCAGCGCTAAAGATGGCTCTGATATCATACTTAGTTTACGACACAGGGACGTAAAGTGAATTGTTTGGAGTTGTTCAAGTGCCAAATCCAGCACTAGAACCCAAGCTACCTTCTTAGCCACTTGACTATATATCCTCCCAGTGACAACATGTGGGCAGAGAGGATGTGGCATAATGGTTGGCCAGAGCTGTGGCACTGGAGAACTGGGCTCGAGTCTCAGCGCCGGCTCAACTTCAAGCAATCAATCAATTAATCAAGTATTTGTAGAGCTTGGCTAATCATACTGGGGGTATCCAAGCGCTGTGCTGCAGGTGTCAGTGGAAGGGTCAGGTCTGGCTTCCCTTCCTGTAGTGGTTCAGCGATGGAGAAGTATTGAGGGGAGGGTGTTCCAGGCTTTTGATGGCGAGATGGGAGAAGGAGCACCCTCAAGAGCAGCTGATGTGGATACGTGGTATCTGAGCGAGGGCTCAGGTTTCTGTAGGGTTGATGGAAGATCAGGTGGTGGTTCATGTAGTCGGGTTCTTGGTTGTGGAGGGCTTTGTAGGCATGGGTGAGGAGCTTGAACTGGCATCTCTTCTGGATGGGGAGCCAGTGGAGGATGCTGGGTGACGTGTGACCTCTTGGGCACGTTGAGGATCGATCTGGCTGCTGCGTTCTGAATTGTCTGGAGTCTTTGCAAGATAGAGGTGCTGGCATAGTGTGTTGTCGTAGTCTAGCTGACTGGTGATGGGAGCCTGCATCACAGTTTTCCTTGTGCTGATAGGGAGCCATCTGAATATTTTGCTGTGCATGGGGATAGCGTGGAAGCATGCTGAGGCAACGCCATTCACCTGATGTCACATGGAGAGTTTGCTGTCCAGTGTGATGCCGAGGTTTCGGGCTTGGTCTTTCGGCATGAGTCTGAGCTGTGTTGGCCACCTGTAGTCGTTCCAAAGGGCGGCGTGTCTGCCAAAGATCAGAACTTGCGTTTTGTCTGTGTTGAGTTTCATGCAGTTGTCTTTCATCCATGCCGTGATGTTCTTCATGCAGTTGTGAGGTTGGTCTTCGTCAAGGTGGGGTTTGTTGAGAGTGAGAGGACGAGTTGAGCGTCGTCGGCGTAGGAGATGATGTTGATGTGTGGTCTGACGATGTCTGCGAGTGGAGTCATGTAGATGTTGAAGAGGGTGGGGCTGGGGGATGAACCTTGGGGGACTCCACATATGGTAATCTTGGGTGGTGAGGTGATTCTGGGAAAATCACTTAATCTCCCTGTGCCTAAAAACGCAAAAAGAAATGCGCCCTTGTATAATGTAACTGGTTATCATGTAAAACGCTCCAATACCTTCGAGTAGGATTTGTGCTATATAAAACCGCAGAAACAAAATAATTAACATGCCCATCGCACCCGACACCACCTTCCAAGCTTTAAGAAAATAGGGGAAATTATTCTTAAAAGGAAGGTATTTAAGGAGAAATTACCCGCCACAAATTTGATTACAGAAGTCTGCGATATGGCCCTTCAGACTGTAACAGAGCTACACGATCACATACATACCAATAGACCCGAATCAGGCGGGAGACTACCGATTTTGCAAGCCAAAAATGGCTTTATTTCAGCTGTCTCCCGTCTGAAATTGCATTTTCTTCAATAGAAGTCAATGGAGAGTTTTCACTGTCCTGATTTTTTATTTTAAATCTCCCACGTCTCTGTCCTAAAA